>NC_137422.1:29882713-31082713 GCF_964374335.1 Astatotilapia calliptera | reverse complement strand
GGTGCACTCTGCATGCTAACTGTTAGCAGAGCTAGTGAAATCTCTGAAAACATCTGAGCACTTTTGCAAACATGTTCTATGTTGACAACCTGACCAGACATACGTCGCGACATTCGCGGCTAAAACACTGTTAAAAGTGTAGCTGGTGACAGAAAAACGGGGTATTTTAAAACTACACCACCACCATTGCTGCTTGTGATTTGATCTGCATTCTGGGATAACTGGCTGCCCCAAGTCTACACAAGCAATCAATTTTCTAGGATCGACCTGTTTTGACTTACTTTGCACGGCAACCAATCAAATGTTAGAGAAGCTGCATGGGCAGCGTTAACCCCGCCCCCTGAGTTTGATGGGTGAGGCTGACAGATAAAATTATTTCATGACGAGAGCCAGGCGTCAGGACTGCCAAAATGAAATAAATAAATATATCATTAAATAATTAATTAAATGTGTCAATAATTAATTAAAATGTGAAATACATAAATAATTAATTAAATGTGTCAATAATTAATTAATTACATGTGTCAATAATTAATTAAAATGTGAAATACATAAATAATTAATTAAATGTGTCAATAATTAATTAATTACATGTGTCATAACTATTTATTTAATTAATTAATTCCAATTTTATTTAATTATTGCCACATTTAATTAATTATTTAATGGTGTATTTAATTAATTCATTATGGCAGTCCTGGCGTTCCATAGAAAAAATGCATCCGTCCATTTTCCTCTGCTTATGCAATTTGGTTTGGGTGGGAGTGTAGTGGGGGGTGGAGGCAATGGCAGGGTACACCCTGGACAGGTCAACAGTCTGTCACGGGGCTAACACAGACAAACAGGTGGCAATTTACACTCACACCTCTGGGCAATTTAGGATCACCAGCTAACCTCCACTAACTGTATGTCTTTGACTATGGCACAATGGAGGACATATATATACAATGAAAAGTGAAAATAACTATAGCGATTCAAATGCAATACAATCTCCATAAAAATTTAATCCACAAATTAAGCAAACTAAAAAGCAACCACACACAGAGACACACACGTTAGCTTTTCTGAAGAGTGCACTGGTTGACACTGACTAAAGAAAGATTCTGATCCAGCTGACCAAACAGATTATACTAACTTTGACCAAATCTTTACCTCTGGATTTACAGACAATAATTCAGAGGTAGATAAATAGAGAATAAACTCAAAGAATATTTCTCTTTGCTTTTAATTGCATGTAAATGTTTGTCAATGCCACTTATTTCCTACAAATGCAACCTAAAGTTGTGTGTTTGTATGTGTGTGTGTATGGTGTGGTCATATGGTTCCAGTATCCTCACAATTCATAAATGACATTTTCATAGGTTTTACACTTTCTGAATAGCAACCATTTTAAAGGTAAGCAGCAGCTGTTTGTAGTGACTTCAGATGTGTGATCAAATAAAGATATTTTATAGCAACAATCAGAACAAACATATATCCCTTTATAAAACGAACAGGAAGTAATTTGTAGTAACAAAGATTTACCACAGGGTGGCAGTCTTTAAACACAGACTGCACTGCTTGATTTTCAAACCTGAACATCTCCATTAAATTTTATAATGTTTGACAGTTCGATGTGATATCTGGAAGCATAAAGAACCCAACTTAGAATTTTCTGTGGCCTGATTCGATATACTTACTTTAAGAAAGAAGTAAGAATTAGCCTACAATCTTTCTTTAAATGGTGGAGAGTCCCAGGCATTTAAACTCCAGTGGCACCTGCCCCTTATCTTAAAACATGTAGTTATCCTGACTGGGCTTTCATTAAATCAGCAAAGATACACAGGAAAGAATGTCGGACACCAACTAGGGAGAAACAGAATGACAAACAGAACAATATTGTCATCCCTTATATAGCAGCTTTGTCGGAGAAACTGAGGAGGTGTTTTGTTTTGTTTTGTTTTTCCCGAGCACGTCATCCCGGTGCACTTCAAACCCAGCCAATGTTCAAATTTTTGTACAGAGAAGACAGATGGTCTGAAAGAGCAGTGAAAGAGGCCCACAACACAGGGGGTGGCTTACAACACCAACTGTCGGCTACCTACAGGGAAGTTTTGAGATCTCTTCTCAGGTGGCTCAACTCCCACTATCGTCTTGTGCCAGGTGACCCTGGACCATCACGCTAAGAAGACCATCTTATATGTGATACCCTGCAAATGGTTTTACCCAATATTGATGACAATTATTCCAAGTATACTGCCGCAGTGGTGAATTTGATTTTTTCCCCTCCCACTCTACTGTACTAACCTTTGTATGAAGTTAAAAAAAAAAGGTTTGTTTAAAGTTGATTTTTATTGTTAAAAAGCTCAAAGCAAGTACCTGAAATATGTCTATCTATATAGACATATTTCAGGTATAATTACTCACTATTTATCAATCCAAACAAAAATCACAGGTCGATTGCAAAACAGTTCTGTAGACAGTACCTTATGAAGTGCTGCATCCCATTCAAGTCTCATTCTGAGACTGAAGCATTCCACAAGTCATAAAGCCATTTGGCTTGTCTTGACTTCTTGTAGCTGGTTTTATAATAGTCACAAACATTAGCAGAGCTTAACTACATACAGAAGATAAATACAGAAGGATACACAACCACAGAAGTCTGTCACACATGATATTATACATCACTTTAGTGAGACTATTAAGTAAAACAGCCAATCAAAACAAAATATCACAGCTATAGAAAGGTTATGTCATTTTCATGTAATAATGTGCCCCAGTCTTCACTTCTAGTGAAGCTTACCTGTTGAATGATCAGAGTATCTGAGTCTGTGTTGGCTTTGGCTTTGGGAAACATTTAGCATTTTTAAAGACACTTAAACATTTTCAGTTAAAATCACCCTAAATGCAGCCATGTCCTTAGGATTTATGAATCTATGAAGAAAACGAAACACTTCTATTGAAATACCATCAACATTTGTCATGATTTCAACTTGGCTTTGAAACTTTTTCTAAGCATCTGTGAAACATATTCTCGGAATTCAGCAGTCTGCAGTATTAGTATTAGTTTTGTCAAACTGAATCAAATATCTTCCCCAAGTAATAGAGGCTGGAGGAAAAGGCCAGCTGTTCCTAGGATGCACACGAGCACAAAAACCCATAGGAAGATCCTGTCGATAACCATGGCAACATATTTCCAGTCATCTTGAACCTATGAGAGGATCAAGACAAAAACATGTTCAATGTTACAGCAATATTGTAATTCTTTATTTGAAAGCTGTATGACATTAAATGGTTTTAGCCTTGCTTTTTTGAGTACTCACCTCCTTTGCTTCATTCTGTAGTCTCATATTTTCTGCTATGTATTTGACACTCTCAATAGCTTCCCTGACCTCAGGAGAAAGACACAGAAGAGGCATTATTCCTCCATCCAAAGACTCTGAGCTGGAGCATTGACTCCCCACTCCAACACCCACAGCACTGCCTCCACTCAATGGTCCTAGGCTGCTCAGTCCTCCACTCCCTCCTCCAGAATCTGCAGGCAACTTGCCGGTTCTCTTCTGCCAGCAGCAGTTGCAGCGGCCCTCACAGCACAAGAACCCAGAGCTAGGACATTTGATCGAGTCTCCACCCAAGTTATTGAGATTGGAAAGCTCTGTGTTATTAAAAAGTCTTTGCCGGTTTGTTAAACTTGACACCAAGCTGTTGGCAAGGGCCTGAGGTTTGTGCTGCTTTTGTAGAGTACCTAATGAATGAATGGCGCAGGATTTCGAATGCATCGTCTGAACACTGCCAGCCACAGTCACCTTCTCAGGATCTCTCTCTGGCCTGGTCATGAACATCACCCTGGGCAGCAGTTCAAGAAACACACGCTTTACCCAGCAGGGCATTGTATGTGTCTTCGGGGTGCGGTAGTGGACGTTCAACACAAAAACAGTAATGACAATAGAGAGAGTGACAAAAATCATGGTGAAGAGGAGGTACTCGCCAATCAAGGGTATCACTAGTGAGGTGGAAGGGATGGTCTCTGTGATGACGAGGAGGAAGACGGTCAAAGACAGCAGGACAGAGATGCACAGTGTTACTTTCTCACCACAGTCAGAGGGCAAGTAGAAGACGAGCACTGTGAGGAAGGAGATGAGGAGGCATGGGATGATCATATTGATTGTATAGAAAAGAGGGAGACGACGGATGTACAAAGAGTATGTGATATCAGTGTAGATCTCCTCGCAGCAGTTGTACTTAATATCATGTTTGTAACCAGGTGCATCAATGATCATCCACTCGCCTGTCTCCCAGAAGTCCTTGAGGTTAATAGTTGAGCCAATCAGCACCAAGTCGATCTTGGCTTTGTCATAGGTCCATGAACCAAATTTCATTGTGCAGTTTTGGTAATCAAATGGGAAATATGTGACATCAATCTTGCAGGAGCTCTTGAAGATAGCTGGAGGGATCCAGGTGACATCGCCATTGTAGCGAAGCAGGGCCTTTGTTTTGTCATCAACCTGGAAATCTCCAACTGCGCTGTAGAAAAAGACAAAAGAAGAGTGAGAATGGAACATTGAAAGGAAGGACAGTAAAAGACAACTGAGCCACTGAATACTAACCAGATAGATATAAGCAACTATTGAGTTATGAAAATATCAATTAAAAAGATGCCCTGGGGTTTCAGTAAATGCACCATGTGATGTTATGTATAGCTTCCCTAAGAATCTTCAAAAGAAGAAATGACCCATGCTGAATGAACAATGTAGATCGATAACATTTTGTTACTGTACAGACATCCTTTGCAGCAATAAACAATCAATGAAGACTCTGTGCCAGGTTTTTGTTATTATGCTCACTTGTTGTACAGCACAATGTCTGGCTTCCAAATCCTGTTGGACGGCACTCGGATAAACTCGACGCCTCCGAAATCTTTTGGGTTCCATTTAAGTTTATAGTCATTCCAGATCTGAGAAACAAAGCAGAAAAATTTCTTTTACATAAAAAAAAGTCTGAGAATTAACAGGTATGAGTTTCAGAGTCAATTTGATGCATGTGTAAAAGGGTTTTAAATCAGTTTTCTGGAGATCTGTTTGGTTAGATTAAAGCTTGAAACAGAATGTGACAGTTCAATAATTACCTTCCACCCTGTTCATTCAAAAATGTTTTTAAACATATTTAATCGCTAGAACATATTAGTTACAAAAACATCGGTATGTTAAAGAAACAACTAATACAAAGCAACAGTTGGCGGTATATCAAAAGAACTAGTCTATAGTTGTGTCACAGTAGGATTTTGGCATGAATGGAAATGTCAGTAAGCCAGCATGTATCATAATAAGTATTATAGCCTATCTTTGTGATAAACTATAGTGAAAAACCACAGTGTTAGCCATGGAGGTGCGTGCTGAAAAGTTAAAAAAAGTTAATATAATGAGTCCGAAAATGCTTCCTCCTGGTAATTATCTCTTGTCCGTTTTTATATGCATTTGCTTGTAAAATGCTCCACATAAAATAAAGAAATAATGTCACTATCTCCAAAGGTAGCACATAAACACAAGGATATATAGTACACGTGTGACTTGAATCACACTTTATAGTGTGTTTTATGGATCTTTTGAACACTGTTCATCAGGACGACCAGTGATCCTCATGAGGCTCATGAAACCAGTACATCAAAGCAACCCCAGAGAGCTGTAAAAAATTTGACTTAATTACAAAAACAGCATGTATCCAGAGTGTAGTGCAAGATGGGATGGAGAGCAGGAGAAATGTGTCTCGCCCCTGATGAGTATTTCCCAGAGATATACTAAAAACAACAGATGAGATTAACATAAGAGAAGCAATGCTCCAGCCCTGAACTCCTAAGAACAATTAAAGCTCAACATTTAGTAGAAGACTGGCTCTGTCACAGATGTGTGCTTGCTCAGTACATGTAAAATTGGAACAGGAGACCCGCCCTACCTCATCTGACTCATTACTAGTTCATTGCACTATGCAGCATTGCAAAAAAAGAAAAATAGCGGATAATCACTGAACTTTCTCTTCCAGATTCACTTTAACTGTACGAACCCATAATGGATGAATATTCCATATTCGGATATTCTAGATTTCTTAACTACTGTCATTGCATTAAAATGCAAATTGGTTATGAAATGTAAGTGCATTCAGTTTATTTGATTTTCTTTGAAAGAAAATATGATCACACGGATCAATGTGTTTAAAAAGCTTCCTCCTATGAATAATTCAACCTGTCAGTCTAGCTCCAAAGAATCACGCATGACAGAAGGTTGGATCTAGACTTGGTGTCCTTGCTCAAGGTCTGTTTGCACAGTCTTGAACAATAAACTTACATGTCTCAGCCACAAATTGGTCTCCATGATCTGATTGACTTCATCCTGAGAAGAGGGTAGAAGATAATAGATAATGAGGACACTGAAGCAAAGAAAACTAAGTACATGTTATTAATAAAGTTAAAACAGTAATAATAACTGTCACAGGCAATCATCCAATTCACTGCTGAGATTTTTGTCTGTGCTTCTGTAGCATCAGCGCAAAAGGTTTCAGAGATCTGCACCTGAGTCCTGCATGCCTGGAGCATAATACACATGACAGCTGGGGCTTGTAGGTCGCAGCCTTTAACTTTTTTTTTTTTACTAGCAATTCAGTGATACAGCTGGAGCAGAGGGACTAAAGATGGGAGACAAAACAACTGAGGGTCAGATTTCTGTGTGACTTAGACCGTGAATGAACCAATCTCATGACTGAGCGCAAACATTAACCATTCATGTGACCATCTTGTATCCAGAATAGCTCTTAGATTCAATGGTTGACAGAAGGCTTTAGTTTAACCTCTTCTGAATATCTTTGGGAGAACAGTTATTTCATGTCACTTGGATAGATAAGACACACACTCTGTGGTTCATAATTAAATCACTCAAAATCCTAAAAGACGCAAAATAATTTTTTGTAGTCAAAATCAGATGATTAAATTAATATTTGCAGATTTTGTTTTAACAAGGATGCAGAACTGAATGTTGGCTGTAGATCATATACTACATCTACTATCTTTAGCAGAACAGCCTCTGAGACCAAAATGCACATTGCCATTACCAAGTGATCATGTGGTTTGATCCCTGATTGTGAGATAATGTTAGTTTGCCCAGCCCATAAGGTATTGATGCTCTAAATTAGCTCATATAGCCATGTTGGAGTTGTTGAAGGTGAACCAAATGCTTCTGAGTTTGGAGCACCAGGTGTGCAGAGGGAATAACAGTCATCCATCAGCACTCTAGCTTGGCTTGCTACTTTAAATGAGTTAAGGATCATGTAACAAAATATCTCTCTCTCCATATCATCATTGTCTGATCAGACAGATCTTTAATATTTATTTAGATCCTTTGAAAAAATAAAAACACCTTGTTTGCACAGAGGCAAAAGAAGATGCATGAGGTGTCACCTGATGGTTACTAGTTTATACACAGTGAAATACTGTTACCTGTTTTTGACCGGCATTTTCTTTCTGTTAGACCATTATAGCACCAAAGTATTGTTTGACATAAAGGGTTAAAAGAGAGCAATGGTGCAATAAGGGTAACAATAAAAGAAAAAAGAGGCAAACACTAAAAAAACATATTCCTTAAAAAAGCAAATAAATAGTACATTCTGTATTTCCAAACAATTTATTGTGTGAATGAAGCTGTATTGCTTGCCAAACAGTCCTTTGCTATGCTTATTAACACCACCTGCGCTCAACCTGTCTGCGTCAAGTGACACAGTCGTCTGTCTGGAACGGCAGTCTGCAGTCAACAAACTCTAGCAGAGAAATCTAGGAGTGCCCATCTGAAGTGGCAGTGACTGAGTGATAGGGGGTGCCTGAGAGGTACTCAGACAGCTGACATTTCCCACCTTGTCTTGGCCAGAAAAACAGCCCAATTGTCCGCCCTTTCATCTAGGTCCCAGGAGCTACTGTGTAACGTGAGAGGGTATCTCAAGCTTATGATACGGTGTCTAAATTACCACCTTCCCCTAAATTTTGTTTCAGTAAAAGTCTGCAAAGCAGCACACAAACTATATCTTTGAGATGTAAAAACACAAGTTTTAAGCCTTGTATACACACAGATCTTCTACAATTTCTACTCTTTATAGGCAAGAGTAATCTAAGGTCATGTTTATTAAGCAGAGTGATATTTGTTTTATAGAGGTGAAATAGCTGCCCCATAAATCACAAACACTCCGGGCATCAGCTCCGACACTGAGGAAAAACATTTTCTTGCTACTTACCACTTTGACCAGCTGTGACATGGACACCTCAAACTGCACAATGACTGGATCAGATACATTTTCCACCGGCCGTATATACTGGTTGTAGTTGGAAAATATCCCAGAGAAGAGCTTATGCTCTGCATCTGAACATGTGCCTCCTGGACAGGAGCACAATGTCAGCCATGGGAATCTCACTGCATATTTAAATGATTATACAGTTTAACTGTGATCTATTTTTTTTCTGCTTTACCATTTACCACCCAAAGTAGAACTCTAAATTTGACAGTTTCACAACCTTTTTTGTCATTTTTTAATTTCAAGTTCTTTTCTTTCTAACTTGAGTGATTTGGCATCATTCTTAACACAGTATGTCTCTTACAGAGAACAGCAACTACATCAACATATTACTGTTATCCTGATTGTATAAGATTAAGGATTTGAACACATGCATGATTCCTTGATGCACTGCATTAAATTTTACATAACCCAATAGACGTAGCCTTCAAAAATAATTAGATCTATTGCTTTTTTTTTTTTTTTTTTTACATTTCCCTAAAGCAACAAGTAGATTTCATGCTACCAGCTTCTTACTCACCTGACAGAAGACACAGAAAGAAAGCACAGGGACCAGATAAGAAGTGAAACCTGGTTTTCATCCTGTTCAAATTGACAAATGCCAGATAATTCCAGGGTCAGCTGCAGCAACGATCCACGGAGCACACAGGAGGAAAGTGGAGGAATAAGAGCTCGTCCGCATCACCCGACAGAACGAGCGAGCAGAGGGAGCGAGCGAGTGAGGGAGGCAGAGCCACACTGAGGCATACAACCAGTCACAGTCAGGAGCCATGCACTGCAAAAATAATAATACAAAATATGCAGAATATGGCGACTTAATCGGGTAAACGGGGGTAAAATGTTGAGTGGTGCAAATCTTTCACCTCCAGTCACACCATTGGATGGTCAGCTTCCCAAGACTTAACAGCCATTGTCCTTCATATCTGACACACAGTCACATCACCCCAAACAGCTATATAACAGATAAAACTGAAATGATCTCTCTGGAAATATGTGTATTTATTTATTCCATGAGTGGACTGCAGTGTATTAAATCCTCTTGGGAGACACAAGCATTAAAATAAATACTCTGCTAAATATATTTGCATATGTATCCTAATGACAAAAAACTGCTGACATAAGGCTTGGGAATGATTGTTGAAAACAAAACTCCTTTTGGTCTGAACCAGAAGAAATATTTTTTATGGATATGTGCCGTGGAATTGCAACATCCTGCTTCAATAATAAATGGAAGTTAACAGGCGCATGAAAAAAACAGTTAACCATTTGGAAAAACTGTAAACTAAGATTAAAATAAAGCCAGTCGATCCATAAACACAGATGTTTATTGCTATCTCTTGATTTACATGCATGGCTCACAAAATACCCAAAGTCTGCAGAACCTTTAATGAGCACACTCAGCACTGTTTAGTGAGCTGTAAGCATTGTGTCGTTTCATTTGTGTGTTAGTGTAGGTTGCGTTTGTCTGCTTTGTTTTATTCCATTTATGTGTGTGCTTACAATTGCCCATCTGTAAAAAATGAGCACTTATCAAAGATTTGGTGCTTTTAGTGTCAATGCACAAATGAGCCTTCATATTACTGCAGCATGAAACAAACAAATTCTAGAGTATCTCTTTTTTTCTTTTCTTTTTTTTGTTTTGTTTTGTTTATTTAGACCCTTGATATATATATAAATTTAGGAGAAATAGTTACTAACAGTTACATGTCAGTGATATGGAATGGCTATGGAAAGTACTCAACCTTAAAACACCGCAATAAAGACCAGCTCTAAAAGTTTTGTTGTGTCAGTATTTTTTGCGTTGTCTTGCTTTTTTTTTTTTGCACTGAGAGTGAACAACTGTTTTATCTATATGATAAACCATCCTAACTGGCTCACCCTAAATGAACACATTGGCTCTGATCTTTATCACCAGCAGTACAGATTAAATAAGCACATTGGCAAAACCCTGACATCTTTAAGACTTTATAGGCAATTTCATGCATTTAATCAAACTAAAAGAGCACACAGCTCTTCATTGTATTTCAGTGACACAGTAACACAGATGACAGGTCACACTACATCTGAGAGCAGTCATACAGTATATTTATCACATTATGTATATTACTGCAACAGTTCAGCATACTTCAGTGCAGTGAAAGCTACACCCATCCTTTGAAGAAACAGCAGCCTCAGTGAATGATGCTGCATTTTAACATATGCAAATGTAACTATTCCTTAACATATTGGGTGATTTACTGTTTTAGGGCATATTGTTTTAAATACTATATGATAATAAGTGGCTTTTATTTATTTTGTACCATACCTTACATGTTTACAAGTACTTTATCAAACCCTCTGGGTACGATTTGGCACAGACGACATTGTATCAGTGATTCTGTTACCTGCCAGCACAGTGCTAAGCAAAAACTAAAAAGACATCAAAACTTTTACAAGCCTCTATACCCTCATACATAATATTGTCCTAATAGCACAGTTTCTTATGAAAACCCTGAAGTAGCTCAGTCTTTCTGCATGAGGATCAAATGCGAGGAATGTCCGAACTGGGCACATGGTTGGCAACAATCTGACTCTGGAAAAGAGGCTGGAGAAACAGGCCCAGGGTTCCCACCACACACACTATCACAAAGATCCACAGAAACAGACGATCCACTACCATGGCCACATACTTCCAGTCCTCTATAACCTGCAAAAACACAGAAATCAATAAAATAATTTCAGTTAGTCAATGTACATGGTTCTTCATGCTGATATTTTTTTCAAAGTATAATATTGCAGAGCAGTAAGATTAATTAATACTGTTAGAACGTGTTGAAATATAGAAACCAAATGAAGACAATAAATAAAAAAGCAAATGCTTGTTAGTTTTAATGGGAACACATAATATTCTATAAAACGTTTCTTCATGCATTTCATGGAACAAGGCAAAACCCTTAAAGGATCGGTCTCCATAGTGCTGCATTCTGTACATTGGAATATCTATTGACCCTTTCACCTCATCATCAGTGCTGTCTGTAGTGGTTCTTGAAACGAGCTATTTCTCATTCCTGGTTTCCTCCCTATTGATCTGTTATTGATTTGCTGGTATCTATTGATTTGAAGGGAGAAAGTGAATGATAAAATCAAAATCTGCCTTCAGTTTGGTGAGTTACAGCCACTACTTAGGGTTAGTAGTTTTCCCTCCTACACCTCAAGCGCCCTGGAGTGTGAGGAAAATGTTATAATTTGAGTACAAATGGCTGTAACCCAGTTTATTGTGACCAGGCTACGTGCTGGCATCTGACACCTGATATATTATATATAACAACAACAACTAAAATAGTTCCATATTCTGTTTACCTCACCTAATGAATGAAGTGGAGGTAGACTGCAATTAACTTCATAATAAATGTGGTTGAACTAACGTTATTTCCCTAGGCAAAACTGGTGATAGCAATAATGGCACTGTAGACAGATTGATGGTGATGCTATTCCCACAACAGAGGCCCATCAGGACCATCATATTATTCCAATAAAGAGAATAACAAATGCATGAGTCTTTCTATCACATGAAATCTAAGCATCCACTTCACATACACAGATTAGTATAAACTAAACTTATAAAGTTATATTTATCTGCATGTAAATTCTGTGTCATTTGTCTCAAAAGTAACACGCATATGTGGACTGTCAGAAATGTCACCTTTATATCACTCTTTTTGTTAGCATTATAAACCCATTCTGTGAACAGATCAATATCTAGATAGGTTAGCTTAGTTAGTCAGCAATTGGATTTGTGAGGTCTACGCCATGCATTATGATTTATGGTGCATGTTTTTTCACCTTTTTACTCTCTTGATTTAGAATGTTTTGAAAAAAGGACAATATAAAGCTCTTCTAGATGCCGACAACAAAGACGCTCAGCTGGTTATTAAATGCTGAAATATTAGCAGACTCGAAACAAAAACTCAACTCAGTTAAAAACATCACATTCCGTTGAGCACCCACATCTGTCAAGTTTCTCCACAGGTTGCCTTGTCACTGTGTTGCACTGTTGTTGCTCATGACATCTTTACAGCACACAGCTTATAACCGATTGTCTCTTTTATGATATTAACATATGCAACCAGAGTAAACTTAAAAACTGCACCTTATTAGTAAATTTCTTTGCAGGTAGATATTTAAACTTTAGGGCCCAAGTTGTTTACTTCTGCTGCCACACATGGTAAGCTAAGCTAATTGCCTTCTGGGTCCAGCCCAAATGTTAAACTCTGGGGATTTTAAAGAAAAATCTAATAAGATCCCAAATGCACAAGTTTAGAGCAAAAACTATGCTTACAGTCTGGACCCAAAATAATTGGTCTCTGTCGCTGGCTAAGTTATGAGTCCATGACAAAGTATTTTCTGTATTTTTTTTAATAATTCATCAGGTTAAGTTTATAAAGTTTGCATTCTAATGGGGGAGGCCTTTGAGTAACAGTTGGATTGCCAATACATACAGTAACTGACAGCAGACGTCTGCTAGGCTTCACCTGAGTTAAGCTGAGACATTGAACTTGATCTTTTGTGTTAGAGCCTTGTTGATCCTTTTTAATTACACTATCATGACTCTTAATTGTACAAGGAAAATATCTTTTTATATAAATGGTAAGACAGCTGTAGAACTGGCAAGTACTAAGCATGCTTATGCTTAATATTTTAAGGCTCACAGGGGACTGCACAATACACACTCAAAACCCAAACGAGTTATACTGTATACGTACTGCTATAGTAACAAATATTAAAATAGCTACAGTCACTATATAGAATATGAAATAATAGCCAGGTGAAATATGTGCTACAAAAAGTATACATACACTCTGATCATCATCATCTCCCATCATGTGTTCAGCCACAAAGCACACCCCATTCACTGCCTCCTGGATATCAGCAGCCCAGTCTGAGTTGTCCCTGTGTTGGAAGTCCTGGGTGGATGTGAAACTAGTGGGAAGGAAATCAGTAGAGCGCTGGTCTCCCTTCCTATAGGAGTGACTGTATCCTGCTGGAGGAGTTATATTTTTGTGTCCTGGTGTAGAGAAGGCAGAGTCTGAAGACAGCAGCGCAGAAGCTGACATGGTGATATCTGCCTTGGATGCAACTGGATATCCCAAGCCCAAAATGGTTCTTTTAGCTCTTAAGCATCGATGCTGACGCAATCTTTGGCGTGCAGATTTGTTATGAGGGCGCCTCATGAAGAGTAAAGCAGGCAATTTCTCAAGAAATATCAGCTTGACCCAAGAAGGCATGGTATGGGTGCTAGGAGAGCGGTGGTGCACGTTGAGCACGCACACACTGGTGATGATGGAGAAGGTCACCAGGACCATGGTGAACATCAGGTACTTGCCAATCAGGGGAACATCTAATGATGTTGGAGGAACAATCTTTGAGATTAAAAGCAGGAACACGGTGAGGGCCAGAAGTACAGAAATGCACAGGGTCATCTTCTCGCCACAGTCTGAAGGCAAGTAGAAGACTAGAATGGCCAAAGAGGTGATCAAAACACATGGAATGATGAGGTTTATGGTGTAAAAAAGAGGCTTCCTCTTAATGATAAAGTCATATGTCAGATCCACATAAGTGGGATCCAGAGGGTTGACAGTCCGTCTCCCTGGCAGAGCTAAGATATCCCACTCTCCACTGGGAGTAAAATCATCCATACTAGCCATCTCAGACTTTAAGATCAGGTCAATCTCTGTATGGTCATATGTCCAAGATCTGAACTTGAGAGTGCAGTTCTGCTGGTCAAAGGGAAAATGTTTGACTTCGATTTTACAGGCGCTTTTATAGATAGCCGGAGGAAGCCATTCGATGCTGCCGTTGAAAAGGACGATGACATTAGTGAACACCGTTACCTCATAGGTTCCGTCAGCACTATGAGAAAGAGAGGAAATAGAAATAAAACAGCATATAAATTGGCCTTTAAAGCTATCATTATCAAAATTATAGAAATTTACGGTAAAGCTATTTTTAATAATGTGTAATAGTGGCATTAATTATTTTTAATAAGAAGATAATTGTTAAAGATTCAGTTAATCACTAAAGCAAATGCATAGACATTCATTAATGCAGACAGCTGGTAAATATATTGATAGAGGACAGAAACCAGGAGGGTGAAAACATGAAATATAACTTACTCTATGATATGACTGACTTTTCACTTTTTTTCATTTTATTTATTCATTTTACAATAACGCTGTTACAGTTCCATCCAAAATGTTTGATAAGGGCATCAGAGGATATTTACAAATATTTTACAAATTAATAATATCTTTTTTATTTAACACCAGCAATGTGCAGACAGAAACTCTCTTCAAAATACAAACTGAGAAGTCAGCCGAGCTTACTTGTTGTACAGGACAATATCCGGAAGCCACACATGTCTGGAGGGAATGCGCAGTTTGACAATACCTTCATACTGTGCAGGATCCCATGACAACCTGTAGTCCACCCAGTGCTGGAGAGACAGAGGGACCCAACCATTCAGTGCACTTTCCCAATAGCAGTTCATTTATAATTACATGCTACATTATCTGTAAATTATGTTTGGGGCACAATTACAGAAGCGGTTTGTTCCACATAGAGAGAGGAAGAATGGATACGGATACGATTCAAGTTCAAGATGAAGGACATTTAACACACATTCTCACTCAGTACAAAACAAAATGCTTCATCACACCTACCTGAGTGAGCCAAACATTTGTGGTCATGATCTGTTCCCTTTCATTCTGAAAATGAAATATTAGGGGGAAATTACCTATATTGGTAATACAAGTTTAAGACCCAGACACTGGCCCTAGAGAAGTAGGAACTCGTGTCTGACATTTACTCTTTTTATATTTTTGTTCTAGTTAATTAAAACATGAAGAGCTGAAGACCTATTGGGGTATATTAATGTTTAAACAAAAACTGGAAATTATATGCTTCTGCAATTTTATTTAAAAAATAAAAATAAGTCCTATACTGATTTGAGTCATGGTTGGACCTTCCTGTTTACTGTCATGTTTACTCTGGTTAAAAGTAACCTTTAAAAAAAGAACTGCACTGCACAAGAACACTCCTTTCATCTCAGATTGCTTGTTAACATGTTTTTGATTGCACTGTCATCAAACTGCCGTGACATACACTTCCAATAAAGTGACACCAAATGGTAATTACCCCAAGGGGTACAATGCAAACTCATAAACAGAAGCTGTGAACGAGCCTTGCTACTTTAGTCTGCAGCTGGGAGGACCCTCCACTGTAATTCAGAGAAGAGCCTCTATCACTGTGGCCAAAACAGTTTTATGGCCCCTTTTAATCCAATGTGCTGAAGTTTCAATCTGGACATGACAGAGGCAGAGATCACGGCTGACCAGATCTATCCTCAGCTTCATCCATCCATTTAGAGCTATGGCTCTTCAGCAGAGCTTGCTCTTTAATTAACTACTTCCTCGAAGCTCTTTTTTTTTGTCTCTTGCTGTGTGCTTTCTATTACCCGCCATCTTTCACACTTAATTTCTCTTTATATCCTGTTGTGTCACCATCACAAAGTCTCTAACAAAAAAACATAGAAATATACATAGAAATGTAAATAAGTATACATACTTCTTAACAATGGGCAAGAGTACACACTTACCACACTGATGAGCTGAGCCAGAGACACTTGCAGCTTTACTGTGACTCTCTCGGTTCTGTTGACAGCTGGGCGAATGAGGGGATTGTAGCGATCTTTTCCCAGCAGCCAGTTCATGAGCCGCTCTTCGGAGTCAGCGCTGCTGCTACCTGGTGACATCACACTTTTCTTCAACATTTATGTACACACATCCGCCTCACCTCTGTCCAGACAACTTAATCCCAATAAAATGGAGAGACTATAATCTCAAACAGAGATTGGAAAACAATCTTTAACAGCTTTAGATCAATAATAAAGAGGAATGAATGAGATCACATTTTTTAAATACATATATTTTATATAGATATATTACATTATAAATAATCTACAATATACAGTGTAATACACAAATCAGTTAAAGACAAAATACCTTATTTAAATACAACAGAAAAAAATCAAGACCACATTAAACAAGGTAGTAGGAAATGGGCATTTTAGGTGAAAAGAGAGATTCATTTTTCTCTATTATTGTTGTACTTTCAGTGTACAGTATTTAGAAACAAAACTTTTTTTTAAAAAAAAAAGTGTAAATCGAAAGATTTCTTTTAAAACTGTGTTAAAAGCTTGTATTATTAAGTTTGTTAGGTTTCTATAAAACCTCATACATGAAAGCTACACTATTTAATGGGAAGTTGAAGATTAGGGATGTGATTGGTTTTGTGTTTTTAGTAAAAATGCTTGAACTGATGGTGCCACAATACACAATCTACCACCCTGGCATGAACACACTTACTATATATACTGTTAGATACCTTCCAGCTTTAACACTAAATTTTGGTAAAAGAGAATACTCATCTAACCATACTCCTGTTTTGTTTTGTTGTTTTGTTTTTTTTTTTGTTGTTTTTTTTTTTTGAGGGGGGGGGGGGTGGATTAACATGATTTAAGTACTTGCTTAATCTCTGAAATTCTAAGCGAGATAAATGAGGATTGCTTCAGTCACACTGCTTGTTTAGTTTTTAAGGAAGGTAGAATTACACATCTGTGGGTTTGCTTTAAGCAAACATGAAGCAAAAGCACAATTATTAACACCCAAATATGTAAACTAGGAAGGTTGTGTGTTACTGGAAATTACATAAAAATGTCCCAAAGTCCCAAAAAGTCATTTCCCAAAAAGGTAATTACATTTTGTAGAAGGGCAGATATTTTCACAACATGTTAATAACTGTGCTTTTGTAACAGCTTTGCTTAAAGCAAACCACAAATCTGTATTTTAAGTAAAAATAAACTATGAATTCCAACACATGAACTCAGCCTTCTCTCCTATTCCTGATAAATAATGTCTAAGTAAAGTGTGAAGGCAAGGCTGATTAAAACAGATGGTCAGTTCTCTTCTGAAGCAGAGCAGATACGTGTAATACTACCTCGTCTATTTCCTTTACTTGCAGCTGGTTATTGATGTCCCCACAAGGTTTGGAGTTGCTGACTTGACTTATGTGTGGCGAATGCTCTAGTAAAGCAAGACTTGTACTAATGTGCTCATTGAAGAAAACTTGTTACTTTTATCACTAACTACAAGGGCAAAATTCAAGGTTCAAATAGTAAATCTTTGCATTGATTTTTCATAAAATGTAGTCAGATATTCATAAAAGCCACAAAAATATATCTGCCTAAACTGATAGCTTTCAATGGCTGGTAATTCATCGAACACACTGACTAATCATTAACATTCAGGGCTAGAAAAAGTATTTGCACTTCTGTGCTGATTACTTCTTCTAAGGCTTATTGGGAGTTCGGTTTTTCACAGCACTTTAGAAGACGCATTATAGGGATACACAAAGCTGGAAAGGCTACAAAAGCTGTTCTAAGGACCTGAGCATTCAGTTATTGACAGTTAGATAAATGCTCTACAAATGGTATTCTCCTTAGGAGATCCTAAGGAGCAAAGATCACACCAAATGTGAAAAAACAGTAGCAGCAAAAAAATCAATAAAATCTCGAATGAAAGACTGCCACACTAGTCTTAAAATAATAAAAAAACAGTTTTAAAACTTTACACCTCTTAACAAGATGGCAGACACTTATCTGGAAATTTAACTGACACAACGTCGCCAATGAGAGCAATGAGACAAAGTTTAAATTTTCTTTGGAGGAAAAAATGTGCACCACATCATGGTGGAACACTTCATGATTTGGGATTTCTTTGTTATCCTGTTCCAGTTCAACATTTTTAGGTGAATGTCAGGGCAGCAGTTCATGACCTGAAACTCAGTGTGGGTAATGCAACAAGACAATGAGCCTAAAACAGAATGATGGGGAAAAAAATCCATATTTTGGAATTGTAAAATCAAAGCCCTGACCCGACCTTAATCCAACTGAGATGCTGAGGGCTGACCTAACAAGGGCTGTTAAAACATCCTAGAAACACAGCTGCACTAAACAGCACTGTAGTGACATATTGTCCAAAATTCCTCTCAAAAGTCTCATAAACAGGTATAGGAACATCTAATTAGGGTCATTTTTGTTAACCTAAATTGCAAATAAACAGATAGACCTGTAGAAAAGATTTAGGTATATGTCTCGTAAAAAATTACTAATAAATAAGCCCACTTTTACACTTTTCTTATGCAATATTATTCTAAGAATTAAGTATAAATTAATTGACTTTTGTCCTGAAAATTCAGAAAGTCTCTTGCTGTCGTTACATGATGTGTTTAATAAAGATACTGAGAGCACAAGGGTACATGGTTTATTAGTTTAGGCACTTTATGTGTAGCCAGTTCAGCAATCCTGATAATTTCAGACTTTTTCTTGCAGCTACATGTGATGATGGTGTGCGGTTTTAGAAACAGTATCCAGCTGTGTGTGTCATCATCAACTCACAGACTCCTGCAGCTTTGCGAGGTGTGGCGTAATATCAGTCTATCCCCCACAGGTCAGTAAATAATGCCATGACTGTGCCTTTATCAGACACTCACCAAGATCCTATTCACCACAGCAGGACTTCCATACCACCACTGAGCAGATGGTATGTCGTTCAAAGTTCTTGGAAGCCAGACTCAAACAAGTTCCCTCTTCCTCAGACCTAAAGACTGCTTGAGCCAGACCAACTGTAGGCAGCTGCTGTGAATAGCATCTAAAGTGTATATGTGCATGCAGGTTTAATATGGGAAATTAATAGTGTTGACGCTACACTGATTGAAAATGAGGTCAGGCATGTTAAACAAATTTGTAAGCTGTTTTGGAGTTGATAAAGGTCATTTGGTGCAGCACACCTTTAAAACCCATTATTTTACATTGTAATGGAGTTGGAACCTTGATCTAATCAGTTTAAAAACTACAGCAACAACAAAACGGAGAGCCAAAGATAGCTGCGGTTTATATACTATTAGATATGACATAATATACTAATATGATATAAATGGCAAAAAAAAAAGGGGGGGGGGGCATTTTATTTCTTGGACACACTTGAAGAATTATCTCATAAATGCAATAATATGGCGCCAAATCCTGTAACATAAAGTGTGAACCAAAAATGTTCGCTAACTAATTGTTTCCTAAATTGTCTGATGTTATAAATGTTGTTTTGTTTTGGGTTTTTTTTGTTTGTTTTTTTTAAAACATGGATGGTACTGGTTGTGACCCGAAACCAGATATTTTAAAACAGATAGATAGATAGATAGATAGATAGATAGATAGATAGATAGATAGATAGATAGATAGATAGATAGATAGATAGATAGATAGATAGATAGATTCATATCATATTTCAGCTACATTTAAAAAGCTTAGCTATCTATGTCTTCTACAGAAATATTGGTTTTTAAAAAAATAATTAAAAGGTGAGTTGAAAATAGCCTAAACGAGCTTATGCATTGAAAATTCTACTTTTGGACAATAAAAGCATACATTCTTTTGTAGTTTCCTCAACATGGAGATACATTTGGCGGTGACGCACACACAGTACCAAATGTTAGAAATATTTTAAATTGCTACTTAAATGAAAGGGGAAACACACTTACAGTGAATCAAAGGCAGAAGATAAGCGAGGATCGAGAGTGCGCGACTCATGTTTACGGTACCATCTGGTCCGTCGTCAGTGATGAAGACTCAAAGCTGCGCTGTTCCGTAGCAAAGCTTTCGGACATGCCGGATTCTACAAGCGTGAGATTTAGTCACTTTATCATCACAGCGCGGTGTCTCCTGTCACATAGTGAAGTTCTTTCGTAACAATCCAGCTTTGAAATCCACTGAAGCCCCCATTTGGGACCACATCGGCAACCAGGACTTTGCCCTCCGCCAAAAAGGAGCAACCTGCTCTAGTGCGCTGCTGCTCTCACTTGCAACTCATCCAGATCTGTCCTGTGCCGCTGCCTGTAACCGATCTGTGATCAGTTAGTTCAAGTTTACACCAGCTCTGGAGCGATTTCAGATAATAGGTAATTAGAGGGCAGTTATATTGAACCAGTAATGTCAGCATAACGACCCAAATGTATTTATTTAATCTCTGTTTCACCTGTGCCCTAATTAGGCTCCATGATAGTCAGTATCTCCGCGAACTACAGGAAAAACATTCTCAAAGAAACCTTTTTTTCATCTTTTAAAGATTAAAGCTTTTCCACAGACAGCAGCATGAGGGGGATATAGGCTGATTTCAGCATTCACACCTATGTGACTAACAGCACTAATCAAGCACCAGTCTCAGTAATATTTTCTCAAGCATCCAAGTACAGATGTTGATATTTTGGACTTAATACTCTTCCAGACCCGCGACATAATTTGACAGTGTCGGTGTCTTGGGATCATTTGCTGACTTCGCGCTGCACTGGCGACTGTGCAGAAGAGCAGTAAATTATTCTCCGGTTCTGTATGTGAGATTTACCGAGGTGAGGTCCAGTCAGATCTGAAGCAATGCAATCTTAGCGTAGCAGATTTACAGTCACCGAGCTGCTTAAAGCCTCATTATAATGACCAGCAAAGGAACTGTATCAGGCATGAAGAACAGCCCCAAGGACCCTCCGAGGATTATAAATTTAAAGTCCAAAGACTTCTGGACTGGATCAGTGCAAGCAGATCAATAGGGCCTGATTAGGTTTTGACCCTCTCTTGTTTTTATCAGGCTGACGGGGAGAGGGCCATGGACTGAACAGTTTGTTCACTTGTTTTTAATAAATCATATGTTAGACCAGGTACACCAACTGTACATGCAGAAAATAAATGTTTTCTTAAATATCACACTTTTTACTCTGCACTGATACATTTCTGAAGTTTCACAATAGTGCTTTAGATTGCTATTTTTTCTGTGTTCATTTACCTCTGTATCATTACTGTTTCAATAGCCAGAGACTTGAAACAATGCACTCTTGATCTTTTGACTAAGTGTGAACTTAGAGATGAATTACTAAACTAGAGAGCATGTTAAACTTATAAATGACGGTCACTGTGATATAATAGCTACCATAGCAAGTTTCAAGTGTACAAGTGCAAGTTTGTCTTCATAGTTAACGAAATTAACAAATAACAACGGCTGTGAGATAGAAATTAAATATTTTATTTTTATATGATGAGGTTACGTTCATATTTAAATTAGCAGATATGTCTTTGTGGAAATACTTATAAAAATTTTCTGATGTAAAATGTACATATGTATATATGTATGTATATAACAGTTTAATATGCATTGATTTGCAAGCATAAAATATAAGTTTGTACTTTTTACCTCAGTGAATCTTTGTCCTTTTGTTAAACATGTTGATAAGGTCAGACTCTTCAGGAGATCTTTTCACATTTTTGTCGTTTTTTCTTAGCTCTTGCTTTCACTGTGGACTATGCTGCCCTGAAACACAGTGAGGAAAAGAACGCTGGAATAAATAAAGGAGTTGAAATGAACTGGCAAAATTTACAAGCCATACCCTTGACCAACACATTCTCTTTTCATTACTACAGCTCACACTGTGGCATCAAAGACTGAACTAAACAGTCAATAGATTTAACACCTTGACTACAACTTAAATTTGAACTCTGACTCTAGACACAACTGTAGACTTTGATAGTGTACTTTGAATATGCAAGGGACTGCAGTACGTTCACGTCACAAAAATGAACCACGAGCCATTTCATTTTGCAAATGGCCAACAACTTCATTATATTAAAAAGTGATGACAATTTACTGGGACACATTCTGAAATGCTCAATATTGATAATATAATTCCTTATTGGAGAGTAGGAAGGCTGTTTGGACACTGGATTTAAGCCAAGCATCCCATCAATAATAGAATATCATCCATTATACTTGAATGGAAAAGAAGATAAATAAGTAATTCATTCCAAAATATTGTTTGCAGAAAGTAACACGGTTTTAGCACCATTCCAGGGTTTTCTTTACTTTTTAATTCAAGAAAAGAAAAAAAGAAAAAAAGTCACACGTCAGAATAAATAAAAGAAATTGTAACAACTTTTTAATTTGTTTGATGTCAATTTCAGTCCTGGTCCAGTTTCTCAGAAGGTCTACTAAACAACAATATGTTTGCACATGTCACACCTTGTGTGATGCAGGCATATAGACTATGTGGAAACCAAGTGAGATGTTGGCAGCTCCTTTTTACTAACTCCAATGATGAGGCCCTGGGGGGAAATCCTCTCTGGTTGGTTGTGAGTCATTAAGTGCAAGGATTTCTTTTACTTCAGAAAGCTAAAACATTTCAGTGGTTTAAATGCCACTAAGTAAAAGCCCAACCACAAAGAAAATAGCTTTGCCATTATACAATTCACTGCTTTAGCATTTGAACAAAAGTATACTTCTGAGCTTTTTGTTCACATATTCTTTTTTAGGCACGCTAGTGACATGATTGTTTCAATGAAATATTTTCATAACTAACAAAATGATTTTTTTGGCACAAATATCCATATCTGGCTCTGGATGAATTTTTACAACTTGGAATGTTTTGACTTTTTAGCTTGAAGAAACATCAAAACTTTAACTTTTCCAAAATTCTAATTTATGACCAACATTCCTAGAGGTACTTCTGTGTTTTCTACTAAAATATATGGTAAACAAATGCAGCAGCATAAGGATGTTAACATTGTTGCTGTTAGCAGGGGTAAAAATATTTGGCAAGAAGAGCCGGTTACAATCTGGCCCAGAATGACCCCAAAGAGTTCCTAACGATGCTGCAGACTCCCATGCTAGTTTAACTTCTTAAAGATTTTTGCTTTTCGCAGTATTTTTGCATGTGTGTACAAAATGAAGATTTAAAAAGCAAAAGTTAATTTAAGTTACATAAATTGGAAATACATACAAATTAATACTTTTATTTTTATTGCACAAAAGAGTGCAAGACAACAACATCTCTTTGCAAACATCCCTATCGACCGCATGCCAACCCAAAGCTAACAAAGAACACAGAGTGTTACTAAAACTCTGTGAATGCAGATCACAGCACAGCTGCTAGAGCCTGATCTTAAACAGGTAATAAAGGCAGTAATTAGACACAGGCTTGCAGGATTATGTAGCCTCCATTTTTACCTGGACAGCGCATTCGCTTTGAAATGCATTTGTTCTTAACTTTGCTTTGGATTTATGATAAATCTCAAAGAAGTATTGCATGTATGTCTTCATTAGAATATGAATTAACGACAGTGTGTGGGACTGTAGCCTAGGGTCTACATAAGTGTTAAATGTTAAATATGTGACAATTCAGGCCATGCTGACAAATTGTTGTAATGTGGAAGTACTGTAATGTGTAACAAATTACTTTCTCTGTGGAGTAATTAAACAGATTAGAAAATCTGAGGGGTTTACATTAGTGTGGAGTTTAAAAGAAATTAGTAGAATAAGTAAATAAGTTTTGCAGGTAATCAGCACTTTTAACACTTCACTGGTTATTCATGGCTGGTTCAACCATTGTAGGAAAATCATTAAACAGATAAAGATGAAGTAGCTTTTGACTCATTTTACATGGGCTTTGGGCGCAAATTCTCCATTTGCATCAAAAGAAAAAGAGCTCAGGAATCCCTAAGCTTTGAACTTGGTTTTATAACTACAGCCTCATGTTTTCCCAACGTTATACAGAAGGTAAGCATTTAAAATTTCAGATTAAAGATGCAAAATAAAAACAAGTAAATTAAAATAAAGCTTCCCTCTGACACAGTTGACTCTGCGATATTAAAATGTAATATGAGCTCTGTGAGCCCCACGACAGGTTGACAGTGAATATGTTGACACATCAGCAAACAGTAAGTGTATGTGAGTGAGAGACTTTCTGTGTGCCAGGGAAGCGTGATGGAAGAGAAATGCCTAATCAAAGAATTGCTGCTGTTGCAGTACCATGTTGCTCCACTGCAATCCCACTCCGTAAGGGATATATATCATGCAGGCAGTTCATTACTTGGAGTGCTTGGCTCCTCTACCAGAGTCTCAGCTTCATGTGAGGATATCGATTGACCACTTTCTTTGCCCTCAAAGGGATCAGCTCATCTGCATCTGCAAGGTGTTTTGGTGTTATGCTAATCTATGAATAAAGTTGAGTTTTTGGCCTGTCTGTTTGTGGCGGTCAGCATTTGTGCATGCAGATATCTACATCGCGTTTATGTAGATACACAAGCATCTTTATAAATGTATCAGAGGATGACATCACGCTATCATGCATCCTTCATTACACTTGCCATATCTTTGGTGTATATTCCACAATATTGCTGGATTAAACGTGTTGAATACTTCCAGTCTAAACTGAAAGCCTAAATCCCCCTTCAAAAAGTACTTAAGCCTCTTTTCCACTAGTAGCTACTCGGCTCGAGTCAACTCTTCTCTACTTAGTTTCAGTTGTTTTCCATTACAGCTGAGTACCGCGTACTGCTGCTCAGTCTATGGCTTTTTGTCAGACTTGGGAACCATGGTGTTGGTTTGTGTGTAGCCATTTCCCTTGTTGCTTGGTTTCAAAAATAGCGGTATTGATTTTTCTGAAGGAGTCGCTCTCTGACTCATCGAGTGATGCCATCGATGGTGGCATGCAGTCTGCTGACATCGCATCTTCAGATCGACTCAGCTCACTTGGACCAAACAGGTACTAAAAAAGAGGCTTGTAACAGGTACTAATGGGGTACTAATGGAAAACCCCAAAAACCAAGTCAAGTTCAGTGAATCCAGGTAGGTACTAGTGGAGAAGGGCTATTAGTGAACAAAGTTGTAAAAAGTGAAGTATATTAAGTAAAATTTTGTGGAATTAAACCTAATAATAGTAAATAATACTCACATTTGAAGTCTGGGTATTATTTTCTCCAAATATTTATTAATATGCAAAACATATGATCATGCAGATCAAAGTAGTGCAAACAAAACATTTGAAGGAGGTCACAAATCCTCTAAGGATGAGTGAGGAAAGGCATCTAGTGAAAAAATCTGTCAACTCAAACATGCAGAGCTACCCGATGTAGGTAGGACAGTAGATTTTGACTAATTTTGCATTTAATAAATAAATAGCACTTTGACAGGAACCTACTAAAATCTTTGGTCAATCGGTTGAACTTTCGTTTTGCTTAACTGTAGATTTACTTCCTATATTTGTGTAAATAGTACTGCAAGTTTCCTTATGTTTTTTTACATGCCAGTCTTTAAAATTCGAGAGTGGCCACTGGCATGCCTTTAGTGTTTAGAATTTTTTCTTGGTCTGAACCACTGAAAAACCGCAAAATAATTCTGTGTGGAAGAAAATACCTACCACTCACTGACCACGAAATTAATTACTTATTGATACATCCTGCTATCATATCATTAGTGCAGGTATTTCAAAAATTACAGTCAGTTCATCAGAGGGTGATGGTACATTAGGTAAAACATGCTATATTTAGTACTGATTCTGGTATGTGCATATTTTGCACATGCCCTATGTCTAGTTTTCTTTTTTCCAAGAAAGCAAATAAAAAATATAGATTGAAAGAAAGAGGAAATTGATGCAAAACATGGCAAGTATGAGGGCTTATCTCAGCAGTCCATATCTATTTTGTCAGACAGAGCAGTTATTAATGAACAGCCTCTGGAGAAGACAGATTAGCCTGTTCATTAACTTATTCTGCTTCTCAGTGACAGGCTAGAAGATGAGGCCACTGTGATGGCCACTGACTCATACAGCGGGAGAGAAGAAGATAAATGGTTTTAGGTGACACGAACAGATAGAACAGGACTTAATATGTACTCTACATTGCTGTCTTTTTTTTCCCACAGAGCCCCACAAATCCTGACTGGATCGATTGGTCTGGGCCATCTCTGATCTCTACTTGTGCCCCTGATTTAGAGGTGGCCTTCCCCTGATGTCCACAGTCAAGGAGCTTGTGTGGTCGTTTTAGCCTTCACCAAAGTGGAATGAAAGTTGAAAGGCTTCCTTAACAAATTGTATGTCACAAATTATTACTGAGCCTGACAGATGTGGATGTGTGGTTGTTAAGCTGAAATAAATTACAGCCTTTTTTTGGTGATCTTTAGACAGAAAATATAAAAACCAAAAGCAAAAACAAAGAGAAAAAAAGGCACAGAATCGTAATAGAATCACATGTTCACCCAACATACAGAATTATATATTTATCTGACTATACAAATATGTCAATATTTGTGTGTCTCCCTGTTTGTAATTTAAATGACAAAACACCTAGATGGGTCTCCACTCTTAAGAAAACTGTAAAATTGATCTCATTTGTCAGTGTGAGATCACATAGGATGGCACTATTCACTGACATGCATCCCTACAATCACAGCTGACTGGAATCAATTCTTTCTGCCCTGGATGAGATCTTAATGCGTTTAGAAAGGTGTGTCTGAAAGCTCCCAGACAAGAGCCCAGTCGAACCAAAGTCATGCAAATCTGCAAGACTGCTGGTAAAGCTTTTCTTCTGTTTCCTCACAAACAAAAGTCGCATGTTAGGAATAAAAAATGCATAGGAAACTGATCAGAAATACTGTAAACTGATAAAGATTGACTTACTGAAATACCAAGGTCATCACTGCATAACATTAGCTGACAGAGGAATCGTGATTACCACATAAACTACATGTTATCGGGCATTTAATGAGTGGTTAGAAAGTCATGGAGAGAGAAAATATCTGAAACTACATAATTATAAAATAAGGTCAAATATTGGACATAATTTACATAAAACCTAGTGCTAACATTCTGTCTTTTTAAATCTTAGACCCAAATTATGCAGCAAAGAGAAGAACAGCAATATCAGCCGCTCAATCAACAATGTGTCCTTGAGTAAAAACCTAGTCCTGGTTTTCTTTAAATCTCTTAGCTCGTTTTGCAAATAAAATTTCTGCCTGTCATAGCATACAAAAATCCTGATGCAAAATTCAATCACCTGAACTAATTTATGTTGAACAGGAAGAACAGGAGACATTGGCCCTGACTAGATATAATTATGATGGAGTGGGGCATCACTAGTGTTATGGACCATGGAAGCTAAAGCCATCTCCTGGGGCTCATAGTAGGGTCAGAGTTGCAGAGATTTAATCAGTGCCTATCAATGGTGGATGTGGAAATGACCCGCCTTGTGAGATGGGTAATATACCACTATGAGAGTGGTCCCTATGGGAGGATACATTTTAGGAGGACAAGATTAAGTCCAGTGTCAGATGAGGTAAAAACCAAACATAGAAACAAAAAAACTCCTTATCAGTTAGTTAAACACAATGGGAAAAATACAATTCTCAAAAGAGAGAGATGACTTTTGCGCATATTAAAAATTATACTTTTAATCATGACTTTCAGGACACTTAACTCTCAAAATTTGGATCTATGTAAATCCATCACTATAGCCACCATAAAACACCACAGTCACTAAAACAGACAGCTCAAGTAATACGAACTACCTGGAAACGTAATTATATAATGAACAGTTGACTAATTTTACAGATGTGTATATGACTGGTGCTTTCGTGACACAGTTTTATCCTTTTAGCCGTTACTCGGTGGATATGTCGGGTTAATGACGTCTGTACATTTGGTCAGGATTATGTCTCTGTGATTCAATTAAGTGTCTGGGTTTCCATCAAATCAACTCTTCAGGGAGACGGGCTGAGAGGATGACGCCTCTCAGCTTCAGGTCATCCATGGTACCCAGGAGACCACAGAGGCCCTCATCACTGCAGAGATCTCATCCTAAGGGGCAGGATTCAGATGATGAAGTGACTGATTGCTGCATGTCTGTCTGGACTGGCTGCTAATGAGGCAGGGCAGAGATAATCAACTAACCACAGGCAGCATGGCTGGTAGTAACTCCAAAATAAGTGAAACAGATTGAATGTGAAGGTGCATTTCCCACATGGAAATCCAACCATCCATCAATTACCTGAAAGCAAATACCCTCAGGTTGGAGAGGATAATTGTTATTGGTGGACTGGCTCTCGAGTGTAGATGCTTTACTCCTGTGTGCGTCTTGTATATTACACCACTATAATTTTGTAACTTTTGGACTAAAACATCTTTTGTCGAAAATGGGATATGGAGAGATATTTGTCACTGCAAATAAGGCAAACACTGATTGTGTAATTTTTACACAATCGTATTTATAAAAATAAAAGATCAAAGACACTTTTTCGGAATATCAATAATGATATTTCATTTTTTGCATTTATAAACTTCTACTGCATTAGATAACCATTGTATAATTCAATTCAATTCAATATCTTTTTTACAGCAGAGTGCACCAAATACACCACCAAATCACAACAACAGTGGCCTCAAGGAGCTTTATATTGTAAGGTAGACCTTACTATAATACAAACAGAGAAAAACCCAACAATCATATGAGCAAACACTTTGGGGACAGTGGGAAGGAAAAACTCCCTTTTAACAGGAAGAAACCTCCAGCAGAACCAGGCTCAGGGAGGGGCGGGGCCATCTGCCAAGAAAAGTTGGGATGAGAGAAGGAAGACAGGATAAAAGACATACTGTGGACGTCATAAGGCTACAGACACAAGCCAGCAAGCTTAGCACAAAGATGCATTATCCTTAGTTTGATCATTTTAAGCCTATCATTGCATCTTAATATTAAAATTACATTTAAATTATTTGTAATAATTTAAATAATTTATTTCTCCTCATGTACAATATGGTAGTTGATTTGTGGAAGCAGATTAAATGAACATTTTTGATAGGTTAACTGTCCTGTGGTTTTCCATACACATTAGATACAGTCAGCTACAGCGGTTTCTTTATTTACTATAAAATCTTCTGTGCACCTAAACACAACCTGACAATGCTGAAAAGTTGGTCTTGTCCGTTTTGACTCCATCTAATCTCTCAGGCTATTGTCTCTGCACTGGTGAGCACTACAGAGAGGTTACTGACTGGGCCACAGGTAGAGGTAAATTGGATGTCACAGCTCACAAGAATCCAGATGGTATGTTGCTCCCCTTGAGACCCTCTACTTCTTCAGGATTCCACTGTGATCAGAATCATTGGTGGAAAATGTTATCTGCCACATACAGCTTCTCAGCACAGCCACCATATGTCTCCGCCTTTTCTCATTGTATGATATGACTCCTGCCATACTCACAGGATAGGCAAGCAGATGGAATACATAGAAACTTTTTAGATTGAACTGTTCTTTAGTTATACTACTTTAGTCTGCAAAACTAAACTCCATATCTTTATTCATACAGAGTTAAGCTGGCAGAAATACTGTACATGCCGAGGAAGATTTAAAAAAAATATGGTTGCAACAGGGTTTATGCCATCAGTCACTGTGTGTTTGTGTTTTCCACAAATCATTAGTTATAAGTTTTGTGTCTCATTGCACTCGCTCCCAGTGGGTAAATAGTACTGGCAGCTGTGCCAGTAAACTGTTTAGTTTAGGATTCCAAATAAATGTAACTGCAGTGTTTTGCCTAAATAGCTCATTGCAGTGTTATGTGCCACTGTTCAGTTACAGCAGCCAAGCATGGAATGAACGGGTGACTGAGGCCAATCGACTCTAAGGTGAGATGTTATTTGTCTCAGTGAGATATAAATCAATTTAAATTTAGTTAGATAAATTTAATGATTCATAACCATAATCATCTCAACATTTTAACATCTGATTATAATTGGAAACCCAGGAATTCTCCATTTGGTGATGGTGAGAAGAGCAAAAGTCAATTTTAGCAGTAAGAAAACTGGATCAGAAGCCAGGTCCTAGAAGATGGTCATCTGCCTCAACTGGTGGGGATGATGGAAAAGGAAAGACAAAAAATGAGAGCATAAAGAAACAACAAATAATATAAAGTGACCAAAACCACATCCACACAATGTGACAAAAGGAAAAGTAATGTCATCATAAAATAAGGCACTCAAAGTGCTGCATCTAGCTGAAGAAAAGAAAATTAGTAGAAATGGTGAGGTGACAAATCAAATGTGATGCTGAAAGAGACCCATAAATACATTTCCTCATTGCTGGTAAATCTATGAGTAAAGTGGTCGTGGCTGCTAGATTATCTGGTTCAGAAGGTTCTGCAATTCTGCAATTCAGAGAGGAAGGTTTAGACAATGACATGTTATCCAGATAAAAGTGAAAACTCCTGGTTTAGTTCCACAAAGATCAGAAAGGCTTGGTGGATTAACATCACACTCTTGGTAATACAGAATAAATAAGGCATCCTGACTGACATAACCAGATATTTAACTTTTGACCTCTTTTCAGTAACAGTTCAGCTGAAGGATAGTTGAAACAGCAGGTGTGGCTTAACTGAACCTGAGGGACAACTCTGGTAAGTAAGTGCTGCTCTCTGGCTGCATGTGCCTTCCATTTTAGGCCTGTTGCCCAGGGCCAGACGAGATATGATTTACATGATATTTGTACTCTTAGCTAATTGATTTAAGCTGGGCTTCTTTCCCCCATTGTCAATCTATAGGGCCTTTCACTGGCCTTGTAAACTATATTAGCATTAGGATCGATAAATTAGCAATGGTGCACTCATTCATGAGACCCCTGTCACCTAACCCCTTTGCTTCTTGCCAAAGCAGCAGTACCCAAGAAAGTAAACAGACTTTGGCCTGAATGTGATTATGCTGCTGTTTACTTAGTTAGACCATGTGAGGAACAACAGACCCCACTGAGCAGCAATGCTCCACAGATCGTTTTTATCAAATTAGACTGGTACAACCCACTCCATTTATCCATTACATTGTAAAACTGACTTTACAAAATGTTAGGAAAGCCAACAGTTTTCTTTGCATTAGCTGGACTGACAACAATGTTTACCTCAAAAAAGCTCTTTAATTCTTAACCATATGGCACGTCATACACATTATGCTTTACCCTGCAATAATTTATGCAAAACAGAAAGCTTTTCTCCTGATTTCAAAATGAACACAAACTATTATAGCTGCTATGTGCCATATTATTGAAACAGTGATAATGCTGTTACCATATTTGTTAATTTCCTTGAAAGTGACCTTTTTTGTAAATGTGATCATAATCAATGAATTACCACATTTGATTTTATTACATTTACCGTGTCAAACCTGTACATGCGATGTAAACTACAGGTGAAACTTTTTCACTGATGAATTGTTCAGAGGCGTTTGTTGATACCGCTGCAGTTCAAGGTGACATTTGCTCTTTATTCATTACTATTTGGGAGTAATGGCCCTCTCTAGACTCATTGGAGAGACACTTAAACTGACTAAGACCTATGGAAGTAATTATGTTTTGGAGGATACTGGTGTAAAACTTAAATCGATAGAGTTAGTATAATACATTTCACAGTTAACCTACAAAATACACAAAATTCCTCTTCTAACATATCTTTATTTCTTTATTTCCTCATATCAATAAAAGAAAAATCACATGGGAGAAATGCTCTTTAAGGTGTGGTTCATCTTTCTCCCCATGGCTAAAACTGTTGAGTAGATGTTCAGTGCAACATGGAATAAAGGAGTTTAGCTTTTTCACCAAAATGATTTCTAGTGTTCTCCTTTGTGCATTACAGTATATATTATATCACATTTATTGCTGTCTCCTTGAATCAGTATTTCAATTTTTTTTACAGGAAGTCTTTGCAGTGCTCTTGCAGGGTCTTACAAAAACCTCTGCGAAAATTTATCATGATCCTCTTAGAGGACAATTTCTCAAGATACTTGCCACGATTCAGAGAAAAACTTCCTTTAAATACTGGAAATAAAGTTAGAGGGCGTTGCACAAGTTCCTGCCTTTAGTACAAATCACTTCTGTTATTAAAGAGAATTAGCTGATGTTCTTATCCTCTTTTTTTTTAATTTGATGTTTTGGTTAGCAGCTGTTTGATCGAGCTATTTCAGTATGCCCTGTATTCTACGTACATAAAATGCAGGGTCTACTGTTGAATTCTTAAGAATGTACTTTCTATACATCCTCAGTAAACTAAATCTAAATTCCTACTTCCATCTAGTTCCTTGTTATAACCTAATGATTAAGTGCTCCAAATACATTTCTCTACTTAAACAAACATTGAAAAGCAATGAAGTGAAGTGTAAACAGGTATTAAGAAGATAGCAATGTCTGCTATCAGGTTGATCTCAGAAAATATAGACTGTAAAATGAAAAAGTTGTTATTAGGAGTCCACTGTACAGGACTACCATCAACATGCTGACCTTAATTAAACTTAGACTATACAAACTTCTACAAGAAATTAAATTCTTCAAAGGGAGCAATACCTGAGACATAGAAAACAATACTCTTTAGCCAATCACAAGCAGCACCCTTCCCTTTTTCATAAAATCTCTGAAACATCTATAAGCCAGCAAAAGAGATCAGACATGTGCGTTCTGAGTGAATCCAGTGGTGGCTGCTGTCCAGCACTGAATGGAAAAAATAATCATTCTCTGCAATTAAATTGGAATGTCTCTAAGTTGCGAGGATAATGCAAGGACATACAAACACTTATGAGGACTCTGCGTCCTGGATGTGAACTTCCATCTCAGTCCCTGCTCATATAGTCTCTGCTCCCCAGAGAAAAATTATATATTGCTCCTCCTCAGTGAGAATGGTGCTGTCTCCTCTGACAAACAGCCCTGCCGTATGTGGTGAATCAGCAGCAGAAGTGGTTGAGGAATTGCATCAGTGATCCAAAGCTGAACATCCAAACGCCACCAATTTCCCACAATACACTTTTTAACAGCATGGTGGCTTAGACGCAGATGTCTGCTTTCAGCAACGATGTAGATTACAAATGACGTTAAATTATATGTCACAATATACAATTTAATATACAATTTAAATCTGTGTGAAGTTCTATTGACAAGCCAGGCATTTAAATTTGAATGAAAAAGATGTTACAAACTGACAACACAAAACAATTTGTAAGAGGACAAATGGAAACAAATGGTAACAGTCATTAATTGACATCTTGTAATGAAGTCTGAGGCCAAGCTAAAAAAAAAAGTAGATTTTTTGACACTTCATGCTGCCCTTTTTGACACCAGTTCTTGTTTTGCTCATACAGAAATAATAAAAAATGTGAATGGTGGGAGATGATTTGTTTTTGCTGTCCGGGGTGGAATGAGGTGACAAGGCATGCTTTTAATTAACTTTCGTCTTGTGCAGATGGAGGACAGAAGAGTGGGATAAATCACAGAGGACAACAGCAATCTGCCCCTTTATTAGAGCGTACACAGACGAGCTCAGACTAACCACACATCAGCTGCTCAGTCATAAAACAAGGCTGAAAAGACAATCAGGATTAAGCTAAACATTTTTTTTTTTTCGTTTGTTTACCCCTGACAATCTTAGTGTTTGGTTTGTGACTTTTTTTTGACTGCATGCTCCGCCAAAATTGTTTTTATGTGCACTCGGCCCAATTTCTAAACAACACTGTGGTCAACATTTCATGTCTTATTTGACCATCACCTTTTCCTTCAGTTGTTTGTCCTCTTTACCAGTGAAATGGATGTAATACCCTGCACCCATGAAAAACAGACAGAAACATGATGTTTTTCGATTGAAATAATTGACAGCATTGTATCTTTTACTATAAATTTTAATTTAGTATTCATAAAAATTTAACAGAAGAAAAAAATTACTGTAATTTATCTAAAAGCTTGGATTCAATATTTGGATCTGCCATATTTATAATTTTTCTCTGGTTTACTTTTCATGTTTCTAGTTGGAGCTTTGTGTGTATATGTCCTGTGCTTCTCTCCCTGTGTCTCCCCCATTTAACTTTTCTTTATAGTTAAATCTTGTTTCATTTTGTTAATGACTTGCTTTTTGTTTTGTTATGTGTTCAGGTTCTGTTTTTTATCACCTGTGCCTAATTAACCCTGTATATAAATCTATCTCTCTATTAAATCTTGTCTCTCACTCTGTTTACCAGTCAGTGTGCTCCACATCATGGTCACCTGTGTCCATTCTGGCTGCTGTGTTTGGAATTATTTGTCTTAAGTGTTTTTGCTCCTATATTAAGGGTAAGTTATTAGTATTCAATAAACTTTGCAACTTTGTTGGCTATATTCATATACTCCTTTTGAACAATGCGTGATGTTCAATCTCTCCAATGCTGATGTTATGAGTTTAGTTAGCATAGGTTAGATAATTTCAAAATTAACTTAGAAATAAATTAAGTCATTTGACTAGGTCTAAGTTTAAGACATGTTGAGAAGTAACCTTTAAAACAACACTTTCATCGCATACTTAATGGAAATAAATTACACCTTTTAAGACATATAAATGGGTATAGATATTATAAAATGTGTTTTAAAAATGTATTTGCAGGTAAAACTGAGCTTACTACCCTTTTTGCCTGAAGCTTTTTATATAATGTGGTTTACAACAGTACCCTACCATCAGAATCATATCATTTCTCAAAAAACAAAGCAGCACAAACAGAACAAAAGGGAGGTGGCCATTTCCCCTGACTTATTCACACAATTACTCTTTAATGCCTGTGCTTTAATAACAAAACAAAACAAGAAAGAGTGGCGTCAGAATGTTCCTAACACCTGCCCATAAAGTAGTACCTCCAGTCTAGCTGCCACAAAACCTGCAAAATAAATTATGTTTGCTAGAGTGGAACCTTGACCTTTCCTGAGGAACCATTGCATTAACATTGCCCTGACCTCACTGCACACTCAGTGAGTTCAGGTAAATTGTGAGAGTATATTACATCCACTTGCAATAATCTACAAAATGAAATTAAGAATTGCCACCCACACAAAGATGTTGACATTTAGACAAGTGAGGGTAGAACAGAAAAAAATAAAGGTACAGTCAGTCATTTTTTTATTGTTTTATTGAATATTGTACTCATAAATATACACTGATTATTGAGTAATAATGTACTCCACCAAACTGATGCATTCTAATAAACTTCGATTTAATTCATTGAAAATACATGAGTGGATACCAGTTTGAATACCGTTGCTGAGATCAACATTACCTTTATGTCTAATAGCATTTTATGTCTGCAGTTAGAAACCAGCCACATACCTAATATTCCAAAGGTGTAGGAGAAAATAACTTATAAGTGTTTCCATACAAGTTTTAATTCATGTTTGCACCTTCAGGCCCAGCAGTATTATCTGAGAAGGGGTCCCCTTCACAAGAGGCAAAAATGAGAAAGAAAGAGAAAACATGACCAGGATCTGAAAAAAACTTCATCCTCTTCACCTCAAGCCTCATTGCCTGGACTGAAGTCAGGGCTCTAACACACAAAAACATGCATAAACATGCTTATTTACTTCCAATGTTGTCATAGTTATTTATTGTTAGCAGGCCAGACTTTGGACAGTTGACAATGACTGGCCAACAGCTGGTTATAAGCTAAAATTATGCCCACTAATGTCAGCTAATAAACAGTTTGATTACATTTCCATATTATATGGTAGTTTATTCATTGTGTCAGAGTCCAATAATGTTACATCCATTTCACTAATGCCAACTAACAGTAGCTAACAAAGCAACCAAAAACCTTGCCAAAAGAAAAGTTCGGTTAACAGCAGTTAAAGTTGTTTGTCCTACAGTGGGCACCACAGCCAGGTTTATCCACTTAAATTGAAAAGGAGAAAGAAAATAGAGTTCAGATAACTGAAATATGCAATCTATTGACATCTAGTAGTGAGATTTTGTACACTGTAACTTTAAAGAACCTTCTGTAGGCCCACCACCCACAGGACACATTGTAGAGGTCGGATGCAATGAGCGGCAGGTGGCAGCCAAGGGCGAAGACCCTGGCAGACAATCCACATTTAGCGAGGCTGGCTATTGGGATATGGATCATCACCTTTCTGGTGGGGAAGGAGCCTGAGCTAATGTGTGAGGTTGAGAGGCACTGACTAGATATACTCGGGCTTACCTCAGTGTGTGGTTTGAGTTCTGGAACCAGGTACCTGGCGAGGGGCTGGACTCTGCCCCGGTGAGAGGTGTCGGGCTGGGGTGGGTATTTTGGTTACCCTTCAACTTGCAGCCTGTACATCAGAGTTTTTCAAGAGTGGACAAGAGACAAGAGGGTGTTTTCCCTGCACCTTCGGATTGGGGAACTGTCGAATTACTGTTCAGAGTACTTGTGCTTCTTGGAGTCCCTCATAGGATTCTTGAGGGTGCTTCACCTGGGGACTCCGTCGTTCTAGTGAGAGACCTCAATGCTTATGTGGGCAACAAAGGTGAGACCTGGAGGGGAGTGGTTGGGAGGAATGGCCTGCCTGATCTTAACCCGAGCAGTGTTCTGTTACTGGACTCTGTGCAAACCACAGTTTTCACAGTTGTCCATAACAAACACCACCTTCGATCATAAGGGGGTCCATAAGTGCCCGTGGCACCAGGACACCCTGGGCCGTAGGCTGATGCTTCGCTTCATCTGAGGCTATTGTCAGGCAGTGGAAGGGAAGCTTCAAGGACCTCTTTAATTCCACTGAAATGGAATCAGAGTCTGGGGACGAGGTTGAGGTTGGTCCTGAGTTCGACTGCATCCCTCGGAGTATTCTGTGGAATGTATTCATAGGAAACTGCAGCTGTCTCCATTTTAGGGACGTGTCCAACACCCATTATCAAGACATGTTTGCACATGCACATCATGAATAAACTTCTACCCTTTAAAATGTCTGTGAAGGTTCTCAGTCATCCAGGTCATCGTAGTCAAAGGAGCTTGCAAAGAAAAGCGTCTGGACTTCTTTAAGTTACTTAAAGAAGACTCTGATCCACCATTTGACCTTAGAACTGAAGAAGCTTCTCGGATGAGAGGTGAAACATCCTCAAGTAACTTAAAGAAGTCCAGACGCTTTTCTTTGCAAACTCCTTTGACTTCTACCCTTTAACAACAAACAGATGGAAAATCAGCATGCCAGGCAAATTGCCACTAGTTCTATCTTTAGCTGCTCTGAGATCAGTTACAGTCTATGCTGTGTGTGCAATCACAATTAGCATTGCTGTAAAATGAGTGTAAAATAAGTTTCCTCTTGCTGAACACCTTAGCCAACATGTGTGGCATAGAGAAGATAACATGCGAGAGAGAAAAAAAACTCTTAATAACTTCTTCAGTACATTAGCAATGACGGAGAGGTCATGGCAGATCTGACCATGTCTCGGCTAATAAAACTGCCTTATTGACCAGGTATAGGCCCAGTCAGACCTTTCAGATCTGAAAGGACTATAGCTGCTAAGAAATAACTGGTTGACTAAATGTAATACATTCAATCAGCTGCATCTGATTAATTTATTTATCTTATGCTGGATAATCCATTTAACACTGATGGGGGTAGAGTAATTATTTTTACTTTTGATATTTTCTGCACAATTTTCCAATATTAGAGTTCTATCTGTATTAAGGATTTCATAGTCTTTATTGCAACTTTTTCTGCTCGCATTTCTGTAAATGTCCCCACATGCCACTGCTGTAAAATTCAGGATCTGGCTGGTGGACTGGGCTCAACATACACTTGGCTTTAATATCATTCTGGGTTCTTAACAAACCTTTTGTTAGCATGCTGACTGTGTAGACGTTTGCAAAGAGTTGAAGTTGTGTTAGCAGTATAATATTATTGTCTTTGTCCTGGGTGCATTTTGCACTATACCATCACGCTCATGTCCTTTTATGCAAAAAAAGTAATTTTCATATCTTCACTCCTGAAAAGGTGTAGAGAGCTCTGCTCAGCTGACTGCAGCAGGAAGAATATATTTATGTAATTAGTAAATTTAGTACAGTAACGCGTTATTAAAAAAGTTAATGTCAGGATAACTTATGATACAGAAGCTTATCCTGCTGTAGGTCCATACACATCGCCAGTGGCTTACGCAGGTTTGGACAAGCTGTCTGCGATATGTTGTTCATATGTTGTTCTAGACTAATAAAACCTCAAAATGCAACACAGCTCACAGTAATTTCTTGGCTTAAGTGTTGGGGTGACTGAGATATGCACATATGGCTACAATTAATACTAGCCACTGAGTTTCTGTCAGTAATGTTTGTGTGAGCTGTCTGTGTCCTCTACTGTCTATATCATGGAATACTAATTTTAAGAAGGCTAAACAAAATTAAGGTCATCCCTGTTGAAAGAAAGACCTTATGATAGCATAATTAAAGGTGACAGCACAGCACTATTGTTTGCCAGTCTGCTGCTTCCAAATCTCTCCTGATAAGAAACTTACAAAGAGAATAGGTTTTATAGCTTGCTTTTAAGGTTAAGCATGCTCCCCAAAACCAACTCTATCTAGTCTAATTAAATTCAAGATCTACAGGGACTGCTTCCTAAAATCGAAAAGATAAAAATATTTTTAGCCTCTACATTTTCCTTGAGAATGTGATCAAAGGCATTGCAGGTGCGTGTACAGTCTAAACACAGCACACCGACAGATTTAAACACAGCACTTCCATTAGTTAAACCGTAAATCTGTAACAGAGCAACAAACATTTAGTAGAAAGTATATCCAAAAGTGCAGGTATGTTTTTAAGCTTAGCCCCTTCCAAACGTAAACCCTTGTTTTTCAAATGTTGAGTCAACACTGCACCCTAGTGGGTATCATATAGTGCTTGAAACTGTAAGTAACTGTAAGTAACAATTAAAATACATATGTGCAATCAAAGTTTTCAGTATGGCATTATCATATTGTATGTAGATTAAACAGTAACGTTTCCAAATAAATAAATGAAACAAGCCTTCCATTTTCTGCCACTAACCTCATTTTATATAAATAGATAAAAATGTAGGTTAAACTTTGTTGCATTCTGATTATTTTGATGATAGACTGTATGTGTAGTCAGTGCATTTTCCCTATTCATAGGTTATTGTTACTAAAAATAGAATGGTAAAGACATGTGTATATATCTATCTACTTAGCACTTTTAATTCTTATTCTTATTTTTATTTTCATGTCTATTTAAGCGTAATTTATGACAGTATGTTTGCACTGAAGCACCGCAGCAATTTCCTAATGTTGTAAACCTGCTCAACATTTGGCAATAAAACCCTTTCTGATTCTGATTCTGATTCTGATGTGTATTGTGACCAGTCATATAAAATTAATAACCCCCCTTGCCCTGTGGGTGGTCTTTATCCTTCAAGGTCAGGACCTCTGCCAGATGACTGGGAGCTTGAGGGACCTACGCAGTATCTTTGCTGTTCCTAGGGCTTCACTCTTCTGGACAGAGATCTCAGATGTCATTCTGTCTTGGGATCTGCTGGAGCCACTCACCCAGTTTGGGGGTCACTGCCCAGGGTTCTACAATTACCACAGTAACCATTGTTGCCTTCCCACTCCACATCTTCTCAGGCCCCTCTCCTTCCTCTGCTTGTCTATCATACTATGTCCACTTGATTAGCCATCACTAGTTTGTCCACCTGTAACAGAAAGTCCCACAGGACCTTATTTTGGTCATTCTCCACCACCCTGGGGAGCAATGTTCCCTCTAAGCTGCGCGCGTAATTGCGCCCTGCTGGAACGGTCTCAGCGCACAGAAAATCTGCGTTGCGCACAAAAAAACATCGTCTGAATTAAAATTAAAATTAATACTTTAACAATTCTGTCTTGCAGTGTTAGTCAGTAAGTGACAGGCTGCTCCCGTATGGGATTAGAACGATGTCACCTTATCCCATAGTCCAGCCAATAATGCGATTCACATTCGTATATACGCAGCTAATCAACGTCGTTGACAGGCTATGACAGCGGTCGTGTCCAAATTCATGGGCTGCATCCTCCTGAGGCCGCATTTGTAGACCGATTACGTCACAGCAACACGCCGAAGGCTGTTCAAATTCATAGACTGCTCCGAATGCAGCCGACAAATGCGTCCTCCTTTTCCCCGAATTTGAAGGATGGGTCGGGTGTGTCCTTCGTGGCCCACCATATCCCAGAATTCATAGCGCGGCCCAGCCAAACTCCAGTTTCCAGCAATGGCGGCCGCTACTAAGTTTTAAAATTACTCTTACTAATCTTTCTGAGTCACAAAATAAACGTTTAACATATTTTCAGGCGAGAAAGTAGCTGTGTAAACATCAAATATCTGCTCGGTTTATCAAGACATCGCATATTTGCCAAAGTGCTTCGACGTTTTCGGAGACGTCTGCTACCCACCAGCTCGACAGCTAGCCGGGAGCTCGAGGGTTACTGATGCGGCCAAGAACGGCACAACTCCCGGCACATCATTTTCAGATCATCGCGGACTTTCGCTACTCGGGTTAAACGTAATATATAAGTCACTTAGACAACCTAAAAATGTTATTGTTGGGCTTTTTTCAGTGTTTTGTTTGTTCGTGAGTAAATCGGTTTGGCTGAGATTAAAGTTATTAGATTAGATTAGATAAAATAAAACTTTATTAATCCCCCTCCTCCTTGGTTTTTACACAGCTGACTAAACGTCAAACAGAAACCTGATTAAACATAAGTATGAGACAGTCGAGAATTTACGCCAGTGTCCTGTTATATTTTAGATAGCAAGGAGCAGACGGCTGAGTTTATTAAACTCCACCGACGCTAATCTGAAGGCTAGACCGTCCAATTTCACGGCCGTTTACTTCCGGCCTACCCGACCTTCTGAGGACCCGGCCCACGTAGACCGCGAAGGCCGGGTCCTCAGGAGGATGCAGCCCATGAATTTGGACACGACCAGTGTCCTTATGTGCCGACACCGGTGTTTTAGCTAGCAAAGCGGCGTGGCTGATGTGGAGTGAAGCCACTTAATGACAAGGTGTACAACCATTGGAGATGTGAGCAGGACAGACAGAACAATTGATGTAAAAAGTGTGGACTTTATACCAGTTTTTAAATTGTGTTGATAGGCCACGTAAAACCAGAGTTATGATAAAAAATATATGCAATGTTTGGTTTTCTTCCTGAATACTACCGTTGTTTATATTTACAGCAGGAAGAAACAGTAAAAATGGCGTTTTATAAGGAAAACGCTTGAAAGCACTCTCCACTTGTGAGCAAAAACAAAACCAAAAAAAACCCCACCCTTTCCTATTGGTGGAAAAATGTACCATGTCGACCAATCAAAAAATGATATGGTAACATGGCATTTAGTTGTTTAGGAAAGGGGGAAGTTTTAGGAGTGATGGCGGTGTTTTGAGATATGAGAGATTTGCCACGTTTAGCGCAAATCTTGTGTAGTTAGTGTGTAGTGTAGTCTATAGTTTTGTTGTGTGTCAGAACAATGAGGCGACTACTGAATGTTAGAGGTGTTACAGGAGTGATACATCTCGTTGTTAGGCCTGCAGGTATCAGGCTTGTGATGTTCTCCTTTATCTCATAGTGGACAGAAATAATTTTTTGGAGTGGCAGAAATAATTTGTATGGCATCAAATTTAATGCAAAACAGCTGATTGTTCTGTCAATAGTTTGAAATGTTTTTTTGTTGTTGTTTTTTTAAAACGCCTTGGCTGCATTTTTAGGTAAACAGCTGCAAAAAAACTTCATTGTTTGCAAAACTCAGTTACTTTTTTGAGGAAGTAACTATATAATTAATTGCCCAACAATGGTCATTACATACTATATTTTGCAGACAGAGAGTTACAGGACTCTCTCCCAGACCACTGACTCATACTCATAATACAAGTCAGAGAAAGAAAGAAAGTTGTGTTTTCAAAATTGGAGTTCAAGTTATTTTTACTTCCAATAGTGTTAACATACTACACAGGTCATGAACAAGATTTTTTATTTTATTTTAATTGTAAGTGGGCTAAAGCAGTTAATTAAAGGTAGTCTAAATGCTGTAATTTGATTATTTTAATAAACCATGTAACTTGGATGGATTCGATGCTGGCGTGACCAAAGTGCACACGTCTGCTGTTGCTCACAAGGGTCCAAGAGACCACTCAGGGAGTTTGTGTGTTTGTTCAGACACATGAAAAATTAGAGGGAACGTTGCTGGGGAGCATATCCCATTTTGACCTCGGGATTTCAAAGTGATACTTGGCACAGATGTTCCTGTAGAGTTCCTGCCAGCCACTTGATTATGTCGTTCCATATATGCCCTGCCTGCTAACATCTGCACCCTGCTGTTATGTACTGGATTGTCTCATGGGGCATCTTTGCACAGCTTGCACCTGGAGTCTTGCCTGGTGTGGTAGACCCCAGTCAGTCTCTATGGAACTTAAACTTAGAATTTGTTCCTGTGCTGCCATAGTGCCTCTGTGCTGTCTTTCAGTCCAGCTTAGGGTCCAATTAATCTTGTGCAGTTCTAGGCATTCAAAAATCCACGTGTTGAGTTTTTCTTTTTTTGGGAATTTTCTTGTAGTGAGTGCAGGAAGTGCGCTCAGTCTGGGCTTACGGTTCAGCTGATGTTTTGCCTGTCACGGTCTGCGGCAGGCGGGTCGTGTGTGGGAGTGTGAGGTTCCAGGTGCAGACATAGACGAGGAGACAGTACTGAACTTGAAACGAAAAGCGAGCCTTTATTTGGGCTGATTAACGTGGCAAACAACAGAAAGCACAGAGGCAAAACTAAACTAGAAGCTGAACTGGGAAAACTAAGAACTGACACTTAACTCAGACAGCAGGGAAAGCGAAGACAGGGTGACAATGATACATATGACGGGGACAACTACAAACAGGACTCTGTACTTGAACAACAAAGAACTATTAAACGTATACACGTAAGCAACATGGACATGACCAGTAGTGATGTCGAGGCTTCGAAGCTTGTGTCGAGTAATTGAGGGAGCGTTTCCGCGATGCGCGTATCGAGGCTTGCTTCGTTTATGGGAGGAGCTGAAAATGATGACGTCCGAAGCCTCGCTGCCCGGCTGTACCACGTGACTGGTTCATGAAGTGGTTCGAACTTTGCCGCGAGATATGACAGCGATATAAACCCCTCAGACTTCATTCAAAATGTAGGTGTTTGATGGAGAGTTGCGGTTAGTGAGAGTTTGGAGACAGTTTGGAGGTTTATGAGAGTGAGGAGAGAAAGTCAGGAGAGAAGGGAGCCAGCTAAGAAGAGGAGGATGTCCTCCCCTGTGTGGGAACATTTTGATTAGGGGTGGGTTTTTATAATCGATTCATCGATTAAAATCGATTCTGGCTTGGATAACGTAAAATCGATTCATTAAAATCCTGAATCGATTTTTTAATATAAATTTATTTTGTCCGAAATGCCAGAATCTCTGGTGACATCTCACAAAATTTCAAGAACCACCAAACAGTAAATGAGAGCAGGTACAGGGATTCTGCACATAGACTTAAACACACAGCGCAACCCGCGGATCAGAATCAGTTAGATGTCGCCTTTCTCACAGTCGGGGCTGAAAGCCGACAGCTCGCTGATCCGGGTCCGCGCTTTGTGTTCACGCCCTTTATGCGCTGATTCTAAAGCTGTTAGTTTGATCTCTCTCCAAACAATATTGACCGAACCAGCAGCAAAAGAAGATCCAAACGCTTCACATAAACATCGTCATGAATTCACTCTTTTACTGTTTTGCTTCCATTGCGATGCGCAGCTCTCTCTCTCTCCCTCTCTCCCTCCCCCTCTCTCCCTCCCCCCCTCTCTCTCGAACAGTTTCGCTTTCTTCATTATTCGCTTGCTTGTTACACAAGTCTACTGTTGTTTACAGCGCTGTCGGCCGCTGTTTTTTTCCCTTTTACATTCTTCCGAAAAGAAAACCTCATTTCTGCTGTTCAATACTGAACAAATTTAAACTTTTTAATATTATTCAAAATGCAAAATGCTTAGCCATGTCTCTAATAAAACCGCTGTAACGTCAGAGGTAATGTTCATTAATTAATGGTTTTCTTTCGTTTTTGATGTACTGCAGAATATTTTTATAAAATCCCAGGCCAGGAAAACCTTCATGTTTTTCTGTGTTTTATCCTCAGCTACTTTGACACAAAGGCATCTGCTGTGATGCTCACACCTTGGATAAAGTCTTGCGAGTGTCAGCTTCCTTTTTATAGATACAAAAATATGTAAATGTTCTGATCTGAATTATACTTCTGACTGTCAAAATTTCCCAGATTTAAATCGAATCAATCGAATTAAATCGAATCGTGGATCGAATCGATTTGGGACCTTGTGAATCGGAATTGAATCGATTCTAGAAATCAGTGAAGATACCCAGCCCTAATTTTGATCTTATTCCTCCCAACAAGGTATGTAAATTTCTACAGAAGATGTATTTTCATAATACTGATGGTGCAATACAATTTATGTTAAGCTGTCTTTACTTTTGTACAATGTGAAGTGTTTGCTATGTGCCAGGGAGCTGGGATATAACAACAACACCTCATCCATGCTTAGGCACTACAGCTTTGCATGAGAATAAGGGGAACACCGATTGTAGAGCAAGACCAGGTGAGCCATCAAATGCCATGATAATATAGCATGCAGTAATGTTACTAAATGATATAACAATATTATATAACTGTTATAAGTTATGTGTGTGATATTTATATTTGTGCTTTGTCTTTATTGTCTTTCCTCAGGAGAACAATCTCAAATAGATGAAGACCTGGTTAGCATGATGACTGAGGACTCCCAGCCATTTAGCATTGTGGAGGACAAAGGATTCAAAAGATTTGTTAAATCATTAAATCCTAGCTATGTTCTCCCCACTAAAAAGGTCATAAAAGCAGTGAAAATTTAGTTTTTACAGAATAAAATGTGAACAGGCAGGACTGAGGCTCAAAGCCTCAGTGTGTAGCTGTCCATACCTCAACGTTACAAAAGCACAACTACTGTCCACACCCCAACCACACCTCACCTCACAGTAAATGATCATTTCCATTTTAAGCATTTCCAAATAATCATTTTCCATACTGCCAGTATAAATATACACAGTATACTGCATCACTACGTGTTTTACACCCTCCTTTTGTTGTTGACATTTACAGGCTGTGTGCAAAAGGCCACACTCTTCAAATTCATGCCAACTAATATTTTTATAATAATAAAATGTACACTTTTATTGATCCCCATGGGGAAATTCTTCTCTGCATTTAACCCATTCACTTAGTGAAGCAGTGGGCAGCCACCAGTGCAGCGCCCGGGGAGCAGCGTGTGGGGATGGTACCTTGCTCAAGGGTACCTCAGGGTAGCTGTTCAGGGGATTCGAACCCCTGACCTTCCGATCATGGGGCAACCGCTTTACCTACTGAGCTATCCCTGCCCCAGTAGGTGTCCTACTAGAGCAAATGAAGCTTCAAGAAGCTTTGCGCTGGGATGAACCAATTGGATGAAAAGCTTCAGTGCTTCAGTGCTTCATGAAGCTTTATCTGCACATTTTTTAATTAAACATTGATTTATATACATAGACACACACAGATATTTTGCTTAGGCTAAATGTGGCCAATTGCTTTACTTTAAATAAAGCAGCAAGTCAATATTATCAAAACATGGTATTACACTCTAATGACCATTTTAGTTCAGATTGACATGCTTGCTACTGAAAATTCAAATAAATAATTAGCTTTTGGAAGATATATTTAAAAAATGTTTTCGTTAAATTGTTTGGTTGCTCATATTCAAGGCTAGCCAGAACTCATCATATAATATTAACAAATGGATTCACCTCATAAATGATAACTTACTGCTTTATCAGACATCAATTACTAGCTGTTTAAAATAAATAAATAGATAAGCCTCATTTTATCTGTGCTGATATCATCCCCTGGCCAGGGGCATGTCTAAAGGGTGGCACAGGGTGGCACTGCTCCCCTATGAAACATAACAAGAACAACATGTGACCCCCTGTAAGACAACATTAATCATTATTGCACACCCACACTTGTACAACACTGTGTTTTTTGAGCAATTATGCTCAAAGCACTAGAAATAACTAAATTCTAAGTTCTGTGCATGGAATTTTACTCTGTATAAAATATGTAAAATTAGGAAATTAATTAGCTTTACTTGCAAAGAAATGAACATCAGAGTGAACGTTTTGTCCTCAAATAAATGCCTGACTAAATGACATTATTATCATGAACTTACCTTTATTTTCTCACACCGAAAATAAATTAAAGACGCACTGAATGCTGGGATTCTGCAGGAGCGGGGAGGTTGCGGAACGCCATCTTTAAACCCCACAAGAGGCCAGCTACAGTTGTGCACCGGGATGAAAAACACTACCCCTGTAGCGGGATATTAGGTCAGATCGTACAGAGTGTATAGTTGATTTCCGATTAAGTAAATAATAAAGAACACCACGATGGGACTGTAAGGAGACGGTCTCAGAACACCGCGAGAGCCTTAAAATGTTGTTATCATAGGCAGACAACAACAATAGACGGAAAGACAACAACGGACTAGCTCGCTAACTCGTTCGCTAGCAGCTTGCCAAGCACTGCGCTGTTTTCAGGCGTTGACTAAAGCTAGGAGCTAACTAGCTGCTTCATTAGCAAATACCTCCGTTTGTGGTGAAATTTGACCGGAGGGGACTTATAGCTGGCACTGCGTATCCAGCTAAATCCGCTGGGGCAGACCGCCATCTCTTTGCCACTTTTTATAGTCATTTTCTTTTACTACAGTTTACGCTGTTTCTTTAGCTAGCTGAACGCTAAGTCCCGACTTCTCCCCCTCCCCAGCGGCCCAGCCGGAGATGCGTGGAAGATGTCGGTGTCGGGGCTGAAGGCCGAACTGAAGTTTTTGGAGTCCATTTTTGATCCAAACCACGAACGATTCAGGATAATTGACTGGAAACCTGACGAACTGAGTTGCCAGTTTAATGTAACTGGGGAAAAGCTATTAATTATTCACTGTAATATAACGGTAAGTGGACGAGAATTCAGATGCCGGGGTTTTGCCTTGTTGGTAGCTAGCGAGCTAAAGTTAACTTGATAGTCAGGTAATAAGCTACCTTCACAACCGTACAGTCTGACGCTAAGCGGGACAGGTTTTACATAGTTGAAATAATCAGTGTCATTTCGCTATTTGTTGTGTGATATTTGTTGAGGCAGTTCACATTACGCAATGTTTTTAGGCAATCCCAGCATTTAGCTCACGATGCATCCAGAATGCTAATGTCGTCAACTCAAATTTTCGTATATAATTGTAAAATTCAATGCGTTAAAAATCCTGCAACGCGTGTAAATAAGTGTTAAACGCATTGGTATCATTGTGTTGTGTTTTTTGTTGTTTCTAGGAATCTTATCCATCTACACCGCCAATTTGGTTTGTGGACTCTGATGACCCGAGCTTGGCTCAAGTTTTGGAGAGATTGGAAGATGTGAGAAAAGGCAGCACTCTGGTAGATATCCTTATATTCTTAGTGCACTTTGTGACATGGGACACTTTAGGAATAAAGCTGCTCATCACTTTAACAACTTCAAAACCTTAACCAAATAATGATGTAAGCTGGCCTCACTTTAAAGGGCGAAACATATTTCCATATTTTTAAGCAGTTATCAACAATACAGATGGCTCCAACATGCATTTTAGATTAATCCAAGACACTATTAGCATAAGCAAACTCCAACTTCAGTGTCACTCCTTATTTTTCCCCTAGTCATTCAAACTGCACCTGCAGGCGTATAGAGGAGCATATTTTTAGGCTAGACCTACATGTCTAAAACCACTAGATAATGTTACAACAGCTGGATTCAGATTAGTACAATAAACAAAGAACGGATGGAGTGCATTTCTTTTAAAATATGAGATAAAATGTAATATCTTAAATATGAGCTTGTATGTAGTTTTTTGTTCATACTTCTAGGCTAGATATTGTAGTTTCATATTATTTGTTAACCTGGATGCTTCCCAAAAAGATTCAAAATGCTACAGCGAGAAGACTAACATGGGGCTCATATTTATTCCATATTAGTGTCTTTTAATTGCCTACCTGTTAAATTCATAATTTAATTCAAAATTCTTCAAAGTGGAGACTTTCTTGTTGTTCCTAATAGAATGGGAAGTATGGCTTCCAGCTATCGGGTTCCTCTCTTGTGGAAGCAGTTCTCTGTTTAGATTTAGGAAGCAGGCATACATTTTTAGGAGTAGGCTTAAAATTCTCTATTCCTGATGAAGCTTATAGTGCGAACTGGATCAGGTGACCCTTAACCATCCCCTAGGTATGCTGCTATAAGCTCAAGCTGCTGGGGGTGTCCCATGATGCACTTGTTCATCACTTGCCTCTCTTCATTTCTTTTTTTAATTTCATTCGTTTACCTGTAGTATCACACTGTTGTGCGCCATGGATGTTTTTCTGTTTTTCTACTGGCTCCTTTAGTTTCTGCTTTGGTGTTTGTCTCCCTCCCTCCCTCCCTTTTTTTAAAAATTTTTTTTTTTTAATTTAACCTTTTTTTTCTTCTTTTTTTTTAACTAGTGTTGTGTTTACAAAATGCACACCTTTTTACATAGGCTTTCAAATCTGAAAGTCTTTCGTGCATCAGTGTGTGCGTGTACTTAAGGAATTTGATAAGCATGTCAACGAGCAGGTTTGTTGTTTGTTCCAGTCATATTAGATCACCAGGACAACTTTAGAGGTCAAAATATCTGACAAGTAGTCAGATATTCAAGTAGGTTCTTATCCCTGGTATGAGGTGTACATTATGTACTTTTTTTGGGGGAGGGGGGTTAAAGCTCTTTTTTTCTACATGTGTTTGTAGCACAAAAATATGTTGTATTTAAGTGTTAGTGTTTGGACAGGAGGGCTTTTTTTGGTTGGATTTATTTTTGTTTGCTACTTAATTTGGTCTATATAAGGATTACAACATTGTGAAGCTGTGTGACACATGAGTGAGACAAACCTTTGTCTTTGTTGATAGATAAGATCTCCGTTACCTTTTTTTTTTTTTTGTTAAGCGCAGATGTTTTTGGTGGTACAGTTTCTCAGCTGCACTAAATTTACAACAGCATAATACACCTGTTTAAAGATTGTCATCCATCCTTTTGCCTAAATACAATGCTAGTCTTCCCACATTTGTTTGCAGCACTGCTAATGTTCTATGTTTAATTCTTAGCTTTAAAAGTTATATGTGGGTCATTTGTCCAAAACTGATTCCTATACTCATAGTGTGTGCAACTTTTTTTTTCCAGAAACATGTGAAAGTCAATGTTTCTGCTATATGACCTTGCTCTGTATTCTTATTTGCAAACTTGTATAGTTGCTCCAATTCTTTATTTTGTTTTTCCTTTCAAGCTTTTACAGCAGTTGAAGAAACTAATTTGTGACCTATGTCGACTGTATAATCTTCCCCAACATCCTGATGTGGAGATGCTGGACCAGCCCTTGCCTGCAGGCCCAGTGGGACAAGACAGAAAGGCAAGTCTACCCACTTGATGTTGTCAAATCCAGCCTAATGGACAATAGCTTCTCAGATTACTTCTAATGAATATGCCTTGCTAAAATACCTTAATGTAGATTGGGATGTTTTATATTGCACTCAAAAACCACTTATAGTTAGTTATGAAATGACCCTCTACATTATAAACACCCTTGGTGATTCATGTGAGGCTCTTCTTCAAGTCAGTGAATTGGCACTTCCCATGTTTAGTAAAATGTGTTCTCCTGTTTTTTAAAATATTATTTTGCAAACTAATTAACTCCTTATGGTCTGTGTTGTTTTTTGTGTGTGTAGCATGGAACAGAGGAGGTCACATCTGAAGAAGAAGATGAGGAGGAAATGGGAGAAGTAAGTCATCCTCTTCAGTCTAAAAAACCTGACGCATTACTCTGGAGCCTGTACTTTGAAACAAATTCAACATACCCCAAATCTCTGTTCCTTATCTGCCTTTACATTCCTCATAGTTATCAACATGAAAGGGTCTGCTGATTTTTTTCTTTTTCTTTCCCAAAGTAAGAAAAAACTATAAGATTAAAAATATATGAACAGGTTAAACGCATGGGTGCTAAAGGCAACACAACTTCTGCAGCCAAATCAGGGCTGTGCGTGAGTCTGAGTGATATATGCTGTATAAAGTGTAATATATGCTGTATGAATGTTTGAATTTTAAGCTCCTTTGGTCAGTAAGAGTAGAAAAGAGCTAACATATTAGTAAATATAAAAAAAGGAAAGTCAGCAAAAATACAGTTAGTTAGTTAGTTAACAGATTTATCAGTAGTACAGCTCTATCATTAAGTAATGAGAGAAACCAATAGATCAGATTTTTTTAAGGTCTTATTTCTTTAAAAAAATTAGCTGGAACCTCAGTGGTGTTTAATGGTCTGAAAGCAACTTTCTGGGATAATGTGAAAACAGAATTCAAAAGTCTTCTTGCAAACATTAAGTTGCAAATATATGACCTGTTTTCAGACCGTATGTTTAAGTTTATAGAACAAGATTTTAAAATTGCTTCAAGGAGAAGGGGTGGGGTATGATACAGTTAGTTGCTTCTAATAAGTCATATTTCATACTAATGTTGATCAACAAAAAGACAGAATTTAGATGTTATAAAATACTTTTAATCGTCTTGGTATCTGTGCACGGAGGTCTCTTCCAAGAATGCGGTAATGCTGTTGCTACCCAGGGTCAAATTTAAAGTGAAACCCAGTAAGCCCAAGTCATGCTTTGTGAATTGACTTTTTTTGTCTTTGTTTATATTTTTTCCCCTCGACTCCTTAATTTGTATGGATTTTATGTGGAGTACTTTTGGCCTTTGTTTATGTATTATAATTTGAAAAATGTTTGATGAAAATATCCACAAGTTATGCATGTATGACTATCATCATAAAATCAAACACTAATAACTTTTCTCATCTTATCACACTGCAAATGTCTTAACCGTGGGCTTTTTGTTTTGTTGTATATGTGTATGCTGTTGTTATTTAAAATGTTTGAAATATTAAGTATGATCCAACAGGACATCGAGGATTTGGACCACTATGAAATGAAAGAGGAGGAGCCTGTAGATGGGAAGAAATCTGAGGATGATGGGATTGAGAAGGAGAATTTGGCAATCTTGGAGAAGATCCGAAAGAACCAGCGCCAGGACCATTTGAATGTAAGTTTCAGGAAAAAAGGCCGGTTAATATTTATCACACCTTGCTTCTAATTCATTAATCTATGCAGCATTTCGGTATACCCCGTTTGTCATTAGTGATTGCATTAGTGAATAACAAAAGATGCCCTCAATGTGGGGTACTGATATAAATATTGATGTCTGATATGATAAAGCTTTGTCTCTGACACTGGCAGAGCTTAAGTAAAAATGGCAGCTTTACCCCTAGGACTGCATTCTTTGTCTTTTATAGTTGTTTTATATTTTCCAGGGAGCTGTGTCTGGCTCAGTGCAAGCCTCTGACCGTTTGATGAAGGAACTAAGAGAGATCTACAGGTCTCAGAGTTATAAGACAGGTATAAACAGTACACAATGATTTGTTTAACCTTTGAGCAGCAAAATAATCACACATAAATGTATCATGGGTCCTGTATTTGTTTGTAATGGAGGAATATTTTTGAACGTTAGGCATTGCAATAGAGAGCCGTGGCATTTACATGGTCAGAGGAAAGTATTTGGGAAGATGTTTAGTGTGCTCAATTGCTTACTCTCACCATTGTGAGGTACCTTACTCTTTCTGTCTTGTCCTAATGAGGTCAGGACATGAACACTCATGTGGGTGTGGTGATTGTACTGTAGGTATCTACACCCTTTACTGTTTACTGACAATCTTTCTATAGCAACACACCATAGAATAAGAATATTGGCTGACAGCATGTGACGGTGGGTCATATTAAACAAAATGCATTTTATACTTTGCCTCTGTGTCTTACGCACCACTCTCAAGAGAGCTGATCAAAAGGACAGGGGTTTATTAGGGAGTCTGCTACTAGGCCTTGCAATTGCAGATATCTGAAGGTTCAATTTTAAACAATTTCTTTTGCAGGCATCTATTCAGTTGAACTTGTTAATGACAGCCTATATGAATGGCACGTCAAACTGAGGACGTAAGTAACTTTAGGATATTGAGTCATGAATTAAAATAATAAAAATAAATTATATACATGTGCAAAAAGGCAAACTGTGATTTTTATGACCTACAGGGTGGATCCAGATAGCCCTTTACACAGTGACTTACAAGTGCTAAAGGAAAAGGAGGGAATGGACTACATTTTACTAAACTTCTCATATAAAGTAAGTAAACCTGATGTTTTGCTAACAAATAATGAATTGGATTTATACAGCGCTTTTCAAGGCACCCAAAGCGCTTTACAATACCACTATTCATTCACTCTCACATTCATACACTGGTGGAGGCAGCTACAGTTGTAGCCACAGCTGCCCTGGGGCAGACTGACAGAAGCGAGGCTGCCATATCGCGCCATCGGCTCCTCTGGCCAACACCAGTAGGCAGTAGGGTAAAGTGTCTTGCCCAGGGACACAACGACCAGGACAGAGAGCCCAGGGATCGAACCGGCGACCTTCCGGTTACAGATGCGATTCCCAACCCCCTGAGCCACGGTCGCCCCTGATCAAAGTAAAATGCAATGTAGGAATCTTTTGAAGTAAATGAACCTTTTTTCTGGTTACTTCTGCAGGATAATTTCCCTTTTGATCCACCGTTTGTCCGGGTAGTTTCTCCTGTGCTTTCTGGAGGGTAAGTTAATTTTCTTGGTACACTTCTATAATTTCTTCCCTTTTAAGTTGCCATTATCAAGCAGAGACTGCATTAGTGTAAGATTTAAAAAGTGATTCTGCCTTATTGTTTCCTTTCCCGTGCTTTAGTTATGTTCTTGGCGGAGGTGCCCTGTGCATGGAACTTCTTACTAAACAGGTATTTTTAGAATGGTTTCATAAAATGCAGACGGCAAATTTAGGTATTGCCTTGGTTTGTTTTTCAATGTTTGTTTTTTTTTTCCTTCTACTCTTTGAATATATATATATTTTTTAAACCTGCTGTTATTGACATTTGGTTTTCTGATTGCAGGGTTGGAGCAGTGCCTATTCCATTGAGTCTGTTATCATGCAGATCAATGCCACTTTAGTTAAAGGAAAAGCCAGAGTGCAGTTTGGAGCCAATAAAGTAAGTGAGGAAGCTTCATTTAAGAAGAAGAAGAAGAAGAAGAAGTGTGTACATTATTGTACTTTCAGCTCTGATATAATGGTGGATTCACATAGTGAATTATGTGAACCAAAGTGACAGGGGCTTTCACACAGTTACATGGTTCTAAGTGATGGCCAGTCATACTGTGCAACAGCCTCTTGTTTTGGTAGTGAATGTTGGATTTGTTTATTAATTCCTATCAAATTGGACTGAGTAGGGATGCACAGTACAGGCTGTCTCCGATAGGAAGCAAAACAGCTTTTCATCTTTCTTGGCATGACATTGCAATAGTTTTCAGTTATTGCAATTTATTCTTTCCTAATGACAACAGATCTGATAATGAGTGTAGTTCATCTGTGTTTTTCCAGTACACCACTTTTAAGGCTATTTGTGTAAAACATGTTGCAGGTTTGCTTGTATAGTCTACATATAGAGTCTTAAAATGAAGCCAGTCTTCATGTTTGATGTTAGATTAGTCTATTATAAGTTGGATAGTTAAAAAAAAGATACCAAAAAGAAAGTAAAATTGAGTCAGACAGGGACCACACCAGCCCATTTGTGAAAATATATACAATTGATGACTTAAGCCCCTCTTTCCATTAGTACCTACTCGGATCAACTCCCCACGGATTGCCACGACTCAACTCGGATCGTCGGGTTTTCCACTATAATCCAGTACTACCTAACTTGTGTGGTTGTCGTCATAGCAGCTTGTCCGAGCGTCCTGTGATCTAATTAATATGTGACACAAACGCTACAAAAAAGGTGGATGTTGAGGCAAGTTGTTTTTTGTAGCCATATCCCTCGTTGCTGGGTTTCGAAAATGGCGGTTTTCATTTTTACATGAATGAGACGCTCTTATGACTCATCGAATGCGCTACTGACCAGCCAGTCGGTGGCACGCAGTCTGAAGACGCCACATTTTGGTACCTGCTTGTATCACTTGAAACCCGAGCGATCTGAGCAGGTACTAAAAATGTATCTGGTACCAGGTACTGTGACCTAATTGAAAACTGTGGCAAACCATGCTGAGTCGATCAGAGTAGGTATTAATGTAAATAGGACTTCAGTGAGTCTGAGAATAAAGGGACACATCATCTTACTGTTGCTACAGGTTTTGCACTGTATAAAGGTTTTATTGCACATTTTATTCCCTGTAAATTTTCAATTTGTCCAAAAATGGACAAATTAATGGAAGTGGAACAGTTTGGATTTTGTATTTGTAGTTTAAAATATCTCTGTTATCATAATCAGAATACTTTATTAATCCCTAAGGAAATTATGTATTAACCCAGAATTCTTAACACTTTAGTACTGAAGGTAAAGTGTGGTGCACTACAGGTGCAGTCTAGCTTGAATGGTGATGGTGTTTGTGAATGCAGTCTGGTATGAAGGACAAAAAAGTGTCTTCATTATCATCTACCTTGCACACTGTTTTGGTCTTGATGTTAGAGCTTGCTAGATAATAATCTCCTTTTCTTGTAGGAAACAGCTGTCGTTGCTATTTGCTTATTCTCCAATGTTATCCTAAACTCAGTGCTTATGGTAAAGTTGGCTTCATTTTCATCTTTTAATGCAGAATCAGTACAATCTTGCCAGAGCACAGCAGTCCTACAAATCCCTGGTTCAGATCCATGAAAAGAACGGTGAGTGTTTTCTGTCTCCAGTTTCATACAGAATACATTGCAGACCTTGTTTACTGAAACCAAAACCCTCTCAGCCATTAAAGCCAAGGGATATTGGATCATTAACTGTGGTGTATATATACCTAACATGGACTACATTTGAATGTAGTCTGCTTCTGATTCATGTCACTCTGCTACAATAAAACCTGTCTGATTAAATAAAATAAAGAATTTAGGAACTGAACATCTTTAGTGTATATATGATTAATGGCAATGAATGCAATTGAAAAGGACTGCTGGGGGAAAAAAACAAACATACAAAGCCAGATCCTAATGTGCACTATATGTCCTTAGTCTAACAACTGAAAAAAAATTTGCATGGTGGTTTTGGTTCTTGCACTAGTCACCACACATGTTGCTAAATTCAGATGCAAGCCAGTGAGGTAGAAAGTAATGTGGTCAATCATTTTGACATTCGCTATTATTGACTTTGTTTTTCTTTACCCTGTAGTCATCGTCTTCCTTTATCTTCCTTTCCTAGGCTGGTACACACCCCCTAAGGAGGACGGCTAATACAGACTGTTGCCTTTCCTGAACTGGGACCATATGTCTTAGATTTTTCTTTTCCTTTTCCTTGCGACCAATATTGTTTTTATCCTGCAAACTATTTTTGTTATCTACATGACACTTGGAACTCTATACCAAATTTCCCATTAATTGACAACCCAAAAACTAGCACACAAACACAAAGACATCCCACCTCTACATGAAATTTACATCCAATTTCATTAGCTATTGAAAAAAGTGTCCTCTCCTCAGATATTACTTCCCTTTATACTTCTGTTGTCTGATGCAATCAGATTATTTTTTTCCATTCAACATTTGTCCCATACTCCATTAAATCGGTAGACTCAATATTATGTGCTTTCTCACCCTTTGGTTTTGGCATTGAGCATGCCAACGTTACTTGCTGGCTGTGGATTGAAAGGTGCGGCATGGCTTTATCCTCCAGCAGTGGCAGTCTGATGTTCCAGTTGCCAGACAAGGCCTTTCTGGTCACAAACTGGATCTGAGAATGGCTTGTGACATTCCCTAATATGATGCACTGGTAGCTGGGAAGGACATTTAAATGCTAGTGTTTGGAAGGACCCCCACCTTTTCTCTCCTTGGATGGCCTCTGTAATATTGTGCTCATATATTATCTTTCATGCCAAGACCCCTCCTCTGGAATAACATGATTCTGGGGATAGTTTGCTTTCAAACCTCTGTCTTTTAAAGCTTGAAACCTTGAGTTGAGGAAGAAGATGATGAGACTTTTCCAGTCTGAGTGGCACAGCCCATAATGACGAACAGCATCCTCCTGGGCTTGGAGATCACTGTTATCATCCCAAGCAGCCACTGGACCACCTCCTGCAGGAGAGATGTGGTGCCTGAGTGGTAACATAGAAAATCTCATCAGGCAACGCAGGGGCATGTTCGGATTGGATTACACTGTAATGTAGTTGATTTTAACTCCACATGTAAACATGTACATTTGTATTTCTGCAAAAGGATTTAATTGTTTATAATGTAACCTTGTCGGGGTCTTTGGCTGGGCAGAGACTGTATTACAATATACTCTTGACTATTAACTGCAGGGGCACTGCAACTTCTCAAGACCCATTTAGAGTAAGAAAGTTGCTTCATTGACACTCTTGCAGAAGGAAACAAAAGTTCACCATGTTCTTATGTAAGCTTATGACTACTGCAGTTTTTGTTGTTTTTATAAATATATATATATATATCCTTATTTTATTGACAGCAGTGACAGTAATCATTCCCCTTATTTGATGGCACCTCTAACTACAATGACCCTAACAATATTGGCATAGATGCAGCTGTTCCTGGCATGCCAAAGGTTTGGCTATTCATATCTAATCACTTAAACCAGACGAACCTCAGTAAGGCTATGCAGTGAAGACAGTCTTGTGGAGTTTTGTTGAGCTGAAAATTAGTCTTAAGACCTTAACAGTATAGTTACCTGCTTAGTTATTGTAACTGGTCTGCATCCTGACAACTTTTCCAATTTTGCAGTCTAGGAAAAAAGTGACCTTTTACCTGCTGACTTTTCCTTGACCTCATGGCTGTTTTAAAGTTCAGTCAGAGCTACAAATTCACAGCAATAGTCTTGACCATATACCTTTCCATTTACCTTTCCTTACCATTCTAGCTTCACACTTGGCAAGATCAACTCGAGGCTGTTCCATTTCCAGAATATTTGGTCAGGTTTGATAAATATTTGTTCAGATTTGCCACAGGAAAGGCCCATCTCTTCCCATTACCACCTCTCTGGTTACTATTCATGACCACTCTCAGCGCTGCTGTACCCCTCAGCATGCTGAGGCTTTGATGTAATGTGAATAATATGCAGAAACTGTGGAGCATTCCAATTAATGCAGTTACACGTTTGTTGTGGGTGTTCTGTTGTGTGGTTACTTGCATTGTTTTCAGTATGTTGTCCTGATGACCAGCGTAGAAAGCTTAGTTATGCTATTTCATACAGGCATTCCTCATATTTGAGTTTATTTAGAATTTCCTCAGTGATACTGACCTCAGTCTCAACAGTGTGAGATGGGCACAAAGCATAGAGCTTGTTCGTGTTCAGCACGTCTGGCAGGATATGGTGAGAATCACCCTCTTGTGGTGTTCTCACCACAACAATCTCAACATGACTATGGATTATTGGCATCGTTGTTAACTGTTATGATGTGCATTGGTATTCACTTCACTCCGGTAATATTTTTGAGCCCACCCCTGCATTATCTGGAGAAGCAAACTCAGGAATACATACTGCACACTCGATTTTCCAAGCTCTTGCTTCAGAATATCATCATGAAAAAGGAAAAAAAATTGAATTTGGCAACCTTTTTTTGGGCTGTTTTAAAACTACGCCTCCTTTTTACCTGTAGGTTTTATTGTCAAATTGCAGATAGGATTCTGAGGTTCATATTTACTTGGCAAGTGTTTGGAATGATTTAACAAAATGGAGAAGAGATGTTTTTTGATTATAAAGCACTTGATCAGGAGTTAAGGAAACATCTACCCTGTGTCTTTGATATTGCTGTATTTTGCATGTCCATTTATCAGTGGATCGTTTCCCCTAAGCAACCAAAGACAAGTGGTTGGCTGTTTGGTTTTTGTTTTTTGTTTTTTTTAATAGATGTATCCAGTTTTTCAACACATGCGTACTTGTGCTTTCCTACTACATCAGTGCACAGAATTGTTTCTCCCTGTGTGCTGTTTAATTAACCAGGTCAGCTACAGTATGAGACTCATGGACTTACAAGACATCCTACCTGGTTGGATTACTTTTTCAAAGATGCCAGGGTTCCCAACAAAAGCCGCAGTTCAGATTCGTGTGCCATCAGATCAATTATAATCCTGCATCTTTAACTTGACCTTTTGGGGTAATGGTGTACTCAAGTCTGTTGTGCTCCAAATAAGAGCTTTTATTACACCAACATATGTCTGACTAACAAAACCTTGGCTTGACGAGTAACGTATCGGAGGACTGAACTAGCCTGAAACTGGGTTCTTCACCTTGCTTCATTAACTGCGGTGGCCGGGTTATAAAGTTATGCACTGTCGGCATGCTTTGTTTTCGTTTAATTTCTTTTCTTTTTTCTTTTTTTCCATTGCAAGGGTGATTTTGACCATGTAAAGTAATTTGTAAACTTGCATCAAGTTTATGAATAAAGAATTTTATGAATTTTTTATTTCTTTATTTATACAAGTTGATTAGAAGTATGGAAGTAAGATGATCTCTACTTATTCATCTTGGGGTTGAATTGGAGATGTAGGCTATTTCAGCTGCCAGGGCAAAAGGTAGAATATACACTGGAAAACCTGGTGTTGGAGTACAATATGTTACTCTAGCCTAAACGGTAATTAACAGATTTTGAAACTAAAGTGTAAAACTTTTTTGGCTGCACACATGCATAATTACTGTACTGTACTTTTGCAGGTGCTGATGTCCATGCAGTTTAATTTTATTAGCGTTTGAGTGCATGTCTTACATTTTCCAGTAGATGGTGGTGTTTGCTTAATTATTCAGGTGTCAGCTTTTGCTTAGCCTTCCTCACCTAGTATCTTGACAAGACCAAAAGAAATGTGGCAGTGACTTCAGTAACTGTCCATCTGCTTCTCTTTAAACATGATTTTAAGGTTTTGGTTTTTTAACTTATATCTAAGAATCTATGCCTTTTTTAGTATAATAAATAATAGGACCTGCTCAGATGGGTATCTGAACTAGCACGGTGCACCAACAATTATGATGAAATGTTCAGATTACATTGCTGTATGTCTGAAGTAATTTAAACTTGACCAGTGTAGTCAGATGACAGTATGGTTGCATCAGTGTCACATACCCATAGATGCATCTAGTGTGAAGGCAACAGTAACAGCTTAAGGGAAGTGGATGCATGGGATCAAATTGGAGACTTTCTCTTCTTCGATAGTCTTGCAGGGAGTAGAGGAAGTTCCAATTTTTGATTTAGTTTCTTTGGATGGCAATAATTTATTGCAACTTCCCAAAGGGAAACTACTTGAACAGGTGGTGTTCTGGGTAAATGAGATAAACAGATTTGATCCTCTTTAGTGTTTCAACTAATGGTTTAATAGTAGAATTAGTTAAATGGTTAGTTGGCCTTCCAGGTTCTGTTTGTGCTAGAAAACACCACTAGGTGGTAATGGAGCACCCTTATAACTTGAGGCTATTTTTTTTTTTTCTTTCAAAGTTGTGATATTCAACATTGGCTTGTAACATTGGTCCGCAGTTAGTGCTCCATTATAAAACTCATTCCTGTTCTTACCGTCTCTGTAGCTCATTTCCTCCAAGGTTGAATGAATGAATAATGAGGTCATTTCTTTCAGTGAAAGGTTTGCTATTGATGGAATTCAGTCTCATATGGACATGGACAGTTCATAATCTACCATCAGCTTTTTTTCTCTCCCCCATCTAATGGATGTCACATTTGTGATAAATAGCAGAATTAATCCCAAACAGGTCTCATAACGAGCAGGAGACCCATCACTGATAACAGATGACCTATTGATTGTCATCCTGTTGCAACCTGGATAGTTATGGGTTTTATAAACCACTTAAGCCAAGAACCACAAAATTAGGAACTGGTACCACATCGCTAATTTAAACTTGGATGCCAGCATAATGAGAAGTGGAAACAAGCAGTTTGTCAACAAAAGGCTAATGGCCGGTTGTTACAGCAGTTTTTATTTTTGTTTACTGGTAGGTCTGGATGGCTGCCCTGTGAGCTGGAGAAGAGAAGGGCTCATTATCCGTGTCCAACCTGCTGCTTACCTTGGATCCAGCTCTGCAAGAGATCAGCAAGGGTGGAACACAAAGGAAATACCCTGTGCATCTGTGTGATTAAGTGTCCAAACTGAGGGCGTGAAATAGCTGACTTTTCCTCCTCCACTCTGGGCCAGAGCACTGCGTGGTGGGACGCATTCAAAACCAGCTGGAGCTGATTGATAGCCTCCAGCTTGATAGCCACGTCCATCAGAGCCTGACTGTATTACCTTTTACTGGCAACATGCTCAAGTGTAAACCCAGATTCAGATTGTGTGCATCAACTGGGAGCTCTGAGCCTTTTAGTCCTGTACCTGACCAATCCTCCTCCTCTCACCAACTGGGCAGATATGACATTACGGTTAATGCAGATAGCAAAGATTTAATTTATGTTTACTGTAAATACTAGCTGTCCACAGACATTTTTTTAAAATAGCCTTGCTGTTTTGCCGGTGAAGGGAACAGAATCGTTCTCATTATCAAGTGACATGATTGTGTAGCATACATCTTTAATCACTTAAGATAAAGAATTTAGTGCAAAGGTCTAAATTCATTTTGAGTTTTCGCTAATGTTGTGCCAAATATATTTAGATTTTTTTTCAAGGTGAGCTCTATAAATTCTCTTGTTTGTGTGTTTCTTTCATCTGTTTATCAATTTCTGTTATTTCAGTTATTGCAACATATGTGTAATATGAGAATGTCTAAGCTGACAGACAGGAAAGAAAATTTATGAAGGCAGGAGAAAATATAATAGGGCCAAGGTCTTCTGTTTGGTGATCGTGATCAACTACAACTGGTAGTTTCTCTTTGCCAGCATGAAAAGGACTTGTTTGAAAGTACTCATTGTATTAACCAATACTGAGAACAATGGGAAAGTCTAAGGAACCCAGTGAAGTTAAGAAGGAGAATTTTAGACAGCAGTTGTAAAGGTCTCTTGGAGCTACTGCAGATTTGGAAATCATCAAACAACTGTACATAAGAATTTTTCACAGGTAGGTTTCAATCGCTTTTTTCCCCTTTAAATGAAATGATCATTTAAAAACTACATTTTTTTTTGTTTTTGTCTAATATTAAAATATATTTGATGATGTGAAATGTATAAGTAAATATGCAGGAAAACAAAACAAATGAGGAAGAAGACAAATACTTAAAAGTAACGGTGAGGCTTTCTAACCTAAGAACACTATATGTACTCCCAAGCATGGCGGTGGCAGCATCGTGATCTGTGGATGTCGTGTTGCCAGCAGTACAAAACTACCATTCATGCTCATGATTAGTGTATGTACAATTCCAAGAAAGACAACACACTTAGAATAAGTTTAAAGGTTTAAATTTCCTGTTTAATACTGAACATTTTAATAAACATCATAAAAAGAAAATGGAAATATTAACACCCCCCCCCCAATTTAAAAAAAAAGTATATATTTTATACCTCGTTATTCTCTTTAGCTTACAGTAGCTATGTAAACAAAATATGCAGAGTGCCTTCATCATGCAGTTTTCTTACCTCCATAGGCATATTTAAAGGGCAGCACTGTGTCTCATTTAGGATGTGACAGCCTGTAGTCGTCTTTTATTCCTGGATGCATTTAATTAAAGTAATCTGTTCCTGCCAACTCCTGCGGTCAGTATCCCAAAGATGCTTTAAACAGTGCAACAGGAACAAAACCAGATGTTTTAACAGACAGCAGGTGCTTCCTGGTATTAATAGACAAGCAGCACTTTTATAGTGCTCTGTGTGAGCCTTGTTAAGCTAAATGGAGAGCACAGGCACAGGGCTAGAGTAATCGTGTCTCTCTCTGAAAAAAGAGCAAATCTCAGTGTGACCTGATGTTACAGCAGATCATCTCGATCGCTATGTCAGGTGTCATCCCCACAGACAGATAGTGAAAAGCTATAAAACACTCTACTGCTCACACTGTGCTGCTGTTTAGATCAAAAGAATTAGTCATTTATTTGAAATTGAGGCCTCGAGCTTTAGGCGATGAAGATGGAGAAGACAACATAACCTAGTAATTAGGATAGATAAGTATATTATCACATATTAGAAATCTTGTGATGAATGTACAGACTGTTATAGTTGTCACAGGGAGAACATTATGAATGGCTACTGAATAATACATTATTGTATGTGTGGAACTCTGTGAATCCATCCATCCATCTTCTTCTGCTTATCTAATTCAGGGCTGTGGTAGGTGGATCTGGACCCCATCTCGCTTGTCACAGGGCGAGAGGTGGGGTACACCCTTGTGTTAGCCCTGCGCCAGTCTGCCGCAGGGCTAACACAGAGAGACAGACAACTATAGATTGAACGCTCGATACTGATGTCTCAAAGCTGTATCGAGCTAACCGTAAGCATGTTTCGAAACAATTCTCCAAAGCGTGGTTCAAAACTCCCACATCATGTGACCTCAACTAAATGAGATCTTGGTGTGTTTCACCCTAGTTTCGACAGGTGGTTTCCCTGTTGCTATAAGGTTTGATTGACAGAGTGTAGAACAAACCTCATGATACCACAAACAGCTTAACAGTCATCATCATCTGAGGCAGGAGTGGCTGCAACCGCAGCGAAAGACAGTTTGTTGGATCTTTTTGACAGCCTGGTTTGCGTAACCCACAGTACCCACAGTGCAATTGCTGATGTCCCTGTGAAGGTCAGAAGATACCTCATTTGTTCCAAAGACATATGATCCACTAGTTTATTGGCAGCAACAATGCGCTGCATAGTCATACCTTAAGTGTGCTGTGGGAACATTTTTTTTTTTGTCATAAAGCGGCTTTTTTAAAGAAAATCTTTACATATGACAAATGTATGCATTGTTTGAACTTGCATGTTCTCCCCCTGTGTGGGTTTTCTCTGGGTAATCCAGCTTTCTCCCAAAGACTAAACTGATAGACGTCAATGTGAGCATGTATGGTTGTCTAACTCCAAATGTTAGGCCTCTGAGAGATTAGTGACCCCACCTCTCACCCCATGATAAGCTCCAACTCTGAATTGGACAAGAGAATTAAAATCAGCAGATTTTATTTTGTGCTTTATGCTGGATTACTTAACCCTTTAAAGCCGGTCAGAGCAGGCACGCTCCGTTTTGCGCAACTACTTTTAAATCCTTGTAGAACTGCAACCACGTAAGCTAACGCAATAATTTTTTTTGCATATGAAACCGGAGGAGTTGTACTTGCATCTTATGCCATCAGCTTGTCCTAGGTCACAGTTTCCTTCCACATATAGCTTTGCAAAAATTGCATAAAAAGCACTTGCAGCAACAAAAACATAATATTCCAGAAACACGCTTTGCCGATCCGATCAGCTGTTCGTAACACTTCCTACATTAGAATAGACGTCAGCGTGAACTATCGCATGTCCGCGATTACATGCCCGAAACCAGAAGTGACGTCATTTTCGAGGAAATGTAGTTTTTTTTTACCATCAGGGCCTCATGAGTTATGTTTGACTTTATGACTTTCTGTGTCGTTTCTGGGATGCTTAGGACTCATATTGCACTGCTGGAAATAGTTTATTTTGATGCATATGCTGCTTTTTTGCAAATTTGCATTATAATATTTATTTTCGTTTTTCCTACAGTGTATAAAAATTGGTGTATTTCAAAAATAAAACTATGAAGACACTCAAAATAAATTTCCTGTGTTGGGAAACTATTTTGTGCAACTTTTTTGTATTTACAGTTTTGAGGGATAAGCCTCTTAAATTTCTCTAACTAGAAATGTATGTTTAAAAAAAAAAAAGTTTTTCAATTTTTTTGTAGTTTATTGCACTTTCTTGCAATTTATGTAATTTCTATGCACTTAATGCTTACATATTATTAAAATTTGGGCTATAATGGTTGTATTGATGTATAGCAACTTGAAATGCTCCCAAAAATGGCTCTACAGCATGTAAAAATATAATATAAGCTCTGGCGGACTTGGTTCTATGGTAGGTCTTAAAGGGTTAAGCAACTGAAACAAGACCTGGGTTGCAGGTCTTGCAGGTTTCGGTTTTTTAACAAAAGATTTCTTAAATCCTGTTCATATCATCACGGAAGATAATTCTGCACACAAGGCAGAATCAACAACAAATAAATGACAAAGAAAAGTAGTTTAGACCTAAATATAACCTTCCTGCATTTCTTTATGCCTTTCTGTTTCATGTCTCTTATTGCTACCAGGTCTGTCCTTGGCAGGGGATATCTAAATTCACATCACCAGTCGACTGACAACAGATTTATCTTCAAGGCCTTCAAAATAAATTGGTGGCTGACAAAGTGCACAGAATAGAAAATGAATCATGAAATTTTTTGAACCAACCCACAGACGCACAGAACCAAATTATAAAAGTTAGTGTAGAAAGTCACCACAAAGAAAAAGGTGATGGAGCCTATTACTCTTTCAGTATTGATATGATACTCTAAAGTGACACTAACACAATCTGTGGAAGAGAAACAGGAACATGAAGCAGACCTTGTGGGAATATTTTATATTTTCATTTTTCAGTCCCAGCCCTTACACACATGTGAAGCTGAAGAAAATCTTTCCCTTATAATCCTCCGCTGAGCATCTTGAGTGGCCACAATGCAGATCAAGCACAATTACAGGACGGATTATTTAAATAATTTGAAAATTCTCATCATGCGTTGAAACAAGCAAGTGAGTGCGTGACGTATATAGGCTATCTGGCAGGTTGGGAAAATTTCCTTAAGGGTTCCAGGTGATGCAAACAAGTTTCCACCCAAACCACCATGAGGTCTTTCCCCAAAGAACCAAAGTAAAAGCACAAGTGTTCACTGTAGTTATTCACCTCAAACAATACAAAAATGGAGAATTGGGGCCAATTTTTTTTTTTAAATGTAAGTGTTCATTAAAGAAAACATCAACGTTACACAAACATGCTTCCATAAAAGTTTGTTGAATATAATTCTTGTCTGCTAATATTCAACAAAGCAATTAGAGATTGATTGCTTATATCCACCAGCAGCAAGGCTTTATATAAATGGTTGCCTGCTACTGAGAAAACATTAGGCTTCATAATTCCAGTGATAAAAGAGAAGAATATACATTTTAGTCTTAAATTACAGCACTTACACTTTAAAAAGGAAACCTTTCTTATTCAATTTTTTAGTGACACAAACAGGTTAAAGGAGCTCAGTTGCTCTCAGCGCTACTGAGTAGCTGACCTTCACAGGCCTCCTTTCATGTCTCCATTAAAAGATTCACTTCAAATGTATTCATAGTTTGCCTCATGGGCTGCAGCAACGTTACAATCAAGAGGCAGAATGCATAAAAGGCCCGCCTCAAAATCCAATTCTCCCTCTGCTTGAAGTATATGTAAATATTAATGAGCCACGAATCTGCATTTTTCTCCATATTCTGCAGCCTTCCTGGTTCTTTTCATTTAAATCTGATAATTCTTTGAGAGAGGACACTCACTGAGTGTCGTCCATCATAAAGACTCTGGACTGGACTGCATAGCAGTATGATCCCTGGATTGTTCAAAAGTTTTCTATTGTATTTAAAAAAAATAGATTGACCTTAAAATTAGTTTCATAAAAAAAATTGTCATTAACTGCAAACACGTCTATTGTCACACAACAGTCATATCTTTGCTGTTGATTGTCTAGGCTGGTCTTTTCACCTTGAGTGTTGCCTACTTGTCCTCCCTTGTGAACGATAGCCAGAGGTTCAGTTCAGCGTGACGCTATGCTTCCCTGCGCAGACTTATACTTCAGACCAGGCTAAATGGATTTCCATTAGAGGGGCTATGACTCATTCCAGATGCTTACTCAATACTGTGTGGGCACTGTAGCAGAAAGTTTCCTTCAGACAGAACAAAAAGGACAACAAAACCAAACACTCTTAGATGAGATAGTGTCCAGCGAGCGCTGTGCTTTGTTCCTTCTGTAAAATGCATGCTCCAGTTATTACAGCAGAGAAGACACGCCACTGTTAAATCATTCTTATATTAGAAACTTTGAAAAAAAAAGCCACACAGAGCAGGAGGAAACATGACAGACTGCTAACTAGCTTTCATGTTACTGCAAAGTAAATAACAAAGAACAGCTAGACAGTCTTAATGGGAATTAGTTGCCGACAGTGTGTGTTTGATCAATCAGCTTGCTCAGATGAGGCTACCAATCATCATCTCTTTGTGTGTGTGTGTGTGTGGTAGACCTCCAGGCAGAGATTGCATGTTTTTTTTCCTCCAATGCGATGTATATGTTTCTTCAGCACTATATCTGGACTCGGGCTAGACCTGCATCAGATGATCAATAGGAAAAGCAATGATTTCAGTGAAATGGACCGTTCATCTTACAGTGATTCGCTCACGCAGCCCCCTGCCTGCAGTGAAGAAATGTAACTGAATTATCATCTTAGCATTGATTTAAAACCACAAAAAGAGCAGAAAGAGTAGCACTCTGTTCTCTCTTTAGAATTTTTCTTGGATTATATTAACCAGATATTGTGCCGAGGAGGGGTAGTTGTCTTTTGTCATGTGCTTTGTATTAGAGCTGATATACTTCTTTTAAAGCCTGCAATGTTCTCTTAAGGCCAAAATGTATCGTGTGAGATTTTTTAATACAAAAAAATTAAGGTATATGATATTTAGTGTTATAATATAATGCTGACTTTGGTTTGACTGTTTGTTTGTAAAAGATTTTTAAAAAGCTGCTCTGGCTCTAGTTAACTGTCTGAAGTCAACAACAGCCAAACACTGTGCTATATTACACATGTGATGATCTAATATAGCTTAGAAAGAAAGACAATAATGCCTTCCAAAATTGTCTTTCAAATAAAGAAAACAAAAATAATACCTTCAACACAAGAAAGAAGAGATCAAATAAATCTCAACTGAGACAAAAGAAAATTAGTCTGGGCCCGTTAGAGACAACATCACTTTTCCGTGTGTTGTGCAGGGTTGTGCAGGCTGATTAATGCAAAGCCTAGTTGACTCATTACTGTTTCATTATATTAAGTTAAGCAGGATAATCTTTTGTGTTATTTTCTTTGCTGCTGTAGCTACTTACATACCAGCTTTCATTAGGCACAGCTTTGCAGCTACAATATGAACAGTGTGAATACATCTATAGAGCCGAAAAACACCCCTCAATTCTTAAGACAAAGTGAGAAAGTTTATATATATAAATAGCATTTGGTAAATGCTGCTTGAATAATGAACAACGCTTCTTGCTCTTAATGACTGATTACACGATTAAACTGGCCCCCATAATTGTCGTATTTGGGCTTTGAAATGATATTTTTCACTCTAAAAATTGTTGTTATTTATTATTACCAATTAATAAATACATTCCAAATAAATCTTTTTGTAGTTGTAGTACAATCCACCGTCTACCCTCAAGAACAGGAAGGCCAGATTACGCTGAGAAGATTCTGCGCAGTTCTGAAAAGAAAAAGAAAGACATCTTTGGAGAGATGAAACCAAGATTAACATGTACTAACATGATGGGAAGAGAAAAGTACACGCAAGGAAGCAAACAGCTCCCGATCTGAAGCATAAAACTTTATCTGTTAAACATGGGGGAGCCGATGGTATGGCATGGGCATGTCTGGCTGCTAGTGGAACTGGGTCACTATTGTGTACTGATGGTGTGACTGCTGACAGAAGTCACAGACTGAATGCTGAAGTGTACAGGCCTATACTCTCTACACATATTCAGCCAGATGTTAAACAACTGATTAGATGGTGCTTCATATTGCAAAATGATAATGACTCACGGTCTACTGCAAAAGCAAACCAAGAATTTTTCAAAGCATGTTTTTTTTTTTAGTTTTGGAAGATAAAACTGAAATCAGTGAGTCCCACAAACAAACAGCAACAGAAGGTGGCTATAATAAAGGCCTAGCAGAGCACATCAAGGTAGATGACACAGCATTTGGTGATGTCAGTGACTTCTAGACTTTAAATTATCAAGCATTTAAAAAAGTAATCATTATATTTAAAACTATATTAGCTTTTCCAATGAATTTTAAACCTTTGAATTTATAAAATGGCTCTAATTCTTAAACAATTAATTGACTGATTTCAACTCCACACAGGTGGTACACAAGGTAAAGCCATAAAAAATTGTCATTGACCTTACTTATGGACCTATTTGTACTTTACATTTTGATTGTGGCTCAAGAGTTGGGAGTTCGCCTTGTAATCGTTTGCCGGTTTGAGCCCCGGCTTGGACAGTCTCGGTCGTTGTGTCCTTGGGCAAGACACTTCACCCATTGCCTATTGATGGTGGTCAGAGGGGCCGATGGCGCCAGTGTCCGGCAGCCTCGCCTCTGTCAGTACGCCCCAGGGTGGCTGTGGCTACAATGTAGCTTGCCATCACCAGTGTGTGAATGTGTGTGTGAATGGGTGGATGACTGGACGTTTGGGGTCCTTAGGGACTAGTAAAGCGCTATACAAATACAGGCCATTTACCATCATGGTAGCCTTCGAAGGCCACCGACAGAGTGGTAGCCTTCACTCTGTACCTCTGAAGTGATTACTAAGTTCACTTTACATGGTTTAATAAATTTCTTTGACAAGCATTTGTAAGAATCACCCATTAAACTTTACACAAATTCAAATTGAGAGGAATTTGTGTGTCTACAGTCTGTGTTAGTTTATAATCATTCAATAATAACAATCAACATTAGTATTTAACAGTTGATCATTTAGTTCGTTCATCAGTGGAGTAATTTAACACTCAGGCCATCTGTTTCACCATTCAACAACTACAACAACAAATATTAACTAGCATTAACACTTCAATAAAATACTGTTGGAAAAACGCTCATTCAACAGATTCCACAGAATTAATCCCATGGCAGTGCCGGCAGTATGTTTCATTATTTCTAATGATGACAGAAGATTCATCCAATGTGCAGCTTTATGTTCATGGCTGTTGGTGGTTACACAAATACAGTACTGTGCCCACTTTGTATTTCTTCTATTTTTGTGTTTGAGTCATAAAAAATTATGTAATCTCAAGTGGGCCTGTGTGAAAAAGTTTTCACCTTCTCAGTTGCTGAAGCCAAAAAGCCCTCAGAACTGCATCGATAAAGGATCTCAGCTAGATTCAACACATGCAAGCCTATTTACTATTTAAACAATCATTTAATAAATATTCCATTTTAATGAGCATGAAGTTGCCCGAAAGGGCTCACCAGTAGCACATGAAATGATATTCATGGGAGAGACAAGGTATAAACAACCGCTAACCTAATAAAACATTAACACAGTTTTATGACCCCTGCAGCTTTGGAGGGAATGTTCTGTGGACTTGTGAAAGTTGAACTTGTTTCAAAGACAGGGGCTTGTGAAATATCTGGAGTAAACCAAAAAGCTCTGAATTGTTCAAATGCAATTACATCTAAGTTTTGCCATGGCCGAGTCAAGATTAGGGGCTGAAACTTATTCAGAAGCTGTGGCGGTATCTGAAAAGAGCAGTTCACACACACAAAGTTTGCTGCGTGGCAGCACTAAAGCAGCCCAGGAAAAATCAGTGGGGTGAAATTATCAGGTATCAGAGTTATCAGAGGTGAGTGGGTGCAGTTGTTGCTGCTAAAGAATAGAATAGAATTTAACTGTATTGTCATTGCACATGTCACAAGTACAGGCAACGAAATGCAGTTTGCATCCATCCAGAAGTACTTTTGCCATGATATAGATATATTACAAAATATATATTAGCAATAATATAGATATGTAAATATGTTACAGAAATGGGTCTGTTATAGGTATGAGGGTACAAAATATGGGTCTATTATGGGTATGTTATAATGTACACGGTATGAAGGTATGTTATGAATATGCTATAACTATAAGTATGTACAGGCTGTAGTGGTGTACAGGCTATGAACAGGATACAAATATGAAAGCTATACAGAAATATGAACTATGCAAGTTATAAACTGTTGTAGAATTAAAATTATCGTATTGTACAGAATGTTTGTTTATACAGAATTATACAGTAGTGCAGTTAAGAAAGGTGGAACCATGAGTTATGCAATTCTGGGAAGCGGCAATCATATTTTTTATATTTTTCACATTGGTGAATTAAACTCAGATTTGGTACAGTTTACTATGACTTACATGCTAATAAGTCATATTCATTGTCTGTACTGCTTCATTTTTTTTATTCTCACATTCATTTAGAACAGCAAAGATACTTGTATCATAAGTCTCCGGTTAATGAACACCCTCCTACTAATTAGAATGGCAATGCCCTGAAGACAACCTTTTAAGATCTTAACAAGGATGACAGCTTCTTGGTTTGATCTGATATATATCACATTACTCACAATTACATTGTAGAAAGGGTGAGGCAATAACTGCATTGTAACTGGATTATTACATGAACAAATAATGGGGGTTTACATCAGCAAGAGCATCTGGCGTAAAACTCTGCCAAATCAAACATGTCAGTCTACCCGCTGTGGTGACCCTTTGTGAGTAACAGAGCAGCTGAAAGTAGCTTTATTTTCACCATGCGAGCAGACTCCTATTGTGCACTTGCTTTTGATAAACTACTTAATGAGATGCTAAGTGTGGAATGACTGACAAACGTTTGACCTCAGAGTGTTGTTTTTGTCACCTTGGGCCATTACAACAGACATTTGTCATCTGTTGCTAGGTAAAAATCAGAGCTATAATTAGATACATTTATTGCACCCCCGTCATTGTGCATGTAGTCTCCCAACACAACTTAATTTATCATTTGCTTTTCTGATAATAATTACTATTATCTTGTAGACCTTGTGATAGACTGGTAACTTTCCAGCGAGTACCTTGTCTCTCAACCTGTGACACATGGATTAGGATCTAACAAACCACGGATACACAGATGAATCTCTAAATTTTAATAGACAATGAAAAACTGATTGCACCCAGTTTGTCTCTAATAAATGACAAAAAATAAAGAAGATAGAAAGAGAGACACGTATAGAGTGTTAAATCTGTTTATTTGTATTTTTATGTCAATTATAATTACTTATAATAACTTGTACAATTAAAACCTACTGTTCACAGGGAGACACAATAGTGCAATCTTAATCAATGTTGTTTCACAGCAAGCAGTGCTTAGGTTCAAATCTGCTGTTCATCTGAGGAGGTTGCAATGGTGTAATCTTTTAGTTGTATGTAAAGTCATATAATCTCCTATTTCTTATTGTTTTGTTTTTATCTTATGTTCATAATGATCCACAAGTAAACTGTGCAAGATTTTTGGTTGTTCCAAAACTTTTGATTGTCTCTTTCTGCTTTCAGTCAATATTTATCTTCTGTGCCCGACTATGTGTCTGTTGCTGGACTAGTGTGTCATTTTGTGACTGATGATGCCCTCCCCCATACCGCATAGCACATACTCGACAGTGATTTCCCATGATGGCTCCATCAGGTGAAGATGGTAGGGAAAATTGGGAGGAGAAGGAAAGAAAGAGAATGAGGAGGGGAAGGAAAGTGGACAGGGTGGCTATTGAAAGGATGGATGTTGGAAGAAAAAGGTGGAGACTTGGGTGATTGGAAGGTTGGATGGAGGGAATTAATGACCTCCTGGGACCAGGCTAAAATGCTCTCATCTTCCTAATCTCCTGCTCTATTTTGAGAAGCAGCAGGAGGGATGTCACAGACATAAGGAAGCCACTGACGGATGATCAGACATGAGGGCACTCACAGACCTGATGAATGGACCTCTACATTGGCCAAATGGCTTCACGACTATGGGAGAGACAGGGCTCACAGAAAAGACAAAGGACTTTCCATTACTGGGGGACAACTGCATCTTGGGAATGGCTTTTTGCCATCAAGCAATATTTTAAATTGCTTTTCACAAAAATATAGCGCTAATGCTGTTGATAACCATGAACACAGCCACATAAGCAGCTTTACGTTCTAATTTTACAATGAAAAGACTTTTATACCAATTTTCTTCTGTAGATATTAGAGATATAGATGTAAAATACATATCCTGTATAGATGTTAATGTATTTTTCTGTGCACACAATTCAAATACTTTCAAGGTTTTATAAGACTGACAGTGAAATCAAGCAAACAAATAGTTTCCTCCACACAGAGCTGAAAGTCCTATTGAGAATGGATCATTGTCTGGCTGTGTCAGAGCCAAAAGGTAAGAGCCTCTATAAGAGCGATAAGGCGGTAGAGCCTCAGTGGAGATAAGTATCTTATCAGACTGTCGTCTGCCTCCTGAACTCTCAGAGGATATCTGTTGTATTACAGAATGTTAGACAGCTACTGCTACTAGATAAAGTACTCTTCTGTTTTTGTACTTTTCACATTTTGGGGGGAAAAAATCGTCCTTTGACATTGGTTGACTTTATTAGTTTAATCAAAAGTTTCTCTCTCAGGCAGAAATGAGAAAAGTGTACACAGTGTCATTTATTGTTGTACTGATAGCTATCTATTATCCATTTTTTTCCAATATATGCTATATTTTTGGAACTCATATTATAACACAGACAGTGAAATATATTACGCTGTGTTTCCTCTCGCCAGTTGCATGGAGGCTGTTCAAGCTGCTTCACTGGAGGCTGACATGTATTGGCATTGCACAGCTTTTGCAGTCCAGTACAAACATTTCATTTTTACATAGATATGAATTATACCCTCCTAAATAGATTGTTGAAGGGTTCGGGCTGGATAGGAGACAATGCTGGGCTGATTTGACACAGCAAAGCCTCATCAATCTCCCAGTTCATCCAGTTCACAAACTGGGTCCTCTTTCACTGGTAAGAGCAGTCGATAGACCACTGCTACCCAGATGAGAGCAATTCCATTAAGAGGGCCCTCCTCCTTGGGTCTCTGAAAGAGGGCTTATCAGAGGCCGGCAGTGAAGGACGCATTGAAGCCATCCATCGTCAACTGAGAGAGGGAATGAATGCTGCTGACAATCTTTCCACATTCTCTCCTTCCTCCTGTCTTGTCTTCAACAAAGAGAAACGTCATTGCCATCAGCAGCAGCTGGAAAGTAATTTCCCTCTCAAACACAGCTGTCAGGGTGAAGCAGTATGGTTTCAGAGACTGAAGTTAAATATACAACTATTGTCAAAAGTTTGCATGCATTCATTATGGGCATGAATGTCATGGTAATTTTGGGCTTTTGTTGATTTCTTTGAACTGTTCTTTTTCCAGGGTGGAATGATTATACAGCATATCTCTTGAATGACTTTACATAAAATTCTGTGCAAAAGACTGAAGCTGTGTTAGATTTTCTCCAATCCACACAAGACCAAACGTGCAGGCTGCCTATACACCTCCACTAATATTTGGTTAAATGTCTCTTAGCAAGCTGCATCTCAATCAGATACTTTTGGTAACCATCAAAACGCTTCTGGAATAATTCTGACTGGATATTTGACCATTTTTCTTGGTAGAATTTGTGGAGTTCATTTAAACTTTCTGGTTTCCTGGAACAGACCCAGCTTTTAAGTATATTCCACAAATTGTCAATAGTGGTAAAAACAAGGCTTAGGGAAAGTCATTTCAGAAGCTTAATGAGTCAAGATCATCTGTTCAAACAATTGTACATAAGTACAAGTTATTTAGATGTGTCACCACTTTGCCGAAGTCTGAAAGCAGACCCAAATGGTCACCCACAGACGAGACGAGATTTGTTACAAATTTCAGGAACAACCAAAGAACCATCAAGGCTACATCCTGCCATGAATTGGAAACTGCTGGAAGGCCAACATCACTGTCCACAGTGAAGCAAGTTTTACATTGCCATGGACTGAGTGAGTGCTGACCAAGAAAGAAGGCCATTTTGCAAAATCAGTCTCTTGGAAATTGTGGGGCCACTTTGTTGCTAACCTTATCTGTCTGCTTTTTCATGCTGGGCAGGTAGTATGCAGTGAATTTGTAGTGATTTTCCCCCTGCTGAAAACAGCAGGAGGGGAGCTGCAGATTTGAGTGATAATTCCAGGCGGATCATTACTACAAAGCAATTGCTTTCACTTTGTCAGTGTTTTTTTAAACATTGCTATTTGACATGTTGTTCTTTTTATAGAAATAGTCATTTATGGGAAATGGCAGATGACCTAGAAAAATATTGCCTTGAATTTTGTCTCACATGGTGCAAAGTAATCATGTGATAAATTTGATATTTGTAAACAGCATCATTGTCCTGCTTTTCTATACATATTCAGTCACGGCGTGCAGTATGTATGAAACATACTGCTAAATAGATTCCAGCACTGTACAGTGTTACTGGCACAACAAATCTTATAATAAATGTATTTTAATTATGTACAATTAAACACAGACAGGCTACATTAAAACCATACAAACGCAATGCAACAAAAGTGAGTGCACATGTAATTTCCAATTAGGGATAATTGCTTGAACATGGCTAGACCTGTAAACACTATACAGCTTCATTTTTTTCTTTTTTCTTTTTAGCCTGGGCTGTATCTAATGCCTAATGAGTCGACATTTTAAAGAATTACCTGGAGTATTTCTGTGACTGCTCAAATACTGCAAAGGAAATCAGATGAAACTGAAAAGAAGCCTGATATATACAGATAGATCCAAGTCCAAAATATATTTTAATGTGTTTATTTATTGATTTCATGGGTCATTAACATGACTCACCCAAAGCGTTTGCATAATGTAGTCTGCAATGTGCAAGTTAGATTATTTACATAAGTATGTGCAGAAAGTATAGGTATGTGATTTTCATACATGGCTTTTTCAGTCTCAAGAAATTTGTATTTCTTTGCAACAAATGCAAAAGTCTTTTAGAAGAAGATGACCCGATTGACTCTGTCCTTGACTAGAAGCCAGTCATTTGGAGTATTTTTAAAGTGGAACGTTGAAGGCAACAAAACCCCTCCAGCACAGAGCAGCTAAAAAGAATCAGCTTTAAAGAATGGCAGAACATCACTCTGCAGGTGCTTGTGGGACTGGTTTCATCCACGAGTAAGGATCCAATTTAAATATAAATAAATAAAGGCTAACCTCTATTTATTTATATTTTTAATATATTAAGTGAAATCTCACTAAAATTGTGTGCATTCACCTTTCCTGCAGTTGATTTAGAATTTTTTTTTTTAACTTTGCTAAGAAATTAGCTGGATTACACTTGATCTTTATCAAAGAAGGACATATTTACATTAAATGTATAGGAATCATAATGATCTAACATTTTAGCAATATCAACCAGGTCTTCATTCAGTTTTGCTGCATACTGTTTATGTATGTGCTAGCTAACATTGTCACATCATGTCTCAGAGTAAGTATGGAAGTATGGAAACTGACTATTTTTATCTACAAATCTCTTTGTCTTCACTGACATTTCACTCTTAGACTGGCATGCATGACCGGTGGTCTCGAGCAAACCTTTAGAAAGCAGCAGTCATGCACATGAGTAATAGCATGTGGGCTCTGTCATGTCCTTGAATCAATTTTCAGGTCTCAACATGACACTTTTCAAATCAGAAGGCTGTACCACTAACACGCCTCTCTTTCTATGGCCACTCATTTTTACACATCAGTTCTAGTCTTGACTCAAATATATGAACGCTAACTGCAGAGCAGCACATTTCACACAGAGTCCCATTCTTTTTTTATTTTGTGAATAATGTGATAGCAACCTAAATGCTGCTGGGAAAACACAGACACTGCATTTTGTTCTTCAGCTAATATCCCAAAGAACACCTGCAGGCTTTTTTTGGTTGCAGAAATCTTAGGGAAGGGTGTTATTTTGTAACTGCCATCCAAAATTGTAAAATGGTGTGATATAATTGCTGTGGGATCTCCAGCTGTTTAAACATCACCTGACCCTGCAGGTGGTGCCCTCAAGAAAGTTTTTGTGCATCATAATTGTCGTGTCTCAGCATTTTTTTGGCATGTACAGCATTCCTTAATTTGCAGTGTCATCCAAACCTGAGCTACATGAGTTGTTAATCATTTCATTGTTGTTTGGTTTCTTTTTCTGTTTTTAATATTACATGAAACAGCAAGAAAATTAGAGTTGTGTGTTACCAAGACCAAGTATTAAAACGGCAGATAAAGAGCATTAACATCCTTAATAAGCCACAGTTTCCATAACAACTGCAACAGCTAAAGCCAGTGAAAAGCTATTGACAGCAGCAAACAACAGATTGGAAAGGTTATGAGGAAAACAGGTGCACGCATATTTAAAAATCCCTGTCACTCTGCCAACATTAATTACACAATGGGCAATGTTTCTAATTCTACAATAAAACTCTGGAAATCGGTCCAATTTTCCACAGCAGCCCTACTGCTACCCCACCAAATCTTGTGCAACCAAAGTAAAGGAAGAATGTTTGATAGCTGGAATTGAAAACCTTATAATATTTAATGTATTCTGTGTTTAATGACCTGTTTTAAGAGATTTGTATAATTAAGTAAGCATTGGAAGACAACCCAGAGGGAATTAGGGAGTCATCTGTCAGTTTACAATCAGCTGATTCACACAAAAGTACAAGAGCCAATGAGTGGACACTAAAATGTTAATACAGCTGCACAGCTCTAGCACAATTAGTCTGTCATAACATTTTTACATGCAGGGTTTAGGATTAGGATAAATGTTTGGCCTAAAAAGCAAAAACATGGGGGGAACTTGGTTTATGAGCCTGAAAAGTCTTTTAACACCCACTGAGGTGAGACAAGTTGCATATTCCTCAGGATATCATAAAATCATCTGGCTGTAATAAGCAGGACGACTTCCAGCATCTAAAGCTGCAAATTCTATGACTGAGCAGGCGCTCGTGTCCACTAGAAATTACACTGTTAGAGCTAGAGCCATTTAAAAATTTCTCTCTGATTACTGTATTTCCTGTGCACATCTGCAGATTATAAGGGTTCTCCCAACTTTGTCAAAAGTTTAGTGTCTTTTTGATGAACCGTAGTCTTGTGACAACAGTATCCTCCCTCTGTCACCATCGTCTCTCTATTAGTCACAGAAAAGGAAGGGAAAGAAGGCGAGCCACTCTAATTATCCTCCAGTCTCCAGCAAGTTATGTTAATAGTCGCTTCCGGCTTAAGTAGGCTATCTATATGCAAAGTCTCTTCTGATGAATTTCTTCATTATTTATTGTTAATGTATCACTGTATCACCATGATGAGGAGAGAAGGATGTTGGTTCTGCACAATATTACCCTGTGAGAGTGTGAAGGTGGCTTGACCATTTGAGCAAGGCAAAAGTGAACTGTAACTCTTAGGTTTTGCATTAGGAGCTATGTCACTTTTTCAAGAATATACATGGAATTATTTACTTTTTAATATAAAAAACCCCATAAAATGTAGCTTCTATTTGTCTGGATGTAGCGTTTTCAGTAGGAGAAACATTTTGTCACTTATCCAAGTGGCTTTTTCAGTCTCAGCTAAATGCAGCTTTCCCCAACCTTATAAACATGATGATGTTACATCTCTCTTCACTTGTGTTCCAGTCAATGACGGAGTGGAGGTAGGTCGTAAGAGATTACAGGGTGACCCGAACCTCTTAGCACCCACTAATTGTGTTTGCTCTCAGAACCGAGTCTTCATTTCACATATTTCACATACAAGGGTCAGTACTACAGGCAGAAACATGCATGTACCTTGGGTTTCCCCAGTTTCACCCATTGTGTCCAACTTGTACACAGAAGAAATAGAAAAGAGGGCTCCAAGTCATTGGCTCAAACATACCAGAATTCACTATTGATTCATTGATCACTGTGAGATTTCCATCAATAATAGGGGACATTTAAAAGTTGATGTGCACTGTAAACCAATCCATACGGATCAGTATTTATTAGGTTTGACTCTCATCATCCACTGGAGCACAAACTGGGTGTCATTAGGATCTGACAACACAGAGCGAACTCCATCCCCACAGATACAGCGGCCCTGAGTAATATGCCGGACAGGGAGGAACGCTGGTTTGAGCCGGGAGTCAAAGAGGTCATTTATGCAAAAAGGGAAAAACCATCTCTGAATTGAGGAGGAGGTCTAAGGGTACATCGTTCACCATCATACATCTTGCTATGATTGCAGCCATTTCCCAACTCTCTGCAAATGATACTCATGGGCATTGATCAAATTATCATTGATCAGTGGTCATGACAATGTGCATATTAATGATCAAGAAACTGACCTCATAGCCCATTGTTTGTCAGTGGTGCTAGTTTCAGTCATTGTGTCTTTATAAAGTTGGGGGAACCTGCATCAAGCTGAGACTGAAGAAGTCACTGAGATGAGTGACGGAACGTTTTTTAAAGCAAGTTTAAGTGTGATTAGACATTGCCTAAATGTTTCAAAAGCCTATAGCAGATTTGCAGTGGTTTAATCAAGGGAAGAGTCAGTGTCATGTGAAATAATCATCTGCATAAAAATGCTTGTTACAACATTTACAGTTAAACATGAGATTAAGCCTGACTCATTTGGCAGGGTTCATTCTCAAAATCAACAAAGTGTCTGGATGTAAAAACAAACAAACAAACAAACAAACATAGAAAACAAGAATAAAAATACCTTTTGGTACTTTTTAATTTTTATTTTCACTTAAATATTACTGTGAAACCGCAGATAGATGATGAGTTCAACAGACTTGTCATGAAGGATGTCTTTGTTAAAAAATTAAAAAGCATTCAAAAGAAACCTTCCCTGTAGAAAATGTAAAGAAACAACTATTTTGAACTACTTCAATACAAATGCTGCTTCTCGGGCTAACTTTACCTTCAATGTCTGTCAGCATCTCTCAGAAACCTGAGTTCTCTGACTCAAAAGAAAAAAGATCCAGGATACAGTGTCTCTGAATACTCCCTAACACTTATCATGTGTTTCACCTTGAGGTTGCCCTCAGAGGTCTGCCCATTTCCCCTGAAACAGAAGCTGGATTGTGGTGAGCCGAGCACTAGTATAACTCTGCGTTCAAGAAGACTGACCTCAATCTAAGGGAGAACTTGATCCACTGGCCACGCACTCTGTTGCCCACCAGGAGCTCTTAAGGCCATCGGTGGATGGACATGTGTGGATCCCTGAGTAACCATCTGTGAATGTGTTCTCCTCAAACAGTGAAATACTTCTTTTTTGTAGTTTAAGCTTTCCTGCTGTGCAAAAGTGAAATTTTATTATGGCTTTATATGGGCTTCATGTGCCTCAAGGTCGTGGAATACACTGAACACATAAATCTCCTTGTCATCCAACCATTCAAATGAAATCACGAGGACCGCTGACATTGTAGTTACGGTAAAAGGTTTTTCTACCGCTGAGACGATATGCAGTAAGGTGGTGATTGGTGACACACTTATCTCGTTCCAGGTTCGATTACAGTCGTAATGTTTCCTCTCTCCATTAAGTGTATTTGATTTCCCGCTGTGGGGGTAGTTGGCAGGGCAGAGATATGACAGCAGCGTCAGGGCCAAGAGGGCAGCTCTTGCAAGCATTACTTCCACTGATGTGCCTGGAAGCGGGCGAAAAGTGGCAATGCTTATACAATTAGAGTGGAGACTTTGTCAGACCTCATTTTTGAAAGAGGTTTGAGCCGTAGCCCTCAGAGGGTATTATTAATTCACTGCCCTTGCCGTTTTGTGGAGATAGAGGGATTAGACAATGGTGGATGACAAAATGACATGCGAAGAGGAGCTCAGAAGTACCTTCACTTTGATTACAAGAATAAAATTTCCCATTGGCCACAAGGGAATTATCTTGAAAGCTTGAGTCAAAAGGTATAAACCTATATGTGAGCGATAGTTTAAATGTTTATAAGAATTGTTCACTGGTAGTGATACAAATTCTCATGTTAGTTAAAGATCAAAGGCTACAGCTCACGAAACACATTTTAAATGTAAATCATACATCTAGGTATTAAAAAAAAAGAATCTCTGAATTATCTGAAACTTTTGTCATCGTCTTTTTTAATAGAACACTGATAGTTTATTTGTGTGCATATTACTAAATAACACATATTAGAATCCTCAAATGTAAATCTCAGTTGAACTCATTTTAAACTGACATTTCCAATCATTCATTTTCTTGCTTACAGTCTTGTCACCATTTGGGTAGAAGCAGGGCAATCACAGTAATCACTTCAGCCAGCTGCTCTCACACTGAGGAGCAGCCTTGCTGTTGCTCTTGTTGATTGTTGAAGTCCTCTGTCTGTTGTGGAGAGTCACGCCTGCAAGGATTTGTCTTTCTATATCATTTTCTTTTTGTTTTGCCATTTTCAAAACTCACACCCAAATAAATACTGAAACTCTAATGGACACTGGATAAAAGTTAGTTTTAGTCAGTTAGTTTTTATCTGTTCTTTCTTTCTCTATATGGTATTTGAAAAATGCCCATGCAACAAAAACATCAGCCACATACATTTAGTAAATACTCAAAAATGATTTGACAACCTTTGTAATATTTCAAAGAAAATGTGGGATAAATTATGGAGCACTGAGAACAGTATAAGTGGGTCAACAAAACATCAGGCTTTACCATGGAAACTTGCTTTTTCTCACCAACAGTCAATGCTAGTTTCCTTTGAAGTGACCATGATTATTCCCTTCCCTTAGCTAAGGGGTTATTGAACAATAACAAACATCCCCAAACTTTGACAAAATAATAATTTGAGTCTAAAATACAATGTTTAAACACAATCCAGCCTTTATTAATGCAAACAATGATGTCTCAACAATTGTCATTTGATTTTATTGTCTTTTGATGCTCTTTTGGGAATCACCAAAAAATCTTCAATTATACCTTTACTGGTTTTTGCCTCCCTTTGACTCCTTTAATAGTTAGCACTGATATTTTTTAAATCCTAATTCATAACATTATCACACAGACAATGTCAGACAGTTTACATGAGCTTGGTTTCTATCATGGTTGTTATTATCATATCAAAAACATCCTCACATAAATGTTGAGTAGATTTCAGTAATTCTTATTTAGAAGAATGTGGAAAAAGCCATCCATTGGAGCTGAATGTGCAACACAAAGTACATTCTGTTAATGTTTTGTATTATTTCACAGATCTACATGAGGTTGCAGCTGGCCTGTTTTTACTATATACTGAAATACTGACATTTTTCAAAGCCACTGGCATCTCACAAGTAGATGTGTGCAATCACGGTAATGTGGCAGCAAACGAAAGGACAGAAAATATGAACGTAAACAATGCAGGTTTTTAATATAATAGAGTATTTTTAGAATTTGTACTTGGAAGAGAGTCAGTACAACAAAACCCACAGCTGTGAAATTGTACACTTGGCCATCAGTCAGAGATGTCAAGATCAATTTGCCCTGAGTCTTAAAAATATTGCAGGAAATTTATTGTTATACCTCTTTGAAATACAAAGCTAATGACTCTTTTACAGTTGATCGTTACAAACCTCAAGAAACAAGTTTGTTTTTGAGTTGATAAATGATGCACAGAAAGAAGGAGAGCGAATAAATTGATTTTTTGTCAGGCCGAATGAAATAGCACCAAACCCTTCGATTAGCCATATTTAACATGTCAGTTTGCATCGCTGAGGCTTTAGCACCGTGTGACGACGATGAGGGAATTAAGAGACAAAGAGAAAAACAGAAGGCAGGAGAATAAAGGGGAAGTTGGAGAGACAGAAGTGAGCTGAAAAAGATGCGAGATAACTACAGGGAGAGGAAGACAGGAAGCAAAGGAACACATGATAAACAGGGACATACAAAGACTAGCAGAGATTGAGAGAGATGAGAGAGTGACAGTGGGAACTGATGGGAAGATGTATAAATGAAGAAGTCATTGATTGCAACTTTTTTCTGATCTCCCAGTGAAAACTCTGTAGTTGCTTGTCAGTATGACATGATAGATGGCTTCTTACTTACTGGAAAATGATAAAGAAACTACATTTGTTTAATTTTTTAAGTCCTCAATAAGGATGGGTTTAGATTATGTAAAAGCTGGCCACTACAATCTTTCCTTTCATTCTCTTGATAGTGAATTTATTGCTTTGTCTCAACACCAGACCTTTATGTAACCATGCCTCCTTTCATCCCAAAATAAGTCAAATATTGACTGCAGAAAGCACTGCTTAAATTAGTTTCTGTCAAATTCAGTACAACTAGTGCCTCACGAGCTGTGTAGGAGCAAGGAACAACCAAAGTCTATCAGATCATTTCTCAAGCACATACAATTTGATCACTTTCAGCAAGTGGAATATATACAGAAAATATCTAAAATCAAGCAGCTAAGCAAAAGTTTGTACATACGCCATGTGTTCATTTGATATGATTCGGGAATTAGATGACAGAAAGAGGCGCTTTGAACAGGTGTGCGTGGGCTTGAGCGGTGCCCAGAGCATGGAGGCTGCCGAATGAAAGAAGTGTCCAGCTTTCTCTCTGGGTGCTTTGAAGAGGCGGATTTGGCTAGACCAGTCAATTTCAACAGGTGTGCTTTGGCTTACTGGGATGGATTTGCATGTTTTACAACAGCTCTGAAAAGGTTGAGTAGCAGTAGTCTTAAAAACTGAGACAGGCACGCACAAAAAAATCTCGTGCACAAGTAAATAAGCTAATTTAATTTAGATAAAGGTAATAAATCAAAGTTATTTATTCTGCTCTAAGCCTTAGCAACAGAAGACATGGGGAGATGGTGGCAGATTAAAGCAACGCTATTAGGAATACATTGTCTTTGTCAGTAACAAATTAGTGATTCAATCATAAAGGTACCCTGTTGTATTTTTGTACAAATTTTAAATAAAATACTATGTCCTGGGATACTTACATGAAAATCTGACACAGAATTTATATAAAACTGAAGGTGAAGGGAAGGGGGACAAGACAAAAGACATGCTGTGGAATAGAGCCAGAGATTAACAATGACTCATAATTAAATGGGTTTATGTTATTAATCGTTTCAAATCTTATCTAGTACAACATAAAGTTCATCTTGTAAATTATTTACCATACTAGAGACGAAAGAACAACAAAGTAGAATAAGCTTAAGGATGCACCAACTTTTCACCTGAAAGTAGATTTTTTTTTTAGCGTCTCAGTCAGATCCACCTCCTGTCATCTCTTCAATGCAGGATTTCACTTGTCAATAGGTGATGTCACTGTGACTACATCCATGTTTTATATAAAGTGTGTGTTGTAGGCATAAATATAAAAAGTAGTAAAAGAAATTTTAATTTGTTTGTGGAATCCCTTTCAAAATCTCAAGTATATCTTTATTATTTTAAAGAACTACTGCTTCTTTTCAGCAACAGCTCTGTGGACACTGGATTATGTTTGGTGTGAAGAGTCAGATGTTTGCTCAGCCACTACAAGTGGTTATCAGAAGAACATTAAATAACCACTGCACAAAGGCTACATCCATACTTTACACACAGTTTTTCTCACTGACAGCTGATGGGAATCACATAGCAACAAAAACCCTCGCCATCTGGAAAAGGAAAAAGAAAAGGAAAAGAATAACACTAAATTTAGTTTTTTGTTCATTTGCAGGAAACTCCACAGGGAAATGATAGGTTTGATATAAAACCCCATGTGGTATGTGGGTCTAGTTTGTGGACCTGGTCTTTTATAACACCCAATTTATGCAGTTTAATGTAGTGTACTAAAGGTAATGCCAACACGAGAGATTGTTAGTAGACCCAATATATGTCCCAATATATGATTTCAAGACTAGAAGTGTGATCTGTATGTGTCTTTTTTCTGTGTCAGCCTACTTTAGTCAATAACTGATTCCAGTGATCAACATGCATGGACAGCCAAGAGGACACGTAGACAGATTGGTGGCTAATTTGACTTTCTGGTTGCACTGTAGCTCATGTTAGGCCCACTGAAGGTTTCACAAGACTGTTGAATCCCATAAATCTCTACTGCAATACCTAAACTAATATCCAGTAGACAATGTAAGACTAGCATTTCACAGCACAAAGGCAATATTTGTCCTCATCTCTGTCTGTGAGGTACAGCTCACCATGATTCCCAGCAAATTCTGCTCTCATTAATCTATGTAAAACATGTGAGAAGTGATTACACAGTCCTTAAAAGGGGAAAGGAAGCAGTGTCCTCTACAGTTTCTTATCGCGCCAGCTGATTCATGAGTTTTAATGGGCTTTTAAGCCAGATTAAAAACCTGATGCCCCTACTGTTCAAGGAGCCAAGAGTTTTAGAGAATCGCGTTTATGAGATTGGCAATAAAACCAAGAGACCTCGATAGAATATAAATGACTTTGATGAATCTACATCAAATGAGCATACCCTTTTTAAAGTACATAACTTTAATGGAAAGGGTGGATCTGAAAATCATCAGTGTATAGGACATTATTTGGCCCTCAATGTTCATGAATATAACTGTAGTTTTGTAACATTTTCTTAGAAAGTTTCTTCTCTGGGTAAAATTATCATTTATAAATACATATAATTTATTCAATCATTGTTTAAGCCCACTGTTGCTGTTGTTTATGCAGTGTAACCATGGACAAATATTTTTTTATTATTTCACTTTCAAATCCAGCATTACACAACTGCAATTCAAATTTCATACCACCGTTATTATTGATTTTCACAACAGGACAGCATTACTGCAGTATTACTACATTACTACAGTAGTACAGGACAGCATTACTGCAGTATTACTACATTACTACAGTAGTACAGGACAGCATTACTGCAGTATTACTACATTACTACAGTAGTACAGGACAGCATTACTGCAGTATTACTACATTACTACAGTAGTACAGGACAGCATTACTGCAGTATTACTTCATTACTACAGTAGTACAGGTCAGCATTACTGCAGTATTACTACATTACTACAGTAGTACAGGACAGCATTACTGCAGTATAAATGAGAGCTAGCTTTGCAATGTGTCCTGAGGCAAAAAGGGATGTGAGGTCAAAATGGAGATCTGCATGTGTACGTACAGTACTGAGCACATCCCACTCAAAACGAGGACTGGGAAAGTGTCACTCCCTGCCCCAGCTCTAGCTCAGCTCATATCTTTCACAACACCCATCTCTCCATTGGTCAGACTGGTGAAATTGATTGCACTGCTTGCATTATATGAGCAACAGTCACTTTGGGATTTGCTTTGCTGTACGGAACATCAACCCACTCCACCCTCGAGTCCAAATTGATTATAAAACTGCATTTTGCTGACACTGACACATCTGTGTGTGTGTGTGTGTGTGTGTGTGTGTGTGTGTGTGTGTGTGTGTGTGTGTGTGTGTGTGTGTGTGTGTGTGTGTGTGTGTGTGTGTGTTTCGAAATGGTGCAAGTAGATTATTTGGAAACTATATTTGAAATTGCATCAGCAGGAGCATCATGCCCTGCCTTGCTCACTTTTATTTTCTTAATATTATAAAGTGTTAATATATACTTCCACATACATCCTTCACTTGAACTGGAATTACAATGGAAGCACTTCTCTTTAATACGTTTCCATTTTCACTCATACTGTTGCTTAATCACAAATACTGTAAGGTTTCAGTTCAAGTTGAATGTCTCTTAGCAACAGTTAAGTGGAGGTGCCTTTTCAGATCATCAGAGATCAACTAAAGCACAGTGCAGCCAAACTTGCATGGTTTGAATAAAAAGCACAAGTTAAACATGATTCATGGGTTTCCATTAACTAAAGAAGTTTGTTAAAAGGTTGTTAATGTGTGACTTCACCTCCAGCAGTGAAACTCGTGAAAATCCATTATATAATAAAAATAAAATACTTAAAAAATGTTTGCAAGATACTGAGAGGGGTCTGGTAATTGTGTGATGTAAGAGTTGCTCAGTAACATCCCCAGGCCAGGTTAAAATTGAGAATGAGAGGAACTATGTTCTTTTCAGAGGGAGGACCATTCTCCTGCAGAATCCCCTGAAGCTGACATTGGTGCAGTGAAGGACCTTAATAATCTACTTCACCTATGCTCAAAGCTACTGACCCACTGCATAAGCTAGGGGCTTATAGGTTGGGTCAGTAGAAGAATTGTCTTTTTCAAATTAAGTTTGTGACATAGATAAGAAGCAAATACCAGCAAATACCAGAGTCTAACTCAGTATTGACCCTGTAAGATTCAGGACTATTTAAAACAGCACATGGTGTGCACAGCCATTCTCAGTCAGATTTTCTTGTTGTCTTTCTACCCAGTTCTTCACTGAGTGAAGGATAATTGGAAGCAAGTGAAAACCATCAAAGCGGAACAGAAAATTACACAAATGGGAAAAACACAAGGGCAGGAAGTAAAAGGAACAATGACACATATTTAGAAATATGTTTGTCAAAGCCAAACAGAAAATATACAAATGAACCCCATCGAGCATAAAAATATGGACCATAAAAGTATTTCTGCTAATCTGATGGTATGTGCTAACCATACCTTTTTAAAGTTCATTGAAATTACATTAGCTGCTTAAATGAGCTTACTATATCTATATACTACATCTTGTCTAATATTGCAACAAAGCACTTTATTTTTATTTTATTTATTTTTAGGCTAACATGCTAAAAAAATGTCAAAATAAACTCAATAACTGAAAGAAACCATCGACTGACCAATTCTTACAAAATATTTATTACCAAAGGAATGTCAAAGATTGTCCACATTCAGAGAAGTAGCAAGGAATTAAGAGACAAGAGCTTATCTGACCGTGTTGCTGGCACACGTTTTATTCGAGATTATGCATTATACATTTAATGGTAGAGAAATCAGAGAACCCAAGGGGGGAAAACTTTTAAAATGTTGCAATGCTGGCATGAACTTAAAAAGAAAGAAAGAAAGAAAGAAAGAAAGAAAGAAAGAAAGAAAGAAAGAAAGAAAGAAAGAAAGAAAGAAAGAAAGAAAGAAAGAAAGAAAGAAAGCAAGCTCTGGAAATTCTCATGAGAGAGTTTTACAGTTAAGTTTGTAGTTTGTAGTCTTTTTAAGAAAACATTTTTCTTTTGGTTCAGAGCATATTTTTTCATCCAGTCATTGGGTTTTCGTAGCAATCTGGTTTGTTAAGAAACAAAAAACAGGGATTTTAATGTTTTAGTGAGTGTAATACCAGCTTTGAGAAACGTAAAAAGTTCCTTTTTGTGTGACGCTTATATTTATATTAAAGTGCCAAATACCAGAGCACAGGTCATAGCAGTAAACACTGTTCTTTTTCTTCCAAATATAATCATGAAAAAATGTAACTAAAAACTTCTTCCTGTTATTAGCTAAAAAAGAGGAGGTTTTCCCTATTTTCGGTTGGAGACTAGGGATGACTGGTGTGGAGCTGCTTTTTGTGTGGGTGTGTGCGTTTACTGTCAGCAGGTCTGGCTACAGTCAACATGCTGTTTTCAGACTAAAATCACACAAAGATTTTTTCTGATGAAGAGACTTTATTGCGAGTCAGTATATCATGTTTGCTGCCTGCTGTCACCAAATATAAGAAAACATTATAACAGCAGCAGGTGGATGCAAAAACAAAGAATATTACGTCTTTATTTAGGCATTATTTGATCTGAGGACAGACTGTCAGAACAGTCATTTATATCACAGACTAAACATATATATATATACTTACAGTGTTATAGCATCTTTTGCCCGCCATCTGCACATCTAAGATAAACACAGCTGATATTTAACTGCATATTTCTAATCTTTGTCTTTATAGTCAGTTAAATAGAATAGTGTCTTTTGTTGTTCCAAAGCACACCAGCAGCTCTTTCCCTGGTGCATTTTTCAGGCTGAATTTTGTTGTTCCCTGTTTTCTGTGCTTCCCTGTTTGAACCACCTGCCAGCTCTATCACCTTGCCCGAGGGTGAATCTTGGTCTGTGACCCACCTGATAATGACTTTGGGTAGCTTTATTCTAGCTTGCATTGTTTTATAATTCCATTTTCAAAAGGCATTAAAGGAAAAAAATCCCAAGAAATAAACTGTTTCATAATTTATATAGTGTTATTTTCATCTAATAGGTTTTTCACCCAGTATGTCTTTTCGTAAATCATATACATTGCTTTTTAGTGTCGTCTGTTGTGTGTATTAAGTTATTTTATGTGAAAGCTATTCTTAATCTTGTAAAGGCAGGTGTTGCTCAGATAGATCTCATATGATCAAATACTCAAAGAGAAAGGAGAGAGAGGGAATGCTGGGGTATAGAGATAAAGACAGGAAGAGGAGGAAGCAAGGAGAGAGGTGTCTGTGTAGAAGGTCGTGTTATAAATTGCATTTAGACCTCATTCTGGCAGTTTAACCACAAATGCTGTTGAAGGGCAGTTTACTGACAGGAAGCCATACATCCACGCCTCCTTGAGGGTGCAGTACCATAAAAAAGTATGAGCAGGTCTTCTCCTATGAGTATACACGTTTCAGCTAAATGGTAAAGTAACGGCACTTTTGTTAATTTCTTTCCCTGTTTACACATACAGAGACATTTATTTTGCATGATATTACATTATGTTATAGATAGACACTAGGTGATTCATAGGCAAGGTGCTTATTATTAGGTATGAAAGTAAAGCAGTACTATATGTGAAACATAATATGCTAATCTATGCATCACAGCTTACTGTTACTTACTGCACTTTTTATAGATTCACTTCATGAACCAGTCAGACCTGCCCCAGCCATGCAGCATGCCTTGTACTGTTTATCCTGCAACATTTGATCCTATTCAGAGGAGAGCTTTTTTATTGATGCTTGTAAAAGCGCTGTCTCTCTGCCGTCCAAATTTCAAACCTGTAGCTCATTTGATAAAATTGTGTACCAAGCACGCTTTCTTCACACGCACTAGAAATATATCACAGACAGTACAGGTGGAGATACGGAAAGCCTAAAGTTATGGCTATATATTCTATACCTTTTGAGGTACCTTTGGAGCAGTGAATGGGTTGGAAGGAGATTTTGTGCTGCAGCCACAACAACATGCTGCAGCCAAGAAAGCCATCAGCAAGAGATCAGTCAAAGATGAATTTGGCTAGCTTTCTATCGCTGTACACATGGCACTGACATTCAATAATCTGTAAAGAATGTGTAGGGTATACACTTTGCAACCAGGATTGGAGCATGTGATACCTTATCTTGGAAATGCTTCAGTGAAAGAATGAGCAGCCAAATTTGGAGGAGAGTGGGAGAACTGGGCAACTTCCAGTCGCTGTAATGCCCAAAAACTGTCTCAGAGAACAGAGTCTTTACTGGGTTAGAAGGCAAGCTTACAGTAAGGAGTCATTCAGATCGCCAAAAAAATCCATAGTGTAAAATAGGAAAATAAAAATCGATCAGTAGAACGAAGGCCAGTGCATTAAAATAGGATAGTTTTGGGTGGGATTTTGGTTTTGCTGAGAAACATGGAAGTAGATGGAGGTAGAGTACGAGCACTAAAAAAAAGGTGAAAAATTCTTTATTAATTAATCTATGTTGAAGGTGTAAATTTGAAACTTTAACCAGAGATAACAAGTAAAGAGGTAAAGAAATAAAACCTCTGAGCGACAGGCATAGACACAATGGGAATTTGAAGAGCAGGCATATATGCCCAGTCAAAGGCTTACTTTTCATTTAACATATATATACTCTCTCTGATCCTGCTGAATTCAAAAAGTAGGATTAGACGGTACAGGTGAAGGAAGTGACTTAACTCTTCCCCTTTAGGCCAAGGTGGCATATATTGCGCATTTAATAGCTGTAAATCTTATCCTTCTAATCTTATACAGAAGGAGGGGAGGAGGCTGTAGCTGAGAAAAAGAGGAATCAAGAGGGATCTGTCGAGTTCACTTAACTCTCAGGTAATTACACCTTAAATTGGGAACGCTGAGAACACCTACGCTCACACGCTCTGCAGTTTCTCTACAGGCCGTTCACATAGACACACAAATGCACTTATACCCTCTGTCAGACACATGTCCATTCACAAACACACTCACACACGTAATAACTGACCTTTTGTTTTTTGTTTTTTCTTTCCTTTTGCTGTCCATTCCTCCTCCTTCCCACTTTCCCTATTTTTCTCAATCTAGCTTTGTATCTATTAGGTGTGACATTCCATTCTGCTTTTAATCACCTCTTCCTGCTTTGTCCTTTTGGAGCCAAATAACTTTACAGATGACGGTCATAAAAGCTATACATTTCCTGTCAAAGGCTGGACGTGAGTGCAAATCCAAATTCATGATATTGCCATTCACATGTGCCCTGCTGCTTTTCCTCCACATTTCTCCATCTCAGTGCAAATATTTTAAAAGCGTCCTCATTTCTCACATAAAATCAGTATTAACTGATTTAAGTAGAGAAATTATTTAGTTCTTTAGCAAGTTGAATGTTGAAACACTGAGTGATTTTTTTGAATAATTTAATTATATTGACAGGCAGGCAGAAGATACTTATTTTTAAGTATTAATGTCTTCAGCACAATGTGGGCCACAAACAAAATATATGGATGTAGCGTGGGCATCGTGCGATCAATCGTGTGAAAGTGTAAACGTTGATGTGTTATAGGGTAAAAGGAAAAATGGAGATGACTCATATATATAACGTAAGTCATATGGTATCTACCTTTCATTCATCATTCATGCTGCGGGACTTGGTTTCTTAACCTGGGTCACACATAGTATATCTGTAACATGACAAGTGCTTCACGCCTTGAAATGCAGCATGGTTGGTGGTTGATTTTCCAGTGCGACACATGACTGGCGACGCGACAGCAAGTCAAACATATGTATTCAAAGTCTCAATCTCAATGTGGCTCCAGCGGTACCGACCCCAGGCGGCCGTGAAAGCACTGCCATATTGGGTTGGCTGAAATCACTCTTATCTCGCCCTGGAGAATGTCTTTGGCTGTCCTTGGAGGGGAGTAGTCAGGGATGGAGGGAGGCAGGCAGAGGGTGGTGGGGATGTGGGAGTGGGGATACAGCCATGGGAGCGGGAGGGGGTGGGGGCTGAGCTTTAGGGACTGCAGACATTTGTATTCCTCTCTCATCTGTGACGGCGCTGGAAAGGTGGGGAGGAGGCACAGGAGCAAAGCGCAGCAGGGGCTTTGGCAGGACTGTGGCAGAGGTTCAGGAATCAAAGATGGAATGTTACAAGATCTTTACATCACTTGTCGCTGCTTGGCCTCTACGGACTGGCACGGAGATATTGAAAATAAAGAATGCGATGTCAGATTCAAAGTGAAGGACCACTGAAAAAAAGAGGAAAAGAAGGAGGAGTAAACACACTCTGGGGAGCTTAATGCACTTTGGATTTCTTTGCAAAATCTGGGGGGTTTTCTTTGTTTGTTTGTTTTCGATTGATACTGCAGAAAACACTGAAATTTTATTTCTGTCTCAGTCTGGAAAAATTTTGTCACACTAAATTCTGGTGTTTTCAACAGTGTATGTGCTTGTTGTTGTTGGGGTTTTTTTTTTTGTTTGTTTTTTAAGAAGTGTGCTCAGTGTAAATAATCAATTTACCCTTTATGCTCTAACAGAACAATGAGTATTCACCTTTCAGTCTCTCTCGTGGTCAATAAATTCCCTGCAGTTTCAAGTCTATGTTCAGTTCTATGTGTCACCCCACTTAGTAGATGATCTCAAGCAGGATGACTGAAAAATCAATACCACAATAGACACCCACTATACCTAATCAGGATCATCAAAATGGTTGTTTGACCCAAAACAACTGATCTATTCGGGAGTCTGCTACAGAAACACATATCTATCAGCGAGTGATGATCAAGATGTAACCCTAAAAATGAGATGTGGACAGTGTAAATAATCCCAGAGCTACACTATTGATCCGCTGACAGAGCTAAGTGGCTCAAAAAGCCTCTCTGACATCACTTTACCATTACTGAACATAATGGCTTTTTCTGAGTGTGTGCTATTCATCATACAAACATATATGTTCATGCACACACACACATATAGGCAGAGTACACAGGGACACATCTGATCATGTATCACTGTAAAAGTTATTAGCCGAAAAAGAAGTGATGTTGGTGAGATAATGTGTGTAACTGAATAAGACATAAGATATATTGGTTAGGAAATCAACTAGCCAGTCACAGGGAAAATCCATTGATATTAATTTTTGCTTGATAAATCTTCTAGTTTGTTTATTTTGTGAGATTATTTGTTGCCCATCCTGCTTGTTTGTTAGTGAGAACACTTGTTTATGTTTCTGCTTATTTATTTATTTTTGAATTTAAATGAGATAAAACACATTCATTAATATATAGCCATAATTCCATCATCTAAATATGTCACATTTAGCCATACAGGCAAAAATCCATCTTTTGAAATTGATGTCGTATTCCTTAGTTCTGTCTCGAGTACTCTGTGTTGTTCAAGGAAAGAAAATAGTGACTTTTTACATTCCTCTCTAAAAACTGTTAAACTCCTTTTACTCACTAGTTCCTTTTATGAACTCTTTGAGCAAAGGAGAATGAGAGCGTATCAAATTTAATACAGAAGTAAGACATGTGTTTTCCAAATGTAAGAAACAGTTTGATTGCGGTGATGGTGGGTGTAATGTCATTCTGCCTGTTTGCGTTCAGACAGTAAGAAATGTAATAAAATCACACGCTATGCAAGATTTTACCATCTTTTTGATCTTAGCTTAATTCACACTGGTCTGTATTATTTGTCGTGAATATTCCATGTTGCAACAATGGCTTTTTTGTGCAGTGCATCAAAGGGATAGCAACTGGAGCCCACGATGTTATTTACATGGTTGTTCAGCTTTAGTATTTATCATTGTCAGAATAAAACAAAGACCGATGCCAAAGAGATCCTAGCATCACAGCTTTGTAATTAAATCAACACAACACATGAGCCAACCAGTTCCTCTAACACTCAGTAATTAGCAAGTAAAACAGTACTGAGGCTAATGCACTAATGAGACTAATGGGCAAACTGTGCAATGCACTCCCTGGAATAATGCTGCATTCGTAAGTAGTAAGTAATGTAATCTAATTAACTAAGGTCGTCCATCTACCTGAACAGTCTACAGGAACAACCTTGATATAACCACTAAATTAAGTTAATCAGTTTATTTAAAAAAAAATCATATTCATTTTAAGCTGTTTTGTTCTCTTTTTGAATTGATCTGAAACGGGCCGTATTGACAATCTGGAACATGTTTTATTAAAAACAAAGAATCATAGTGATCTAAAGCTAAGGAAAGATTCTGCAACATGTGTTCTCACACTGCTTTGTTTTGTTGCTTTAATTGTTCACAAACTCTTATTAAAATGCAGTGTCTGGCAGCGTGTTTTGCCTGGAGAAGAAAAACAGTATGTTAGAAGAAGAAGAAGGAAATCATCTGTAAAGCTTGTTTTTATTGAGTAACCATGCACAAAGACAAGGATTTCAGTGTAGAGATGTGCATGTGTGTTCATTTGTGTTCTGAATGTGAGTTGGTATATATGCCAATCAAGTATCTTCTCATGGTTGTGACTCTGCACAACTGGGTGAATGCAGAGAAAACTGTCCGCTTGAATTTTCATGCGATGCAGTGCATTTGTGCAATGCAAATGAAGTCAGTAGATCAGAAGCCCAGCAACCTGTCTGCAGAGGCCCTGACCTCTGTGAGGCATTGTCAGAGGTCTGATCAGACGAGCACACAAAAGTGAGGGTAGACATCAAAGTGGTTTATTAGCATGACCAACACACACGCCGGCATATGCATGCATATCCACACACTTAAAACACCCATTATTTTTTTAGAGAAGAGGGAACAGGATGGGGTGACTAAGCCCCACTGTCCAAGTTCTTGCCTGGTTTTCATTGCCTGGAACCATTTTATTTAATGAATGCTCCACAGTTAATGACTTCGCCTGTATAATAGTTTATGGTCGAACTATTGGGTCATGGCCCTGTAATATAACTCACAATTTATCCTTTTATATCATTTGCTTCAATTAAATATATTGTGTGTGGACAGCTCCTGTGGGGTTTGTTTTATCACCGAATGCTAATTATATTCACTCAGATGGGACATGAGTTGTATTCTTCTGAGAGAATGATAAAACGGTGCCCTTTGTAGAAGGAAACGTATGCGGTGGTCACTGGATCACGCCTGTCCTGCATTTTTCCTGGTCACGTGTCCACCTGTGGTGTAATTGCATGGCAGCACTTTTTTCTTTTTTTGCTCTTTCAATTTTCAACAGAAAGTGCAAAAGAAGAAATATATACTTGAAAATATGTCCAGCATTAAGAACTAATGTGTACTTTTCTCTATGATATGAAAATTCTGCTGTAGTGCTGAAAAAAACACGAGGGTCATGAGATGTAGCCATGGACTGCTATGGTGCACAAGAGTATTTTTAGTACACTGAACCCAGTATCCTCTATATATCTCTCTTATACTCTCTGCATGTCTCTCTGTTCTTCCCAGAGCTTCCTCACTATGAAGACACAGACTGTTCTCTCAGGGGAGGAGCTGTCACAGGAAACAGAGAAGGTGTGCATCGCTCCATTTAGAACTCAATTTCTGTCATGCTGAAGGCAGTCAGGGTACATGCAAAATAACTCCAAGTATTTTAGGCACACTGCACAGCTGGGTTAAATAATACAGCTTGAAGAGGTGTTTGTATAATGCAGCATCTTACAGATCATGTTATGCCAAGGCAACTGCCAAATGGCAGACATGTCTGGACACCTTTCATTTTTGTCCCAAAGGAGCCAGTTGGATTTTCAGCTGTCAACTGGGAGACTTACTTTGACCTTCTACTCTGGTAAGCATTACTTATTCAAATTCCCAGCAGTCTTGTCCACCCATCTAGTTATTAGAACTTTAATGCAAAAAAACAAAAAAAACACCCATTCAGAGACTTGTGTGCACCCTCACTATATACCCCTTTATTTTTCATTCAAAAAAGTGACTCGTTTTTTTCAGTTTTTCTCAGTTAAATAAGGAAAAATAAAACACAATTAAAAAAAAAAAAAAAAGCTATTTTAACAGACTCTGTATAATGTATAACCAGACTCTGTAGTGCTTAACATTTCTAGTCCATTATATAAAGTTACATTATTTGAAATTCTGGTCACAGTTCCCAGGTTTCCATAGACAGCAGATATGTCATCCTGATCCTCAAGATATGATCTGGGGGGAAAACAGTCTGAAAGAAATCCATTAAATGGATCAAAAAATCGTCTTTAATTAAGAGCTGTAACAAATTTGACATGTTTGTGCCAGTGCTGAGGAAGATAAACAAATAATTATGGAAATTAATTAGACAACTTCTTAATTTAAGGGATTAAAAGACCATGGCGATTTACTGGAAACGTAAACATCAGAGCTATGAGCCCTGTTCCTGATGTGCAAGGGTATCATCACGGGCAAAATTCTGCAAGTGATCATCACACACGTCTGAAATATACGGGAAAAATTGTAGCTCCCTTTGACATTGCACATACTTATGTGGAGAAAGTGTGGATTTCAAATGGCTGCTATCAGCCTAACAGGCTGAGAATTACAGCTGCACCGAGACAACAGTCAGAGAGGAAAGGAAGGGTAAGACAACCGCCCGGAGCTCTCCCGGCTTTCACAGCACATAAAGATACATCTAATAAACTACTGCTAGTTATTGCCAAGGTGGCTTCCCAGAGAAAACAAGCCTGGGTCTCTCAGTGGGAAATATATGTTTGCCTGGTGTGTGCTTTAACATAAGCTTAACGCACAGACTGATTCAATTAGTGGAGAAGTTGTTACTGGAATGGTGTGCTATGTACACAACAGCTGTCATACATTTTCTCCCACAAGGGAGAAATGAACCCAAAGCTAGTTGCAATACAATGCTCTACTCACTACCTCAACAGTGTTAAGCAATGGTGAAGTTCACTCTACTAGATGACAGAGGTCTAAAACACCCTCACCAAGCTGCTAGGTAAAGCCTATAGACGTGTTTGTTTGATCCTATTACAAAAATGCTATCATATAAACCTATTGGTGTTATACAGGATTTATTTTTTTTATGTTAATTAAAAAAAACATGACAACGTCTTCAAAAGTGAGTTTTTCACATTGTCAGACTGTTTTTTTTTTCCCTTTCAGCAGGCTTAGAACTCAGGCTGGCTTTTTCATCCTGTCACTGAACCATACTATCAGATGAAATGTGCCCTGAATTGTTTGGGTCAACAGTTTGAAACAGGTCAGTGCGTCTCTATAACAGGCTTTGATGCTGCCATCCATTCCAAAAACCATATGCTAATAGAACCTTTGTAAGCTCACACCAGGGATGAGCTAAAGGAAAATCTCCTCCAGAGCGAAATGAGCCTTACATTTGCATATGTTGTATATCATTAAGTCATTTTGACATTTCACAAGTGAGAAATTAATCAGTTTTGCCACTTTGCCTCAGAGGGTGGGAACAGAAAGAGATTTTTTCATTATATAATGCTCCCATTTATTCTTTAAAAGTCTTTAACAGACTCCCACCTGAAACGGGGGTGTGAATAGCTCTGCTTAATTGAGCAAGACTACTGAGATCACCTGTCTAATCTCCATGCCACAGGATAAAGAGCTTATCTCAGGCTATGTGTGTAATGAGGCTGCGGTTATGGCTGCCAGTGGCGAGTCATCAGCCACCTAGCATCTTGGACATCCTCCTGTCTCCCAGATTATCTAGCGCACATCCATCATTTTCAGGATGCAATCATCGCTTCTAAAACACTACACCTACAGAGTCTGAGGCATCCGCTGCTGTGCGATGACAAACTGACGATGAAATTGCTTATTATTCACAGCTCTTTGATTGTCGAATATACAGCCAGTCTCTGTATTTCTTTTTAGGGGAATTCTCAAAAGTGTTTTCTCCCCCCTCACTCGTTCTTTCCATTTTCCCCCTCAGAACATAAAAAGAAGATGAGAAGCCCATTGTCTTGTGATAATTTCCCATGGGTGAAGCCCATTGAGTGTTACTGAGCTGTGTCTAATTTGTCCAAGAAGGTGTTAGAGAGGTACTCAAGAATGCTGGATGCTCGTGTTTAGTGGAATGTGAAAGCTCACAGCAGATACCTTCACCATCTGCAGTTCACCACAACGCGGGCATTTCTGCATGTAAACAGAAAACTGTGTCTCTCGGTGCTTGACAAACAGTTATTATGCCCACAGAGGCCACAAAAATATGTTTTGTACACCCCACAAAAGAAAATGAAAAGGGCTGCGGAGATCTGTCTCAAAATTCACCCAAAAAATTCAACCATCACGTTTGTTGAATCAATATGCAATTAGAAGGCAAACAGGTTATTGATAAACTAAAGATTAGGGCAGCAAACCAAGCGCAACATTAAAACACAAGGCAGGGATCAATAATACAATCACAGTTTTATATATTTTATAGCTCATGAAGTACAAATATAAAGAATCATGTTATCTCAACTTTCCAGATTTCCTTAATAGTAAATGTGTTACCCTTCATCCATCAGTCTAAGTATCACTTTGGCAATTAACTCATCAGCAGTCTTTATCCTTACTTGACCTATTGCAGTGGATATTGATGTAGTTAGAAAAAAGGGAGGAACCTTTTTTCTGCCTTCTGCGTTGAATACTCTGCTTAGACCGATGCATTTGAACTACTTTATTGTTTATATAAAAACATGTCAGTTAGGGCAACATTTAGGGAGCAGCCATCATCAGTTCTGCCTTTGACACGGCATGAAAAACACAATAAAGCAGTTATTAGTTTTCAATACATGCACAGCCAGTCAATGCTGAAGCATTTGCATGACAATAGCAGTAATGCCTGAAGCCGCTGGGTAACATTTTTCTTGTTTTACATCCCCTCAAAATTGCTGTACAGAGTATTTCAGTGAGAAACACCCCAGAGAGTTTCTACGATTCTCTACAGCTCTCTGCAGCTCCACTATTAAGCAAAATCCATCTTCTATGTAAGCCCTTGATCCTTGGAGGCTGTTTCACCATATACCACAAGACTGGCACTAATAGGCTACTATGAGGCCTGCTGTTAAGATTGCCAAATTCACCTTATTGCACACCAGCGACCGTTTACCTGCTCAGTTGGAGACTTTCTTTGTTGAAGAAATACATTCAGATTTATAATGAAAAAGAAAATGAGGGTAGTTGCAATGGGGGGCTATCGAATCACTCGAACCTCCAGCAAGGCAATCAATATGAGTTGAACTGTTGGGACTTATACTTTCATAATTGTGCTTTGGAATAATTAAATCACATTCAAGCTGAAGTATCACTGACACACAGTAATAATCATTTTACTGATACTGTAACTAGGGGGAGAATTAGGAAAAATATGTAGAGGGTTGTTATTATCGGGAGGTGGAATGCTTGCATTTTTGAAATAATATCAAACAGCACTAATCTTGGTGCAAAAAGAGCTTTAAAATTATACAACCAATTTAAGGTTAAGTCCATTTGATTCAGGGAGTCGTGGTAACCTAATCTTATTTTGATTAGGTCACTACTCAGTGACCCTTATCAAAATGTGAATTCACAATAAAAAATAGTGTCCTCATCACCTCACAGCAGCGTTACTGTATTCGCTGACAATGCTCTGTTTTCTGTTCTCTGTTTTTGAAGTTTTGGCCTCTCTTGTCATGTCCAAACATGGCACTGCAGACTGGCAGTGCATAATAAAGGGACAGTGAAGAGAGAAGAGCAGTACATTTTCATTCGTCAGAGGCCATTGACTGTGTCACGCTGACTGAAGAGGCAGACTTGTGAACCATGCTGCTCTGATTCATCACAATCACACACAATACACTCCCTTGAGTAACAGTGATACTAAACGACCGTCTTTCTCATACCCGGAAAAAACATGCAACCCTCAAGAGTGCAATCTGAATAAACATAAAAGAATGAGATGAAGAACAGATTTTTCTTTCCAATCTTACCTGCAGAATATTTTTTAAATATGCCGTGCAAATGGGAAATCCTTACTTCCAAACATACACATCGTGGTTGATCCATGTCTGTTACTGTTGGCAACGACATCAATCACTCAGAATATTCTTTCTCGTTAGCAAAGCTCAGCAAGGCTTTGCACCATCTTCTTAACCAACCCGTGCACACACTTGGATCCCAGTTAATAGGCAGTAAATCCTTATTTTGCATGGTATGACAGCGTGTATTTTATCAAACTGGGTGACACACTTAGCTGGGTTCAAAAGGTAACATGTCAGCTGGAGTGCTTCTCTTGCTGACAAATTGAGGGCTTCAGTGGGAGAGTGATAGGAGAATCGCTAAACCAACACAAGTAGAAAATTTTCCAAGGGGATTCAGTGTTGCAGCTCCTTAATAATTGACAATGCTACAACTTTCATTGTTAAATGTTATTAAATCTACAAAGACGATACACGGGGAAGTGTCCAGTTAGACATGACTGGATCAGAGGACCCCTCAAAGTTGGGAGTGCCAAAAGGGAACAGGGCTACTGCTGAGGAAGGGTCACACTCTGCCAACATCAAACATTTGAGATTAGATCTATTCCTTATCTGAGCCAGTCTGGATATACTCTGTTTACCCTGCAATAACAGCAATACGTGATTTGTGCGAGTGTGAGGAATGAGTTTTTAGGGATACCAGAGAAATGCCTTGAATAATTCCATATAAAAAAATAGAATTAGGCATCTCCGCCTGGTTCTAGGTCTTCAAGAAGCAAGTAAACCAGTGGTTTTAGTTTGCAGCTTGAGTCATACTACCTATGCAAACCAGCCTTTGACAAAATCTCACACAGTTGTTGATTTTATGTACAAGGAACATTATCAGACTCTACACACGAAAGCTCTGACAAGCTCAAGAATATGACAAATCACCACAACCTTAGGGGACTTGAATATAGTGTTTGGGAGTTAGAAAGAATAATGCTTTTCAGAAAAAGAGGTACAATGTAAAATTTGAACACTGAGCAGAAATTGTTTATGTTTCAAAATACTAATGGATTTAGTGTTTCCGTGTGCAAAAAAGGTGGACTTTTTCTTTTTAATGGTTTACTTTATCAAAATGTTAGACTTATGGCTGAAACAAATGTAAATAGGTGGACAGGAAGGACAATGATATCACAGACATATAGTGAAGCACAATGGTATGAATGTTCAACTCTAGAAAGGGAAATTAATTAAATGAGCCCAAATGGACCTCAAAGCTTTGTGAGGTCTACTTCACAACCAAAGAAGATCAAGAAGTAGTGATTGCCATAGCCATTCCTCCGCAGTCATTTACCTACAACCTTAACCCATTTAACATAAATGGAAGAACATAGAAAGGGTGACTGAGAAAGCCATGGAAGTTTTTTCAGATTTTATCTCAGCTTATAAGGGTTGAAATGTTGTGGGTGAACTAAATACTTGGATGTATTCAAATCCTGTCTGAGGAGCTGTTAATTGTAGAGGAGAGTGCTGGAGTGGTTATCACTTGTCCTAGGCTTGAATCCTCTAGGAAGCAGCTTTATATGGGATGATGATGAGTTGGGATGTTCTCCCTGTACCTGTCTGTGTTCTCTTTGAGTTCTGCTCCACTTTCCTTAAAACTCTAAAGACTGTGGGAGGAATGAGCTGTTGGTTTTTGGCCATAGGTGTGAATGGTTGTCTGTCTCTCTGTAGAGTGGTGAAACTCTGATAGACTGGGTCTACATCGTTAGCCATGACAGCTGGAATAGACTCCAGCTCCTGTGACCCTGAAGCAGATGAGCTGGTAAGAAAAGATTTGTGACAAACGTATCTTCACCAGGAGGCTCAGAGTTTTGGAAACAGTGAATTTTAAACTACCCCACATTTTATAAGGCAATTCAAATGAACCAGCTAAAACCTGGAGATGTGGCCAGTAATTTAATGCATCAGTAGCTGTATTCAAATTATGTAATGATACTGAATAAAAACTTCTGTTAATTTATTTTACTTTTAAAAATGCTATACATTCTTATTCTAGTAAAGTTTATATTATGCTATTTGTGATTCTAATAAATGATCTATATAGTACTTCTATCCTCCTTCTCTCAGACCACAAATTTTTTTGCTTTAAATACTCAAGAAGAAAGACACACACATAGCTAACAAGGTCAGGCTTCACTTCACTGCAACACACTGCACCTGCACCTTCACCATCAAAGCATGTTATATAAACTAAGTCAGCATGTCAATGTCTCCATACACCATATTCAATTCAATTCAGTTCAATTCAATTTTATTTATATAGCGCCAAATCACAACAACAGTCGCCTCAAGGCGCTTTATATTGTACAATAGATTGTACAATAATAGATACAGAGAAAAACCCAACAATCATATGACCCCCTATGAGCAAGCACTTTGGCAACAGTGGGAAGGAAAAACTCCCTTTTAACAGGAAGAAACCTCCAGAAGAACCAGGCTCAGGGAGGGGCGGGGCCATCTGCTGCAACTGGCTGGGGTGAGAGAAGGAAGACAGGATAAAAGACATGCTGTGGAAGAGAGACAGAGGTTAATAACAGATATGATTCAATGCAGAGAGGTCTATTAACACATACGGAGTGAGAAAGGTGACTGGAAAGGAAAAACTCAATGCATCATGGGAATCCCCAGCCTGCGTCTATTGCAGCATAACTAAGGGAGGATTCAGGGTCACCTGGTCCAGCCCTAACTATATGCTTTAGCAAAAAGGAAAGTTTTAAGCCTAATTTTAAAAGTAGAGATAGTGTCTGTCTCCCAAATCCAAACTGGAAGCTGGTTCCACAGAAGAGGGGCCTGAAAACTGAAGGCTCTCCCTCCCATTCTACTTTTAAATACTCTAGGAACAACAAGTAAGCCTGCAGTGCAAGAGCGAAGTGCTCTAATAGGGTGATATGGCACTACAAGGTCATTAAGATAAGATGGGGCCTGATTATTTAAGACCTTGTATGTGAGGAGCAGGAGTTTGAATTCAGTTCTGGATTTAACAGGGAGCCAATGAAGGGAAGCCAAAACAGGAGAAATCTGCTCTCTCTTTCTAGTCCATGTCCCTTGCTGCAGCATTTTGGATTAGCTGAAGGCTTTTCAGTGAGTTTTTAGGACATCCTGATAATAATGAATTGCAGTAGTCCAGCCTGGAAGTAATAAATGCATGAACTAGTTTTTCAGCGTCACTCTGAGACTGGATATTTCTAATTTTAGAGATGCTGCGCCAATGGAAGAAACCAGTCTTACATATCTGTTTAATATGTGCGTTGAAGGACATATCCTGGTCAAAAATGACTCCAAGGTGTTATCTGGCTTCATGGACAGATAGAGCTGGGTGTCATCTGCATAGCAGTGAAAATTTATGCTATGTCTTCTAATGATACTGCCTAAGGGAAGCATGTATAATGTAAACAGAATTGGTCCTAGTGCTGAACCCTGTAGAACACCATAACTGACCTTAGTGTGTGAAGAGGACTCTCCATTTACATACACACATTGGAGTCTATTGATGATGATGATACAAACCACTGCAGTGCAGTACCTGAAATACCTACAGCGTGCTCTAATCGCTCTAATAGGATATTATGGTCGACAGTATCGAATGCTGCACTAAGGTCTAGCAGGACAAGCACAGAGATGAGTCCACTGTCAGAGGCCATAAGAAGATCATTTGTAACCTTCACTAAAGCTGTTTCTGTGCTGTGATGAGCTCTGAAACCTGACTGACACTCTTCAAATAAGCCATTCCTCTGCAGATGATATGTTAGCTGTTTGACAACTACTCTTTCAAGGATTTTTGATATGAAAGGAAGGTTGGAGATTGGCCTATAATTAGCTAAGACTGCTGGGTCTAGAGATGCTTTTTAAGTAAAGGTTTAACTACGTCCTGTGGTACATAGCTGATTATTAGAGATAGGTTGATCATATTTAAGATTGAAGCATTAATTAATGGCAGGACTTCTTTGAGCAGTTTTGTAGGAATGGGGTCTAAAAGACACGTTGATAGTTTGGAGGAAGTAATTATTGAAGTTATCAATGGTACTAAGAGTAGCTGTAGATAATATTACATCTGTGGGATGATTACTGGTAATTTTTTCTCTAATGATAAAAATTGTATTTGTGAAGAAATTCATGAAGTCATTACTAGTTAAGGTTAAAGGGATGGTTGGCTCAAAAGAGCTCTGACTTTTTGTCAGCCTGGCTACAGTGCTGAAGAGAAACCTGGGGTTGTTCTTATTTTCTTCAATCAGTGATGAATAGTAAGACGTTCTGGCTTTGCGGAGGGCTTTCTTATAAAGCAGCAAACTATTTCTAAATGATGATCTTCTAAATTTGTGACACGCCATTTCCTCTCCAGCTTACGAGTCATCTGCTTTAGGCTACGTGTTTGAGAATTATACCACAGAGTCAGGTACTTCTGATTTGAGGCCTTAGTTTTCACAGGAGCTACAGTATCCAGAGTCGTACGCAGTGAGGAGGTAAAATTATTAACAAGATAATTGACCTCTGTTGGAGTAGCGTTCAGGTAGCTGCTCTGCTCTATGTTGGTACAGGGCATTGAAAATGATAACAGTGGGTGGATTATATTCTTAAACTTAGTTACAGCGCTTTCAGAAAGACATCTACTGTGATGAAGTCTACTCTCCACCGCTGTGTAATCAATTATTGTAAATGTAAATGTTATCAGGAAATGATCAGACACGAGAGGGTTTTCAGGAAACACTGTTAAATGTTCAGTTTCTATACCATATGTTAAAACAAGATCTAGAGTGTGATTAAAGTGGTGGGTGGGTTCTTTTACACTTTGAGAGAAGCCAATTGAGTCTAATAACAGATTAAATGCCATGTTGAGCCTGTAATTTTTAGCATCTACATGAATGTGGACGATAGATGATAACAAGTAAGACTGGTTTCTGAGATTCACAGCTGGGGTGGACAGGTTAAGCATCAGGCTTTCAAATGAATTAAAAGTCTGTCTTGGTCTTTCGTGTGAAAAATTGCTGCCACACCGTCCCCTCGCCCTGTGCTTCGAGATTTCTGGTAGTTAGAATGACTCGGGGGTGTTGATTCATTTAAACGAACATAATCATCCTGCTGCAACCAGGTTTCTGTAAGGCAGAGTAAATCGATTTGTTGATCAATTATTAAGTCATGTACTAACAGAGACTTGGAGGAGAGAGACCTAATATTTAATGATCCACATTTCACTGTTTTACTCTTTGGTTCAGATGTGGATACTGTATTGTTCTTTCTTTGTGATTTTTTTATGTTTAAGTTGTTTATTGCTGGTTTTTAGTTTGTTTTTGTCTGTTTGGGAGCTGACACAGTCTCAATGGAGATGGGTTTTTTGGGGGGTAACAGGAGGAGAGAAGCTGCAGAGCGGTGTGTAAGACTGCAACTCTGCTTCCTGGTCCCAACTCTGGATAGTCATATTTTGGGGGGTTTAATAAATTTGTCCATATTTCTGGAAATGAGAGCTGCTCCATCCAAAGTGGGATGGATACCGTCCATCCTAACAAGACCAGTTTTCCTCCAGAAGGTTTGCCAATTATCTATGAAGCCCACATCGTTTTTTGGACACCACTCAGACAGCCAGCAATTTAAGGAGAACATGCAGCTAAACATGTCACTCCTGGTCTGGTCTGATTGGGGAGGGGACCAGAGAAAACTACAGAGTCCAACATTGTTTATATAATGTACATCCCCACCTACGTCTGAACAGATGGAAAGATCCACATTTAAGTCAAATTAGTAATTATAGTAATTATAATTATGATGCATTCAGAGCACCAGTCTGCAGCAGCCATCGTTTCTTTAACATTCAAAGATGACATACATGCTGTTGCTAAAGGAGGTAGCTTTTAAGCTCCCAGTGTTTGTTCTGATTGACAGCCATGGGAAAGCAAGCACAGTCAGACTAAAAAAAAAAAAAGCATAACACTGACGCACACAGAGACACAAGGGATGAAACCCCACAGAATAGCATGCATGTATTGGTGCTCTAACCTCTTCTGTATATATTACATCACTTTTGTTCCGAACTCCATTTTTGGTTTGGGCACTGAACTTGTAGAGGTTGTATCTTAAATTTCATTTTGACATTTCGTAATGTAGAGTCTCTAGACATGTTATATACTGGATTAAAGCCTATATTTGACTGGTGTCATGTGTTTAATACCACTAAATCTGTACCAGTGCATATCTTTGTAAAGATAATGGATTAGCTACTGTATGTTTCTCTACTGATTCCCTACTGATTATGGTTGAAAGCAATGGTTTAACTTCAGTGTTTAACTGGTCCTCAGTAGGGCAACAAGTTATGTTAAGCATACTTTCTGTTTATCAGCAGTTGCTTCCCTTCATTTCAAACTGTTCCTGCAGTACATTCACAATGGGAGCTTCACAGTCCGACCACTGTCTTCCGCTGTCTACATGAGCAATAAGATATAGATTTTTTTGCTTGAGGATCTTGTTGTTGATGGACAGTAGACTTTAGTGTTTATTTAGCAAAAGAGACCTGGTGGACTCAGATTTTTTAAAAACAAACAAAAAAAGCAGTGGTGGTAAGAACACGGTGTATATGTGCCAGTGTGGGTGCATGAAAAAGCAGTGAGAACCATTTAGAAAATGCAAAGCAGAGAAAAATAAACATTACATTGATTTTGTGTGTGTGTGTGTGTGTGTGTGTGTGTGTGTGTGTGTGTGTGTGTGTGTGTGTGTGTGTGTGTGTGTGTGTGTGTGTGTTTGCTACATTTATTTTAGGTGTCAGGAAGCCAACAATGGTCTTGTGTGCTACAGCACAATTTAGCATGACAACAGTGTGTTTTGCATGCAAATATGATTAGGATTCTTTTAAGCTGTTTTCATGTCATCTTGGATTTTGCTCATTACCACTGAGAAATGTATTAGTCAAACTGAACATAAACATACATATTTATATAGAGTGCTTCAGTTATTTCCTCAGCAATTTTTCACATACTGTAATTTCTTTTCAGCTGGTTTATTTCACAGATTCACAGCATAAGTGAGAAGGATTACCAGCTTCTTTTCATATGCAAAGCTTAAATGCTACCAAAAACATTTTTAAAGGATTTGCGAGTAGTTATTGCTGAGCTGTTGTGATAATAAAACATGCAATTACAATATTGAAAACAGTGAGCTTAGAAGATGCTGAACTGTCTATAAAAACTGTTGTATCTTAACACAAAACATTAAGTTAAATGAAACTCTAAAAATATAAAAATGGAGACTACATAGCCTAGTTTCATATTTAGTTGATATGACTTTTTAAAGTTTTTCTTATTTTTTTCAGCCGTCACTGGGGCATTTTCTCTTCCCACATTTTCAGAGCCAGCAGATGTAAAGAGGAAAATAAACTTGTCATATGTCTTGCACTGCATATCAAACATTTGAGTTGCCAGCAGTAACTCCTGAATGCATTAATATTCACCTGGAGCAAACCTAAGCTGTCATCTTGTCTGAACTCTGTAGATGAAAATCCTGCCATGCTAACACCCCTATTACTGTCACCTCGATGAAAGGAAAGTTTGCACCAGATCCTCTAAGTAACTTGTTTTTAATTAGTAGCACTTTGTTGATGATACTCGCAGTTCATTTAGACAGCAAATAACTTGTGCAATATCAAATGATCACTAGAATAACAGATTCCCTTTTAGATTAAATGCAAATGTGGGAATGTAAGCAGTTTAGCATATTAATCAAACACTGCCGAAATTCTGACTCAGTCCATTTCTTTTAAAGAAGGGGTTGTCACTTCTGTAAGTATGAAAGGTTTTTCTGTCTGTTCTTGTGAGAAGTACTCATATTTTTGCCAATAAACTACCAACATTTCTGACACGGTTTTAATACTATGGTTTAAGCAGGATCCTATATATCCATCCATACGTACATCACCTTTCTTCAGCTTATTTACCAGGGCTGTGGGGAGGCTGGAGCCTCAATACTATATCTTCAGAAATTAATTTTTATCAAACCCTGCTTTTGAAGGCTCAATAAGACTCTATTTGAATCCTATGAGGTGCTGGATTACAGGGTTTGCATTTTAAATAGTGTTGTTGAAGGCAGCCGGAGAAAACTGGTGAATGCATTTGCAGCAGTGGGACAAAGGATCTGTAATATCAAGCCTGGCAACCTAAATGACACACCTGCTCTTGCCTAACACTGATCCTCTTAGACCTATAGGAGGAGACAGGTTATTAGCTAGCATCACTCTCTGTACTTATTACATTGTGAGTCCGAATAAATGCAGCAGAGCAGTTAAACATGCAGTGTGTACTGTAAAGGCAAACTTGAAATATACCTGAGGCCTAAATTATTGTCTTCTTCTGTTTGAAAGGCTATTTTTCCCAGAAATAAAAGAACAGTGCTGCAATAACTAAGCCTATCCCAACCCATTCCTTGTCTTTTAAAGATTTTTTAAATGCATAATACACTAGCTGATCAGATCAATGCCCTGGCGGCAAGGTAAAATTGTCCTCGTAAAGTGCACGGGAATTACAATGGTCAGATTTTTTTATTTTTTTTATTTTGCAAGTCGATTGTGCAGAAATGGCAGAATTTCAGGACAGAAATAATAGATTTAGTTTTGATCTCTAGAGCATGGAGTTGTCTCTCCCAGGGGCCTGCCAGGGTTAAACTCTGATCTGCACACCATGACTTGCTCAAGGCTATGTGTGTGGTGTTATTAAAAAGAAATATTGCTTCATAAAAACCTGCTGCGCTGCAGCCAGGACTCCCATTAATGCAGACTGTTGCTGTCTCTGGGAGGTGGAATGGGACTTTTTTTTTTCATCTGTCCTCCTATTGCAAAGGCAATTAGTGTTGTGGTCCCAAAACCCTATCAGTCAAATAGATTGAAAGACACATTGGAGAGAGATGTTTACTTGTATTGTTCCTTTAAACAAATCACATCCTCTACCCGTGGATTTGTATAATGGACTTAGCAGGAAGGTACGCAATTTTAGTTCAGGCTCTGGCTGGTCATTTGCAATGCAGTTTGCAATTAAAACGCACTGCAGTGGCCATCTGGACAAAAGAGCAACAAGAATAAGCAAATGACAGTTTACCCTTGAGCTCCACTGGTGAAAAAAGGTCTCTTTTTAATACTGCTTTATATGTCTGGACAACTGCACAAGAATGGGACAGGTCCTATTTATTTTAATGACTCAATTTCACTGGTAAGCTACCTCAAAGTCAACATAAACCGTTCCAACTATATGGCAGCAAGCGATTCATCAAGTATTGTCAAGGACCAGCAGTAAGTTTAAGAAGCCTCCCTGTGTTATTCAACGGCTGCCTCACCCAGAAGCTCAGACATGCTCTGCATTTACCAGAACATGTCCTCATGGATGCCAATAGAGAGACAAGCTAGAGATTAGACTCTACTTGGTTAGTACACAGAGGTGCGATTGTGCTTTCGACGGTTACGATAAGCTTCCCGAAGTCCGGTAGGTGGCAGTGCAGTGTTCTCAGGTAGGGAGGGCAGGTTGTGGAGGAGTGGGGGGGCGTGTGTTCCTCTTGCACAAGCGCTCGTATGTTGCTTAAACCTGACGTGGGTCGCAGCCGAGCGCTTAGAGCGACAGCGGCGTGCGTGCGCGCGAGAGTGTGTGCGTGTGTGTGACGGGGACAGAGTTGCGGCAGGGCAGATCAGAAAGTGCCTGTAGCTATTCTTTGGCCGGCTCGCGCAGTCCTCTTTGGACCGCCAGAGTCGCACGAGACTGGCGACACGCTCCGAAGCCAGTCGGCTGGCCGCGTGTGACCCGAGAATCCCTCACTGATGACCAGACTCGGGCTGCTCTGGCACGAAAGGTGGAACTAAACTACATGAATTGATTTGAGAGCGATGAACTGGCAGCATGGCCAAGTGGTTCAAGGAGCACCTAGGATTCAAAACTACCAAAACACCACCACCGGCTCCTCCGAAACCGGACTACAGACACTGTCACACCGGTGTGCCCGGTGCGCCTGGCTTCCAACAAACAAGCTCCGGGACCACCTTTCCGAGTCCCGCTCAGCCGGACATCCTCGCTGCCTACAAACTACAAAAGGACCTGGATTTCGAGGATCCGTACACTCCAGGTGGAAATATCTCATTCCCCCCGAGCTTGAACACTGTGGGGTCACCGGATATCAAGTATGTGTCACCAAAGCACCGACTTATCAAGGTGGAAACAATCGAAAAGAGCAGCCCAGCTCCCGGCGGGGGTGTCACGGTCACCCAGGCTGTCCCCGTAGGGAGCGTTAAATCTCCTACTTCACCTCCCTCGGACCTCGACAACAAGGAGAAGGTGGGTAAAGTTTGGTCCTTTCAGCCTGCCCCCGAGTCGTATACAGAGCAACAACTTTCTGCCTCCCACTAATATTTGTATGTGAACAAATCGTTTCCCTCAAAACCAAATTATAGCTATTTCGTTTAAAACTTTACTCAAGGGAAAACGTGTGTGGTGAACATGGCACTTTACTGCTGTGAGGAATTAATCGTCACAACCGGCAGAACTTGTTATCACAATCGCACAACGGCTTTCCACCAGAATTGCGACATCAGCCCCTGTAAAAAGCTACACCACAGAGACTGTATGCCGTATGATAAATAGCTCAGTTTGTCAGCTGATATGCCCGGTTTTCATTTTAATGCAAAAAATGATCTTTCGCTCACCTTTTGAGCCTTCACGTGCAGACGCACTGCTGTCAGCCCATCTGTAGCTTCTTCTCGAGCAACTGTGATCTCGACAGTGGCTTTAATTGAACTTTAATCTAATCTTGTTTATCTAGACAGACCAATTTAGCGAATGTTCATTGCAGTAAAGCCTGCTGTCTTAGAGGGAAATTACTTGTGATGAGTTTATGGATATATTATGCTCTAATTTGATCCTCTCCTGGCTCTGCCAGCACATACTTCGCACCTTTTGCTTTTTTAACTTTCTCAGAGTGAATGTGGAGACTGACAGCCAGACAACACGCTGTGCCTTGGAGCATGCTGTCATGCCAGGCTTCTCAGGAATCCATGCACTGGGCTTATTTGGAGAAAGCTGAGATGTTTGGTATTAGTGGGCGTAAGGACATGTGGTTTTATAAGATTGATCCAGTTTAAGAATATTTTCAGTCTCTGCATACCTTGTTAACTGAAACCTGTGCTCATAACTCAGAGCACGCCTCAGTCACCTCTCTTATAAAATTTTTGCGTGCCTCTTGGCTTCACCTGCATGTTACTTCCTCCAGCACCTTTCACACTTGTCTTGTGACATTTGGAGTGTTCAACACTTTCATTTATACTCCAGTGTGTCTGCAGCCTGCCACAAGAGTGTTGCGCGAAGGAAGTCCAGGTTTAATGACGCGCAAGAAGATTGTTACCATCCCCTGAATTTCCCATATACCCTCAACACAAAAAACAGGAACCAAGTGAAACTCATAAAATGATATTCTGTTTCAGTGTTTGTTTTCCCACACTGTCAGCTCGTTTTCTTTTTTTTTTCCTATTTTTTTTATCAGACCTCATTAACTTGGTATGCCGGTTTGAGAATCAGGCAGCTATGTGTTATCAGAAGAAAAAGCAGGAAATGAAAATACACAGTTTTAACCAGGCACTGCAGCTGTTCTAGCTGATTAAAGAAATTACAGTTGTCTCTTGTTAATTGAAGCTTATTTAGATCTCACTAATTTAGAATTACACTTGCATCTGTGCTTCACCTCTCTCCCCATATGTGCACACATGGCTTTAATGTACAGACAATTGATGGCATAGTATGGGCTAAATACCTCACGCCGAGAAGCATGTTTGGTGTTATAGATGAGCTAAATCAATACTGACAGCTGGGGAGCTTAAGCAGTATGTCAAGAGAAGGTTTTTAAGGCTTTCTTGTCAGGTGATGAAGTTTCAATAAAAACGTGCAGTAACGGAGAGAGGAGTGAGATGAAGTAGCAAAAATAGCTGCCAAAAAATATTACACTGTTTCACAAATCTTTCCCCCACAAAAAAACACGGGTATGTCCCATATATTTACTTCTCTAAATGATGGATGAGAAATTTGGAGAAAAGCCCTTGAAATGCCGTAAGCTACGCTCCTTAACTTCCTGAAAGAGCATTGTGAGGCTTTTGTGAGGATTACATTTTGTGTGGAAGCTGAGGATTTCTTTTCCGACTGTTGCCGGCCACGGTAATTGTTTGTAAATCCTTGTTAAAGGGATTCTCCTGGTGTGGATTTTAAAAATGCTGTTAATGAAGTTGTGTGTTCCATCAATCTCTGCAGTAAGCCTAATGTTAAGAGGTTAAAGGTAGGTGGTCGTCTTTGTGAGTTCTTCGTGTTTAACAGTTTCATAGCTATTTTTCTTTAGGCATTGTGTTACCACAAATGTAGGGGTATCTGCATAATGATAAAAAGAAGTGTGTTTCCACCTTGTAGCACATATCTAAGCGTAGATTCCCAGTCATAGTGATAGTTATTTGTCTTGCTGCAGACTAAATGCTGACTGCTAGGAGACTCTGTAAAAAGCGCACAAGTGCCTTAACAGCACTGCTCAGTTACATTGATGTTTTAATTACTTGACTCATGAATTCTAATTATATCACTGCTTGCCTAATGCCTGAAATGCCAATAGCAGAGTGGAGTGAATTTTCTGAAGTGAGAACACTGTATCTATTCTTACAATTTCAAAGTGTTCCATTTCATCTCATAAAATTTCAAATAATCTTTTTGCGCTTACTTTGATTTGCACTTTTAACATGGAGTTTTATGCAGACTATGGCGTTTAACTCATAGATTAATATTTTCAAAGTATTGTGATGCATTTTGTTTTTAATGATGCCAAGCCCTTCATGGTACAGTGAGCTGAGAGAGATGATCAATTATCATCCTGCCTTGGAGATAATTAAAGGCCTCATCTCCCAGCTCATCGCTCTACTCAGCACTAACTTAACTTCTCTCAAGGACACCCAAAAGTGGTGATGAGCTCCATTTGAAAATGTGTAAACAAAAGCAATAACGGAGAGCTGACAGGGTGCTGCATCTGGGCGGAGTGGTGCCTGTCATCATCGGTATCTGTCAATGGACCTGGGAAACGGCTGTTCCATCTAACTTTGGCTCTTTTTACTGCCCGTAGTACCTTTGATTCAGTGATCCCACAAGCCAGCTTGTATTTCTGTCTATAGAAATGAGTAGTTGGATCAGGCTTGCAGACAGTTGTTGTGCAGCCTGCAGAGGCATCTGGATAGACAGATATCCTCTATGCTTATTTTCCTTCTGTGCACCTTTTTACAAGACCTCACTCTGAATTTCAATAGATTTTGCTGGAGGAGAAAAAACTGTGGTATACCCTCCCAAGATCGGTAGTGTTTTTCGCATTCTTGGAGGATATAAGAACGTACTATGTGCTGCTAGTGTCTTCCATTACCAACAGATAGTACAGCCCCCCCCCCCCCCAAAAAAAAAAAAAAATCACTTGTCACTGCTTTTACTCAAGTTCCCATTAATATGTTCCCTTGTATCTGAACTGGATTGGTGAACAGTTGTCGATAAACGCAATGAGAGACTGATACACAGAGATTCCTACATTTGCTAGGGTTAAAATCCAATCTTATCAGCCATATGCATTAAAAGTGATCAGCTTGGGAAAAGTTAATGTGCTATTTCTTATTTTTTTTAACTTTACCATAGCATTCACGTATAGCTGTTGTCTTGGGGTAAAGTTTAGGGATTTTATTACTATAAAAAGGTCGGGAATGCAAAAACATCAAACTTGGTACGAGTTCATATACTCCTACCGACACATTTCCTTGTCTTTTGCATTGGTCAGACTGTCTGGACTGCATGCACATTACACTGCCGGTAGTGCATGTTTAATCTCCGCTCAGCTTCATTTCCCCACACCCTGAATATTTCCGCTTGGCCTTTCACCCTGGCACTCCAGACATCAGTGGAGTTGTATAAATGCATCCCACTGGCCTTTCACGGTCTCATCTCTGCCAGTGATAGGAAAAATGTCAAGCACAAACATCAATATCACCTGGGTCTGCGAGAGTGCTTTTCTTCAGGGAGCCAGAAAATGGATGAAAACATGAGAGCCCATCATGTTTTGTTATAGCTCACCTTTTACTTGCAGTTCTCTGGCTTTTTGTATCAGACGGAGGCTGGCGAGGTTGATAGCAGGCCTGACTGGTTGTTGGAGCAGTGCGGTTTGGCAGCTGTTTCTCTAGTCTTTCACGAACCTATTTGTGTTCGCTCAGTTGGAAGAATATATCTTAAAGTCATGTCTTTCGTATGTTGAATTGTTGAATAAATATAGTATAATGGAATTATTGTATAGCAGTACTAAAAAGGGATGTGTGGTGTTTTTTGTTGTTTTTTTTCCATTGCTGTGACAATTTTATGCCCAAGTTGAAATAATCAACAGATTGGTGTGAAAGCTGTGTCGTGCTGTCTTGTGTTTTGCAGCTGCTGTTTCTCATAATCATGCTCGGTAGTTGCGGGCACATTGTGACTCACTATTTTGATAAATTGTGTTAAACTGTGTCACATAATTAAGTTTGCGTGTTGTTATGGCTTTTCTGAATCATAGCAATGAGGACTAGACAGTGATGTTACTGGTGAGATATGCCAAGCTTGATTGTAAGAGTGTTTTCTTCATTTCCACTTTGACCCATGTATCCACTAAAGGGCTCAGGAATGCCTTGAATTTCCTGAGTTATGCTAAGCATCTACAGCATTTTTTTTTAATCATACTGTCCAATAATAAGTTTTATTTGCCCTCTGCCACAGATGTAGTCTTTCATTCCAAACATTTTTTATACTCACCGTTTCTATGCTCTATTGTTGTTGATAACAGAGCTTTACAATGCATTCCTGACCTGAACAAGAATCTTAGAAGGGCTCTTTGAACGGAAGGAAGGATCACTGAGTTTAACAACTCAAATGTTTAAGCTCCACCTCGTCTAAAACAGTATGAGGTCATCTTGTTGTGGAAGATGTGAGCCATCATGTAACAGTTACTCTTTTAAAGTATGGAAAGGTTTTGCCTTTTGTCAAGATATCATTTTGGTGGAAACACAAATCCATTTAATTTACATCATGACATTGTAAGCTAACATCATTGAGTGTAATAACTAGCCATGGCTAAAGTGGATTTTTTGTTTTTTGTTTTTTTTCCCCAGCCATCCCACCACGTGCGCATAAAAGTTGTAGGCCTCGGGAATAATGGCCCTTAGCCATTGTTTGCTCATTTTCTTTTCTCTCCAACAGGGAACCTTCCTCCCACTTTAAAGAGTCCCGATGGAGTCTGTTGTGTTTGTTGCTCGATTTGCTTTTTCCAGCTTTGCGCCGAAACATCAGTCGTATAGTTCCACCAGGTCACAATTAGCCTGCAGACTAGTGCTGCAGCTCTGGCGGCTAGGGAGTTGTAGACACATGGCTCTGTTTTGTTTAATGACAGTGTGTGTAGCTGAGTGTACAAGCAGGCAGCCCTGGTCTGCAGGCAGATCGTCACACACAGATTAAAAGAGAAACAAATGAGTTTTCATGCCATCTGAGACACAAAGAGAGAATTTGCATAAAGCAGTGGCTTTTTGCCATATTTTTGCAAGCTCACTCTAACTCTGATTTAAAAGCCATGCAAACTTCATCTGTAACCAAATAGTTATTTTTTTTGCCTTGCTGTAGAGGTCCTAGAGATAGACTGATTTGCTTTTTTTCTTTTCTTTTCTTTTCTTTTCTTTTCTAATTTGGTGCATGCAAGTGGCTGCTGTTGTTTTTGTGTCACACTGCAGGAGGCAGCCAGACTTCCGTCTTGCAAACAGAGCTGCCCTGTGATCTAAGTGCCCACCAGGAAGCCGAACACTTCCATTTCTTCTGAGCGGGATTCCAGACTTTTCATTTCATGCATTCTTTGAATGAGAGAAGATTTGAGTAAAAGAAATAGAACTGCTGTAATGCTACTGCATCATTTATGCAGACAAGATAGTGTTTTACTCCTTTTGTTTCTTAAAATTAGTCTGTTTGTTTGTTTTTTTAATCAGTTGTTTTGGTGATAAGATTAAAGGAATAGAATTAAACCACTGTCTGAAGTTGTATGGTAGCAAATGCAGAGTGGCTTGGTTGCTCCAGGATTAAGGAAGTGCTCCCTTCCTGACAGGAAGTGTTTACAACTTGGTGACATTCCCTTTTTAACTTGACAAGTTTGTGCTTGCCCCTCTTTTCTGGCTGCCTATTCTGCTTTTCCCTCTTTTAATAAAATGCTCCTGGTGGCTGTTTTTACTTGAGAATTCTGAAAGTTTCAAGTGGCAAAAGGCACATAACTTTGTTGAAACAGAGTAGTGACTGTTCCTCAACCATCTGAACGTAGCCTTTCTTGCCGTTCGCTATGCTCCTTAGAGAGGTGGGAAGCCGCGTAGCAATAGCAGCGGTATGGAACTCCACCCTGCGCTAGCTCTATTGTCATAGTGGGCAGTGTATAGCAACCTTAGTACATCCTCACCAAGCAGAGGCAATCTGAGGCCACAGAGCTCCCAGTCTCAGTCAGCTCATCCTCACATAGCGTGAAAACATTTCTAGCTTTGTTTAACGCCGCCAGTGCGTTTTGTTTTCCTCCCTGCTCAGTGAATCACACTTTCATAATCAAAGCTTCTTTCCCTGTGGATCCCATCGTGTTATTACATGAAGCCCTATTCTCCTGTTTGTCACTTTGTCTTATAGAAGCTATCACTAAAATATGGCGTTTTTTTTTTTTTACATGTACATTATGATAAAACCATCAAATGGGAGCATATTGCATTTTCACTGCAAATGCCAGCATAAACATTCAGTGGGCAGACAACTTTTTCTTTCCATCTTAAATTATTCTTATATCTTAAAACCGAGGCATTATATCGTAATGCCTGTAGTGTTGAGGACAAATTGTTTGTTCACACTAGCACAGGATTATCATATTTAATGAAAATTCCTACATTCCATCACAGTACCTGAATTATTCTTGACTCTTGTGTGGCACCACTTAGTGTATGTAGCAGAAACACTGCCAATAAATCTATCACACAAGGATGGGGACAGAGAAAGGAAATTGGATTTTGTCAAGCGTGTCGTCAAGTACTTAATCTTGAATATCTGTCACATATTAAAAGCAGCGTCCCCTCTACAGGGTGCAACCCGCTGGCTTCTCTCTCCCCCCCCCTCCCTTCCCCTCGCTGGAGTTTTTAAGTGGCTGTGTGGAGTGCGTTTCAATGAAGGGGATCCTTGGGGACAGGTTGGGGTGTTTTCTGCTAACAAACTATGCATATGCATTTATCAGGAGATCGGGAAAGAGTAGGTAATTGCAGAAAAGTGGGGGTGCAGATTTAGCTCTTTATATATGTGAAATAATCCACACTGGATACTATTCGTGGAGTAGATCCGCAGGTAGATCCGCAGGAAATGTTGTTTGAGCAATTAATATAAGAGACCATGTCATAAAACATGCTTATATCTACTTACTTTTTGACCTGTAAAATTGATTGTTTAGTGGCTTAAATGTCACATTGTAGCTTGTTTGGATGATTTCTGAATCTTAATTTAAACCCTTACTTCTTGCCTTTTTCCAATGCCACCAAATTATTTTCTTACACTGTCTTTCTTCTGACTTTTTGAGCTTCCCCCAACAAGTCGATACAAAAAGCCATACATTTTTTTCAATAGCTAACGATGACTGGCTTAATAATTATTATAATCACTGAGAACAAGCTTTTGTTTCAAGTTAATTTTGTGAGCATTCTACATAAAATTAGGAAAAGGCACAAGACAGCTTTAATTGGAGCGATTGTTTAAATTGCCCTATTATTGTGGTCGAGGTTGCAGTGTTCTGTGTTAAGTACAACCAAAATGCAGTTTAGAGTGTAGAGGTTCTATAGCCTACTCTCATTTGCTTTTAAAGATGCTTTTGGGGAAGGTAATAATGTCTAATAATTCAATAATCTCCCTTATTGAATTAGGATCTGTGAGAATCCTAATCCACTTGTAAATGGGATAAGGAAGGCAAATGATTTGATACTCATGATTGGCAGTTGTCTTAGTAAAGAAGTCTACTCACAGGTGGTGATGTTAAAGTGTGAAATGTGTGCTTTTCTGGGTCACTAGCAGCTGATTAGACTTGCTGAACATAGTTAAACCTTTAGTATAAAGGCACATGCTATACAGATATAAAACATACCATATTTAAAACCTACAAACACTGCACAAGTGTGTCTGCTCAAGTTGCACAAATGCACACATTGAGATGGGTTTCAGCAAGGCCTTGATCACTCCCAAAAGTGTTCGTTATCAGTCCACATTACTCATGAGTATCAACTATCCAAGTTGATTCTCATGAGCTCACAAAGAACTTCCAGAACGTCTACTCTGAGCTGAAAAAAGATCACGAAAAGGTAAAAATAACATAGTCTTCTGTCATTTTTACTTGCTGTCATTGTGGTTGACAGTTGTATTTCTTCCTCTGTCTTTATTTCACTGCACAGTTAATGGTGCTCTCACAGTGCCGGTGTGGGGACGATCCAGGTGTACTTGATATCTTTTACATCCCCTTCCTTTCTGACTCAACTGTTTTCTACATTGCCGGATTGTCTCTCCACTGAATTGTGACGCATGGTATCAGTTTTGCTGTTGCTGCATCTGGAAGCATTCCCATGCAAACCATGATTAACAACAGCCTAAATCACTTGTGCCAAAAGAACCAGCTTCACCCTAGCTGGCGTGCGAAAGCCGCTCCACATGGGCAAGAGTGCAGAGATCAGAACAACATTTTAATGTGGTCTAAATCTTAACAGGGGTGGGGTGTAATAAATAAGTCAGCACCCACAATGCAGATGTCTGAGGACGACACGTGCACAACTGATGGCTGTGCATGGGCTGCAGTATTTTTGAGTATGCTAATAGTAGCTGCTGGTACACTAAATGGTGCTATGAAAAGAAAATGAAAGGGGCTTCTGTTTATTTTACAGCGCGACTCCTGATCAGGCTATAAATGCTCTGAAGAAGTGTGGGGGGTGCTTTTATCTTGTTTCCTTCGAAGTCTCCATTTTTTTTTCTTGCCTTGCTGATGCATGTTTACTGACACTGAATTGCTGCTCTCGACTGATTCTCCAATTAGATTAAAAGCAAATCAAATGAACACACCTTGAAATAAACAGGGTTTTTGTTTATTTCCACTGAAGTGCTCTTCATTGCTGCATGGACTGCAGTAGCTTGTGACTGATTGCAAGGCAGCGCCTTTAGAGCAAATATATTAATTTGATTAGGTACCCCTGCAGACTCCTAAGCAGGCCTTTAAAGGATGCACATCGCTCTTCAAAGCTTCCAAAGAGGCAAAATGCTCTAACAGCAACCATGTTTCTTAGGAAACATTTCAATAAAGTTTCATTAATGTCAGGCCTGTATGGTAGGAACTGCACTCCTGCACCGTCTCTCCTTTAGAGGCAAAGCCAGTTTTCCATCTACCTAATCTATTTGGGAGATGCAGAACCCAGCAAAGCTCAGGACTGCACAAGGGGCTTTCAATGAAATGTAACCAGATTTGTGCTTGCTTCTTAGAAACATAAAAGTATCTTATTGATGGTAACTGTGTTATGTCAACAGAGAGCCTGTGATCGCTTTTGCTTAAATAAATTGCCTTGAGGGAGTGTTTCTCACTGGTATGTTCTTTGGGGGGGGGAAATGTAGCCACGTTATCTTAGGATGACTGCCCACACAGCATTCATCCTGTGTTTATAGACAACGATAAGGTGGGAGAGCTATCAGCAGAGGCATTTCAATGAGGTACAGCTTGCTGAGTTTGGATTTACATGAACATTTTTTTCCACCCCACAGGAGAAAGCATTCTTTATACAAGTCAGTCTCCAATAGTGTCTCCTCAGCTTTTGTCTTTTCTCCCCTCCCCTCCTATATTCTTTAACTTGACTGTTCTTTAAATAGTGGCATGTTTTCCTTTTTTTGTTACACCGAAGAACAAAAGAGCAACAAGAACAAAGAAGCCTTTTGAAATGCCTTAATGCAATTGACCCACTAAGCACAGACTTGTATTAGGTTATCGGTGGCTGAAATCCCTTGTGGCGCGAGACATAAATCACACACGTCAGTCCTCTTTCGTTTTTCTTTTCTTTCTCCCTTCTCCCTCTTTCTGCAGCCTGCTGACTTTTGTGGTAGTTATAGGGCTTGAACCCTGACTAGCCTCTGATGCATTCTATTCCTCATGTGTATATGACATTAATATCATCACTCTGCTTGCGTTTATTTAACAGGAGTGGTGTTAATCCCAATTTTCCTCTTTTTTTTTATGGTTAAAGTCTTTTTTTTTTCTGTTTCCTGAAAAAACCATCCATTTGCTGATGGATTAGGGTTGTAAAATGCCAACAATGGACATGTAGCTTGCTCAGTATTCAGCGATCTATTGTGTTGCCCTTAAACCATTTGTGCTCAAATTTCATCTAATGCAGTTTGTGGATTTCAATTTTTTTTGTTTGGATTCTTTTGTTCTTGATTATCTGATGAGCCGACTAAACACATTATGCTTTAAGACTGCTGGAGGATCGCAGCCTGCGCTTTCTCACTTCTAATGGAAGACCAGGGTAAAATCAAAGTGTAATCCTAGAAGCTCTAGCATCACGGACATTGAGCCAAAGTGGCAGGTGCCTATTATAGCCTCCCTCCATTGCTAATGTTCTCCCTCTGTTCCCACTGATTTGAAGTCGGCTTCATCGCCTGAGAGCCGCAGTGCAGTTCAAGAAGTCTGTTGCTATCTCCTTGGCCACGTCTTATACCTGCCAGAGCTCTGGCAGGTATAAGACGTGGCCAGCCGAAATCTGAACTGTGGAATGAAAGTAATTGAGTGAGTTCTCTCTCTATGCTGCAGACCAGTAAAGGACCTAGATACCACAGGGACATGGCCTAAGCCCGTCAGGTGGCTTTGTGAGATTTATATAGACTTACATCACAGCTTAGCAAAGACCTGATATATGGAGGCACTGCAGTCTTGTGCTGAGGGGGGAATTTTACTTTCATGACAAGTGTGGCTTGGCTGCAGTCTTGACACACCCTGGCATGCCGTAAGGCAGATGGTGTGTCCCCAGGCGACGCCACTGCTCTCTAGCACCCCTCTCCTCAAAGCCCCTTGTTCGTCCTACTGACAAGTAGTCATTAGTGCAGTGGGACAAGAAGAACACATTGGAACAATTTGGATATATTAACCACCTCCTCTGTCCTATCTTGAATTGGACTGCAGGGCTTGTATGATGGCACCAAATAGACTTTATCTGACTGTGAGTAGTTTAGAGATCTCCAAGTGCAAAACAATGACCTGCGTGGGATGAAATTCATAATGTTCTTACCAGCTTATGGATGACAATAAAATACCATACGTGTACACATTACTGGTCTAAAGACCAAAATAATAATAATGATCATATAGTCTACAATTTTCCGTGAGGTATTTATCAAACAGCTCAGTGTCACTCTTTTTAATGAGATTTTGCCTCATAACTCAAAATGAAACTTAACTGATGACCTCGATATATCAGTACTACATAGTTTCATTTGATATTGGTGGGGAGACTGAAAACTAGTTGGTCTGATACTTAAGTTTGGTTTTGAATTAAAAAAAGATGAGTTCACATTCGGTTCTAACTGAAATGCAAACACAAGCAACATGCCGAAAAACCTTTTACTTCCCAGCTTTGAGCCTCATATATACATGCACTTTACCATGCAAATCATTATGACAAGCACTTATGAGCAGGAATGAGAGATCATGATTAATAGTACTGTTAATCACAAGTGTGGATGCATCCCTTTAATCCGTCCAACAGATTTCTTGATTGTAGCTCCAAAACAGAATGTTTTAAATTATTTAAAGGGTTTTTGAAATACTGAAAGCTCCTGCAGATAAGCAGAGAAGAAGAATTCAAGGCCCACTTATCACTGATTGCACATAGCTGTTTTATGTTTGTAGTTTAGGAAGGTAAAATGATGCTTACGTTTGAGTGAAGTGTTTTGCTTTCTCTGCCCACCCGTGCTATGCTACTATCTTTGTTAAACAGCTAACATTTTGAAGCCTTGAACATTAAGCACTGGTAGACTGCAAGACTGATTAATTTAAATTCAAGCTTCTGGCAAAACAAAGGATGGCGTTTGAATCTCAAATGATGGCTTTGGTTTCTATCCACGATCGCATCCATCCCCTCTCTTTCAGAAGTTTTGTGCCCAGCCTTTATTTGTCCTACATTATGTCAACAGGAAAGGCAAAGTATGATGTCATGCATTTGGTGTGGTTCCACGCATTACTCGAGTGATTGCCATTATTTCCTGAAATTTGCTCAAACATCCTTTGGCCCATGATGAAGGTGCATTAAGTGGTAAGGTGATTGAGTTCAAGCAGGGAGCTCTGCTAACACACTGCTAGGAGTAAACATACAGTATAGTATAGTTTTTGCTATGTGAACATGGGAGCTCTAGCTTGTACTCGTACATTGCTGTGCAGTTGTATTGTGTTAAAGTGAATTCATCTGGAGGAAAGCAGTTATGTAAATGAATGATACACCTTTTAAAGTCACTTTAAGAGTCACTCTGCTGCAATAAGTAAACCACAGTAAGATATCTACTGGACTTGTTTGCCATTAAGGAGAATCCAGTTTTTATTAATGAGGGTTACTTATTCTTAGATTTTGGCTGTGTTTGTAGTTTCTGTGTCTGAAGTGGATTTGCCACATAATATGATTACCGATGGCTGTTTTCAAGCAAGAAGGTGCAAGCTGGTAATGATACTGGATCTGATGCATAATTTTAGGGTCTCTTGGGCTGCAAAGATGTCACTTATCAGACTGCCTGAATTTTAATCTCGCTTTTCTGTAAATATGTATATCTTTTGCAGCGCAAAAACAAACCAGGACGATGTTTGTATTGGATTTTTCCCGCTGTTTGAATTCACAGCAGCAAAACATTCAAGGAACCCATAATTATGTTGTGGCAGAAGAAAAGTCCTAGTTATTTTCCCCAAACAGATGGAGAGTGAATACTGAAGAAAGCAGATTTAACTCAGAGTAGCTGCTATGAACACATCCGCGGTGCTTTACTTTCTATGCTATTATAGCCTAATCCACATATAGTGAGGATGATCTGAGCAGGAATATACCTGCCAGCGTTTCCCTGTCACTAAGCAGCTTACAAATTATCCCTAGACAGTGAACTTGCATTTAATACTTGGAAACTTTTCAAGATGTCTTTTTCTTCTTTTTTTTTTAATGTGTGACTGCATTAAATGATACTTAACCTTGATCGATGATGTTAAAATTCCTGCGTTTCTGGCACGAATTTTGAGGGTGTATCTGTGCATTTTCTTCCCTGAGGGTTGGCAGGTGTGTGTGTGTGTGTGTGTGTGTCTGTGTGTGTCTGTGTGTGTCTGTGGCACTCTCATGGGTGGCCTGGATATGGAGTTGGCTTTCGGGGAGTATGCTTTCTCTGCGGCAAAAATGGACAGAGGTTTCTCTCAAAAGAACGCTGGCTCGGTGGAGGCACAGCATGGCGAGCATGAGCCTCAGTCCACCTCCACTCTGCCCCTCCCGCTCCCATCCACCAGATGAGTGATGAGCTTGTTTATAATGAGACCAAATCCCTTCCTGTTACACATGACTCATTGGGTGTAGTGCCAGTCGTACATATTCACACAGTCATTTAGGTGTTTTCTTGTTTGTGCACTGACCTTTAAAAAAAAAAAAAAAAAAAAAAAGGCCCTTTTACTAACATGTTTTCAGATTACGTAACACGCACTGCCCTGCCCTTCTCTTCTCTTGTAACCACTGATTGGTAGGAGCAGACAGAGGCTCCAGAGAAAAAGTGCGTTTTCTAGCCACTGGTCCAAATGACCTCAGTCACACACCCTTATTAGAGCCAGTGCTCAAGAGGACAGATGGTTCAAATGGGAGTTTATATCCTTTCAAATTCAAGGTCCATAGTTTTGAAGTGGTGTGCTCATAAATGAAGCAAACATTTCAAGGAAAGCAATATCCCCCCAAGGCACTGTACAAGTGGGCTAGCTTTGCTCCCTAAAGGTTTGAGCTGTATTTCTGGGTCTCAGGACATCCACCTAATTGCCATCCACTGCACAAAATGCTCAGCAAAAAAGCAAGACTGCAATTAGCCGTGGCTCACTGCCAGCTCGGGATAAATCTGCCAAATTGTTTCTCTTAAGAAAGTTGAGCAGTTGTGGTCTTCTTTCCTCTACTTTTGAAATGTAGGCCTGTCACAAGGCTATCATATAATTAGGCAAACCAGCAGTAGCAGAGTGTGCTGTAAGGCTAAAAGCTGAGGCATTGTGGCGGTGTGCTGGGGCATGCAGAGGTGGGGCATTATTTATGTATTTCACCCTTTATTCTCTGGCTTGCCTCAGTGGATATTGCTTGGTACTGTCCGGGGCCAAAGTGGTGTCTGTCACAAAGCACCATACTCATGTTGAGTGTTCAGCAGTGTTCCCCGGTTGCTCTTTCAAACTTTTTCTCTCCTTCAACCTGACCTTATTTCTTTTCTTTTTTTTAAAAATCTCCTACAGCTCATTATTCTTGAAGACTACGCGGACCCTTTTGATGCCGAGCAGGCTGGCGGCACTCAGACCACCACAGAAAAAGTGACAACTGAGAACGATGGTTACATGGAGCCATACGAAGCCCAGAAGATGATGGCAGGTAGGTCAACATGTTAAATCTTCTCTCTAGTCACCCTTTTGTGTGTCCGCATGTGTCACATGACTGTTTCTAACCCTCTCCACACCTGCAGTAATCACAAGTTAAGGACTTATTGTAGTGGAGTGGTCATTAATATGCAGTGTGATGAGGTTATATGAATTAATGAAGAGGCTCAGATGCCCTGATGCCATTTTACAAGACAGGTGCAGCAGAGCATAAATGACTAGTGTGTCACAAAAGATGTCAAACCATTTTCAAAAGCTGTGATTTTGCCCATAAGAAAAAAATCATGCAAGGATTTAAATGATGCAATGCTTCTAGGAGAAGGAGATTTTATATGTATATATTTTTCATTGAACTGTGCAGACACGGAGACAACCGCTTGCTGTGATTTCCAGGAAGGCTTTTTTTAAAATTCTCGACAACAATAGCTGTGTGCTAACACAAGAATTTAGTCTAACCACATTCCCCATATGGCTTCGTCACTGCACGTTCATCCTGTGGCTGAGCAAAGCGGTGACAAAGAGCAAGGAATATGCACAAGGAAAAAGAGAACTGAGGAAATATCTTTAAGCAAACAAAACAAGTGGCAGCTGTTTTCCTCTCTTTTACTGACTTTAGTATCCAAGATGAGGATGATGGAAAATATGAATAGCAGATTTGGAACTGTGAATTGACTAAAAGGTATTGTATATGATAGTCCCGATCCACAGACATATGATCCGTATACTGTTTCCTCTAACCAGCCCTTACATTGCTCCATTTGCTACCACGGAGGCAGGACGTGAATGTCTCTGTCCCTCTACAACAATTTTCTTTTAATGGGCCTCCAGACAATCTCTTGTTTTTATCTGTCTTACTGGTTTGACCTCTGGCCGAGTCTTTGCCTCTGCAGAGTACAAAAACTCAGGATAAATCTCCTCTCTCGGAATGAGAAAGCCGTAAAAGGAAAAAAGAAATTTCAACAAGACTTGTGGTATCGCTAGAATCTTGAGCTTATTCCAAGTTCTTGGCTGCTTTATAAATTTTACTTGACACAGCTCTGCATTTGGCTATATTGACAAACAGTTCTATTCTGGCAGTAGCTGTCTGTTTGATTCAATTAAGTTTTCACTTTATTTTTCTGGTCGTTGCTATCTTTGTAACCTGAGGTGGTGTTATTTTCAGGCTTCCTGCTTTCATTTTTTTATATGTATTGATTGCCATTTTTTGGTGGGGTGTTGTATAAAGAGAGCTTTGAAGAGATCTATATATACTTACTGTCTATATTTTAATATTCAAAGTCCTTGGATTGCTATTTCCTCAATGGATGCCATCAGGGACATGAAAGAAGTTATTACATTTAACATACTGGCCACATACAGCGCTGTGCAAAAGTCTTGAACATCCCCTTCGATCGTTTATATTTTGATGCCCAGAAGCGAGATGTTCTTGTGATGCAGTAAAAGCATACCTGGATAGATAAAAAACCCTTGGATTGGCCTCCCCAGAGTCAGGACCTCAACAGTATAGGATCATCTTGACACAGAATGGAACAAAAGCCAAGCAACATCCAAAGAGAAAATACATTTTGACTGCCTTTTAAGAGATGTAGTCATGAAGTCCACTTAAAGAAACCACAAGAAAGCTTCAGGTTCAGGCTGTGTTGAACAGCAGAGGCGATCGTAGCAAATATCAGAAATGTACAAACTCTGTTTTTGCCTTATACCCTGTATTTCCATGTATGTTTGCGGATGTTGCAGTAAATCGCTGCACCTATTCCCCAGGCAAAATATATAAAGAAATTATGGGTGGCTCAAGACCTTTGCACAGAACCAAGTATAGAAGAAACACTGGGGATGAATAATCTTTTTAGTAAATGCTTTCCTCCATATTCACACAGCTACCAAATTCCAGATTCAAACTTGGAAGCTGCACACTACAGCTCCACTGGTACAGTTGGGGGTCAAATGCCTCACCCAAGGGCGTCTCAGAGATATGAGGGTCAGGCTCTTTCACTTTCTCCCACTGTGCAAGGCCGGATGCACGCACCAATGCATCAACATACTGGCTATGCTATAGAGTAATTGCTGCATCTTTCGTTCTGACAGCATCTTAGTCAGGCAGAGCTGCACACTCAGAATTTCATCAGCTAACAGGAGAAGGAGGAACTATTGCACAGACTGCTGTACTCTAGCAAAAGAGGTCCTTTTGACCCTAATTCTGTCTAATTATGTCACTACTGGTTCCACAGATGGGTGCAGATGGACACCAAACCCTAAACATGCCAGCACAACACAAACTTTTCTATTTATGACTGTCAAAGCAAGTTTTAATTATTTAATTACTGCTGGCCAAATTTATACCGTCTATAAAATGGTCTGTCTACCTTCTCATAAAATGGACCGTAACCGTCTCAACTTGCAAACTCAAAGTTGTGTGTAAAATAGTCTCTTATGAAAACATCTTTCCAATTAATTTTAATTCCGTTGTTTTCATTCTAATTCTGTTTGTTTTAAACTTCCATTGTTTTCATTCAAATTCTATTCATTTCATTGAAATTCCGTTGTTTTCATTCAGATGCTGTTGTTTTCATTCAAATTCCGTCGTTTTCATTCAAATTCCGTTGTTTTCATGTCGTTTTCATTCAAATTCTGTCGTTTTCATTCAAATTCCGTTGTTTTCATGTCGTTTTCATTCAGATGCTGTTGTTTTCATTCAGATGCTGTTGTTTTCATTCAAATTCCGTCGTTTTCATGTCGTTTTCATTCAAATTCTGTCGTTTTCATTCAAATTCCGTTGTTTTCATGTCGTTTTCATTCAAATTCCGTTGTTTTCATGTCGTTTTCATTCAAATTCCGTTGTTTTCATGTCGTTTTCATTCAAATTCTGTCGTTTTCATTCAAATTCTGTCGTTTTCATTCAAATTCCGTTGTTTTCATGTCGTTTTCATTCAAATTCTGTCGTTTTCATTCAAATTCCGTCGTTTTCATTCAAATTCCGTCGTTTTCATGTCGTTTTCATTCAAATTCCGTTGTTTTCATTCAAATTCCGTTGTTTTCATTCAAATTCCGTTGTTTTCATGTCGTTTTCATTCAAATTCCGTCGTTTTCATTCAAATTCCGTTGTTTTCATGTCGTTTTCATTCAAATTCTGTCGTTTTCATTCAAATTCCGTTGTTTTCATGTCGTTTTCATTCAGATGCTGTTGTTTTCATTCAAATTCCGTCGTTTTCATTCAAATTCCGTCGTTTTCATTCAAATTCCGTCGTTTTCATGTCGTTTTCATTCAAATTCTGTCGTTTTCATTCAAATTCCGTTGTTTTCATGTCGTTTTCATTCAAATTCCGTCGTTTTCATGTCGTTTTCATTCAAATTCCGTCGTTTTCATTCAAATTCCGTTGTTTTCATGTCGTTTTCATTCAAATTCCATCGTTTTCATTCAAATTCCGTCGTTTTCATGTCGTTTTCATTCAAATTCCGTCGTTTTCATTCAAATTCCGTCGTTTTCATGTCGTTTTCATTCAAATTCCGTCGTTTTCATTCAAATTCCGTCGTTTTCATGTCGTTTTCATTCAAATTCCGTCGTTTTCATTCAAATTCCGTCGTTTTCATTCAAATTCCGTCGTTTTCATGTCGTTTTCATTCAAATTCCGTCGTTTTCATGTCGTTTTCATTCAAATTCCGTCGTTTTCATGTCGTTTTCATTTAAATTCCGTCGTTTTCATTCAAATTCCGTTGTTTTCATGTCGTTTTCATTCAGATGCTGTTGTTTTCATTCAAATTCCGTCGTTTTCATTCAAATTCCGTTGTTTTCATGTCGTTTTCATTCAAATTCTGTCGTTTTCATTCAAATTCCGTTGTTTTCATGTCGTTTTCATTCAGATGCTGTCGTTTTCATTCAAATTCCGTTGTTTTCATGTCGTTTTCATTCAAATTCCGTTGTTTTCATGTCGTTTTCATTCAAATTCTGTCGTTTTCATTCAAATTCTGTCGTTTTCATTCAAATTCCGTTGTTTTCATGTCGTTTTCATTCAAATTCTGTCGTTTTCATTCAAATTCTGTCGTTTTCATTCAAATTCCGTCGTTTTCATGTCGTTTTCATTTAAATTCTGTCGTTTTCATTCAAATTCCGTCGTTTTCATGTCGTTTTCATTCAAATTCCGTCGTTTTCATTCAAATTCCGTTGTTTTCATGTCGTTTTCATTCAAATTCCGTCGTTTTCATTCAAATTCCGTTGTTTTCATGTCGTTTTCATTTAAATTCCGTCGTTTTCATTCAAATTCCGTCGTTTTCATTCAAATTCCGTTGTTTTCATGTCGTTTTCATTTAAATTCTGTCGTTTTCATTCAAATTCTGTCGTTTTCATTCAAATTCCGTCGTTTTCATTCAAATTCCGTCGTTTTCATGTCGTTTTCATTCAAATTCTGTCGTTTTCATTCAAATTCCGTCGTTTTCATGTCGTTTTCATTCAAATTCTGTCGTTTTCATTCAAATTCCGTCGTTTTCATGTCGTTTTCATTCAAATTCCGTTGTTTTCATTCAAATTCCGTTGTTTTCATGTCGTTTTCATTTAAATTCTGTCGTTTTCATTCAAATTCCGTCGTTTTCATGTCGTTTTCATTTAAATTCTGTCGTTTTCATTCAAATTCCGTCGTTTTCATGTCGTTTTCATTCAAATTCCGTCGTTTTCATTCAAATTCCGTTGTTTTCATGTCGTTTTCATTCAAATTCCGTCGTTTTCATTCAAATTCCGTTGTTTTCATGTCGTTTTCATTTAAATTCCGTCGTTTTCATTCAAATTCCGTCGTTTTCATTCAAATTCCGTCGTTTTCATTCAAATTCCGTTGTTTTCATGTCGTTTTCATTCAAATTCTGTCGTTTTCATTCAAATTCCGTCGTTTTCATTCAAATTCCGTCGTTTTCATGTCGTTTTCATTCAAATTCTGTCGTTTTCATTCAAATTCCGTCGTTTTCATGTCGTTTTCATTCAAATTCTGTCGTTTTCATTCAAATTCTGTCGTTTTCATTCAAATTCCGTCGTTTTCATTCAAATTCTGTCGTTTTCATTCAAATTCCGTTGTTTTCATGTCGTTTTCATTCAAATTCCGTTCATTTCATTTAAATTCCGTCGTTTTCATTCAAATTCCGTCGTTTTCATTCAAATTCCGTCGTTTTCATTCAAATTCCGTCGTTTTCATTCAAATTCCGTCGTTTTCATTTCATTCAAATTCCGTCGTTGTCATTCTAATTCTACTCTTATTCCAATTCTATTGTTTGTTTTAGAATTCTGTTGCTTTCATTCAAACTCTGTTCTATACATTCTAATTCCGTCGTTTTCATTTAAATTCTTTTGTTTTTGATCAAATTCTGTTCTTTTCATTCAAATTCCGTTGTTTTCATTTTAAGAAGTAGACTGAAAATGACTCATCCGCTGACTTTTTAACTGTTTCTTTATAGAAACTGTTTCATCTTAACTGTTTCATCATCTTCTTCTAGCTTTTTATGTGTCTACATGTCTGCGCTCACCTCATTCAGCAGACACACACGTTGGTTCAGTCGAAGTGTGAGCGTTTAATACATTTTCTGATCAGTGACAGTAATTATACTGTAGTGTCTTCAGATAACCTCATTTGAACTGCATAGTTCCTTGTTTTGTGACACAAAAGCCATGTCATAAACACCGGGAACCACAGACTCAGGTATACAATTCCAAGAGTTTGATGACATCTTTAGAGTTTAATCGTTACTTGTGGTTTTGCACAGCTTTGAGTAGAAATTTGGTTGTGATCAGCCAAAAGGCAGCTGTATGAACAACAGCATGACTAAGCGGAAGTTACTTCAAAGACTGGGACATGCCAGCAATTTGAAATATAAGGAAAAGAAGAAGAACATTTGAGCATTGCTGTTATTTTCAGATTGCTCCCTAGAGGTGTATTCTGGTCACCTACATGTGTATGTCTGTGATCACTGTGAGCTCAAATTTGAACACAATTTCTGTGTTAAACTGACCCAGATTTCACTGGTGACAAGTGCTTGGTTTCCAGTTAGGATTTAAAAATGAAAGGGAAGAATTCAGTGGAAAAGTCTGTAGCATCCAAACTCAGAAGAAGCACACTGATCTTCAGTGTCAACAAGACTTTGCGCACCATGAGTTCATTTCGAGGGTCAAGTTTAGAATCAGTTCAACTTTAACATCCTAAGGCAACTGAGGATGAACATAACTTGAACTGTGGTGCGTGTCTTGTTGCTGTGCGCCTACACACAGTGCACTGAAAAGCCTTCACTGTGTCAAAATGGCAACTCTCAAACTTGAGTTGGAGGAAATCCAGCGTACATTACAGATGCACATGTGCAGGTGGTCACAAGTGACAGTGGTAATGGAAGCAGTGCCTGCCTCGAAGATGAGTCCAGTCTATTTTACATCTGCACCCTGATGATCATACCTTGTAATAATGAAAGAAAGTCTCCCCTTATACTATATACTATATAAGGATGCTTATCTTTTACAACTTTGTATCAAAGGCATATTCCACTGACGTGCACATGCATTGATTGTTTTCTTGATCCCTTGCCATTGCTATAAATGAAATTTGAAAGCTTGCACACCTGAAAAAGATTGCTGTATAGATTCTATTATTAAAAAAAGAATTATGTTTTTAACTGGTTTCAAGTGAACTGTTTTGAGACCGGAAGGTGTTATTTTGAAGATACAATTATAATTCCTTAACAACATTCACACCTTAAACACACAAAGACACACATTCAACCTCATAGTGGGAGGTGTGTCATGTAAGGCCTGAGGTGAAGTGCCACAGCCGTTTACATAACAAAGTGTGCATTCCTGCTATTTGTGTGTGTTGGCACGCGCACTGTCGGGTACTGTTGTACGCGTGTGTATGTGTTTGAGACCGAGACCTGTGTGCCTGTGTATGTGCTGTGTGCTCCGTGTCTCTTTTCCCAAGAGCCATCCTTAGTGAGGTTGAGCTGGCTGATTTATGGGCCTACTGGAGGGGCATGTCACAACTTCCTTAACCTGAAAAGCCAGCCCCACCCCCCATAAGCTTCTCCGCACTGGCTGCTGGCAGGGAATCATTGCACCTCCTGTAGTTATGTGAAGATGTGCACAGACACACTGTCTTTATGTTTCCTGCGTGTGTTTCTAGAATGCCTTGAATGTTTGTCATGTCTACACGCGTCAGCCTTTGCATGTGCTATTTCTGTTTGAGAGTAGGAGTCTGTGGTACATGTGTGTATAACCCCAATAGAAGACTATCCCCCCTTATTACTTGTGATATTAATGCTTATTGTGGCATGCAACTAATTTGAATGTTTATGACAAAAAGATGTTTTCCTTTCTAGTATTTCACACCTTCCCCTACAAGTATACACACACATCTCCTCAGCTATTACAGGAAATAGCCTATGACCTAATCATAGGAGGAGTTATTTGGGAAAAGAAAAGCCTGAATAAACCCTTGCAATTTTTTTTAATATTTTTTTTTTAATATTATCTCCTCCACTTGACTCCGTCATACATTATTGTAGCTGTTGAGACTTGTTCCACTGACAAGTACAAGGGGCTGGACTAGTACTGCAGGGCAGCCTGCGTCAAGCTATTTCTCAATGAACACACACACACACACACACACACACACACACACACACACACACACACACACACACACACACACACACACACACACACACACACTCATCCTCATGCTTCCCAGTCAGCTAGCCAGGCAGACAACCATGTGAGAGATTTCCCACAGTACAGAAGAGGCCTGTTGTGCAAACATCTTGCACGATTGAGCTCTCCTGAGCAAACAAACTCCAGTGCGGCCCACTTGCCAGTCCTCAAACCGTAGCTACACCACACCAAAAATGTGTTTGTATTTGGAGGTATCGTACAAAAATAACCCAGTGTGAAATATTTTATGCTAGTGGTGAATTTATTACACACAGTGTCAAAGTTGTAACCTCAATTTGTCCTCATCCCATCTTTTAGGTCATGCTCTGTCATTTCACAGCATGGGAGTTGTGCAAGAGGGCCAAAATGCCCAAAGCAAAAAAAGAAAAAAAACCTTGATGTTTTTCCATGATGGTTGACTCAGAGTAGATGGGTATTCATTCCTTCTCTTACTCTCTCTCTTTTGTGACTGAAACACATGCCGGGAAAAAGCTCCTAGATTTGGCACCTCATGCACCGCACTCAAAATGCTGTGGAGACCATCCATTGCCAAGGATGATTCATTAGCCATGGAGTTAGTTATTTCAGTTACTCATGATAGTGTGGTGTTAAGCCTCTGTTGCCTCTACAATATAGGTGCCAGGAATATTACCAGTTTAGAACTAGTTTAAGTGGATGAGAGAACATGTTTAGATGTGTCATTGTTGGAGATGGAGAAAGTGAAAGCAAAGAGTTGAAATAAAAGCAAAAGGCAGGAGAAACTAAATCAAAAGAGAGCAACTGTCCATGACAGAAAGTAAAGGGAGTGACAAGAGAAGGAGACCTAGAGGCAAAGACGGTGGGAACAAATTCGTGTTACAGCACCTGTGGGTTACTTTGTGGAGTCTTTTTTTTTTTTTTTAAGGGCAAAGAATGGAAGCATAGTGTGCCAAAAGGTTTCCACCTCCCCCACACTCGGTCATGGCAGTCTAAACTCACCCCAGGCAATGGCAGGTACATGTGGCTGCACATTTCTTGGCCTGTAACACGGCTTTTATTGCCTCAAGCTGTAACTCGAGGGATATCCGGAGCCTGTACTGACAGTGGCACTTTTGTAAAGTGATATGTTTTTTAACATTTCTGGAAGTCCGTGCAATCATTATATGAATTTAGATTCCCAGGAGTGTTTTGTTAGTTTAGCATAAAATGATTCAGCAATTATCCTCTCCGGTTTGGTTTTCTGTTCCTTCACATCAGTCTCGGAGTATTTGAAGAATTACTTAAGAATTACCTCAGCAAAACATTTATGCATTACCCCAGCTGATTATAGGCAGCTATAAATAAGTGCTGACTGCAAGGCCAGTAGCTGTGAACTGGATAGGAAAGTGAATAATTAACACCCTCCTCCTTCTCTTGCACCTTACAAACTACTATTTAAGGGCATTTGGGCCATGTAATTAACTCAAAGCTGCTCTTTTTTTCCTCTCTCTCTATTTTTGTACCAGTTTATATAAAAAAAAAAGTTAAAACATGAAGATTTCCTAACAAATGAGAGAAATGTCTACAACCAGTTTTTGTACTGTGTACTGACTGGAACATTATGATGTGCTGCTAATTTGGGGTAAGAAGTGTAGGTGGATTTCACAACAATGACTAGCAGAAGAACATTCATAGTGAAAAGAAAAATCAAAAGTGAAAGTGCATTACTTTACATTCTCAGGGGTAAACTGTTATAATGAAGCTGTGGAGCCAACAGCACGAGATGTGGGAAACGTTTCCATGCCAGCCAGTTATGTGAGGTCACCAGAGTTCACTGCTTGCACCTCACTAACAAACTTTATCCAGGAGTCTGTATTAATAAAAATAACATCAGTGGCGTCACTCTTTTTAAGTTGTAGTGCAGAAAGATACAGCATGTGTATATGTTTATACTAATATAATCTAATATAATATAATGAGTTTCTATTAAGTTACTTGACCTTCCCCTTCTTCAGTCTGGGACTTGGACACTTTTTAGACATGATTTATTGCAGTGTGTCAAATTAATGTTAGATCGGCAGGACAGGTAATGTTTCCTATTTAGCTCCCACGTTAGCCAATAGCCACTACCATACTGATAACTTAACAGATGGCTTACGTTAGTTGTGTGCGCTGCCCATGTTAGCATTGAAAATGATACAGTTCTTAGACGTTGCTGAAACAGCAGCTTGGCTGACCTCTCGACTGACCTCTCATAACATGCTGTTCGGTGTTGTGCGTATCAACTACTTTTCATGTGTTCGACTGTTAGTGAGGGGAGGGGCTGCGTGCCTGCCTGTTTCCAACCGGGTTCCATAGTTACAGTAACCTTATTTTCAAGGTTTTCTACTGACCACAGAGTCTGTACTTATCCCACTGAGGCTGACTATAATTTATGAGTGTTTATTTAATAGATAACAGCGAAACGGTCCTCTTTTACACTCTGCTCTCTGACTGGTCATTAAGTCTGCACCCCATTCACTGCTGCTTGCCAGATGTTGTCAGAAGCGAGCTACCCATTTATGTCACGTCTTCATGATCCCATGAGAAGTGACTGACAGTTATTACACATTGATCTGACAGGGTGGTACCAAGTGATGCAAAACCAGTCCTTCACAGTCCCAGAGCTGGTGTCAGGTGGTCCTTTTTTGGCTTGGTGCTATTGTTGGGCCCATATTATTTTAACTTTTAAAAATGGTCTTGTCAACAAAATGCGCTGTGTAATAAGAGCAGAGCTGGGTCTTATTTCTAGAAATACTGAACTGTAAAGTGATCCTGCTCAAGAAAGAAACAACATTTAGAGAAGAACTGCAGTTTCATCTAGCTGTTATGTTCAGCGTGGAATGGTTCGGTTTGATGGGTTTCAATATGGTATGCTGGTGTTTTGGGACATAAATTTCCTTTTTCATTATTTCATGAGAACATGAACTACAAATGAATAAAATGTGGAGATTTTCTTTGGTTACTTCTAAGATTTCATTGGTTCTTTGATTAATTTATGAAGCCTTATCCTCACATAAGGAAGATAAATGTCAAGCTCTGCTCAATAATTAGCTTAAACAAAGACACCCACTTTATAAATAGTCTGACTTCCTCCTCTTCCTTGATTCCCTGTGGCTATAATCTCTGGTTTGTTAGAGGAAGTAAAGGCTAAGTTATTTCAAAGAAACACGTGGAAATTTTGCTGTTATTTGAACTGTTGTTCAAATAAAAGGGACGTAACTTTTATCTGATGCTCAGCCGCCAGAATGTGAAAAATGAGCCTCTATTGAACTGTGCGCGGTGCTGAACAACAACACATGCTCAGCAAAATATTTCCTCCCTATACTGGTGTTTTTAAAACAGTTTTTGTGTGCTTCCTTGACTTTGACAGTGACATACAGTCCAGCAGGTTATGGCTATGTGGTTTTGTGTATGTGTAAGTGTGTCTCTGGCCTGCTGGATAATGGCCAGCAGCCTCCGTGGTGTGGACGGTCATTTGGCAGAGCTGAGGAACGGAAGGTGTAGGAGGTGGGAGGAGAAGGGAAGAACAGGAAGACTGACGACTTATTGATGAAATGAGAAATCTCTAGCTCAGCCTGATAACCTCCCTCCCTCTCACTTAGTGATGAATGGCATCCAGCACTGGAGCTCAAGCAGCTCACACATGGCTTTGTGCACGTCGGTGCTGCATTTGTCGATATATATTCTGCATTTCCATTAGATATTCACACACGCGGTGATGAGAGAACAGCATTTCAATTAGCCGTTGGTGTTTCGCTCGGTAAATACAAAAGCAAAAATATCTGACGACATGAACTTTCTTTCTTATTCTTTTAAATTTGATAGATTCAATGATTCAGCGGTTCACTGAAAAAGCAGCAATAGGTTAGTCAATATTGAAAATAACTGAGTTACTCCAACGTCACTCATCCATAAATCACATGATGTTGTTTGGCTTTTGATGAAAACATGATGAAATCGTTACTTATGTAAGAGCCGATTCCTAGAGCCAAGCAGGTTTTTGAAATGGAAAGTGAGGAGGTAACGTGACTTTCACATTACAGTTCTGGTATGAAAACCACTATATAGACGCCCTTATCATGCTTTCTGTGATGATGTCACTTGAGCGTAATTTGGTCCGTCGAGGAAATATTTATATATAACTGCAGTTATTGTTATTATTGTGTTTTATGGTCACACACTACAACTGGTATGACAATGAATGATTTTTAACAAGCTTGCAGATGGACATAGACACAAAGGCACCAAAATTAGCAGCACGTCTGCAAGGAAGCAATGGGTACTGGCAAGAGAGTTCTCTCAGGCCTCTGATATCCCACTGAGTCGGTCTGTGCCAAGCCAAGGATGGCAGACCCACTATCCAGACCCACTATCCATCCGTCACAGCTGAGTGGATTGGGAGGGGGGTAAGGAGTAGAGATGAGGGACTGGGCAACCACTATGGCGCAGGTTGGAGGTGCTGAAGTCATTCATTTTAAAGGTAAGATTAATGACACCATTAATCCATGTCTGGGCCACTGCAGAGGAGGACAGGGCAGAATTCATACCCGCTGCTGGCTACCTGGGGCCTGCGGCACACATGCATGAGCTCTGCTAATGCACGCGTGCATGCACAGAGGCTGCTCTCGTGCGCTCCTTAACACTTTTCACTGAGTCATTTTATATGTCAAGTAGCCATTTGCCCTGAAGCGGTGAAGGAACTTCAGGCTGTAGTTTGTGTCCTTGTTGGAGGCAGTTACTTTATGGGAGTTATTGGTCTGATTTTTATTGGCTGGCTGTTGAGAGAACAAGCGAGAGCATGACAGACTCACTGAATTACTAATAGACAAACTGATAGCACCAACCTCACCTCAGACCTGTGTGTGTGTGTGTGTGTGTGTGTGTGTGTGTGTGTGTGTGTGTGTGTGTGTGTGTGTGTGTGTGTGTGTGTGTGTGTGTGTGTGTGTGTGTGTGTGTGTGGGGTTTTTTTTCTCTGCGGAATCGACGGTTGAGCTAGAGTGGAAATCGGCCTGTTGACACTCTGGTGTGACAGGGAGCATTTAGGTGTGAGTATGTGCGAGTGGGCGGCTAGCACTCTGCAGCTGTTGAAGGACACGAAAAGAACAGATGGGGAACCAACAAAAAAAAAAACTGGAAAGACTGGAACACTCGGCACTCACAGGGATGCAAATGTACAATATACTTAAGCCAGTACAAAACATTTAAAGGCATAGAAGGCTCTGCTTCTTTTTTCTTTTTTGTATGACAGAAAGATTCAAAATGTGCCTCATTAGTTTCAGTGGCATGAATTTTGAGGTGATAGTGTGTGAATGTTCATAAATCTCATAAAGTAGAAAGCCAGTCTCAGAGTGTTACAGTTTGTGTTTGTCACTTTTGTAACTGTACAGTTCAAGCCGTGCTCGCGTGCAGTTTAAGCTCACCTCCACATTCACCTGACTTTAGGTGAATGTGTTTTAAGGACAGCGAAAGAATGAAACAGAGGAAGGAGATGCTCTGCAGTGCATACAAAAGAACAGCTTTATAGTGTCTGAAATTTCATTCAAGCTCCAGTTCTGATGTCTCACATCAGATATTTCACCAAACCACCCAGAATGTCTCAGGCTCATTTCATTAGAGACTTAGAAAAATGAGAAATATTGCGATTACATTTTTTCTGGCACTTTAAATTTCTTATATACAGTGTTACTACTCACTGTTGTTTCTGGGTGAAACGGGTTATTTTTATATCTGATTGCTCGCGCTTGTCTGTGTGAGCAGTGCAGTCCGAAGACACTTGGCCGGTAACTGCTGTTTCATTGTGATTAATGCAGGTGGAGAGGCCCGTTGACAAAAAGGTTTGGATTCAGAGGGTTTGAAGTGCCAGCATACTTCTTCTCTCCTTTTCTTTCTGCCTTCTTTGTCTTGTTTTTTGCTCTAGTATTCACCTCATGGTTTTTCAGGTTCTTGCTATCATCTAGCCAGGAGGCAGAAGTCTGGGACATTCCTGTTGTCCCTGTGATAGACAATGGATTAAGCTCCTTTATAATAAGCCTTGTTGTCTTGTAAAATAACCCAGCTTTTTTTTTCCTTCCCTGGAAGCCAATTTACTGGTGACATTTATTCAGGAATGACCTTCTCCGGATTTGTCTTCCACAGACACACGCCGTTATCTCCCCTAGCAGAGTAATCCAGCTATTATTGTAGCTTGATTTAAACATTTACCCTTTCCTTTTTTTTAGTTTTTATGTCTTCACGTCTTTGTGCTGAACAATGAATACGTGTGTACTATTTCTATTAATGCTGTATCACCTAACAGTCATTTTGGCTCCAGCGCATCTGTTCTGCTTTGCTCCGTTCGGCTCACGAGCACGTGATGTCAGAGTCCCTCTTCTTTATAGAAGATGCCATCCTAAACTTGAGGTGACTAATTAAAATAAGGAACCAGCACTATAAAGACACAAGGGAGATTATAACCTTATCAGAGCATGTCAAGTGTGTGTTCTAAGATTCGAGATCCAATTAGCCAGATGGATGGTTACAGCATAACACGCTCTCCTGTGCATACATTCCCATCTGCATGTTTTAAGCCTGGTGCTGGGGAAAAAAAATCTTTTTAGGTCTTTAAAACTGCAAGTTTTTGTAGCAAACATTTAAATCAGAATGAGAATACTTTAATAAACCCTAAGGAAATTATGTGGGTTACTGTTGCTCCAAGACAGTAACAGTAACAGACTAAACTAATTAAATAATACAATATATTACAAAGTTTACAAATTTAAGAAATGGCACTAATATATACAAATCACTCAATTCTAAATATCAAGAATATTTCAGTAGTGAAATATATAACATTGACATTTAACTCTAACCTGTGAACTTTGCACACACTCTACAGTAAAATAATAAATGACAGAGTGTAACTATTGCAGTGTTTACAGTGTGTTAGGTGGAGGAGTTGTACAGGGAGATGGCCACGAGCAGGAACGATTTCCTGTGTCGTTCAGTGGTGCTTTTTGGTAATCTCAGTCTGTCACTGAACATGCTCCTTTGACTAGCCAGCACGTCATGGAGTGGGTGGGAGCTATTTTCCAGCATTGTCCTTATCTTGGACAACATCCGCCTCTCAGACACCACCCTAAGGGAGTCCAGCTCCATCCCCACAACATTACTGGCCTTGCGGATCAGTTTATTGAGTCTGTTGGCATCTGCGACCCTCAACCTGCTGCCCCAGCATGCAACAGCATAGAGGATGGCACTGGCCACAACAGACTCGTAAAAAATCCTCAATATTGTCTGACAGATGCTGAAAGACCTCAGAAAATAGAGACGACTCTGGCCCTTCCTGTAGAGTCCAGTGGTGTTTTTAACCCAGTCAAGTTTAGTGTCTATGTACACTCAAAGATATTTATAGTCTTCCACAATGTCCACATTGACCCCCTGGATTGAAACAGGGGTCAAGGTTTTCAGAAAAAGAAAAGATACACATTTGCAGCTATAAGACCAACACTAGCATTTAAACGTGGCCTTGGGAGACTATGGCAGCTGTTGTTGTGTCTTAAATCTTTTTTTTTTTTTTTTAAAGATGAAATATTTCACACAGGCAATCTGTGACCTTTTCCCCTCATTACTGATTCCCAGTGTTGGGAAGGTTACTTTTAAAATGTATTCCGTTACAGAATACAGAATACATGCCCCAAAATGTATTCTGTAACGTATTCCGTTACGTTACTCAATGAGAGTAACGTATTCTGAATACTTTGGATTACTTAATATATTATCGTGCTTTTTACAACAACGTGAATGTACTATTGCTGTGTGATTTATTACTATTACTGCAGGTCCGCGACTCCGAACTGTAGTAAAGGGACCTCTGACTAATACGGCGGGGTCCCTGTCGGCTCATAGCCGAAAAATAGCTTTACTTTGTTGTGTGGGTCAATTTTTCTTGCGAGAGACAGAGAGAGGCGTTGAAAGGCTGCTCCAACGGAACTTATTGTTTTCGGAGGAAAACACGAACACGGTGTACAGTCGAGTCTTAATAGCTTACTTACAACTGGGCTCGTCAGGCACTCTTCTTGGCTGCAGTGGTTATTATTATATTTACATGCTTCCAGCTCCCGTTTTTCCTCGACGACAACTCGTACCTTTCCACTCGCCTTTTTCTCCCTCCTCGCGCTCACAGACACATAACGTGTATGGCAGTCCATTCTCCCTGCAACACGGACTATACTGCCCATGATGCTACATTCTTTAGAGCTATGCTTGTAGCATTCTGCCTGTTAGCTTAGCACAACAACAACAACGAAAAGGCGCTCTCTCACCCAGGAAACACACAGTCGCAGAAAGAGAGAGAGAGCGTCGCCCTGTAACCATGGCAACCGTAACGCTGCCGCCTGGAACGAAAGACCGTAGCTGTCAAACAAAACCCAAACAGTCCTGACCCGCGACAAAATGAAACAGGAAAGTACCGCAGTGTAATCCATTTATTTCAACAAAGTAACTGTATTCTGAATACCACCTTTTTAAACGGTAACTGTAACGGAATACAGTTACTCATATTTTGTATTCTAAATACGTAACGGCGGTACATGTATTCCGTTACTCCCCAACACTGCTGATTCCATCAGGAGGATAATTGCTCTTTGGAAAGCCTAATATTTGTCATTACGGGACAAAATTCAGAGTTTGGTGTTCTTTCTCTCTAGGTCTGTAGCACACCCTACTCTCTTTGTTCACATCCCATCTTATCAATCACACAGTGCGATCGTGGGTGCAATGAGGTAAGGCGCTGGGTCTGCCCGGGGCCCGGCTGGTGGGTATGGGTTGTAATAGTTTGGTGCAGCCTGTTAATTTGATACGGTGTGTGGCTGAGGAGCCTCATTAAGGGCAGCAGCTCACCGAAGGAAATGCGGCTCTCCATCACCAGCAGGACACCACTGGCAAGAGCAAAATGGGATGGAGGTAAATAGATGGAGGAAAGGAAGAGACATCATTTGGAAAGAGGATGAAAGTGAAGGAGAAAAGACTCTAGGTCTGACAGTATTAAAACAGCAAACATAAGTGGAGAAGCAATGGGGACACTGAAGGGGCACTGATATACTCTCATCCATAGACCATAAATACTCCATTCAGAAAGGAGTTGTTGTTTTTTTTTTTTTTTTTTTTTTTTTAATAAACCTTACACACAGTTTTCCCCAGAATAGTTTACCTGTCATTTAGACTAAAATAAATCTTTGAGATGAAAGTCAGAAAGTATACTCGAGGCTGTCATCCGCTTTTTATTCTCAACGGCATTGTTGGTTTAGAGAGAGTGTGGGAGGCTGAGTGTTTGTGACAGTAGAGAAGCAGAAGAAATGGCACAGGATTGCTATCACCAGCCAACCAGAATGAGTATGAAGATGGAGGCTGAGAGAGGGGGAAAAAAATATTGGAGAAACAAATAAGAGGAGAGAAGAGGCAAGGAAGCAGAGAATGAGGTAGTACAGCGAGAGAGGTTCATTTCCATTCAAGCATTGCATTTTGTCGCCTGCTCTGTGCACCAGTGTGGTCTCACTTTTTTTTGTAGCACAGAGGAGATGAGATGCAGCCACGGACAGAGTGAATTATTAATGTAAAAATCTCCTTCTCCACCGAATCCAATAAGTTGCCTATGATTTGGCTGTCAGAAAGATTGGTGGTCTGGATAAGGGAAACTCGTGGATGTCGAGCCTTGAGTTCTCCTCCCCAGGTAATTGACTCGTGCGCTGTATTGACTTTCTGGTGGTGGTGATTAAGGGAGCTGGGGCCAGACTTGAGCACAGACTCGGGAGGGTGGGACCTCACAGCAAGCCTATCCCTTGTGGCCCTTGCCCAGAGCAACAGGGTCATGGTTAACCCACATCTCAGTGATCTGAAAATACTGATGGCTGTATTGATGCAGATGAGTGGATACTTGGAACTGAAGTAGTGTCTTTGCTTTTGCTTCTTCTGCTGTGTTCTTCTCTCACGCATCCTTACTTCTTATGTTAGGTTATTCAATCTTCAAAACTAAATGGGAAAGAGGACACATTCCTTCAGTCTGGGTAGTTTCATATTTAGCTTCCTACAAACTATTTTGCAGTGAAATTGATTTCCTTCTAACAGCTGCTTCTTTTCACAGTTTTATTCCCATTTTATTAGGTGTATATATTTGACTGTGGAGCGATAATTTGATTTGTTTTCTATTTTTATGTTTCTAAAACACAGGTTTGCTATTCTTCAAAGCACACAATTTTCCTGTCTTTGTAGCACAGTTTGAATTTATGAGTTGTACTTAGCTTGTGCAACATTTTGATTCAAAACATGTCTTCTCCATTGCATATGTCTTTCTCCTTTTTTCCATAGCTGTCTATCTTTTGTCAGGGAGTATATCAGAAAAAGAAAGCGAGTCAGAGTGGGTTGTGGGTTGTGAAGTTACCTCAGAGAAATCCAGCAGGAGCTAGAAGCTGACCGCTGTTCATGTGGGATCACTACAGGGGATAAAGCACTGGCTGGTTGACCTGGAGTCGTCCCTGGCGGACAGTTAGGCTACCTGATTGTACTGGTTCATGCCTTCACAATACAGAATGACAATAGATTTTTTTGGGACTGAAAAACAGGAACTGAAGCTACACATTGTAAGTTCTTTTTTTCTTTTTTAGTTTTAGGAAAAACTAAAGGTATAGTTGTCCATATTCATCCCTTTCTTTTCTGAGTTACAGAAGCCTGTGGTGCTTTTTACAGAAGAGCATTTGCATTTCAAATGACCATTGTCCAAATCTCTAAACAATCAAAGTTCAGTATAATCATGACATCATTAATACCAAGCTGACAGTTATCCTCTCAGATTACGGCATCTTTTAACCTGTGTTTATTTTCTCTCTGTATGATTAATGCCACTTCAGATTTCAGAGTCAGTGCCCTGTTAGGGATAACGCAACCTCACAGTCTCTGGTTTGGTCTTAAAACAACATCAGTCTAACTTCCAGCATATATGTGTCCTTGTTTAACCAGCCAGATGTGTCATCTGTGATCTGACTCATCCTCTGAAGAATCGTGGCCAGTCTTCACTTTACTGTTGGCTAGCCAGTGAGCAAGCATGGCTGAACACACACACACACACACACACACACACACACACACACACACACACACACACACACACACACACACACACACACACACACACACGGACCTTCCTTTTAACCTTCATGGCGTCACTTGCTCTTGAGTTACTGCCACTCGCTGTTAGTAAATTGGATCTGCACTGGCAAACACGGCACATGCCTTAGTCTATTATAAATCACTGCTTTTGTTTACATCCTAAGAATCAGAACATGTTATAGTCCGTCATGTTGGAAGCCTACTCAGAGGTGTGGCAGTTGTGATGTTTTACATTGACCTGATAGGATGTGAATTTAAGTCTTGTCTAAATACTACTGCATTGTATTGTCAGGAGACAGATTTTGATGATGTACCTTTGAGCACTGGTATATCTTCAGTCTACATAACCTTCCCTGTATTGTAACCTAAAATGGACATTATTAAAAATTATATATAGTTGATATAATAGAGGTAGTTGACTCCCTCAGATTCTTTACCTATGAATAAAACAGGAGCATATTGGAACTTTTTACAACAGAGCCACAGACACACCAAATATTATACACAGAATCCTATATCCTGTCTTGAAATATTGTCAAAGCATATTTGTATTAAGCAGTATCAGCCTGCGTTATATTTGGGCTTGTGCGTGGCTCGGACACTGTTCATGATGACGAGCACCTAAAGCGTTGGGCTTGAAGGAGTAAAAGTGAAGAGAGTGGCAATAAATATCCCAAAAACCACAACTAGTGACATTTCCGATTTTCAGGCCTCGCTGACAGCAGGAAATCCTCCATCCTGTTAAGAGTGGCTTTATGGTGCGCCTTTCACTGCTCGAGCAGTCACCAATCACCCAGAGCCAAAGAGACACATCCAGTGCAGCAACGTGTGTGTTAAAATGGTCCTCAGGTGCACAAGAATCAATTTGCACTGTGCCCACGTCAGTTGGTTTTTTGATGTGGTGTTTTTATTTGGGGTATTTATTTTTCCAGTGATACTTACAGACATGATGCTTGATAATGCAACCATTTCACCCTTTTCATATGTGCAAGCACATCAGTATTGTGTGCTGAGTGCTCCTGAATGTGAGTGAAGAAAACCTCTTCACAGTGCTGTTTTCTGCAGGCAGTAATTTCATTATCAGACCTCAGAGCTCATTAAACCCAAGCAGATGTGGCAGACAGAGATGTGTTGCTTACACAAGGCAGCAGGTGAATTAGAGACCAGTCTAAGTAGCATGTGCTGTATGTCTGTGTCTCAATACAGTCTAGATAAGATTAAATGTTAATTAGAATATGTTTAATAGTTGAAATACATTTTTAAACGTTTAATAAGTCAAGCCTATGTTAGGAAAAATGATAGTAAACATTGAATTATTCTTTCTTTATTTAATTAATTGTAACAGCTTTACATTTATTATTTACATTGTCTTATTTTTATGAAAACACTATCATTAATCATATTTAAATCACAAGTCTTGCAAAAAAATGTTTATTAACACGTCACATTTGCATCTTATGATATCACATAAGCAGCGTGAAATTTCTTTCTGATGAAAAATGGATTCTGCCATGAAGTTCATTTGAAAGTGAGATTAAAGAGTAATTACAACTTCACATCCAGTGATTATTGCCTCGTGAATATAATCAATATCTTTGTTTACTCAGGACAATTCCAGTGCCTGTTTTGCTTCTTGCTCTGATTGAGTGGGGTGATTGGGACCATGTTATTATTCATGATGATGCCAGAGTATCTCAGTAGGCTGAGCATATGTGCTTTCTTTTGAACTTTTATCATTAAGATAAATGACTGAGATTAGTTAGAAAGGCGTTAGGCTTTCCTTTAGAGTTTCCAAAGGTGGGAAGTTTTTTGCATTCCACCAGAGTGGATCCATTGCCAGTAAAGTGAAACATTTAAGACCTGCCACTCTCAGAAATTCAGAAGTAAATGATTAACCGATTCCACTCAGTTGTTCCATTATTTCCTCGTCTGTTCATATGCGCTCGTGTTGCACTCACTGAAAAACAAAGCAAAGGTATTCATTACTTTCAACCCCTCCATCTCAGGGTTAACCCTCCACTGCCCTGCATAAGTCCACAGATGTCTGGCCTCACCGTGCTCCTCTCTGCTCCCGCTCAGTGCTCCGTCAGCAGGCCCACGTGTCACTGTCAGTGGGTCACTAGCAGGGCATCCAGGCTTGGACTCCAAGCCCATCAACACCTCCCTGGGGTCCCCGAGGCCACCTGCAGACTATCTGTGCCAGGTCAAGCCAGGCCAGTCGTGGGGTCGAATGGAGGTGGACTATGTCCTGAGGAAAAAGCCGAAGAAGGAGCAGAAGCTCTGCCCTGCTTAGAGCATATGGTCTTCCCAGCTATCCTGGAGCCTGTTGGTCACCTCTGAATGGAACCCCTCACAAAAGCAGGCTTTGTCAGTGTGTGCGCCGTAGTGAAGCTGTGCCTGTCCTTCTTTTTGGCAGAGACCTGCTGCTCGGTGGGCACTGGGACACGAGAATGAGCAAAGAACAGCTGGCCCATTCAGAGCAGACTGCTGCCCCACAGGAAACCCTCTCCATATCCTCTCTGCCTAGCTCATCAGCACCCACAAACACACAGAGGAGACTTGGCTCTATTTCTTTCCCTTCTCACTCCATTCTTTTTGCTGCCTTTGTGTCCCCTGGCTGCCTTCTCAGTTTGGATTTAGCAAATAGAATAAACAGGACAGATAAAGCAGACTGAAGTGAACAACTTCAGTCAAAACGATTCTCCACACCAAAGGCTGGTGGTGCATAGTAATTTTAAGTTAACTGCAAGTATCAAAGAACATTATGCGTGCGATTTCTGCCTATGGACATGGTGTTGGTGCTAGTCAGAGAACGGTGAGACTCACTCGACAAGAGAATGAAGTTGTGTACAATGCTTTTTGTATGTGATGTCGTTAATTAGACAGTGTGTTAGCTTAGATTCTTTTTCCAAAGTGCGAAGGAATGAAGCAGTCTAATTTGATTACATTGATTTAACTAGAAAAGAGAGTGACAATGAACTCATTCTCATGTTGTTCCTGGAAACACATTTAGCTAAGTCAGTCTGACTTCGAGCCAACACATCCCCTGTGGTTGTTTTGTGACCATGCTCATGAAATTGTTTAAGATATTCATATGTACATATGGTCATTGCTCTTATTTATTTATTTATTTTCCATCTTTGACCCACTATGAGGGTATGCAAATACCCTGAGCACCCTGAAAGCTCTCCCCGCTCCTCAGGGATCAGATGGAGAGACCCTTACCCTCTTCAGTCTCTGCTCAGTAACCAGTACTCCCTCTGTGTTAAGAGGTAGGATTCAGTACAACAAAACACTTGAGCAATAAAGCCTCTATACTTGGATTGCACCAGGTGGGTAATTTCCTGACCATACAAAAGCAGTGTTGAGTCTCCAGGACCATCAGAATAACAACAGGCTTTTCTTATCCTGTATAACATTTTTACCCAGTAACCCCAGATGATTGTAACACCAAAGCCACTTAAGGGAACATTACCTAACTTTTTTTTTTTTTTTTTTTTGTAAAAGCCAGTTAAGATTTGATTTTTGAGATACTCGCTATTTTTAAGAAAACGACTTAAATGAAATATTTTCAGTTTAATGTGTGTGACAGTAGTAAAAAAACTGAAATGATGGCATTACAAAAGTATTTTTTAGTAACCTGTGGCCTTCAGCATGCTGGTGAACAATTTGAAGCCTCACATGCAGCAGACAGGATTATCAGTGCTAGGTAGTCCTGGGCCATGGTTGGCAAATAGAAAATTGGACTTTTAGGAAGCAGGAACAAATTTCCAGAGGTGGGACCAAGTCATTGTTTTGCAAGTCTCAAGTAAGTCTCAAGTCTTTATCCTCAAGTCTCAAGTCAAGTCTCAAGTAATGTCAGGCAAGTCCGAGTCGAGTCTCAAGTCACTGGTGTAAAAGTCCGAGTCAAGTCACAAGTCTTAAACTTTGAATTTCAAGTCCTTTCGAGTCTTTAAAAAAAAAATGAAAAAAGAATGTTGCAGTTATGCTAAATGTAAATATTAGACCATGTAATTTTAAAATCTGTGTTTTTCTCAACACATGACAAAATAGTGAACTTAGAAAATATACACAAATTGTGAAATTGCACCTCTTTAAAATGCAGCTCAATTAAACCTAGCTCCAAGAATAATTTTCACCGACATTTCTGAGATAAGCTGCATGTTATTCTTGGATGCGGTTGTAGGACCGGCTTTAAAATCGCATGACAAAAATATCATACACATAAAAAAAAAACTGCATCACCAACGTAGCCTGGAAAACATTTGCTAGTTAGATGAAGTCAGCTATCTCATCGTAGCATATTTATATGCATATTTATAATTATACGGTTCTTGGAGTGAGTGCACACACTCATGAAGTTTAGCGCAATATTGTGTCAGGACAATTCACTATTTATGCACAATAAACAAAGGAGCATAGCGCGACAATTTCTGTTCAGCGCCAGACTTGCTTGTAACCTATATCACCAATTATGTTATGAAAATGACGTGTTAACTACAACAGCAGACTGACCTTCGTGTAAATGCTTGGAGCAGACTAACCTGTGAGCTGGAGTGTTCTGGGACGTTATATTTGATCTTTGAATGGCTGAAATCCAGGCCATCCGTCGCGTCTTTGTTACTTCGGAAACATGGCTCGAACAATTTCTCTTCAACGTCGTAATCCGATAACAACCGATCTCTTTACCCGTCAGCTTCCCATGGCTGTCATGCAACACCGGCTATTGCAGTTAATAATACAACAGCTTCTTGACATTTTTGTGTTTCTTTTTATCGCTGTGTGACTGATTTCAATTGAAAGCCTGCGTGCGCTAGTACCTCTTGCCACGAGTTCCCAGAATCCTTTGCGGTTTTACCCCTGAATGACATCACATTTTCAATCTCTATATAATATGCATGTTAAGTTTTATATTTGGGGTGAAATATCAAGTCTTTTCAAGTAAACCGGTTCAAGTCCAATTCAAGTCCCAGGTCATTGGTGTAAAAGTCCAAGTCAAGTCACAAGTCTTAGAACATTTTTTCAAGTCAAGTCTAAAGTCATAAAATTAATGACTCGAGTCTGACTCGAGTCCAAGTCATGTGACTCGAGTCCACACCTCTGCAAATTTCTACCTTCAAGAAGAAATTGAGAGATTTTTGTCTCTTGATTAGAAATCTTCCAGGGTGAGATTGACACTTTAGTAACAGGAAGTCATGTGAAAATGGAATTGGAGGTGGAAGTTATCAGTTTTCCAGTGGCTCAAATTCTCATTTGTAGTCATGATTTGTGTGAAGTGACCAAAAGAGTGAGAGAGCCACTTTTTTTAGTTGTACAAGTGGCGTCATCCTCAGCATAGGGCAAGGAACCCAAGCTGCTATTATATGTGAACTTAAGACAGTGTTTAGCAAATCTGTTCGCCAAACATTTCTCAGTGGGATAATGTTTGTAACAGTGTGTATGCATAAACAGCTTTAGGCATAAGTTGATTTGATTGAGAAATGGATTTTAAAAAAATTTATTACTTTACAGTACTCCAAGGGCCAGATTTACTAATGGTCTGCATTAGCAAAAAACAAACAAACAACCTCTTTAAACCCTTTTTAAAAAGCTACTCCCGGTGTTTACTAAAGGGGCACAGGGTCACTTTGGTGACTGAAAATGTTGGATACAGGTATTTTTCAAAGAGCCTTGCAATATGTGCTTGTAGAAGTTTTTCTTAGGGACAGACTTTGTGAGGGCCTATTCAACTGAATCACGGAAGCATGATTTGCTAAGGTTTGCAGCAGGCAATTTACTGCAACTTTTTTTTTTTTTTTAATTGTATACAATATAATAAAAAGTATGCCTTATTTTATGCCTGGTGTTTTTGTGGGAGTTGACACTAGGAGGGTTATGTGGACTGGGGGGGGGAGTGATTTTATCGGAGGAAGTGGGTAGATGTCAAAGGTGGATCGCTCAATGCTGTGAGCCTAGTCCTTAAGCTTTTGCCGTGTCCTTTTACTCTACATTGAGTCCTCACTCTGCATGTTTAAACCTGATTCCAACATATTTCATCATCAGGAGTAGTGGGATTTTGATGAAATGGAGCATAACTTAACTGAACCAAAGTGAGAATCCGAGGGAGCTGGAGAATCCCACTACGAGACTCATACATGGGTGCATGTTGTTGTACAGGCAGTGTTTCAGATTTTGGCACATAACGAAAATATCTTGTGTCTCATGCGTGCCTGTGCTCAATGCACTCACGCACACAGAGAAACCTTTTTAAAAATGTATCCTTCCTGGTATCTGTTAGAAACCAAATTGATGTTTGCCAGTAATAAATAATAAACATAAATGCTTCATGTTCTTCTTCTGCATAGCCTACAGGTCAAGTTAGTTTCTATAATTGAATATTTTGTAATAAGCAGTCAACCTATTGGTACACATTTCTCCAGAAAACCACAGTCTCAACCAGCAAGATGATAAGCACTCCTCAGCAATTTCTAACCGAAGCATTTGTCTCAATATCAAAACGATATGGATTCTTCTTCAGCTGCTTCTCATTGATTTGAATTGGCATACTGTTTCTGAAGAGAAATGGATTCGTATACCTGTGTTTACGCTGTATTATTTTGGTTAGATTGCTCAGTCCCTCGTCCTCTTTGCTAATTTTGATGCACTAATTTGTGCCGCTCTTTGGAGAATATTGGTCATTAATGAAATGAACTTGCTGTGTCTATGCAGTTCTGACCTCACATTCTGGCCCTGAGTGTTTTATGTTAATGTTTTGTATGTTGAAATGCAATAGAGCATGTATTTGGTTTCTCATTTACTTGCCCCATGCGCACAAATATGCCCAGATTAAAATATCGAAGGCTTTATCCCCATTACTTGCAGATGCATTGAATTTTCTGAGGCCTCTTCCTTGGATGCTCTTCTCATATTTAACTGGAAGTCCTGAGGGATTGTTTGCTATGAATACTGGATTTATGTATGCAGGTAGTGATTATTCAAACTACTGCAAGCAAACAGTGAAGTGAGTCTGTGTATGAGTTTCCATATATGTGTAAACATAGGGATTAGAGTGCCAGATGGCTTTATGAAGAGTGACATATTTAAGTCTGTAAAAGACTTGTGTCATTTCTACTTACATTAGGTAAAAGCTATGCCATCGCAGCTGGATTATAGATAAACCGTCACTAAACTCATTTGGATTTTGTACATCTATGAAGCCCATTCTTCATAGTGGACGTTTTTCTCTGTAGGACTTGTTCGCATGCTGTGGTTTCATCTTGAGTAATTAGACTCTTTGGGCTTTCTTAGAGCTGTGAAGTGCCATGCAGAAAATCCCAGCATGAGCAGCCCACAGTCTTTCTTAGACAAGTGTGACCCAGTATTTCCTGCAGCGACTGTGCACACTGAGGATGCAGAGAGGGGCTGCTAGGGTTTTGGAAGGAGAGGAGGGGGTTTATGTACAGCAACCGCAGCATTTTTTGCGAAACCTTGTGGCTTCTCCATTTCTCATTCCAGCTTGCCTCCTGCTCCCTGGGGAGTTTTGTTATCACCCGCTACATATATCAAAGTTCCTTTGCAGTTCCAGCCGGGCCCCCTTTATTTTCCAAGTCTTCCAGCTTGGTAGCCCGTTCAATGGAAACTTCAGAATTTCTAATGGAACAGTTGGGGACCTGGTGAGAGACAGGGGCCCCTGATTTCAGGTGGGCAGACACAGTGTTTACCTGCTGCCTGGTCCGATTATGACAGCTGCGCGGAGGCGTGTGGCAACAGAGTCGCTTCATCTGCGAAGAAAGTGTGCGAATGAAGACGGAAGCACCACCCACCCACGCTCTCCATATCCTGACAAAGGAAAGCCATTCACCGGGTCAGACGGTGCCAGACACTTGCAAGGATCACTCGTCCCGCACTCTTTTCGTACCTCTTTGTCTCTTTTCACTCTGTGTTTCTTTCTCTTCCCCTCTGCCACTTAGCCTCAGTGTTTGGAGGAAGATTGCATAAGCGCTGGACTGCTTTAACTCCGGGCAAAGCGAAGGAGTTTAATTGAAAAGGAGATCCGGAATGAAAACTCCCATTCCTTTTCAGGCCTCTGTTCTGTGAAAGCACGGAAATGTACCAGGGGAAAGAAGACGAAATGTACAGGAGAGACATTGAAAGAAATAGGTCATGTTCTTAAAACAAAATGAAAGGGAGGCAGTCTGACATCCCGCCGTCTCTGCACTACCTATAATGATCTTGGGTTCCTTATTTTTATTTTTATTTTTTAAACTTAGCCGAGTCTAACAAACTGTATCACATGCAACATACTTTTCTGTCCTAAGAAAAGGTATGCAGTTCCTGCAATAAAGCAAAACAAAACAGTCTCTAGTGTGTAGCATAATACAAAAGAGCTACTGAACTATCATTTTCTGTAATATAATAATATTACAGTAAACCTTTTGGGATGTAGGCTAAGAATTCTTTGTTTACGTATTGTGTTTATGAACCCTTTTTTTTTTTTTTTAAAGTGATGGATGGGTATGTGCTGGTGAATATGAGTTTTATATGCAAGCCTGTCTGTCTTTGCACAAGACGGATGGAACATAGTGTGGTGCTGTTGTGTAATGTTTGAATTTGCTCTAAAGCTTTCTTTTCTTTTAGCTTTGGCTTTTTCCCTTTTTACTCATTTTGATTGACTTTAATCCCTGAATAAGGTTGCAGCTTTTGTTCAGTGACCATGTTTGTCCTGCAGTTCAACGCTGTCAGTACAAGGCAAGGCGTACTCTATGTATATTTAAATGTGTAACAAGGTCATGCTGACAGAGAGCATGTTTGCTTTTTTCCCAAAATAAATAAAGCATCTGGTTCCCCGCCATCTCTCATCTGAGAATGCCACTCCTGTTTGTCGGAGGATTCTCGTGCTCACACTCCCAATTGTTGAGCCTCACTGCTTTGACACCTTTTCTTCATACTGATGATGTTTACTAATGGGACTAGGTGTCCACTGCCAAAGTTAGGACTGAGTCAGCTGATGTTTATCAGTGTTTCCTACAAAGAGAAGTATTGCCAAGGCTGCAGATATACCATGTCTTGTAGAAATACCCAAGAGGCCTGAGTAAGTCTAAAAAGATAAGTGTGCACTCCTGCCCACACAGGCCTTTCAATCTTGAAACGACACTATGCAAACACAAGATCCCGTTGGCTGATAATTTATTCAACAGAACTGAAGGCCTTACAAGGTTAAGAGCCACAGAGTCAAAAAGGCTCTTCTGCCTATTAATTGGCTTTGATCATTAGATGATGCATTATTAAAATGTCCTAAATAGCTGAGGCGGATCCAGGAAAGTGTTGAATCAGAGAGATGAGGTTGCAAAGAGCAGGATCTGAATGCTTGCCATGCTGAAATTTTGCCACTGCCTTAGGTTAATGGTGAGAATGTCTAAGATATAAAACGATGAGATATCTGGATATGTCTTTTATTCCGTATGTCTAAAATGATTGTTTTCCTAAGATCGGTGCTTCCCAGTTAATGCACAGCCATGCCCTGCTGTCGTAAAGCCACAATATATGAGTTAAGATAATGCAGACCTTAGTGCCGGTGCTGCCATTATGTATTCACTTCACTACATTTGTGGGCCTCGAGGTTGATTTGTCCTCACTTCATAAGTGGCCTCAGGCATGTTCTGAAGTTCAAGCTGGCCCTTCAGATGCAGGGCAGAAAATCCGTTCGGCAATGTCACTTTTCAAGTAGAGTTGTGTAAACTCTACTTCTGCTGCGATAAGTCGGATAAGATGAGTTTTTATCGGGTTGGGAGTCGAGGAGTTCTTTTGTTGTTTCCTTGATGCTCCCATTTGGCCTCTACTGCCACAGAGCTGGTGATTTATAAAATCTTAAACTATAGTACCTTAATTTTTCTTTTGTGAGGATTCATGGATATATTACTTCAAATGTGTGATGTTTGTTTTGGCACTGCTATTTGTTTTCTTTGCCAGACTGTAATACTGTAAATAGCATGTTTATGCATTAAGCTAATTTAACACCCTTATGTTTGCACATAGCATGGAACTTTTACTCTAAAAATAGCTTTCTTAGTCTCGACGGTTGGTGTGTTGAAACTTCACCTGTGCCTGAGTCAGCATTGTAAATACTGAGACTGAAAGTTATTGGATAGCTGAAAATAACCCATCAGATGCCCTCATATGGAAAAGGTATGTCATCTTGCTCCAGTTAAGTATGACTGTTGATTCATTGTACCTTCTCCTTATGACAGGCAAGCAATTGTGTGGCTTGTAAAGGGCTATTATTACTGCTCTTATGGTAGGTCTACTGTTGGAATTCTAATTCTATGTGAATTACAGTGGCAATCTGAGAGCTGCCCAAAGAAAAAGCTTGAATTGAGACAATGGAGAGTAACAGCTAAAGGTTTTCTAAATAAAGCCAACATCAGCTCGGTGATGCAGACGTGTATGCTTTGTAGCCTAATACTGTAAATAGTCAGCAGTTGTAAGTTTGTCGACACAGCTGCAGTGATGCAACTGCAGCAGCACTCCAGCTATTTTTGAACCACTCAGTCTGTTTTTCATTGAGGCATTCCTACCACAAAATGAATGGATACACACAGAAATGTGTCCATTCAGCTACTTAAGGACTCTGTCATGTCAACATTACTTATCTCACCCTTCTGAGATACAGGTCTTTTATGTTACCTTTTGTAAGAAAGCAAAACAAATGCAATCAATGAGGAGCAAAAAAAAAGAGCGTATCTCACTACTTTACATTAAAAGCTATAGATTTTTCTCAGTTATTAGTGCTTAGTATCTTTTTTACTGTCTCCAAAATCAGCCTGTAATCCATTTATTTTGGCTAAAATAAAATAACATGTTCAGTGCCATCTAACAGCAAATGTAATTTTTACCTGAGTTAATGTATAAACTGACATTACCTAGGCTGAGGCAATATAGCTTCCCCCCTTAAGCGAACGAAAATACAAAATGCCTGCGATTTACAACCCTGTGAAAGCATGCTTTTGGTGTCACAGGAAGGTTTTGATCTTCCTATCTGGATTAATAAATGTCACTCACAAATTAGTTTACATAGCTGCTGCTGCTGTTGTTGCTGAGTAATACTGTAAACATAGGGACACAGACAGGAAAATGATAAACATATGGCTTATAACAGTAAGCCTGATTCAGTTTCAGAGAGCACAGTGATGTTAAAGTCAAAAGCTGTCAGTTGTTCCTGTGTTTATTCCTGTTAGCGTTTGATGAATTTAATGCAGAGGTTCGTAGCAATGCAGGGGGAAATGCTGTTAAGCTGATATTTGACTTTTCTGACACATTTGGATGGTGCCTCCAACTCTGTTCTGTGTGCAGCTGCCAAATATCTGCTTCTGGATTGGCAGCTCTCCTTCATAGCTGATTTATATTCATAGAGTTTGTCCTGTGCGCCCCTGACCCTACATTTTCATAGTTGAAAGACCTTATTGTTCGTGTTGTAGGGAAATAGCCTGCGGATCCCAGTATCTGCTAAACATGATGAACAATCGCTGCCGTTATTGTTATGATGATGATAATAAGAAATAAGCACTGTAGATATTATAAAATAAAGCGCACAGCTGTGTTGTTGTGGGGGGTTTTTTGTTTTTAATTTCCTTGTACCCGCCTATAAATAACGACAGAACAAATTTATTTTCACAAGACATAGCAAGCTTTAACAAAGTTAAATACACTTGTCAGTTTCCAGTTTTATTCCTAATTTCAATAAAACAGTGGAACACAAATATTTCAGTGGATTGCGATAACATTGCCTCTCATGAAACTGAAGGTTGAATCTCTGATCATGGAATTTCATTCTTAGGAAAATTAGGAATGAAGCCGTGCCACGCTAGCTTTCAAGTGTTTGTAAAATACACAGATTTAACACTTTCAGTACTGCATCACTAAGTAATATGATATGAATGCAGTGGTTTAATTAAGTGGGGCGATTATTAGACAGGAGAACCACTCTGATTTTTAAGGATGTACATGAGCCAACTAGCCAGCATTTATGGCACATAAACACACATTTTAGTGGTTTCCTTTGATTTCTGAATGTGTGTGTATAGTTTTGGAAAAGTGGTTTAAAAAAAACAAAACACTGCCACCCAGTATCACTCTAACTACATCCCAATAAATATAGTTTAGCATCTGGAGAAAACTGAGCCTGACAGGCCTTGACAGGCCTAGTTGTGGTTGCTAAATTATGTCTTGAGGATTGCTGTTGAGGGGAAAAGTTAAGTGAAAGGTCAGTGGTCCAGTCATGCACCGTATCTCTCCTAACTACACTCATTACATGCATTTATTCAGACCCAACAGCAGTGCAGAGTTCCAGATGCAGTGTGAGGTTTAGTTTAGACCAAAGGGTTACACGTCCTCCTGTTGTTGCCATGAATCCATCCAGCCACATTTCAGCTCCCTCCAGTGCTCCTTAGTCCGGTTTCTGTTGCAGTAGCACTGCAGTTAGCCAGCTAACAGAGTCTGACGTCTGACTGCCACTCTGTATTCTAACAGCACACACCTTTTCATTCAAGACATATTTAATTAAAATGTCCTCAATTTTCAGACCATGCAAAGATATTTTAATCTGCTCCCATTACGGACAGTAGAGCGCTAAATAAATGGAAGAAGTGGAAATTAGATTGAACTTGAGTTTATATGTGATGATAGGATGGTTGGCTGTGACTTCTAATGGCATTAAAAAGAATTAAAGGTATTAACATCACCAGGGTGAGAGCAGGTATAATTGAGACATGGCACACAGCCAGCAAAGTGACAGAAGGCTCTGTTTTAAGTGACAAGAAAATGAGAAATTGGGAATGCTCAGCAGCTACTGCTGATTGTGATAAGCTGATAACTGTGCAAATGTGAGATAAATGTGATGTGGATAAAGCCCATCTGTGTTCCTTCCATTAAAAGATCGATTAAGAAAATAGGCAATTGTTAAATTTTGCATTCACCACAGGTGTTCCTGTTTAAGAAACCAGGTAACTTTAAGAGTCATTCTTAAAGTAAAATTATTACAGTTTTTTTTTTTTGTACAGCAATACAATATTTTGCATATTTTTTTTGTTAAACTTCTCGTTCCTGAGTAAAACAGGATTGCCAGTTTGCCTCTGTAACGTGAAGCTCATTGAGCAGTTCTGTTCGTTAGCAGCACAATGTTAGAATAAGATGCAGGGCTGAGTGCTGCTGTTTGCCCGGCCATCTAGCCTCCATCATTGTCACAGGAATGACAGAAAAACTGAGACCAGCTGCCCCAACCCATTACTGCTGCGAATGTGCAGAGTGGTGCCCACACACACACACACACGCACTCTCCACTCTCCGACACATTTAGCTGTCTGGCTTTTGTTCTAATGGAAGAACTGGCTTGGCTTTTAAAAGCGGTCAATTAAGCCCAATTGAGAGAAGGAGGGAAATCAGCATGTTACTTAATGAATGTCAGGAGACAAGTAATTATGACATGTCTGGAGAATGTGACTCTGGCATGAAAATGAGCTGATCCGGACATTTGTGAGGCTGGCGATTGATGCGTTGGATGTATTCGTCTTTATCGTGTAATCATCCGTGGAGTGTGTCATGACTGAAAATTAACTCATTTATGCAGTCTTTGTTACAGTACCATCATGAGCTACCTTTTGACAAATTACAACTCCTCCTTAAACAACTGCTTTTCAGACAAAGTATTGTACATACACATACAAGCTTGTTTTCATATCTTAGTGAGGACCTCTTATTGATATAATGCTTTGCCTAGCCGCTTACCCTAACCATCAAAAATGAATGCCTAGTCCTAACCCTCAGCCTAAACCTAACCTTAACCTAATTGTAACCCTGACACTAAAACCACATTTTGAGCCTCAAAAATTCCTTCAAACTCATGGGGACGGGCATTTTGCCCTTATTAGTGACCGTTGGACCCCACAAGTATAGTAGCATGGGTATTTTCTGTCCCCACAAAGATGTCTAAATATGTACACACCCACTTTTCAAATCAATTCATTTCCATGTTATTAATATTGCGCCAAATCACAACAGTTGCCTTAAGGTAGGGCTGTTCGATATAACGATATATATCGGATGACGATATAAAAACGTCTATCGTTTCATTTTACGCTATTGTTTGTTTCGTGGTGTCACTTTACGGCAATATTTTTTTCATCGTTTTGATGGTCACTGTAGTGGCTATGTTAATTTCTTAAAGTTCTCTCTTTCTCTTACATTTAATATAACCACACTAAGGACAGACAAGCGCCTGTTTTTATGCGTTGTGGTTAGCAACAACGACGGTAACACCATCGCGTGTCCGCTTGTTTATTTTCCACATAAACCTTTCACAATAAACCTCAACATCCTGTTGAGATTTTTCAAAATAAACTGAATCACGTGAAAGAGCAGATTATTTACGGATGAGAAGTAAAAAAGAGCCGCCAGGTGCTAAAAAAGAAACCTTAGACTCAAACATTAGAACAGGCTGTTCCCCGCAGCACGCAGTGTAATAAATACTCTCAAAGAAAACGGCGGCCGTTACAACTTATGTCTAAAAATTTATAGTTTCATACATCGGTTAAAACACTCGACTCCAGGTACATGACGCGCAGCTGAAAACACTTCCCGCAAGTCGAGCTGCCCGAGATTCACAGAATCTGCAAAAATGTTACATTTTTGTGATTTATATCGTTATCGGACGATAGAATTCTTATATCGGGATATGAGATTTTGGTCATATCGCACAGCCCTACCTTAAGGCACTCTATATTGTAAGGTAAAAACTCCACAATAAACATTCTGTGTTTGTTTGACTGCTACACTGTTGAAAATACTCCCCACCCCACCACCACTCACAGCCTAAAACACTGATGCCTTATCTGAATGAACTTATTAGAAATTTGTGTTAAATAGCAGTTGGACAGGTGTATCTAACAAAGTGGCCAGTGAGTGTGTATAAAAAGTGGATTTTTTTCTTTTCTTGGAGCATCAACTCTAGATTCAGTTTTATCAGATGTCAGAGAGCGCCTTAAGTCTCCAGCATGGCATCATGCTGCACCAGCAGCAGCAACTACAAAGGCATTTGTTTGACACAGTGGTGTCTCTCTCCCATTTTTCGATTCTTTTATTAACTCAATTTCTCATCCGTTTCTGTAAGGGGGTGGCGGAAAAATGCTGAAATTGACCCTGGCTCCTTTTCTCCTTCCTGAGTACTCCCTGAAGTCAGCACAGTGTTGCTTTCACTGTGTTTTTTAGCTTTACGTTGTGTCTTGTTGTGTCAAGTCCTCAGCATAAAAAAAGTATTATTTTTAAGTGAGAACAAAGGAAATCAGGTAGAAAGCCGATTCTACCTTATATATCTGATTTACCTGTTGTTTTTAGTTTGGGTATATTTCTTATTACTGTTTGACTGTCCTGTCAGTCTGCATCATCTGCTTCTTCTGTGTTGTGTTTAGTTTACTACAGTACAAGCATTCTCTTATAAAGGGGCTGTCTTAATTTGTCTCATAATGAGGTTGCTAGATTAGATAGCTGTAAGGCTAAAATTAATTTCCTGCTGTTATAAATATGCCTTAAAATCAGATGACCTTGCAATAAAGATGACACTGACAATACTTAAGATTAATTTTCAACTATGAGCTTTCTTATCTATCCATTCTTTTCTGGTGTCACCACCCCACTGCTTTGAAGTGGTTATATTTGTAGATCAGTGGACATGACTTTTGTTCAACTTACTGTAGCAAGAAGTCATCTGTGTCCTACTGCCAGCCATCAGTGTTGTAAACACAGCAATACTCTTTGCCAAAGTACTTCCACAGATGGCTCAATGAAGCACTCTGCCTTGTTGTTCCTGTTTATTCAGCACTGCTCATCCCCATAATGAAATAGCTTCATTACAGCAATTTGCACTCATTCAGCAGTCTGGGAGAGCATGCAGATGCTCAAGTTGCACCGGTAAGCATTGAGAAAATGAACCCGTCCCGCTCTTCAAAAAACAACAGTAATTCTGATAACATTGAGAACTCCATGTAATGTGTTTGTCATATTACAGATTTGGGCAACCAGAACACATCCATTCACTTGTCTACATATGGCCTAGCTGGAACGAGCAATAGGAGATGCAAATTATGGCACAAGAGAATTCAGACGAGATTTCTCCCAGACCTTGTAACTTATTGGATTTTTGTTGCAGTTTGGCAGGTGGTCTGCGGTTGAGATTTTTCATTGCTCCAAAAACGTTGGACCCCATCTGAAGCAGACCTGTGGAATCTGATCTGCATACATTAGGATTCCAATAAAAAAGGGATAGCTGAACCCAACAAACAGCCTACCTGAAACGAAGGATAGCTGAGCCCAGTCCATAATGAGGCTGTAATGGAGAGAAAACAGAAACCTCATCGGCAGCACAAGGAATAACACGAGCAGCGAGTAAGAACTAAAAGGAACTAAAATAGTTTGCTTATGTGCTTCATAATTTTATATAAAAATTAATCCAGACATTTTACATATTGACCCACAAATCCTGTAAAGGATCTTCCCTGACCCAATTCGACTAAGTGGCGTTTGTACCTTTTCCAACTCAACTGAGTTCAAAAAGACAGGTCTGACCGGACCTATGAAGACTTCTAATTTCCACTACATCTCCTCAGAGGCATAGCTGTTTTCAGTATTTTTAAATAAATGGTTTTAATGATAAAGCCATAATGCTCTGCTTCAGTGTTAAACCAAAATGCAGACTTCTTAAGTATCTCTCATAGGCAGTTTCTGTATGGATGAGCACAGTCTGTGTCCATCCATACAGACACTGCCTATATGGATGAGCACAGTCTTTGGGGATCCAGCTGCTCTCAGCACATGCTAGCCTTACAGAAACTTTAATTCCCTGCACTAGTACCCATAACTGGAAGAAGTTGTTCATTGCATGCGGTTAAGATGGCAGCAAAACGTGTGTGCGATACAAACAGTAACCTGCTGACTCAGTTCATTTTGTGGCAATGGTTTCCTGCTAATAATAGAATAGAATAGAATGTTGACCTGCTTTGATTGTGGAAAATCAAAAATTCTGACAGGAAATATGCAGTGTTTGTGTGACTTAAAGCTAGTGATAGAAAATCATCAGTTATTAATAGATACACGGTGATGTTTCCTTAAGGGCACAATGTTTATGTAAGACCAGCAGATGTTGGTGACTTGAGGGGAAATCCAGGCTTTGATCACCAGGATTACTTCATTTGACTATAAATCAAAGTCATCTTCTTAGTGGGGAACCTGTTAACTATGCAGCCATGCAGCCAAGCTAAGGACCAAAAAGCAGAACACTCTTCACCAAAGTTATTCTCCTCACAGCCTCCTCGCAGTAATCATCTCCAGACCTGGTCACGCCACTGCCCGGTGACTCAGTTCATCCTTTTACGAAAGTACTGTTTGTGTCATTTCACGGCACTTCAAAGCACTGTGAGTAGCTGCCGCAACACTCTGTTGTCAAAAGAAATACAGCAGAGAAATAGTGTGGCGAGCAATCTTAGGCATATGACCAAGAGTGTTGTTGTTTGGATTTCTTTCTGCCAAGTCTCACTCTGTGTTTCATTCCACTCTTGTCGGCTTACCTGTTCATTTTTTTTCTTCATTGTTTTGAGGTGCAGTAAGCTAACCTGTATTGCGCTGAAGCTGGTTTAAGAACTTAATTTCCAAAGGATGATGTTCACCGCACCAAAATATTGTCATGTTTATTCACTTGATAATGATAGACTTGGATATTGCTGTTTTCAGTATTCACTTCTTACAACTGTGTTCTCCTTTCACTCCAGAATCTGGAAAGTAATTTTCTATTTTTCAAAGGTCATTTGAGGGCCCAGTCATGTAAATGATGAAGCCTCGCATGTTCCTCCATTTCCTATCCTTATAAACAACCAGGAAATTGAAAGCAATAATTCTTGATAGAATGGTAAACCTTCCTGAAATGGGTTTTCCATGACATTTCAGTACGCTTTGCTATCCTCCTTTTGGTGGTACAAATATAGTTTCCCTTGTGCCAGTGTGGGTGCTGCAGACCTGCAGACCTGCAATCTCTATTTAAATATTATGAATTTATTCTACAGCTTTCTCTAATTCACATCAGAGAATGTTAAGTGCTGGGCTGTGTTGCAACTTCAGAAGACCAGGATGGTCTTTGATCCAAGAGAGTGCAGTTAAGAGGTTGTCTGTCTCTTAATTGTTCACTGCTGGAGAAACTGCAGCACCAACAGCTGATTGAACCTACAGTAATAATGAAGGATAGTCACTGCGCATCACTGAGCGTGTGTGTTTTTATCTATGTTTACAGATTCTGCTTTAGTAAAGTTGCAGTTTGGAGTTCCCGTAATAGCATGTTTTACATCCTGCAAGTGCACATTTACAAATGTGCTGTGCTGTTGCATTTGTTGGTTTATATCGTGTTTTTCTGACTAATTCGATGTTGTTCATGAATATTAGAATGGTACCAGGTTATTTGGAGACAAACGAAAAAATGTGTTAACTGAGGCCTGATTTAGACTCCTGCTGTGAATCACTGTGGAGTCTAATACATAACCTACATAAGTGGCTGACAGCGTTGCTTGCATTTATGCTTGTGCTGGTAGATTATGTGTCAGTTAACTTGTGCTCATGTCCCAGAGTTTTATATGCAGTGCAAACAAGTAAAGTGCTGGGACTTTTTTACTTCCAGCGTCGTCGTCTTTGTTTTCAGGGTGCAAACATGTTTTTCTTCTTTTGTCCTTTTACGTTCCCTCACTTCCATTCTAATATTTTTCAATCGCTCTTCAGGAATTTGCTAACATTTGTGAGTCTTTATATTAATTGTATGATTTGTATTCCATATACTGTGACATGGTTGTTATTCTGTTACTGAAAAACTCAAAAATTGCAACAAAAAGTAGCCCGAAATGCAGATGGCAGGTTACGTCATAGGTTATATTGTAGAAGTTTGCAGTTACTGTGTAGCAATGACATAGAATTCTTGCCAAATAAGGCTGAAGTTTGCATTGATACTGATCAAAGATCATTTTTGACCGTGGTTGGGATTTGGGACTTTATAAGGAAACAGACTTGAACTGAATAAAAATAAATTAGCTTTATCCATTGCTAGCAAACAAAACAGCTAGCACCAAATTGGAGTTGACCTGTGATGTTCGATAGAGATGAAAGCAATAACTGAGCTGAGCTGCAGTCCATGTCTTATTGCCCTGTGCAAAATATTCACACTTATAAACACTTAAAAGAAGTAAAGAAAATCTGCTGCTTTCGATTATCCCAAATTCTAAAAATAAACCTGGAAAATAAACGTTAATTATCTAAAATGCTACTAAATGGACTAAAATGTTGCATCATAAATCATGCTTGATTTGTCCAGAAAGAATGCTTTTTCGATTTTTGTTTTGGAGCTCCCTGATTATGTCTTGTTTTGAAATTGTGGTGCCCTGAGAAAAAATTGGACTTCATTTTTGCTTGCCCCCATATGTTTAGCATTTGAGTCCAACACTGAGCCTTAAGGTTGGGCCTGAGGCCTTTCGCAGTGTGGCAGATGGTGGATTATCCAAACAAGTGGACAAATTACCTCGGATTCCCCTCTGCGTCTGGGTGCTGTTGAGAGTAGCAAGAGCCCAGCAGCCAGACCTGCCAACAGTGGGTCAGCTGGCACAGAGGGCTGTTCACACACTACCCTGCCTTACTTCCTGGCATCTTCATTTCCCCTCTTCTGTTTTTTTTTTTTTTTTCATCCCATTTTTCAACTCTTGCTCATTCTCCTTCCACTTGGCAAGGTTTCATTCACCGCAAATGGACCTTGGAGTGGTTTTGTTTCAATACAACTCCCCTTTTTGGTTTCGGTGGATATTGTTCATGGCCTTGATTTGTGGATGATTTAAAGAGACATCTGCAGATGGGCTTCTTGTGATTGATTGTTTCTGCCTCTGCTGCTCTCTCCTGGAAACTGTGTAATTATGATGAGAAGGACAACAAATGGCTTGTGTTCAGTCATGATCTATTGTAGGTAAAAACAATAAAAAACAAGTGAGACTGTATCATTAGTTCTTCGGGGCTCCATTTTTTTTTTTTAAAGAGAGGAGGAGACTAGGCTAATCTCATTTACCCCTAACAGTTCTAAGAAGCTATGTGTCACCTTCCAGAAAATGCTCAGGACGTCTAATCTAGCACTGTCATACAATAGACCTTGATGGTGATAAATTATGCTTTTAAGATGTGAGTCTTAAGTCTTAATGGTGATCAAATGCCTCTTTCCTAATTGAATTGTCCTGCAGGCATTACATGGTCCATGTAAGTGTATCAGGACGGGAGCCAGGGGAGGCTGAAGATTCTTGATGCTCTGTTCAAATAGACCCTGAATGGCTAATGAATGTTATTAATGAAGCCTGCTAATGCAAGCAGACAGCCATTCAAAATTAACCATTTCAAGGGAACAAAAGCGTAAGGATGGGATAATCCTCCTCATCTGCAACAACCGTGTCATCTTTTTCATCCATTCACGCGTGTATTCATGAGTTCTTGGAGCCGTAAATATTTTTCAGCCTCATCTGCCGCTCCGCCCCTTGTGTCCTATCAAGACTCACTTGTGAGCTGGGCTCCCTGTTTTGCAGACTGCCAGTGGAAAGGTCAGGTATCATTTAGCCAGCAGAGAATGCTTTCGCTGGTGCCACATCCTCCACACTGTGTCCACAAGAATTTACACAACAGCAGTGGAAAATGTCAGTACACACAGAGCATGATGATAAGACGCTTCCGACAATATTCTCGTCTTTCCCACTGTTATTTAGACTGTAAGTGTTGAATCGTTCTGTTTCTCTTGTGACATGATCGCATATAGAGTACACACAAGAAAGGTGATAATGTCATTCAGCAATCTTGGATTTTTTTTTTTTTTTTTTTTGTCTTTCTCTGTAGTGTGTGAAGCAGAGGCTGACAAGTTATAGAAAATTTGAGCCAGAAGAAATTGGCCCCTCCTGTTCCTGACAGGATTTTGGTAGCTTCCTATGTCTCAGCAGGAAGTGCAAAAAGTCAGACTTCTCAGTCTTTCATCTCCACGCCCACAGAACTAGAACACAGAACCCCTGTCTCCTCCGTATGTTTTGTAGGGCAGGGCCTGCCTACATGTTTGTTTCTTTCCCTGTCACACATTTCACACACGCACACGTATATAGACAAGTAGACCTACAATCAAAAGTCTTACTCCTCGCATAAGATGGCAGAGATTGCTTCCTTCCTCCCCGCTAACATTTCTTCATTTGCCTAATGTCCTGTCAGTCCCGTAGAGGCTCCTTTTCAGCAAAACTATGTTTTATTCATTGAAGAAAACAGAGCGCTCAAGTTAGAAATACACTTGTCAGAAGTTAACAGCACAACTGTGCATAGCAGAAAGATTATGACCGTTCAACAGTCAGCCGCGACACATGTGTGGAATCCGGCGTGTGTGCTCCCTAAAGAGAGCGCATGAGGAGCAGTCGAGAGTGAGGCAGCAGGTGCAAGAATGTGTTAGCAGCTCTGAGCGGGATGGGTCTTGTCAGCCCACCCCTGTTACTCTGTAGGGAGGTGGGGTAGGGAGTATTTTTCGTGGCAGTGCGGCACATCCATGCGTGTGATTGTCAGCCACTGGTATGCATCTTGTGTGCTCTCCACACATTTGTACCAATCGTCTGTGGCGTCAAATGTGTTCATGTAGCTACTTGTCTCATATTTGTGCGTACCAGGTGACCTTTCATTAACATGGCCTTTTTTGAATACAGTCGCCCACACAGCTGCAGAAGGAGACAAATCCAGAAGCCTCCCACTCGCTAGTGCTATAACCAGCTAAATACCAGACTAACAGCAGGTATGCAGCCTTGTGAAGCCATGATATTGTAGTTTAGACCACAGTAATAGATGGTTTTGACCTAAAAGGGGGAGTTCTCTGTATGTGTGTTCTCGTGCATGCTTGAGTATGTGAATAACTATTGTTAAAAAAAGGCCAGCATGTCATTCCTTCCAACTAGCGTGATATACAGAGGGAGCTGGCTTAAATCAATAGTAGCATTCCTACAAAACATACTCGGCAGCTGCTTATAACACTTTGATATCACGCTCCCTGCCCTAGTGACAGAATGAGCTTCATCCTGCTCCACGGCCTGGCTCTTTGTGTTTTGCTTGCATCCACATTTTGTGAAAGGGATTTTGGCAATGGAGAAGGCATTCCTGCTGGGGTTGAAGGAGGCGGCCAAACCACATGGAGGATGATTACACTCCTGAGGGAAACAGTGGAAGAAGTGGGAGAGTAAAACCTAGTTTGGCTCATCTTTACTACATGTTGACTGCCTGCAATGGCTTCCGTATATACTATAAATCTAAAAGTGCATTTTTTATTTATTTTTTTTGCCACAAAGAGTTAGTTGCAGTGCAAACAAGCCGTTCTTTTGACTTGTACTGTCACACCAACTTCTGCTGCTTCATCAGTGGGATGAGCCTTATAGCTTGGCAGTTCTTTCAGCCTTCTGCTGGGTTTTTTTTGTTTTTTGTTTTCTCTGCAATGGCATGGACCATTATTGGATCCGGGAAAGGGATGAGGCAAAAATTACTCACTCAGCATTATCCAGTTTTTATTGGCATGAGTGTTTTTACAGGATTCCCGCTGACTTTTAAAGGCGGGGTATGAATATATTTTAAGGGACATTCTAACGCAAGTCCTGAGCCTGATTCCGGTCAAATGTTAATAACTGTTCTGCAATAGTGACACACTCTTTCCCAAAATACAGCGCTGGCAAACTGTAGTTTCATTGGTGGTGTTTTTTTGGAACTTGAACTATAAAAATCAGGAGAGCGCTGACGGATGTTTGGCAGAGGAACGACCAGCGCTGCTGCTGTTGCTGCTGGCAAATTTGTGGAGAAGCCCACGTGGCATACTGCAGGCACATGTCTGGGGTCCAGCCAACAGAGAGGTGTCATAAAAGTGTAAAAAAGGTGTGGGACCTGGCATAGCAGACACTGACATCGTATTATTACGTTGCGAGCTGTTTTTTACTGCGAATCAAGGCAGCTATGTTTGTCTTTCCTCAATCCTATCTGATTAAATCATGTTCGTAGCTATTATACAGTTTTGCACATTTTTTAAATTATATTTGATTGAATTTTTTTTTAAAGACTAGATTGGGATGCACTTATGATTTCAGATTGTCTGCAAGGCCAATTTATACTTTGTTAAATTAAAGTCAGCAGCTCATAAATAAAATTTAAACTAAGAGTAAGAAGAATAACGTTACAAGTGTAAATAAATGAGCAAAAAGTTGTGCTAAAAAAACAATAAAAAAAAAAAAAGGTTAAGAGTGAAGTTAAACTTCTGCTGAATTTCTTTTTTTTTTTTTTTAATATTTCCACAAGAAAATGCAAAGCAGAGATCCTGTCGTCAAAATTGTATACTAATTCTAGGGTCGGTCATTACGAGCCTTTATTGACGAGCCCTTTTGTTATGGTAGTACTTTAACCTGACACATAGAAAAAAGTCGAAAATCTTTAGCACTAATTCCCACACACCATCAATCAGCTGTCCATAAATTACTCCTGCTCCTGTAGTTTATGAAGTGCCACATGTCATACCCCACTTAAGGACGCGAGCGCTGTGGAAGTCGTTTAGGTGTTTAAGAAATGTATTCATGAGGAGCGATAGAACTAGTTTATTCCAGGTTTACTTTGCAACTTTTTTTTTTTCACTGGTAATCAGTTTTGTTTACAAGAGCTCATTTTCTACAGTGCACTCTTGGGGTCGATTAGCATTCATTGTTCAGTCATCTGGAGTTTTTGTTTTGTGTTTGACTCATTAAGGAAAATGAGCTCGCTTTTATGGGATAGCTCCTTGTAGAGTGTGAATAAAGCAAATTTGAAGAAGAGTAAAATTAAGAGCTTCATTTGGAGTGAGACTGAACTGACGTTTGAGTTTCATTACATACCGTCACCATGAGCACACATTGGCTCATGTGCCTTTAATCTTCACCATAACTACACGTCAACTTTTATAACAATTTTTTTTTTTAATAAAATCGACTTTGGTTGGAAACAAGATTTGAATTGACAACCGTGTTGAAATGTATTCTTGTCCTTTCTTTTGAAATGACATTTCTTTTCTTCTTCTTTTTGCCAGCTATTGCATTGTCTTGTTTACTCCTCAAGGGCAGGTGCTCAGCAGTATTGATGTGTAAGCTCGTGCTATGAATTTTGAAACGCTTTGATTAACAGTGAGCCATGTGAAAGCTAATGAAATTTTAATATGTATTGTTTGTATGGAAACAAAAAATATGCATCATCCCATTCGCTGTTGTCAAATATTGACCTAAATACCAACAAGGGATAAAGAATTTTAATTTTGATACAGTGTGACAAATCAATCAAAAGGCTTTTGAGTGTCATGAAAGATGATGTAATAAAACAAGAGAGAAAAGCTTTAATAAAAAAGAAATCAATACATCATGTGAGTTAATAAAAGGCACGGGTACAAATTCATGAGATAAAAATATGCTATAAATTTCTTGTTTGGATCTGAATATCACAGCAACACAGCAACTGTACTGTGACACAAATGCATTCCAGCTTGTGGATGCATTCATTAGCATGACCAACATTCATGTTTACTTTCGCTCTCTGTACATCTTATAAGAATGGTGAAATATTGCGTAAAAACCCCTGCTGTTATACTCCATTTCTGCCTTTTCCTCAGTGCCACAATGGCGCATGAGAAAATGATGCAAATGACCATCTGCTACGACGGTGTTTGTTCTTCCAGTCTGCGCTGTAGTCAGGCAGGTCTTGGTCTCAGCTACACCTGCTGGGAGCTTGGTTAGCATATTTGTGCCAACTGGTAGGCATGCGGGTAAAACGTCCATGAAAATGAAGAGAGATTTCGTGGGAGCATATAAGGACTTTACTGCACTTCCCTTTCTAAAACCCAGATTTAATGTGGTTTGGTTGCACAGAGAAAGAACGATGCACATTTGGATGTTTTATTGCAAATTGCTCGGTCCTTTTTACCTTAGTTTTATAAGAAATGCCGTGGCCCTTACTGCTAGCTCATATTTCATGTGCCTTCCCAGCTCTGGTCTATCAGCCCTGTCAGACTGAATCAGGTTGGACAGAGCTGAGAGGTCTGACTGGACTTTATCAGAGGTTTCTCTCCAGGCTGTCTAATGTCTGATCTAATGGAAGCTGAAGAGGACAGACAACAAACACACTAACATACACACACAGGGTAGACTTTCACTCTTGTTCAGCTCACTGGATATATTGCAGATCCAAAGACCAAAGTACATAAAGGCGCTAGAGGAGTGAAGTGTATGACGTTAATCATTTTGCTTATATAAAGCTTTTACGATATGTTATTGGTTTTCTTTTTCTTTTGTTTGCTTTTTGAAACCAGTGCATATGTGTAAAGTTTAGCTGGAGTAACCGACAGCGCAGTCTCTAGCTGTAGTCAGACACTTTTACAGTAGGTTTTAATTAGGCTTTGGCTATTTGCAATGATTCATGTCTGATCGTTGGACTGGATGCTTTCAATATTAGAGCGTGGGCTTTATAAAAAATGCATTCCACCAGAAACATAAAACATGAAAAACATTATCCACTCTCCCATTATATCGTTAGAGCCACATCTCTGCCTTAGTTGTCTTTTCTTTTTATAGAGGATGAAGTTGAATGGCTAAAATAAAACCAGCGCAGCACAAATGCCTGAGTGATCAAGTTATCAATTACGTCTGACCTCAAGGGAGTCTGTTTTCTGAATGCTGTTGGCAAAATACACTTCAGTAAAAATTCGATCATTTCCTGAACAAAGGTCCAATTTTGAAAGTTTATTTTGTGTATTTGCCAAAAGACTTGTATTGCTCATTCTGCATTTTAGCTCAATATGTTGCAGTTTGCTGTGGAAATCTGATAAGTGGACTGCAACTATCCTTTTGTAAAATATTTCGAACCCACTTTCTCTAAGACTGTTGGTGTTCCCCATTGTTTAATCTGCTGGCAGTCATGTTGTTTCATTTGCTCAGAAGCAGGGTGACAGGGATCAGATCACAGGCAGTCATGTAAACACTGTTAGCAGCTTACAGTGGTAATCCGCCTTTACTGTATTTACTTCTCCTCATGTGTAATCAAGTGGGGAACACCTACCAAGAGGCAGCACTCATCTGAAGGTCAAAACAGCACAAGTGTCAAGAGAGACCACGGTCAATGCTGTGTAACTATTTGCATTGCCCGAGCCTCGCTAATGCACGTTTTCCCCAAGGACACGTACGTCCTCTGGAATAGCAGGATTGGTACACAAGTCACAATGCTGCACCAGCAGAAGTAGCTATCTCGGATAAAGAGAACAAATCAATACCAAGCACTCTGGCGTCTCCCTATGTACCCCCCCTTTAGCCTGAAAATCTAACTTTTTTTGGACATAATAAATATTTATGCCTTTCTGTTGAGCTAATTACACTATTTCTCCTACTTCGTTGCAATAGCGTCCTCATTTATGCGCAATATGACTCATAAATGAGCCATGACTTTGAAGTGATGGAATAGTAAGAGTGGCATTATGCTTTATTATTTAAATGCTCATTGGGTGTATTTGTAGTTTAGACTTTACTGTGAATTACGAGTAGCAAAACTGAGGTCACGCACAGTTCAGGTTGTATAATTTTGCCACAAGAAATGATTTGCTTCTGTCCTCTGTTTGCAACCCAGTTTGAGAGTAAAATATGTCAGCGTTTGAGCATGAATCTATCTCCACTAATGAGAGACAGCCTAAGGAGAGCGCGGTGTCTGTCAGCACCGTTAAGTGCGGAGGTGATAGAACTTAATTTTCCTCATATTTCTAGGCTGCGGCTTCTGTCTGCATTGTTGTGCTGCAGGGGGAGATTATCGGATTATCACACAATGAGGCAAAATGTAGAAAAAAAAAATAGACTTAAAAGCATGAGATTCTCGCGCCTTCACCGCTTAAGTGTTTAGTGCGTGTGTTGTTTTTTCTGTTTTTATTTGTTGAAGCTAGACTCTTGGGGAAGTATAACTGGAAATCCAACGTGATTATCTTTGTATATTATACAAACTTATCTTTAAAAAGTTGTGAACCAAAAACACAAGAAGATGATTTGCAGATCGTATAAACTATATATTTAATTGGGAATTGTATGATTTTTGAATGGTGATATTTGGGAAATTTGTAATCTTTGGGGTTTTTTGGATGTTTGTTTTTTTATCAATCTTTTTTATGTAAAATTTTACAATTTAAATCTTTCTTTGTTTGTTTATATTGGCAAATAATTTGGGGAGGATAAGACAGCCCTTGTAGGCCCTATATAGCACTTTCCTTTCCAATGTCCAGTCCATTTTCCAACGCATTTTCTTTCTAAAAGAGAAGTAGAATGAGCTGTCTTGACATTCCCGGGAGGAATGTGAGCTAGTTGAAGGTTGTGGCAGCAAGGTGGTGGGGGCGCGAGTGGGTCTTTGCTGACTGTTGCTGGAGGCCTTTCAACATTAATGGGCTATTGACCCCCAATGGGGTAGAGGCATGAAGTGGCAATACATCATAGCCACATCCACGTGTCATCTGACTCCCCTGTCCCCCTCTTCTGTGACCACCCAGGAATCAGGACAAAAGGTGCTTACCACTCTCTTCTTCCCATTTCCATTCCCAAAACCAATCCCATTCCCATGCTGTCTTCTCCTTTCACCAGCTATACACAACCTGAACTCTGGATGCACTCCCCTCTAATCCACCATATGTCTTATCTCAGCTCAGGAACAATAGCTACAGAGTGTAGCATGGCTCAGAGCTACAGTCGTCAGAAAAAATGTTCTGCTCCCATAAGGCTGTGGGACACTGCATCCAGCAGCATCAGCCAAGCAGCCTGTCTCTGCTTCACATGAAGTCTTCCTCACTGTTTGTCGAGAAATTATTTCGGCTTCTGTGTGTTTGACTGTCGGTTGAAATGGAATTTCTATTACTGCAGTGCAATTGACAGCCAGAGCAAATGACTTCTCGTATCTGTGCTTGCTGTCATTGTGTCAGTATGCTGATCTGTCGCTTGTCTTTTGTTTGTTCACCATGAAGCGGTATAAATTAGCTGTTCGGACTATGCTGTGATTCATGTTGTTAGGTAGGCACCTGTCCAAGCCACTGTTCCCATTAATCTTCTATTAATGAGCTTTTACCTCAGTCCTAATGAGCTGTGATTGCAGCTACGCAAAGAATCAATGCCACCTTATATGCGCTGGTCCTACAGTTGGCAGGCGTTTATGTAGGTGAGGCAGTGCCAATCAGACAGTGATGCGAGAATCAAATCACAGGGAGTCGATTTTACAGTGTTAAATGATCCCATGGTAATCAGAAAATCCAGTTAATTACTCATTACTGCCAGACTGTGTCAGCTATTAAGCTGATCCTTTAAATAAAACAGGAAGCTCTTAGGCTTAACTCAAGACTTATTCAAGTGTTAAGTTTGTGTGTGTTGAGTGCTTGACCTCATCAAGTAGTTTGTTGACAGTGATGACGATGTCAGTGAGTTGGGAGTAGTCCAACACTTTGGCCAAAATTTAAATATGACCTGAATCCTGCTGACTGATAATCTCTCAATGTGTCTTAGCACCACAGTCAGATTGATATTTGTAAAATATTTGCATAACAATTTGCCAACTGTATTATGAATTCTGGATGACTTTGTTGATCTCTTAGGTTTTTACCTGCTGTAGACAACATTCATGGTTCTCAGACAATGTTTGAAACCAGTGTTGTGAAAATTCCCATCATGCATCCTGATCTGTCACAGTCCAGATACTGGATCTCCGGGGGTACGCTGTGGAGTCTAGCAAGGGGCACAACCTACAGAACTTGCAAAGTAGTGCATCTAGAAATCACATTCATTCTGGACATACAAAAGAAGTGATCAGATTGGAATTTGGGGAGTTTAGAGGCTGGGTCATTTTCGGACTGATTTTATCTTCTATTTATTTTGGCGCAAGCATTCCAGCAAAAGTACATCTCTAGGCTGATGATGCGATTATATACATGTATGCCACCTCTGTAGAGCAGGCAGAACAAGAGTTCCAGACTGCATTTCACTCTTGAAAAACTGCATTTACAACTGGTTGTAAATGTTCAAAAGACAAAATTTATGGTATAGTCAAAAGCTCACCCACCCACGCTTGATGGTTTTAGCATTATTACTTCTGAGACTAAATCTGTTCCACCACACCTACAAGTATTTGGGTTCATGGTGTTTCTCTTGAATGTAAACATTGCTAAAGAGGTAGAGCTGATCGTCTACCAGTTACAGGTTCAGTGGTTTGATTCCCGCTTCCTCTAGTCTGCATGCCAAAGTAATTAAGTCATAAATCTTGCAACTGATGACTTGCAGAAGGCAGCACTGATATATATTTTTTCTCTATAAAGCAATACTAGGTACACTTGTTTTCTTTGTAGCCTTTCCTGATACGAATAGTTAAGTGTGCTCCTCTAAATGGTTGTTTTTGATTTGCTTAGACCTCGGATACATCTGGGGAAAAAACTGTTTTCATATTACGCACTTTAGACATGGATCACTCTACAGAAAGAAATCATCTTAAACATGAGTTTAAAAGCATCATAAGAAATGCAGTAAAGGAAATCTGAAGATGTTTTTTCTTTAGAGGCTGGTAAAATTTAGAGTATTGTGTATTAGTTATAGTTGGTAATGGTGTGACTGATTAGTAAGGATTTCCCCTCCTATGAGAATTAAAGCAAGAAGACTATGTTGAAGAGGATTTTTACATCTCCTTCATATTTAAAACCAGTTCACAGCAAAAGCCTCCTCTTGGCTCCTGACCCTTCAGAAGCAGTGGTCTCTTAATATTGAGCTTCAAATATCAAGTGATATGTGTTCATTAGAGCTGTCCGCTGTTATGTATTTTTATTATGTATATTTATTCTTGCCACACTCTCCCACCATCTGTGCTTCCTGCTTTCATTCTCCTCAACTTCCTGATGTTCTCTCTTTATATTTCTCTCTGTGGCAAACTTGCATCACCTGACTGTCTCTAATTTTCTTTTTTCCTCCCCTTCTCTATTCACTCGCTGTCACTGTTGTCTTTTTTTTTTTTTTTTTTTTTTTAAATACATCCCTACTGTCTCCTTCCGATGCTTTCCTCTCTTCCCCTCGTCGCTCTCTGTCTCCGCTACTTTGTCTGGCTTACTTCCGTCACCGCCCGCCTCTGTCTTGTTTTCTGCTTTGTGTATGTTGTCTCTTTAGGCTTACTCTCTTTTCCAGTAAGGGAATGAATCCATATACATGTCAGAGTGCTGTGGAAGACACTGTTCATCTTCTACTCCCTCAGGCCACCTAGAGAAACAAACAATTTACGCATAAAGTGCACACACTAACACAGGCATGCCTTCGCTGGGATATGATATGTGACTGGCTGGTTCCAATGCCTTCTTTTATGTTTTGCTATTTTGATAGAAGGTTCTTTTTGTACCATCGCTGAACAAATTAGTACATATTTATGTCTTGTATTAAATAATTTTAATAGATTTTCTTTCACCAGTTCACAAAGGTGACCCAATTATGTGGGTTTGCTGACAAGCGCCTGTCACTGTGTGTCATTTGTTTCTCAGTAAGTACAGCCTTCAACAGAAACAGAAATTATAGGAAGGAACGAACCAAAAATAGTGTGGCAAGACCCAAAATATTCTCCTCTCTGGACCAAGCATGAATAGACTAGATCTGAGACTTAGTTTCCAGGCTTCCCATAAATATATATATATACATAGGTGTGTGTGTGTGTGTGTGTGTGTGTGTGACTGTCACAGGCCTCAATGTGTATCCACCTCAAGTGCAGTGTTAAGCCAGGAGAAAGGAGGAGCGAGAGAACAAACGACATGGCTGTTTTTGTTCCATCTGCAGGAGGCTGATGGAGACACAGCAGCACACAGATGCACGTCCTCCACACACGTGGACAAACGTGTCACAGCATGAGCATGGATAGGAAAAACATTTACGCTGAGTGGTTCACAAAAACTCTTTATAATATATATTTATTATGAATTATTTTTTTTTTTAAGTTGATATTTTCAGACTGTTAAAAAGGCATACATAAATGTATTCATGTTTGTCTTTTCTCCTTTTTGTTCTATAAAACATAGAGATGAAATCATAATTTAGCCAAGATACAGACACAAAGATGACAGGACTGTGGTGTCTTTGTTTACTGAAACTTTTCTCCCAGAGATCTGTGGGGAACCGTCAGCAGCAAGAGCCTCCTCTTGGCTCTAGTCACTAAGCAGATTTATACTCAACACAGAGGCGCCATGGGTCAATGAACAAACACCTTTACTTGTCAGTGAGCTTTCTGACTGACACACAGTACCTGTGGGTGGCCCCCGATATTGCTCAAATCTCTGGCTTTGAACACCAGATCAACCCCGTTTTCTCGTCACAGACTAGGCCAATCAAACGGAACGAAATCAAAGCTTTGTTCATCAGCTCCTTTTCTACCTCTGTTAAATATGTGTCTTTGGGAGGACCATGTCTTTTATTATTTTAGCGAATCAGAAAGCAAATGCAATTAAATGTATCTGTTTAATACATGAACAAAAAAGCCATTTTTAGTCTCATTTTCTACATCCAGTTTCACTTGTGATATTTTGTAATTCACTTTAAGGAGTTGCTGTCAGCAGAAATTCACCTTGTTAAAAAGCAAGCCAACTCAAATGATAAAGGATTTCTTTTAAGAGTGATTTAGCTGGTAGAGCAGGCAGAGCAAATCCTTAAGCCTGGATATTTTCTGCACATTGTTTTCTAGGGGTGTAAAGTCAGTCACATTTAATCCTTCAATAGTGCTCAAGAGATGCCCTCAATCAAATCCAGATATTCCCTGTGCCCCTGAAAGCGCCTCACAGCAGCAAATTCTCTCTGGCTCAGTGTGAGTGGGTGGGTGGTAGTCAACCAGAGAGGCAGATAAATGTGTTTTTCTTTTACATATTACACTCTTTAGCCTCGCAATAAAAGCACGGTTATGTAGTTGTTTGCTACTTTCTTGCAAATGCAGTGAATTTACTGACAGTCAATAATGGAAATGGAGGAAAATAACACAGAATCGGTCTGGATGATGGTGATGGCAGGATGGTTTGATCAGTTCTTTATGTGCAGCAGGATGCGGCTGCCAGGTTTGTTGCAGTTAATGTTTTTTGATTTAATCCAGAGCTTTCTGACTGCCCTTGCGCTGCCATGATAATATGCCCAGAGGGCTACTCATGCAGTAAGTAGAACAGGAGCCTCCCTGGATTTATAGCAAGGAACATGTTCCTCTCTCTCAGAATTAATCTCCTTAGTTTGGAACCACAGGAAGAAAAATGAAAACAAAGATTGGATCTGCCTCTTATTTTGGAGATTAAATTTTCTTTTTCCTATTTTATTTTATTTTACTTTGGTTTTTTTGCCTTCAGTTGTGGACACCTATTATTTTGGCATGCAGTATTTGTCATTTTTCATTAGGGAAAATTGCTTCTCGGTGCAAAGGCAGATGTTCGGTTCTCAGCAGTGTGCTGCCATCGCAACCATCTTTTTTAGTAGCACTAAACAGATGGTTGTGGGTGTTAGATTGCTGCCACTACATGACTTTTGAAAACCCTGTTGAGGGTGGTGGACTGTATTAGGGCTTTTCCAACATACAAAAACAATGTTGCTGCCCCCTAGAGAGGTTTATAAATCACATTTTGCAAGCTTTTTTGGGGGGGTGGCTGTAAAAAGCAAAAAGTGGAAGTGCAGCATCTGGACAGGAACTCTGACATCCGGGGAGGGGAAGGTATGAGGTAGATCAAGAGAGGGTGTGGTGCTTGACTTCTGACCCTGATCAGAGGGTAGGGGTCAAATGCAAAATATAGGCTGCAGCAGTGTTGCTACATGCAACCTCACGGTCAGGCCAGTCTCTGCAATTTGTCTTGACAGATGTGCCCCCTCCCTGTTTACTAAACGTGTATCAACAGGAACTGACGAGATGAATAAGACGAGCAGTAGGAAAGAAGGAAGAACGAAAGGTTGGGAGGAAGAATTTTTTTTTTTTTTTTTTTTTTTTTTTTTTTAAATGCAAATAAAGGTAAGGAGGCCAACAAGGCTCCTGTCTCCATACACAAGCCTGGTTTAGCAGGGAGTCTCAGTCCACCGCAACAGTTTATTGAAGGCAGCATGCCTTCAATTAAAGGGTTCTTTCCACATGGTGTACTCACCCCACCAATGTAACACCTCCCCCATTAATTTTCCCCCTTCCTTGCAACTTGCTTTCTTTCCCTTCTTCCAGAGTTATTTGTTCTTCTGCAACAAAGGTAGGGCCTAATCGTGGTAGGATCTCATAACACCAAGGCTTTTAACTGCCAAGATCAAAGAGTGCAAGTTTGTCTAATGCGGGATTACGTTCAGATACGGGACCTGGCAGCCTCACCTCACTCCACCCCTACACCACCACCAGTGGCGGGTAGCTCCATTAGGCTCAACGCATTGCTCATTTTTCCGCAAGAGCTCCCTTGGGCCAAGAGGCAATTATGCAGTAGTGTGGCATAATATTTCATTCTCTTCACATCGCATTGCTCTATGGTGGTTCTGGCCGCTAACAGCTTCATGTGGCCCAGGAGGAAAGGTGCAGGCTGCTAACAACTTCATGTGAGAAGAGGAAGGTTGGAGAGGGGAGGAGGCGGTGGAAGAGGGAGAGGAGAGTTCTCAAGGGCATGATGCTTCATTAGCATCGTCAGGTCTTTTTCACCTTCTTACATGGAGAGTGAAAGGGTGGGCATGCGTTTTAGTTGTGGTCAGGTGATGTTAACTAGATTTGCGACGTGACTCATGAGTATAAAAATGTACACTGGATTGACAGTTTTGCTCCTTGCATGCAACAGTTACAGGGGGAAAGTCATATTTGGTTAACACGCTTAAGATGTTTTACTTTGTATTTCCACCGCCTTTGAACAACAAAGCAACGTTCAATGCCTTCTGTTTCACTGATGATTATACATGTAAACAAAAGAAAACGTAGACGTTTTATAACTGATGTCTATAGACAAACTGGCAATGTTCCAGAAACCAGTTAATGGTGTATGTTCCAGGAGGGTACCAAAGTTTAAAAACGGAGCCCTTTCTTGAACTCTACAAAGATTGCACAAAGTATAATGTCATTATGCCCACATTTGTTTTTGTCCAACCACCATGATAGATAAAATCACCTCCTCCTCCTTCTTCTTTTTTTTTTTTTTTTTGATCCTGCTATTTCTTTTCTGGCACTGTAAATCCTTTCCTGCATTTCATCTTTTCCTGAGTGGTGGCACATAAACTTAATACAATAAGTATTTGCTGCTAAATGATGTCACATTCATAAGGAAAATCCCTTTCTGGGTTGAACAGCAGGGTTGAGGATGTGGGTTGTGCCCACATCTTTTCTGCCAGTTGCAAACATCCGTGTTTCTTGAAGAGAGGTCAATCTGAAAAAAAAAAAAAAAATTTCTAATGCATTAGGTCACCAGGTGGTCATCATTTCTGTTTGTGCGTCTAGCCAAGAATTTAAGTCTGATGGAGAAATGCTGACAAGTAGTACAAAGGTTGCTATGAAATCATACATTAGGTAGGTTGTGGGGAAAATATCTAGTATGTCATATTTCTTCTTCAAGTGATACTTGATGAATACACTGTAGCACTGTTTCTGTGTTTTTGTATTATTAAAACGAGCATGTCGTGTGTCAGTACTTAACCACTTTGTGTGGTGACGCCATAATGCAGTGAATCACTACATAATAGGTGTTTGTCTGCTTTTTCAAGCTATTTTTTATTACTCAGTTACACAGATATTATGGAAAATTGTTCTACAGTGTATTGGGAATTGCTTTTTTTGTGACACTGTTATTATTGTGGCTAACCTGTCGTTCCTGTATTATATCAATAGTTATTCTGGGATCCACCTCCAAAACCAATGATTAAAGTATTTCTACACTAGAGGGAATAGGCTCAAAGGATTTAAGGCTTTATGTGGCTTGAGAACTAAATTGAGGCTACAAAACATTTTATTTAAAAGAAACCACAGCTTGCTTCGCTTTTGTGACATCAAGATCAGGGGCGTTATTTGGCCCTTTGACATTTTCACATAATTTACGACAAAATTATTCTAACGCTTGTGACGGTTTCTGTTGGTTTCAAAGAGTTGTTAAATGTTACAGAGAGAAAGAAAATTGGTACTTTATATTCAACTCGGTTCTGACAGTGATGGGCATGTTCATCGAGGACCGCTGTGTGATTTCTACGCTTTATGCAGAGAGCTGCTTTTGCATGAACTCAACCTTTTTTTTTTTCTTTTTTTTTTATTTCAGTGCAGACTCGCTTCCCACTTTCTGCAAATAGCAACAGCAAACTGTCACTGCCATTCACTGAATAATAGTTGTAGGAGGCCCTGCCTTTCAATTTATTCATGCCCAATTTTGCTTTCTGACTATTGTTGATGGCAGATTTCAGTGAGAATAGCCTGCTTTTGACAGTGCTCTGTACCTGATATCGCAGGACTTGTGCTATCTGCACCCATCTTATGCCGGTATTAACTATTGCATTGCCTTGCTATTTTACATATGGCCTCTGACTGAGATGCTTCTAGCTGTTGTACAAGAAATGCATTTGGTATTTTAGACAAAGCACATTCTTTTAATATTGTACAACAGTGTTTTGATAACTTGGCTCACCACAAGTTACTACATTGTTAGTCTGTTTTTTTGCTGTTTATTTTCTAAATTTATTATTATATTTTATTTATTATTTCTATATTACTGTAAATTTGCCAAACCCACTAAGTGAGGGACTTGCTCAGCCTATGGATACTTTCTCATTTGAACACATAGAAAACAAGATTCTAGTCTTCAGCTTGATAGGTGATGCTAGTTGTGCCCTTTGGCCATCAAACTGATGTCACTGGTCACAGTTTTATTCCTGTATTAACACAGATGCTAAAAGTGTAAATGTGAGGCTACTTCTTCCATATTTCTTCCATATTCCGTGCTTTACAAGAAATATCCACTTCAGGCCTGATAAAATATGTTGCCTTTGTGTTTGCCAGTGAACCTACAGTCATAACTTTATAGCTTTCATCTATTAAGTTTTATGTCAGAGACCTAGCATTAACAATGAGTCTTTCTCATGTTTTTTAGAGATCAGGTCTGGCGGGAGAGGTCCTAAGGACGGACCCGTGAGGCAGCTGCCCTTGTACGACACACCATACGAGCCAGCTGAGAACGGTGGCGACTCAGACCCTGACCGATTGCGCTGCCCCAGAGAAAGCAGACTGCCCCAGGATGATGAGCGACCCCCTGAGGAGTACGACCAGCCCTGGGAGTGGAAGAAGGAGAGGATTTCCAAAGCCTTTGCAGGTAGGACTGACTGACCGAATTGTTATGACCACTGAAGGAGAATATAAACCTCACTGTAACTTACGGCACAGAGAGAAGTAAGTGAAATAAATCTTGAAAGTACTGCAAAGAAGACTTTTGAACAAGAGATGCATAATGCACTTTTACTCTGAAAACATTATTTCTACCTTTTTAGTAAGTATCTTTAAAAAGGGGGGAAAAAACAAACAGAATTTCATTTCGATCTGTTTCGCAGTCTTTGTTCTAATGTCAAATGCTCAGAGACTGAATCTAACGGCTCAACTGTCAAGCTTTTAACACAACGTAATCTGAACCTGTTTCTCTTTACTAACCCAGACGTCTGTTTTTCCAGCACTAACAAATTTGATTATGGCTTCTGTCAGGTTATGAGGCTCCCGTTGCTGCTGCTGCTGCTGCTGCCTTTACCTTTCTGTTTAAGCTTTTTCCCCCCTCTCCTCTGCACCTGCTACTTTCATTTTGCAGGTGTCCAGAACACTGTTTACTGTTTTCATCCAGCTCCTGCCTGTTTAAACTAAGTTGATACCTACGCTGCTCAGGGAGGCATGATTGGTTGCGCAGGTGCATGTAGGTCCAGGTAGTCACTGTGGTTTTAAGAGCTTCAGCATGGCTAAAACAGCCATAACATCAAACAGGGCTGTTCCTGGAAAGATATGCCGCCAGAATATAAATATGCACCCCAAATTAAAAAAAAAAAAAAAAAAGTATTTTATCCTTTTTTTCAAGAAAATCAGCAGTCCTTGACTATTTTCAATCGCCCCATTTTTCTCTTCATATATATATATTTTTGTTCTTTTTCATCCTTGAACAGCTCTGCTTTGTTATGACTGCATTAGCTACGAGGGCTCTGTAAATGGCACTGGATCAGATCCCTACGGCAGAAAGGACTCCAAATCCCTCACAGGTACCAATGGAGGCGGGACTGGGGATTGTCTCCTTTTTTTTTCTTTTTCTTTTTTTCTTCTTTTTTTTTTGTATGATGTTTTTAGAGCTTTTTGAAACTGATGCCTGAACCTCTGGGTTGCACTCTACTTTCTGGAAATGCTGTTTAAAATTACAAGCTTGTTTTACAGTTTATTAGCGATGTCACGATTTGATTAACATTTGAATCCTAAGTGCTGTTTTCTCCAAATGAACCCAGCGGTCACCTACTGAAAAACGCCTTGGAAAATGTTGCTAATTAGAATGACATTATCAGTATGCTACTTGCACAATCCCCCAGAGCTTGAAGTGGACTAAAAAAAAAAGGCAAAGGCATGGTAGAAGTACTTCAGATTAGTCTTTCAGCAGGCGCACAATTTTAGCAAGTGCAGTAGCACTGCTTAAAAGAAGAGGCAATGGGGTTGAAGGGTGCAGGGGTGGAAGTGAAGCAAACTGTGTTTACTCGTCCACCCTTTGCAGTGTTAATTATTCTTTTTCCATGACAAGAATAGTGCGGTTTGGCTTTCTGTGGAAATGATCATTATACAAACTGAAAATATGGCAAAGTGGTCTCTGATGCACAGCAAAATAAAAACAACACGCATGCATTATTAAAACCACGCATGGCCTCAAGGCTCATTTTGGTGTATAGTTGAGGGGGGGAACAAGTGGCAAAGCTTGTAATTTGGTTTTTCGACATGCAAAAGTAATTGCGCGGTATAGCACCGTAAATCAAAACTCACTGTGATGCAAAGTACAAAAATAATTCACATTTTTGTAATTAAATTTCTTTATAGTTAAATTTTTTCTACAAATGTCTCTATTTTATGTGTCCTTTATTTTTCCCTTTGTGCTCTGAAATCACAGATGAAGTGCACTGCAATAAAGTAAAACGGTTACAATACAGAAGATGAAAGAGGCATTAATCCCTTGTGGTGTTGTGCTGTTAATGGGTTGTTTCAATGGACTTCACACAGTCACGCAGTTGAAGGGAATTATTCCATAAATATCATTTACATGCACAGCTACGTTTTAATATCCAACAATAAAGCATGTAATTAATGCCACATCTCCAACCCACTTTCATCACAATTGTTGAATCTAATTTGGATGTAATGCCTCGAAGAGCCGGTCAGAGCTAGTGACTATTTCAAAACGGATCCATCCCAAATCGCTGGAATAGCGCACTTTTCTATTTGTGTAGATTATTTGTAATGTTATTAATGATGGAGAAGGTCTGCTCCCTCATTTTTAAGTACGTGTAAAGTCTTATGTGGCATTGCAAAGGAAACAAACTCATGAATCTCATTTGCTGGAGAATAGTCTCATAAGAGTATTTGGTGCATACCTGCAGGTAATGAGAGTACTGGTATGTACCAATCAATGGTGCTTACAGATAGCATAAGTTCTTGAAATAAATGAGAAAATTATCTTTGTCCACTGAGAGGTTTTGGGCTAGTTTTGAAGATTTCCACAGATAGATAGCATTCAGCTAGATGTATCTGACTGTGGCAGGAGTTGTGATTTAAGGGATTCATTGGCTCATGTTAGGCAGAGTGTAGTGAGACTCTGTAGGCAAATGTATAAAATAAATTTGTCAGTGTGTTCATTTGTCATCCTTCCATGTTTCCACTTAATTTCTGTTTCCTGTTTACTTCTGTGTACCCTCGGCCCCGAGGTTTTCATAGGAGTCGCGTTCTTTTGCCTGTGCTAGTGATTAGTTAAATAAGGGATGCTGCATTCTTAATCACTTTCCTTCTCTCCCTCATTATTTTTCTGTCAAGCAGCACTCAGGAGAGTTTGTTTAAGACACTATTTACCAACACATCCCTCTTTCAACTCCCCCCTCTTACAGAGAGTGTCCCTCTTTTGATGATGATTAATTCAATTTCCAGTGCATGTCAAAGTATATTGGTTTGGAATTGAAGAGATAAGTCTTTAAGTTGTCTTTCAAGGAAAGCTGCAGTGTAAAAAGTACTTTGATTTATTACTGGATTGTGTTCTGTTTTATGCTTAAGTCAAGCCGAAATAATTCCCCAACATTTGAACAACAGAAAAGGGAAGAAAGGAAAAAAGAAGAAAGACATCTCTGAGACAAGCCTTGTCAGCATGGGCTTGTTGCTTTCGCAGGTGTCAGTGCAGACCAGCCTTGGATCCTGACATCAAGGGGCTTAGAGAAAGTTTCATACCTTTCAAGCTTGAAGTTTGTGTGCTTGCACCCATGTCTCTGATCTTTGCAACAAGCTTACCTGCGACTTCAGGACATTATACATTGCTTCAATGTTTAAGTCATGTGAGCCAAATGCTTAGCAGTTATCCCCATTTAATCTCTTCTGGCACGGTTTTAAGAGTTAGGTTAGGGCCCAGCTACTCTTGTCTTTTCCCAGAGATGCTTTATTGCACCGCTGTCGATTATATTTTGGATCCATTCGTTTTCTCATTGCCAGGAAATCTGTGGCATAAATGAGTCACAGATCCAATACGGAATTGTCCTACACCCTTAGTCGAGACAGGGTTACTCGGGCGGTCCTGTAATTTTAGATCATGAACTTTCTGTGCGTTAGAGCTTGAGAAGCCTAAACGCCTTTTTTTGTCATTTACCAAACCTAGTTGTAGTTGAAGTGATTGTTCGATTTTCAGAACCACTAACCATTTTGCAGAAAAGTCGATGTTTTGACAGAAAAAAACAAAGGTCCAAATTAAAAACTAAACATACATGAACATGTAAAACAAAAACCTTGGCTTAATTTTTATCATAAGCTTTAAAAATATTACCCAAACCACCAATTTAAAGAAGTAACTATATTTTCCAAGCTTTCCATTGTAAATTTCTATCAGATTTTGTAGGACTAAATCTGATTTAAGTTTTTTTTATGCAGAATATGACAACATTTTTATTTGTTTTATATATAGATTTGTAATTGTTTGACTGTTCATGTTCAGATCTCCCTGATTTCCATTGTGGTGATGCTGCCATGCCTCCAGATGTCAGCAGTTAAGTAAATACGTTATCAGGCTGCGGTAAGTTGTGATTCCAGCCTTTCTGTGCTCAGATAGCCTGTTTTTTAAAATAGGACTAATTATAGCTCAGTGGGCTTTTTAGGTTTCCAGAGGGCACTTCTCCTCAGCAACATTTCTATAGTTGCTGAAGCACTTTACGCCTGTGTAATATAAATGATTAATGATATTGTTCACCATTTAGATTTAGAAGCGGTTTTCTGAACCCATCAAAACCTTCACAGTTCATATTCCCACAATTATGTGGGAAATGAAAATGTCGCCAAACAAAGTATTAGCACATAATGAAAAAAGATGAACAACCTTGCTAAATTGTGCAGTAGGTGTTTCAAAAATAAAGGAAAAAAAACAATTAAATAAGTACCAAGTGCCGCCTACGCCCTCCCACAGTGGTATAACACGGTAATGCAATCTGTATAAAAGACTATTTGTCTTCATTAATGCTGGGGAGGCAAAGTAGAGTAATGCTCCTTGCTGCAGCCCCCTTTTCCTCAGCTGTCCCTATCACAGCCTGCCTGCACGCCTGTTCACAACACTTGGTCTGGTGTTATTATTCACTGTTGAACTATCTCCTGACAGGTATGCAATGGAATGTAAATCCTCTGCCTTGTTAGGGGGTTGGGAGGCTGTGTACTTGCGGTTTAGTTAATCACTCATCCTCACTGTCCCTCTCCACCCCAGCGCCACACCATACTCGGCTGCCGAACACAGGTACTCGACACAACCTCTATCCTTACTCCCTGGATGCTGAGTAAGTGATGGATGATTCTGGAGGTGAAGTGTGACCAAGATGCATTAGAATTTGACCATATATGAAGCGTTAGTATATGAGGCCCGTGTAGGGTTTGTCCATATGTCTATCACCCTGTACATTTTGGCTCTGCATATAGTATCCTCCCTCTCACAGCCAGACGTGGACACGTCGCCATTGGAAATCCGAGTGCTGTCTCAGCAGGAGTGGGACTAAGAGCCACTGTTACCTAATCTCCTTGCCCTGTTACCTGCTACTAACTCCTTTCACTTGACTCCTGGCCTGCAGGGTACCGTGCATTTAACACTGAAGATCAGAGGCAGTGTAGTCGCTTAGCCCCTCAGGTCTTGGGAAACTTTATGGGTTTTTTTAATGAATCTTCATGGACTTAACGACCTAGAAATCTGAGATCTGATTCTAATGTTCTAAAATAAATAATTGATTCAGTTACAGTCCTACCGTGGTGTCTTGCAACAGGGTTAAAGCCAGCTGTTTTGTGGGTGTCGGGGTTCAGTTTCTCTGTGCTTGGCTGATCCGATATCCCCCACCGCTGCCTGTCACTCTGCAGCGCTGTCTCGTCCTACTGGCCTCTGCTGCAACACCCTGCTGATAACCTTCCTGTCAGCCCTCTTTCATGAGCCTCAAATGTGTCCCACCGTTCTCTACGGAGCGCTGCTGCCATGGGTCTTATCTTCACTCACACACATTGGCCACACACAACAGCACTGTAAACCTCCCGCTATAAGTGTAGAAGCAGCGTTTTGCCAGAAAGCCCCCATGGAAGCTCCTGCTGGCCAGCTGTCAGTAACCCATCTTTCCCTTCTCTCTATATGGAAGAGCATGGAAAAAGGCCTTGCTGTCATCTCTTAACCATCACCCATTTTCTGTGTCACTTTCATTTTTAATACAAACGCAGGTCCTTTCAAAAGAAAGCCGGACTATGTAATGTGATGGATACAGTATACCGGAAAAATTATGAAGTGGCATTTCAGTTCCCCTGGAGCATTACACAGTTGTTATCTGTAATGATTTGAGTGCAGATGGAACAAACACGTCTTCGGAAGAGGCTGTTTTTGTATTTCGAGCTCTTCCGCTCATAATGTGCGGCATAAACATCACAATACTCCAGCTTGTTTTGAATATGCATGCAATTAGCCAGCCAAATTAAGCAGAACTAAATTAAACGGCATTGGTGGAAAACAAGCATAGCTGGTGATTTATGGTGCTGCACTGTTTACAGTGATGAAGTGCCATGGGCTAATGAAAAGCCCGGGTAAACAAATACCTGGCTTTGAGAGGAAAAAAAAAAAGAACGGCTCCTGGAAGAACAAAGGAAAGGAAAGCGCATACCCCTATCCATTATTTTTTATTCTTTTTATTTACTACACTGTCAACACAAAACAAAGTACATATCCAATGGGAGGAGTACAATGGGAGGGACATGAGTGATGGGTTTTCTTTTCAAATTTTTAACATGGCCACTTTTGAGCGACAGCTGCTTCGCAAGTTCCAGACAGGCAATAACCTGCTTTTTGTGTCAACAGGAGGAGGTGTGTACTAATATTGAATGAGGATTATCCAGGTGAGGAAGGTTAGACGACAAAAAAGATCGGATGTATTCACATGAACGTTCAGAATTATTAATTGGGCTCTGCATTATTTCTCTTTTCATTTAGAAAGGTGCTGTGCAAATATGACTCAGATTATTAACACATATAACTAACCTAACCTACAAAATGCACAGTATTTATGTCATACTGAGCATGATTTACATTTTCTACTTGATATGCGTGTGCGGTCTCTGATGCAGTTAACCTGTACACAGAGTACAATTTACCACCCACAGACCTGATAATGGGTCTAAATCTACATTAGCTGTAAACAGGTATGTATTGATAGAGGGCAGTGTGATAGAGCCAGTGTGGGCAGTGTGATCTGTGAAAATGTGGGCTGCAGTGTGCTAAGCCTTCAGGTCCATGTGTAAATCACCTGAACTGCTGTTGTCACCTCGGTGCTGAATATGAATTTGTCCCTGCAGTGTAAAGATGCACTCATCTGTGCAGCAGCGTGGCATCTAAAGTCAGTGACAACCTTAGGAGTAACAATACCTTAAAATGCTTCACAAGGTGAGGCACCCAGGTTTAAAAAAACGCACACAAACACACCCAAAACCCTGACTATTGAATCAGTTTTCCTTAATTTTCACAGTGCTAAATGCTATTATTCAGCTGTGCAACCAAGCGAGTCTGAACCACGCTCGCTGAAATCATCTCCTCGTCCCCACACTGAGGCTGCAGAGTGGAGGCAGCCTTCTGCTCCCCCAAACAATTACACGCTAATCTGCAATGTGAAATGAGTATTAGGCTTTTAATCTCATAGGAAGAGAGTCCCCTACTTCACCCCAAAGTAGAGGAAGTTATATTATCTAGCAGAGTTTTTGACCTTCTGTATCCACTCCTCTAGCCTACACCTCTCCCATCAGGACAGACAGCAAGCAGCTCCTCCTTCCAGCCACCTTTCTCTAGATTAGCCCCCTGACACCCCAGGCCCGGCTATTTAATTGCTTGTCGGATTGAATATTCTCCAGTCTCCCCTTCATCTAGCTTGCTGATATTGCTTCTCATTAACATGTCCTGTACCACCACCATGGTTCAATTCCTTTCAGGGAGGAAGACAGGTTCATAACATTATGTTCATCCTCCTACTAAAAACTAGTCTGTGCACCAGCGTTAATAGTATATCTGATTTGCATCAACCCATATATTTGCCTGTTGTTTGTCCATGTTTGAACAATTCTGCCACTCCCTTTATTGGACAGATGACCGAATATTTGCTGTATATCAGTCACAATGAGGGTTTCGGATGTTTGGGGTTTGTTCTGAGAGCCTTTCTTGCCATTGTTGTTCCGTACTTTAAACTTAACGTACTCATCGAATGCATTTGGTTTTGATAAAGGAGATAAGAGAATGAAGGATGACATGTATTTAATAGGATGACGTGTTTTGTTTTTTGGTTTTGTTTTTAACTTATAAGACCTTAAAAGAAACCGTTAATAGTTATGTGCCAAAAGTAGCTGCACATTAAAATTCTTTTCTTTTACAGTACTTTCGTAACTGGAATAAAATCTCCAGCACCATGGACAGTGACCTTAGAATTTGCTCAATCGCTGTGGCTTTGATGGCACAAAGATGTCTTTTGAGACCTCTGCAAAATCTAAGCAAAAATAACACAACCACCCGAGGAACATGCAGTCGTTCACCAAAGCTATTACCCATGGATTGCATTTATTTATTAGCCTTGGCTCGATCACTGGCTTTCTCTTGTATGAAGAAAAACATTCCCCTTTCTGTCTCATTCATTAATTATCCTTGGCTGGTTAAAAAGTGGCCCTGTGCTGGAAACAGATGTGCTGCTGCATGAGTGCTCAATTATCCTGGTAAAGCCCCAACTGCATGAGGCATACATTATTTAAGGGGCAAAGCCAGGGTAGCGTCCATTGCCTTCATGGATTACTCTTAGGTACTTTTTAGCTACAGATATTGTCTACACTCTGACTTGGCTTAATATAGAGGCCTGGGGTCTTTGTCATCAAACACAGCACCAACTGTTACAGTAGAGTGTATGCAGCTGTGCTGTTTTCACTGATCATCTAGTTTGGCTTAAGGCAGGTTTGTATTTTATAGTTTGCTCATTAAAAGTACAGTATTATTACTTGGGCCTGAATGTTATTTAAGGATATTATGCACTGTATCATGCATTAGAGCTTGAACAATTCGGCCTTAAGAACTTCTTGTTGCATCTATCTAGTGTATCTCTCCCAAGGTGAGACTGTAGTTATTGGCTGAATCTGAGTGTATTATTGAATTTGATAATTGAAAACTTTCACATTCCTTTTGTTACCTTCAGGGCCTCTCAGCAATCTGAGTATCCAGCTCTGCATCAGAGTGGAAGCGGATATAAAATCCAGCCCTACTTTTAGAACTAACGTTCCTTCCTTTCCAGTCCTCTTGTATTCCTTCCTTTTCTAGCCCACAGCTGCTGCTGAATTTTGGATCACAGTATAAACCAACTCTCCTGCTCTTATCCACAGTATTTTTCACTTACCCCTTTTACCTTTTGTCTTTTTCTTCTGTTTTCTGTCATTACTTCCCTTTCCTAACTCACTTCCTTTCTTTATTATTCTTGTTGCTATCGTTTCCTTGCCTCCATCTCTCCTCTGGTGACACTTGCAGTAGAGATTAAAGTGATCAAGGACCTACCATGGCCCCCTCCTGTCGGCCAGCTCAACACCAGCCCTCCCCCAGTGGAGGAGCTTGAGTCTCCTTCCCAGACAGCTCAGCCCTCGCCAGGACAGACGAGCTGTGACCAGCACCACCATGGTGGGTGTTGGTGTTCATTGTCCAGCATCCTTTCCATCAGTTACCCTGGCACTCCAGTCCATCTTCCTATTCCCTGTTGGCATGTTTGTCCGTCCATTTTTTCATCCGTCCGTCCATCCATCCATCCATCCGTCTTTAATTAATGAAGGCATGGTGTTTTACATAGCATACAGCTCAGTATTTTAGTTCTACTGAACATTTAAAAAACATTACTAGCCAAGCATATGCAGCTACCAAAACATAGGTAGGGTTAGTCTGCTACTGCAATGTATGATTATGTTTGTCCCAAATTTTCTGGTCACTGAAGACGTACTGAAAGAGTTACCATATGTGAGAAGTACTGAAAAATCTGACTATAGGTATTAGCTCTGTAATGACTGCTCTTTTCCATCTGGAATACATGTGGCAGAAAATCACCAACTCTTTTGCAGGTTTTAGGCTGAAGCCTCATTAGTTTTAATTGTGCCGAACTGCCTTCTGCATGCGTAATTGCCATTCGCTGTGACCCCCATTTCCTCTTGTCAACATACTCGTAACCATCCCAGATGTCCCTCTGGTCTGCTGTTCTCTACAAGTGGCTCACACGAATTAGGAAATCAAACTCATTGGAGACGAATTCAGTTCTTGACTTATTGCCATATTTACCTTTTTCATTGCATGCAGTGGATAAGTAATTGACCTATTTTTAACTGAGAGAGCCATTAGTTTATTTTTGTAGCTCTCTCACACACTTGCCCTCTGTCTGCTGTCATTATCCAGAGAAAAGAAGGACATGTAGCAGAACTAATTTCAGGAATGGGATTTCCCCTGACAGAGTGGAAAGACTTAGTGAGGCCATGTAAGAGGACACCAATGTGTGTTGTAGGCGAGGACAGGGCGAGGAGTTGATTTATGCCTGTAAATCCATGAGAAAGGTTCTGGTTCCTTCAGTGAAGTGAGTGGGTTTAAGATCGGCATCCAGCTGTAAAGTGATCCCCTCTCTGTCTCAGCCGGTATGGCCCTAGTCTACATCTTTAGGGGTCAAAGGTCCAAGTGGTAGACTTGGGGAGGGGGCTTGATGGCCTCCACAACCCTTGTGAATACAGTTGCAATGTACTCTCTTGACCTCAGCATATAGGCAGACATTCAGTCACACATCAAGACATTAGTCATCTGTTACATGAGTCAGCCAGACTAGAAAGCTGGATAGGGTCATTTGTTTAGTCCTTAGATATATAACATCATTACCAAAATTCAAATGCAGATCAGCAGAACAAATAATACATCTACACCTTACGCCCAGACACTTTTTTCTGGATGTGATACAGAGATTCCTATCTTTTTAATTTTTTTAACATGAATTAATTATATGTACTTTGAAGCATTTATCTTACCTCATTTTTCTTTTAATCTAAGAAACCAAAGTAATTAAAAAGTATCCAGTTTTAATTTTAAATGAATTCCCCAGCTGACACTTGGTAGGGTCACTCCTTTGTCTTGGAAAACCTAATTTGGAATTTCCTTTTGAAATTTATTTAAAAGAAGAGAGCGTATTCCTAGATGGTTGACTCATCAGAGATAAAGCTTATAGCTTCAAACGGCCACAGTGGGGCTCTAAAATATAGTATTATAAAAGCCATGCAGCAATTATTTTAGTTCCTGGTGCATATAATTAATATCGGCGTAAAAGTTTAACCCTATTTTTAGCGTGCATTGCATTCTAATAAGCTGGAAACCTGTTAATCATTTCACAAGTCCTAGCTGGAAAACTTAATTTTCACCTCATAATGCAGCAGCCGATGAAACACTTTGCCCCTCAGACTAGTCATCCTTTGTAATAGGAGTATCATTAGTAAATGAGAATTAATTAGCCTGCTTAATTAGAGAAATCTGTGCACAGGGGGAAGAGGAGACAGTAGTAGTAGTTAAATTGTGCTGAGTCTTCAGTGACAGATGTCACTACACTTTTGTGGTTTTTATTTTTTGATTCCCTTCGTTTTTATTTTGATTACTGTGACTTCTACTTTGGAGTGTTTTTTATGTTGTTAGACAGTGACATTATTATGTACTGTGCTGACCTGTGCCTTGCTCTGCAGCACTATATTACATAGCAGTGCTTTATCTCGTGGTTTGTAATCGTGGAATGTCCTTTTGCCATTTCTTTTTAATCTGTGCCTTAGCCAATCAGCTCTTTCCCCATCCTCTTATGTGTGTGGGGTGTGTGTGTGCGTGTTATTTACTTTTCTTTTTTTTATATAGTTGTCTCTAAAGGAAGCTGTGTGTCTGAAGGGGACAGGTCTTTCAGCCATCTGTCACCATCTGACTGACAGTTCAATCTGATACACAAATTCCATTTGCAGTGCTTTACAAGCAACAATTCTGATAACATACACAGTTGCCCATGTGCCTTTATGTGTTTATTTCAAGAGAAGTGTGTTACCGTGTGTGTGTGCGTGCGTGTGGAGGTTTTCACCCTCTCGTCCCTCTTAAGCTTCCTCATACGGCTTTTGTTCCCCCGTGGGCCAATCCTCTAGTCAATCTCCTGTCGTCCATGTTTCGAACTGTGTGCTCTGGAGAATGAGAGAGGGGAATTGGTTTGCCTCACTCCCACTGATTTTCTGCCTTAAAACATAACTCTACATCAGTTTCGGAATGGTGATGGTGAGGCGCCCAGCTAACAAAGCAGACATGAGTCCATTCACTCTTGAGCAAATAAAAATGATGGCTTTTGTTTAGTTTGGGGGGCTCTTTCTTCAGGGTAATACTCTCCTTGTAGAGCACTGCACTCTGCCTGCAGTGAAGCCTCCACTTTGACAAGAAAGGTTGACGGGGTGAGCTACACTAAGAATAGCCACTCAACCCACCCTTTCTTGGTAGCGGAGAGGGGGGAGAAAACAGTTTAATCACGATCAAATAAATCACTGATTGTTGTGTCTGGGTAAGAGGAGGGAAATGTGAAGAGCTGAGGTCAGGCACATGGGTGAGTGGATTGTAGATACAATATGGACTATGTAGGGAAAAGCCAAGATTGCATCCTGTATCCTTAACGATGTCTGATACCTTTTCCAGCCTCTTATGGTTGCGTCACTAATCAGTGAAGAGATGATAATATTATGTTCACAGTCAATTCTCAATATGGAAGTGCAAGTAGACTGTTTAAGGGTTTTGTTGTAGTAGTAGGTGTAATTGGCGACAGTCTGCCCTGCAGTGGGACCATCAGAGATAACAGATCAAAACACCCCTTTTTTCCTGTGGAGACATTCCTCCACAGTCCATTTTCCCCTATCTGTTTCTACCACTGAGTGGCAAGAGAGCTCGGGGAAAAAGTCAGAGTTAGAATGATGAGGCAAGAGTGATAGAAGAGAAGGCAAAGGGCAGAAGAAGGTTGGACACATGCAAACAGAGAGAAATCGAAAGCAAAGGACAGGGAGCAATTGGCTCCATCTTCATGTTGTGATCTGTCAGCATTGACAGGAGCTGAATGGAACAAACATGCATCTTCCATGTCCCCTTGGTCAGTTTCCATGGAAACGCCATTTCTCACCTTTACACATATACAATATATTCATCTGACTTGGATCAAATTCCCAGTATTCAGCATGTAATTTAAATGGACTCTATGATATAAAATAATGCAGACACAACACGGGATCATAATGTGAATTACTATATTAGGAGCGACAGACCTCAAGGACATGGATCAGCAACTTGTATTCTTCCAAGGGTGAGACCTAGAATTTACCCAGCTGTCATGCAACAGTACAATTTTGCTGTCATTTTACCAGCCCGCTGTCGGCCTTTAATGAACAAATGTGCAGAGGCAAAGATAACAGCCGGAATGATTTGAAATAATCATTTCCACGAGTTTATGTTTGGGGAATCGCATCATTGAGCCAAAGGCCAACGAGTTCAACCGCAAGTAGAGTGTGGAGGTTAAGGGGAGCCCCTAGTGGTCAGACCTGAAACAGCTGTAATCTGTCAAAAAAAAGCACTGCTTGCGATGACATCATGGTATGTCATAGAAAGTATTCGAAAAAGAAAAGATATTCCTAAAGGACTACAACTGCACTACTGTAAAAATACTTCATTACAAGCTTTTCTTCCGATATCCTGAGTTAATAAGCAGTAGTTCACTGTTAATGGAAGTGGCACTTCTTTTAATTACTATAATTAAAATACTTGTTTTAATTGCTGGTAATTAAACATTGAATAACTTTACACATGACAGCAACCACTAACCAGCTTTTTTTGAATGGTAACACTCTTTATCATTTAATTGCATTTTATAAGCTGATCATGTGGGGGGGTTTTTTGGTTTTTTTTTAAATGAAATATCTTGAAAAAGAGCAGGCTCTATAGAAACACATGTATCAGTTGTAGCTGAAATGTCATAGAGGTGAGCAATAAAGTGGCACAACATCTAAATACTCAAGTAAACTACTTGTAGTAAGTAGTGTTGAATTGATTTAAACTGTCAGCCCTTCCACTCAGTGTGATACAGAGGCACTTGGCAAGCTCACAATCTGTAAAGTGTAATGCTATCCTCTGACTGGAATGCAGAGTCTAGACAGATGTAGACGTGTTGTTAAGATCACACTGCCTGTCTCTGTGTATAGTGTCTGCCATGTTCTGCCCGGTAATTAAACACTAGATGCAAGGATGGCCATTAGTGACAGAGAGCAGCAAAGATTGATGTTGCCTAGTAGATGCGAGTTTCATACGACATTAACCACTTCCATCAAAAAAACAAAAACGGCTATCTGTTGGTCTTGAGCCATATAGAAGCAGGCGACAATAACCAGGAAAAGCTTGTCATACGGTTGATGTAGGAAGCCGCCCCTCTGTTATTGCTTGAGAAGCGTGTCAGTAGCTTTAAATAGTTTTTTTTTTTTTTGTTTTTGGGGGGGGGGATTTCAGAAGCTTTAGATGTTATGGCATGAAGCACAGTGATGGATTACTGAGGAAAAATGTCTCAGCTGCCTGTGACGCATGATAATTACTCTTACATCCACTGTCCAGCCTTTTATTCCTTTAGCTTGTGCAACTCTTTCCCACAAGTGTAAATTCACATTTAATTTGTCCTTGAGAGCATTATCTTCTGTTTGCTGATTGGCTGTGAAGTTGCCCCGTGACCCCTGGCATTTCATGTGTGCGCATAGGTCACTTTAAGCCCCCAAACACCATCAAACACTTCCCTGTGAGGCTGCCAAGAGAGCTTGTCATGTCCACAGTTGACCGTGAGAGTTTGAAAAGCTAGTTCAATGTTTAACTTGCAGAACCTGGGTGTTGGAGTTGGGCGTGCACTTAAGTGTGTGCACATTTGCGTGTACTTAAAGAGTGAAAATGCTCAGCCATACAGTAGTATATATGGGATTATTTACAGGCGCATGAGCTTGTTTTGGAGGAAGGTTGCGTGTGTGTGTATTTTGCCTAACTGGAATGTGTACACGGGCAAGCTAGATTGATTTATGTCTCTTTCATCATGTGTACATGTCCTTCAGTAGGATGAGTTAAACAGAGCGGCTCTGTGTGTGCGCGTGTGTGAAAGTTGGTAAAAGCACAGCGTGGATTTCGGTTCTCACACTTTGCAGTAGTCGAGTTTAATTGATACATGTGACACCGTGGATGTTGTAACTTGTAAACACAATTTGTTTTTCCAAGTGACCTTAATCTGAAGTGTAGCTCAATGGTGTTTACAGGTGTTTGTCTTTATTAAGAGCCATTTTGAACCATCAAATCTGTCCAGAATGAAATCTTTTCAGCTGTATTTTCTCTTATTACAGTCCAATTTGATGGTGTGGAGAAGTCTCGAATGTCGCCCACCAAGGAGGGGAAAACTCGGCCGCTGCAGCGACATTCCAGTGGCTGTCTGGTCAACACCAAAATGACTTCACTGGACCACTGCAGCTCCTCTCTCGGGGAACGTATCGATCCCACAATGCCGCTGGAAAGCCAGTTGTGAGTCAAATCTTGGTTTTTCTTTAGCAGCTTTGACTCTTTCTTACTTAACATTCCTTTGTTCCTCCTCCTTTCTCATCCTCGTTTCCTGTCGTTTGCTGTAGCTGGTACCATGGAGCCATCAGCCGAACAGATGCAGAGTCTCTGCTTAGGCTCTGTAAGGAGGCCAGCTATCTTGTGAGAAACAGCGAGACCAGCAAGAACGACTACTCCCTCTCTCTCAAGTAAGAACTCTGCTCTCGTCTCCTAAATGACCATCCACAAACAGTATCATCAGATGCACAGTTTCGGTTGGCAGCCTTGGTGAAAATGTGATTCCAAATACTCGGGGCCGTTTTGCCTGTTGTGACAACTTGTGTCAGTGATTTGTACACGGAACACACACTCACGAAACAGTGTGACCTATCATAGTAGCTACACTTACTTAGTGGCAGAGTACACACAGTGGACTAGTGTAACATCATTCCCTGTCGAGGTGCGGACATACCTGCTGACTCTTCCATTTCTAGATGGTAATAGCTTTCACCCTTCAGACCTCTATCCCCCACCTGCTGTACACCTTGCCCGTGGCTCGTCCTCCACCTCCGCTCAGTAACCCCTCTGACAGAATCTGCTCCTCGAATTGCTGATGTACCCGCAACTTGGCTAATGGTGCACTTTCATCGTTGACCTCCTGATCCCCGCCGCGTCCAGCAGAGGGTTCGAAAAAAAAGCTACTCTGAAATGTTACGTGTAGCCTGACAGTTGGAAGAGGTTACTTTAGCCTGAAGTCCTACAGTGCAGTCCCATCGCTTTGATAGGAATGTGGAGTTTTGCTGGATTTGTTTTGACGATCGTTGCTACCAGGTGTCACGGCTACGGCGTCGGAAACATAATCAGAAATATGAAACGGCCTGAAAGTCTTCCAAAACCAACAGTGTTTAACCGGCTTCGATATCTGTTACCAAATAGTCTTGTCAAACTGACTTTATATATGCTCCATTAACCATTGCAGGCAAGGTTCAGTCCCATGACATTTAGAAAAATCTCTGCAACTATGTGGGAGCCATCAGATGAAATAAAACTGTAGTATGTAGAGACACATTGATTAGCCTTTGTTCTTTGAGTGGAGTCAGCCTGCTGGAGGCTTATATAACTTGGAAGACAAAGATAATAATTCTGCTTGCTGCTGCTCCAATTCTCTTGACAGTACCGTAGTCGACTGCCTGTGTAACTCCCTGTCTCATTGGCTGATCATCTTATGACTGCTTCTTGTTCTGCCTTGCTGACTGAAAAGAAGACGCACTGTTAGGATGCTGACTTAGTACACTGGCTTTTGGATGACTGCAAACAGCAGGAGAAAAATATTTGTCTGAATATGTAGCAATTGTCCCAAATGTTGTCATTTTGAATTAAATGCATTGTGTCGTAAATGCATGCTTAAAGCTAAGCACTATAAAAAGACAAACAGACATGTTAACAGTTAATGCACAGATGTTTTATTGCATAGTCATTGTAGAAGACTGGCACACAAAACAGTCTAATATGAAGTTACTGGGAAAGTAAAACCAAAAGAATTTTCCTTGGAGTTAGGAATATGTAATAATGTCAGTTTAAGCAACAAAAATAACTTGTTTAGCACTCAAAAGAAACATATTGATGTGTGTAAAGTGCAAACCTGAATATGTGATCTAGAAAAGTAAAAAGTCTGCTTTTTTTTTTTTTTTTTAACAAAATGGTAAAGATAACAAGTGAATATTTTTGCTGCGGGATGATGATATGCAGAGTAATGATGAAGACAGCGAGTTTGACGAAAGCCTCTCTAATAAGCAAAAGCCCCATTTTGAAATATGAAAATGTAGTGTATAATTTGTGCCAGGCTTGAGAGTATTAATCCATCCATCTCTCTCGTATGTTTAAAAAGAGACTGGCCGTCTAATGCCATTGGGGTTACCTCCAGTAATGAAATAGCTGATTGTTAGATTATCTGAGTGAGGGAGAAGGGAGGCGGGGGAGTGAGGAAGGCCTGGAGCCATGAAACTTATTTAGCTTTTTTTTTTTCTATACTGAACACAGCCAGGCCACGATAAGAGCAATGGTCAGTAAAGTTGTATTTAGTGATGAGAGGTTAAAACATGTTTTAACCTTCTAGTTCAGTAATGGTCTCATTCCACTAATCCACATTTAAAGGATGTTCAGATGGACCTTTATAATAATGGCCTGTACTATCAGAGAACAGTTTGGAAAGTGAGGTCGGATCCTTCTGCTCCCCTGTTACTGCGCTTTTCTGATGGTTACTCTTTTAAGAGATAAAACGTTGACTGGCTTCTGTGACACATTTAATAGCTGTTTGTCAGTCTGAAAACAAGGAGAGGACAAAGGCCATGCCGATGAGGTCATTAGTGTTGATGCAGAATTATTTACTCGTCTCGACTTAGTGAGAACTATAGAATAAAGTGTCTCGAGCACTTTAGGAATACCTTTTCACTGTCTGTTAGAGCGTTTCGCTCCAGGGCCTACTTTCAAGGTTTTTTGGAATCTTAAGTAGAATGAGGTTTAATGTTGCCTGGGAATAGCTGTGGTCTGCCAATAGCACTGGAAATCAGTGGTTTCCCCCTGTTATTCCACACCCTGTTGCGGGAGCTCACTTTAACCATATGAGATCTTAAAGTTGTAAGCAACCAAACATCTTAGGAGTTTAACCTTCTTATTTTTGTATTGATAGACTTAAATAACAGCAGATTGTTCATAATTTCTGTGTAACTGTGTGTCAGCACATTTGGGTTATAGAATCTTGTGCTCTTGATGTAAACCAGCTGAAACCTAGAAAACGATCGTCATGCTCATTTGTGGAAATGGCATGTCCCTACAAATATGAGTTCAGCCTCCTCACTCAAGCCCGTCTCCCCTGCTGCCACAGAAAATGAGTGGAAACCCAAGGTGAAGATCCGACATGTCTGAGGTTACTGAAAAATGTATGAGGCCGCGAGGTGCCACATATGTGTATTGCATTATTGATAAAGACAGACGTCACTGAGACCTCCTGCCTCAAGAGTCCTCTGGCCTTACGGAAAGCATTTTTGTCTGCTTTTCCCTCCTAAACCCCTTTTTATGTTCACCTGTCCCCACCTGCTCCTCTTCTTTACTCTCAGTGGAGAGAACCTTTTTTTTTGGTATTTGAGTTGTATTAAAGCCTTCACAGGGCTTTCAAAGCACAGTGTCATTTCATTTTTCACGTCACGAGAGAGCTCTGCAGAGCCTGTTTCTACTGGTTGAGGAGGGGAAATGTATCCCAAAGACTGTTTGATGCCAGTGGGGTAAATGGGGTAAGTTAGCAACTTACTGGTGTGTTCTATCGCTGGAACACCTCCAAAGACACTATTTTTGAACATTTTTAGATGCAAAATGTCAGCTTCATATTATGACACATAATAGACGAATGACTGCATGGAGCACAAAAATTAGCCTGACCTTTCTCAGCCGAAGAACAAAACTATGCCAAGAGTTGTTTGTATGTTTAGTTGTCTGCCACTTCACCCACTTACCTTAGCGTCGATAACGTACAGAATGGTATCATCCCAGGGAGGTTTAGTGTATGCTAATATAAAATCATGAGTACATACGACATCCGATGCCCAGAAAGGCTTAAAAAGGTCAGCCCTTTTGCTATGGTTCACTATCTTGTTGGCATATGACTTTGCTTTTTCTGCTGCCTTAGATTCATAACACAGAGAGTATCAATCATGAAGCCATCCAATATATGGAAGGAGAAGATAAGCTGTGATTGCTGTCAGGCTGTTCCTGCTCTGAGTGGTACTCGGTTTAAATCAAAGTCATAAACCTCAATAAACAAGACAGCACACCTCCCCAGTCAGATTAATCCTGATTAGACAAATATAAGTTCACGAACGCAGTGTTATGATAACACCACAAAGGCCTGTCTTTTCAAAAATAGCCCCGTATTCATTTTATCAGCAACACTGCCGTGTTGCTCTGTTGTCCTGGTTTCTGTCTCTGCAGGACTGTAACATAATAAGCAGCTTTGAGCACCAAATGGAAAATCAGCTGGGAATCTAAAAATGATGCTATTGATGTGTTTGCCTTTTTAAGTGTGCCTCTGTGTAACCTAACACCGTTCTCCCAGCGCTCCATGTGAAGATTCATCAAATGCACTTTGCAGGAAAGATTTTTTTTTTTTTTTTTTTTTTTTGTAAATGAGCTCTGAAAGCACCATTTGCAGAATCATAGCATTTTAGAGACCCGTGGCAACGGAGATTTGGAAATCTGCACAATAATGGAGAGGTGGCACTCGTGTGTATTTCAGTTTAATGGCTTAGAAATCCTACAGCTTTTTGTTTCAGTTCTTACACATAAAAAGCTCCGAACTAGCTTTGAAATATTTTGGATATTTATAGTAATAATCTCAATCATGCTAACCCCAAAACACGCACTTCTTTATCTGTTAAAATAAAGAAAAATCTGTGCTTTATTCCTGATCAGTGTCCCTAAATTGAACCTGTGTGTGTATATGTATATATGTGTATGTATTTATATGTATATATGTATGTATATGTGTATATGTATTTTGTTGTTGGTTTTTTTGTTTTTCCTTTCATCTTATTGCTATCTTTGTTCTGGGTTTTCTCTGTGCATCAGAGAGAGAACATATCCACCGGCATCATACATGCAATTAGGAGATAAGTAAAGAACGGCCTGATGCTTCAGGTGCCTAAAGCCAAGTTGTCACTCCTGTTCATCAAAGATAATGGGCATAACTACAAAAATATGCATATATTTACTGTGGAAAAACATAAATTTATTTGCTGTAGTTGCTTCATGTGGCAGCCTCATCAACAGCCTTGACAGCCCACTGCTCCTGTCTGTTGTGGTTAGTGCATTTTCACAGTTTTCACAAGAGCCCTGCTCGGTATAAACTTTGAAGCACAGAATGGAATAGTGTAGATTATACTGACTGGCCTCATAAGTAAATACCTTTACAGCTGTTATCCTTAGGTTAGTGAAAAATAGGAGTTTTATTACTACATGTGGTTAACATATTATCCCCTCTTACCTTTTGCACGAGAGTTTATTTTCCAAAAAATAAATGTTAGGCAGGTGCTGGTGCACTTTATTTTTGAGGACAGGTTATAATGTCAATGAACTGTGCCTAAAGCAATCATAACCTGCTGGAGGTATTAGCTGCTGATTGAAAAAGCTGTTATGCTAATTTAGTCTGTAAAGTCAAATTACTAAAAGAGAATATTTACAAAACATGCTACAGTGAACATTAGTTTTGTGTCACTTACTCGCTAAAGCTTACTGTTGCATCTCTTCCCAAGTGGAAAAAAAAAGAAGTAATTTTCTATTTTAAAGCAGAAGATTACTGGCAAGCTGTAAAATGTATTGATCGAAGGCTCCTTGGAACACGCGGGGAGCTTTTAATTTGCTGTGCATTTATTGCTGCAGCTTGAGTGATTTATCCTGGGGGTTCATTAGCCTCATCCTTATGCACTGCATGTGAAACCCAGCACCTTAAGCAACCTGCCTTTTAGTCCCCTCCCCTGACACCTCCAAAGTTATCAGAGGTAATCCAGCTTTCAGAGCGCTGTCACATACTGTGGGGAACAACTACTGGAGAAGTAAATGAGGGGAAGCTGACAAAAGAGGATATCTGTTGGGACTCCCATAGATTGATGCTTTTGACATACTTGTTGTCTCTTGTTAGTGTTTTTTAAGGCATGCTTGTGGTGTGGCAATATCAGTCTGCTCGCTAATTGGTCAATACGTTGCTTTGATCCATACTGATATCTCCCAACTACAGTATTTAGAACCTCTACAAATTGGCTCGACTGTTTTCGACGGTTTTGAGTGAAATGTCTTTACGTCAGCTGAATGAACTGTCATCAAATTCCTTTTTGGGTGAAAGGACAGAGCCTGAAGCAAGGAAAGGCCTCTTTGCTCCTGAAATATAGGAAGTGGGGACAAAACAAATTATTTTTTTCAAAGATTTTTTTGTGTCAGAGCATGATAAAAATAATCTGGTTTTGTCTTGTAAAGATCAGAATTTTGTTTTGAGCTTTTTCTGTCTTCCTCTGTCTCCAGGAGTAGCCAGGGCTTCATGCACATGAAGCTGTCACGGACCAAGGAGAACAAGTACATCCTGGGCCAGAACAGCTGCCCTTTCGACAGCGTGCCTGAGATCATCCATTTCTACTCCAGCCGCAAGCTGCCCATCAAAGGTGCTGAACATATGTCCCTGCTCTACCCTGTAGCCATCAGGACACTATAGTGCTCCAGGTCTCTTGCAGGCATCTGCTTTGCAGTACTTTGGGCCAACCTGTGGCTCGCTGTTTCCTGTCCCTCTGGAAAGAGCCCACTAGGCTCACGGGAAGATGAACAGTGGCATCCTAAACTGCTGATCTTGACTCACCTCACTGGCCAACAGATTCCAGACCTGTTTGAAGGCCCTCTGCTTACTATCTCATACATACAGACTCAGATTTGCAGAAGTTTTTTATTATTTTATTTTATGTTATGTTATGTTATTTTATTTATGATAGACATCTGCTTAGTAGATCAGACTGACTATCTACAGAACATCATTTCACTGACTGTTGAGCTGATTACCCATAGCACTTAAGACGTAAAGAAAAAGAAAGGTACAACTTAACGTTTGTCACTGGGATTTGCCTTTTAGCATAAACTGTTGTACCCTGTGAGTACACAAAATGACGATTATATTTGAAATGTTTGTTTGAGTGTCTCATTCGGTTAGGCTCTGTTGCTACTGTAATCATATTGCAAAGGGGATTTGAAGATTATAAGACCTCTGTAAGGGAAGCAACATTTATGATGCATGTCGAACGATATTGTCCACGTGTGCCTCATACAGTGGCCGGGATATTAAATAAACTGGCTGTGTATGAATGGAGCGTCCCCAGCTGCGTGGAAACAACAAGCCTGTGAGCTGTGCAGACTGATCTCTCTATCTTGTCATAGTGCATGTTGTCTGCTATCCATCATTGAGTGGGTGTATCACACCAGTGACAATGTAAGTACCGTGGTGTTGAGACAGGCAGGAGAGCATGATGGATGGGTCAACCCATCTGACACAGTACATTTGGCTGAGGCTAAAGACCAGAGCCTGTCCAAATGGACCAAATTATCCCCACTACCCCTGCTTAGAATGGCTTTGCATCGGGAGAATGAAATATGCTTGTATTGTCTACCTCAGAAAATCAATTTCATTCGCCCATGTGCAGATCAATAGGTACAATGGGATTGCAGACATTGATCTGCTCTCTCTTCGACATTCCCAATTCCCTTAAAGAATGCATCATTAGTTTTAGGAATATGCTTTTTTTTTTTTTTTTTTTATACAATTAATCTGAGATTTGTTTAATGAAAACACAAGCAGTTTTTTGTTTTTTCAGATCAGCAACTGTATGTATAGTGACTATTATAATACTGTGCAACGTAAGAAATGTTTGGTTAATGCCTTATAAAATGCATGGGTCAAATCAGTCCGCTTAGATCAGTCGATTTCTAATTCTGCTTTTAACAATTGTTCTGTGACTGTAATTTATTCTGGGGTGATTATTACTGATGTGTTACTCCTTTGTGATTGGCCCGTTCCCCCCCACCCCTACCCTCATCGTTCTGTGCCAACGTGATCGTGTTTTATGGGACTACTCCAGCCTCTTTTGCTGTGGTGCTTCAGCATTTTTGTTGTTTCCAGTTCTGCTAAGTGCAAGTTTGCCTCGGTGGCCTCACTCTGGGACACAAGTCACCGCGTCTCCTGTCCGACAGGATTGTCAAACCTCGTGTGAGAGACGATTGCGTACCCGTCCGCACACACATCGATTACAGTCCAGCGTGTCCAAACCGGATAATCACCTACCTTCAACCTGTCATGCTTCCACTTTTCATTAAAATCTCCAGATGTCTATACTAGGTGTAAGCGTGAGTATGCATGTGTCCAACAGGTCTGTGTGTGCAGTATTTGTATGCACATGAGAATGTGTGCGCACACTCAGAATTGCAGTCGTTTTCTTCTTATTATTATTTTTTTAACCCCGCTGGCCCCTGGTGACAGGTACAGCTCAAACCTCTTAGATTGTCACCTCTACCCCCCCACCTATGGCTGACTTTTTTCTTTTTTTTTTATTTGTTTGTTGTTGTTTTTACCCCCTTTCTTCCTGTATTCTTTCATTAAGCTGATTGGATTTTAACAACTCAAAGTAATGACATGCTTGCTTCTAATGTTACTGGCAAATTATAAGCCAAAGAAGCCGGTTTTCCAACAGTAGTCGCACCGCGAAGTGATTTTAATAAGGCTGCCTGATGCATGTGTGACCAAACTTCTTCTTCATTGGTGAACTTTAACACTTTTTATGAGCTGAAAAACCCATTGGTTTAATGAGCAATTAGAAAGAAAAGTTGGGGGGGGAGAGGCTTTAGTCCTACCTAAAAGTTACAGACACTAAGAGTTAGAAACTGACTTATGTGAGCATGACCACTCTGTAAAAAGCCAAATTAACTTTTGGCTTTAATACTATCTCTGCTGTGTGCTATGCAACTATAAACTACAGTCATTGAAGGGAAAATGTCAGGTGTGTGCCTCCTACAAATGTTAATGACAAATGTGATGGTACAAGATGTCTGCCAGGAAGAAATTTAATCACTAGAGTGGCATTAGTAAAAAATAAACTGCAGAATGTGGTATGTATTTAGAGGTATATTTTGCTGGTGCATTAAGTGAAGAGACAGGTGCTGTTATCGCATGAGGGTGTCTCATCATGGCACTGCAGCTTTATCGAGGAATAGTGCATTGTTGAAGTGGACCTATGTGCTTCTCGAGAGAAGATATCCAAATAGGAAATGCAAATTTAAAATTAACCGTGTGTGTGTTGAATTCTTTATGTTGCGAATGTTCACTACTTAAGAGATCAAATGTTGAAAGTAGCTCTTTATTAAGTTACTGCTGCTGATGAGTGTTACCCTACTATAGGAAAGATCCTGCGTATGATGGCAGCACTGTCTAGAGAGAGGCCTTAGCTTTGGAGAGTAAGAAGATGGAAAGATGTAGAAGAAGAATAAAGGAGACAGAGGAGAGGGTGTTCTTGAAAAAAGGGTGATGCAGTCAGCAGACGCTCTCTTTACGTTTGTGTATCTATTTATGAGAACCTGAAAGAACCCTTCTCCTCCCTCGGAAGTGTCTTAAAGCTTGTGTGTGTTGGTGTACGTACACACACAATGTGCATGCTTGAAGCAGTGTTTGTTGAATGAGTGAGTGTGTGTGCGCGCGCATGTGTGTGCACTGGTGTAAGCAGCCATCAGCCACAGACTTGCCCTGAGACTTGACTGTGGTAAAGTGGAAACTTTGAGTTTTCTTTGTGTACATTTTCGTGCCATGTATGTATGCACTACTTCAACATATCTCTGTACAGTCCCTCATGGCCAAATGTATATATTGAATGTATTGTATGGGGACATAGAGGCATCAAGGTTCAAAATAAATACAAAATAAATACATTTCAAAAATAAAGTTGGGTTTGATTTGACAGTCCCTGTTTTACACTGACTCAGATCAATAAAGCAAACTCGTAATTATTTGGTAAAAGAAGCGGGGGAAAAAGACCCTTTTCAGAATCTCAGCCATGACCAGTTACCATGGTGAGGCCCTTCAATAAACAGTGAAGAGCGACCATTGTTTGAGTCAAGGACAGAATGCTGAAGCTATTATCAAGCCAGTACTGCAAACCCTTGTTGTTCTTTATTGATCCACTTTGTTGCAGTCTCGTAATATATTTTTCACTCTGTTCTTCATTCCAGTACAATTATCTTGACTTGCCTTTGAAGTTTAATTGGCAGCGTTTCCTACATTTAGTTTCCCGGTTCCCTTTAATCACATCTTTCGGCCTTTATTGTACATCAGAATTATATGTAAGGTGTACTCATCCATCCTAGATTTTACAGAGTGTGAATAATACATGATTTTTTTTTTGCATTTGGAAAAAACCTCAAGTGACAGATTGAGCAGCCATTTCTTGGCCAACTGTTAATTTTCCCTGGTGATGGTTTTATTCATAGGTCTGTAAAGGTTTCTGAAACAACTGCTAGAAAGAAGAAAAAAAATCAGTGCCGTTAATTTGTTTAATGTGACAAGTTTTTTGTTTGTTTGTTTTTTAACTTTTCTAAAAAATTTACTTCCTGTAAATGGATAAAAGCTGCACTGTTTTCTGTTAGTTCTTTACTTTTCAACCAGACAGTTCACCATGGCACTATCATATACTGAGTCCAGCTGTTGAAGGTAATTGGAACGGTGAACTATACAAAAGCCACAACTTTAGGTTAGTTTAAATCAAATTGTTCTGTGTATTTTCTTTTTTTTCAGCAATTTCTTAGCAGAACTATAAAATAAAAAATGACAGTGAACATTGTCGGTTTACATTTTCCTTCATTTTCTCATACCCAACACAAATTAATCTGACTTACAACCTCGGTCAAAAAGAGACAATTAAAACAGAACTTTGCATTTTCAGTTTTTTTAACCACTTACGCAGCTTAGGTTCATGAAGGGAACTGGAGCTTATCCCAGCTGCCACAGAGAGAGATGGGGAAAACCCTCAACAGGTTGCCAGTCCATCACAGAGCTAACACAGAGAGACAGACAATCTCACACTCTCACATCCACGCCTAAAGCCAATTTAGAATCACCAGTTAAACTGAAATGCATGTCTTTGGATTGTTGGAGAAAGCTTTGTACCCTCAGAAACTCCCCTCAGTAGTTTTTCTAGAATATTTACCCTTCTCTTTGCTTCAATTCTGTTCTCCTTAAGAGAAGCTCCGTGAAGGGTTAAAGCACCCTGGATGAAATGCATCAAAGAACCTTTTGTGGGCAAAAAGTGTGCCGCAAAAGAAGGCTAACGAATAAAAGCATGGCTTGAAAGCAATGAATGGGCCACAAGGGGATAAAATGGCCTCGTGTCTATCAGAAGCTCATTTCATATTCTGCTCAGTCACGATGGGCAGAAAGCAATCTCAGGTAACAGACCTTATGTTAATAACATGTGAGTTGCCTCCTTTCAGGAAAAACAAAAGTGCATGGAAGCCATTATACCAGCCCTATCCCATCCTCCTGCAACAGCACGTCAGAGGATTTCATCTAGAGAATAGTGTTGGTAATGTTCTGCTTGTCTGTGAAGCTGCTTGATTAGACAAGCTTTTACACCATTTCAAAAGGCCTGATATTGATGATTTCTATTGGCCTAATATATTGCCCTTAATGACACGCTCCAGAACCTTGCTCATTACCTGAATCCCAGTGTCACTGTGGGAATAATTGGGCAGATTTGTGCCAGCTTCAAAGCTCAGGGCCTGATTCATTAAAAAGGACCCTTTTCCAACTGTTTAAGCCATTTCTGGTCCATGTCTTAAAAATATCTGTATATATATATGTATATATGTATATATGTATATATGTATATGTATATATGTATATATGTATATGTATATGTATATATGTATATATGTGTGTATATGTATATATGTGTGTATATGTATATATGTGTGTATATGTATATATGTGTGTATATGTGTATATGTATATGTGTATATGTGTATATGTATATGTATATGTGTATATGTATATGTATATATGTATATGTATATGTATATATGTATATATATGTATATATGTATGTATATATATGTATATATATAATTTATTTTATCAACTTTCCTCCTGACGATGCTGTCTGTGTTGAGCGCTCAGTGGATCTGCGCTCGACAGTGCAGCCTAAGCGGAGTAGTCGAACGCAGATTCACTGAGCGCAGGGCAAGCTAGCGAGACAGAAGTTAAGCTCTCCTTCCAACATGGCAAATTGAACCTCCCCCACCCTCATTCAGATCTGGCGTTTGGAACTATTTTGGTTTTCATGTGACATATGACCCTGAAGGTAAGCGTGTCATGGACTAAAGTAAAACAGTATGTTGGATGTGCCACGCAATGCTCAATTACATGGGTGGGAGCTAGTGTGTTAGCGCAGTTAGCTCGTTAAGGTGTTGGCTGTCCAGCCCCATGCACGGGCGATCTTCGGTAGCTCGTTAACGGAGATTTGCCGTGTTGTGGCGTTAACGTCATGTCAAGGAGTGGGAACACAACAAATATGACTGCACATTTACACCGACATCATCCTAGTGCAAAGACAAGTGGAAGCAGAAAAAAAACAACAAGCACGCATGCTACAAACTTTACCCCAGTCATTTAGACAGCCGTTAGCACATGATTCTTCTTATGGGGACCTGATATGTTTAATATGCTGCTGAGAATATAGCCCAGAAGAAGCGGATAGTATAGCTTTTATTTTGGAAAGAGACATTTCTCTGTAATAAACTCTCTTTTCCAAAGATGAGTGATTCCTCAATCAGATACAGGGCTCGCAAAGTCGCTAGCCCCACGTCCTGGGGCTAGCGATTTTTCCAGTCGGGCTACCAAAATCTATCTCTGCCCTGCCCGTCGGGCTATCGTAGGAAGGAAAAATATATGTCAATGCTTTTGCATTCTTTCAGAAATGTAGCTGGGTAATTATGTCATTGGCATCGGTGAGCCACTGCCAATATGTGACATATTGAAATCGCGTTTGAATTTGCTCTTGTTTTTTGCTTTCACTTTGCAATCGTGCGAACTGTGTATAGAGAGCGACAGCACTGATCTGTGAGTGATGATAATTTGTGCACCAATTCCTCTGACTTTGTCTTATCAATCCTTAGCTATGCAAACATGACAAGTGAAATCTCCCAGCAAGCTTAAACATGTGAGAGGTTGATCGCGCAGAGAATCGCTGAGCGTTATGTGAGTGCGTGTGTAAAAGCAGCAGGATATATATTGTAGCGGGTCAGGGCTGTTCGGGGTTCTGTTTGTACAGTTATGTTTTGTTTATGTTGCTATAGTGACGGGTGACACCCTCTCGCTGCGACGGTGTGCCCTTCCGGGGTCAGAGGGCGCCCTCTGTGTTGTTGTTGTTGTTGCTATGCTGTTGCCTCGCTGAGCAGTTAGCTAGCGGTAGTGTTCTCCCTGGCTAGCTCACGGGAAGCAAGACCAAACGACACCTCCGTCTCCTCCTTGTCTGAACTCGCCACATTGGTGTCAGAAGTGGGATGATGGTGGCACCCCATGTTGTTCTGACCCGAGTGACTTTTCCCCCGCCGGTCGTGACCAGCCGGTGCGCCAAAAGAAGGCACCTGGACATTTGCAGGACTTTGTGTGGGGTAATGGGGTCGTCGGGGACGACTGACCCCTTAGGTGGGGGCTATGTAGCGGGTCAGGGCTGTTCGGGGTTCTGTTTGTACAGTTATGTTTTGTTTATGTTGCTATAGTGACGGGTGACGCCCTCTCGCTGCGACGGTGTGTCCTTCCGGGGTCAGAGGGAGCCCTGTGTGTTGTTGTTGTTGTTGTTGTTGCTGTGCTGTTGCCGCGCTGAGCAGTTAGCTAGCGGCAGTGTTCTTCTGCAGATGTCAATAAACGGCTGTGCTCCCTGGCTAGCTCACGGGAAGCAAGACCAAACGACACCTCCGTCTCCTCCTTGTCTGAGCTCGCCACAATATTTTAATTCTGCTGAGCCAAATAAGACAGGTCGGGGTGAAGAAGTGACAGCCAAAGAAAAGCTTACCACAAAACGGAAAAGTTATGACAAATCAGACGATAAGGCAAAAAGAAAGTGCAGCTTTATGGTTTCATGGACAAAAGAATTTCTGTGGCTGCAATATGACAAGCGAAATAACCAGGGCTGCACATAAGTGGTCCGCAGGTGCGCATTCGCTGTCAAAATAAAAAACGGGCACAAGATCAGAAGTTGCAATGCGTGTTTGCGTACATAAGATTTTCAGGAGGAGGACAGACATTTGTTTAGAACTCTTAAAGATGTCGAAGAAGCAAGCTCCTTTAAGCAATTACTGTGATGTTCCTCCACCTCCAAAGAAATGTCAGAAGGAGTCCGAACCACAAAAGAAGCACGTATTCTCGGAAAAGTAGTTGCAGGAGGTGAGCTGGCTTCAAACAAATGATGAACGCACAGAGATGTGGGGCGGAATGTGCCGTGAAAATTTAATAAATGACAAATTAAAAAGGCATGAACATTTTTTTTTTGTATCAAAAAAATATCGAACCGAACCGTGAATTTTGTGTATTGTTGCACCCCTACTATATCTATCTATATATATATCTATATATATATAGATATATATATATATATATATATAGATATAGATATATAGATAGATATATAGATATATAGATAGATATAGATATATAGATATAGATAGATGGAAAGGTGAAAACAGAGTCGACAGGTACCAACAGTTTCTATAGTGTTTTATAATTTCAGGGATTACACAGTCAATACTACAGCTGCCAACAAAAGGGACTTAAATATGGTGTGTAATAACATGTTTTCCATACTGTATGTGTGGCAGCATTTCGCACACCATCGAGCATCTCCATGACAACTTCTCATAGTGCCATTTGCCACAGTAAACTGTTCAGAATAGTATGGAAGCTGTGCTTTAGATACAGTAGTATGCATTCAAAACACCAGTATATATAATATGAACTGAATTTATTCTGCAGCTAAAGCAAGCACCAATAAGCCACATCTACTCTGTTGGCTTCAAATTAAACAATTCTTTCTGAAAGACTGAAACGGTCTCCTTTTTAATATGCAAGAAAGGCAATGGCACTTTTATTCACCATTGTTCTTTTGAACCTGTGACACAGTTTCCTTCAGCACAATAGAAATGCTTTATTTTTAAAATACCCTTGGAGGCAGTTGGAGGTGGAAATTGCCCGCAGGTGTGCGTGCATATAAAATGGTAATGGGGACAGACAGACACAAAGCGCTGTTTGGGTGCTGTGCTCATGAAAGGCCAATCCACTGATTGAGCTGTCACATTCACAGATGCCGTAATAAAACTAAGCAGGGCAATTACTGTAGATGGAGAACGGTAGGTAGCAGAAGAAGAGGGGGTGGAAGGGTGTATGTGTGTGCGTGTTTAGGGGGGGGGGGTTAACAATATGTCCTCCCCTTGAATACCCCAACGGGAGACAACAAAACAAAGCAAATGTATCCGTCTGTAATAATGCTGGGGGGGAAAGGGGGCTTAACTAATGTAACAATTCTCCAACAAGCACAGGAATATCAGAGAATGCTAATAAAGCTTTCACCTTATCTGTGCAACTTTTTCTTTTATGCTGATGTCTGTCTAGGCGCATTGTGCTCCTTTGAAGGAAATGAAGGCACACAACTTCAAACACAAACCATTTACCAAGAAATGTTCAGCAAAAAACTGATCAAACCCAAGACTTTAAATTAATAGGGGGTGTAAAGGGCAGCAAGTGTGCTAAGATGATAATCAGGCAACTCTCCACAGTACTAAACTACTGCATTGCCATCTAGTGTACACAAAGGGGAATTGCATATGCAGGCAGGATAATGTAAATACAGAATAAGTGTTACGTGCATTAAATGGAACTTCTGGAGCTGAAATAAAAGAAGATTTTATTTAACACATTTATATGAAACAACAACTTGAAAACTGATCTTTTATAGAGGTGTGGGAAATGTTAAAAATCTACAATGGGCCATATGCCTGTGCATACCTTCAAGTCATTAGGCAGAAAAGAAACCAAATAAAAAATTGTTAATTTTAGTCATTACAAAATTAAATCAACATTTAAACCTGACGAGTCAATTAATTCTATTAATGATGGTATATATGGTAGTAAAGAAAATATAGCCAATACCTTTTTAAATGAACTTTGAGTTGTATTCTTTAAGGTTTTAATACTGCAAACAAACTATAAATCTGGCATGGACAATGCTTGAATGGTAATTATGAACAAGTTTATTAGAAGATTTGTCTCATCAATAAGAAACAAAATGGCCTGTGGAGATGAGCTGAATTGCTTCTGTTCTTTATTGGGAAACGTTAAGAAATCCTTACACTGTCACTCATAATTTGCTCTATTGTTTCTGGGCAGCAGGGTGACCAGCTTTTTTAAGCTCTCTTATCTATAAAAGGCTGTCCGTGGGGTACGGGCTCAGAGTCCTTGGCCTCCGGCAAATATGAGCTCGAGGGCAGCCTGGATGTCACCATCTGTGGCCTGTAGCGCCCTCAGCATCAGCTCCTCATCCTGAATCCCCATATCTCTGAGCTGCTGCATCTGGGACTGCCAGCGGCCCTAGCAAAACAAAAACATGTTCAAGGCCTAATCTTTTATCCACACATAGCCCTGTCTAAACAAGCTTGCAGCTGCACTACATACCTAAGCCAATACCCATTGAGGAAAATGGCAGTTATATTATTATTTTCTCCATAAACTGAACACACGTGGGATTTATTCAGTTAGTTCACCTGCAGAGCAGACATGTTGGTGGCTTGCAGAGCTTGCTGTAGTGCTTGGCTGAAAAGATCGTTACTGACTGGTGTCCCTGCTGGCATGGGGGCTATGCCACTGGAGGGGTCCGACTTAATCAAAGACAGGATGAGAAATAAAAGCAAGCAATGAGTGTTAGGAATAATGCTTTTGTAATTTTTTTTAATGTGTAACATTATAATCTTAAGTAAATTTTGCATAAATGTACTATTTTAAAGATTTAAGCATGTTTTTGAATATCTATCGCAAAATGGAAATAACCCTCACTTGGCTTGCCGTTGTCGGAGTGACAGCGCTGCTATCAGGAGTGCTAGCAAGGGCCAGTGCAGTTGCCAGCTCACTCTGTGTAATAGGTCTCGGTCCTGTTGCTCCACTATGGCTCAGGGACACTGGACGCATTCCTGCAGAGACTCCGCCTCTGTTAGAGGGGCCTGCTGGGCTACTCTGTCACACATATTTAGGCACACCAAGTGACGTTATGGCTATTAACAACATTAAACATCACACGGCATCAGTGTTTCTATACATGATCTTTGCAGTTTTGTATTGACTTACAGACTGGAATTCATCCTCATCATCTGACATGCCCTCAAACATGAAGCCTCCTGCCAAAAAACACAAAAAGCTTTGTCTGATTAATAACCTGGACATTCACTTAAAAGAAACACGCACAATATTATTAAAAGGAAGAAACAGCACAATGAATTTTAGATGATTTTGCAGTTGGAACTACTTTATCGATATGCTCCTCCTTCAGTTCAGTTATATTGCTTACCCGGCATATCGCTGTATGAACTGGCTGATACATTGCGAGAAGAGCTGGCACTGGACTGAGCGGGCATACTGCCTGCCACAGAATGCAGGACCAGGATGATGGCATTGACAAGGGCCGGATGTGAACTGATTAACCTATGAGAGACAGACAACCATCCACCGCACTGTACATGAATATTATGCGTCATAACAGAGCTGAAATCAGAGGAAAGCCATACTCACCCATCCAACATGTTGGGGTCTGTAAACTGTACAAAGAGATCTTTATCCTGGAGAACTCCTGAGTGTGGATTTAAGGAAATTGTTACTATTTGCATGGTACAACAAAACCCGCTTAAAGATGTTCATAAAACTCAGAATGACCTTACCTAGAGCAACTGGGTCTGACCTGAGTCCAGGTGTGGCTACAATAATCTGATCCAGAGACTCTTTGTTTGTCAGCATTTTATAGACCTATGAGAGGGGAAAAGACAATAAATATAGTAGCAGAAGAAGAAGTGGTGATGTAGCAGCAGTTACAGTAACAGCTGTGGTATTTACTAGTGTTTTCTTACGATAACATATGAAACTTCTGCCTCTCTGTTAGGGTTAGCTTTGTTTCTTTGATCGCAAACTCCTCAGAGACCATCAAGAGTTTAAGTAACCAAACTTGGCACAAGGGTGCATCTTAGGACCCTCGAGTTTATAATCGATATCAGAGATGATAAGATCATCCTGTTGCCTAACAACCAACTAGCAAACTAAAATGACTAAATTGTAGTATTATTCATGATATATTATGTCATCAAGTGTCTTGGCAGCCACCAAGCAATGAGCTAAAAAAAACCTGTTTTTAGCCACATGAAAGCATCTTATTGTTTTATTTTCATGCCAGTAACATCTCATTTATAGCCTCAAAAGTTGAATTATACATGTCTAGCAACCAGTTAGCAGTTGGCTAAAATTACCCATTTTTAGCATATAATACTACTACTACTACTACTACTACTACAATAATAATAATAATAATAATAATAATACTAATAATAATAATAATAACAATAATAATAATGGATTGCATTTATATGGCGCTTTTCAAGGCACCCAAAGCGCTTTACAATTCCACTATTCATTCACTCTCAAATTCACACACTGGTGGAGGCAGACTGACAGAAGCGAGGCTGCCATATCGCACCATCGGCCCCTCTGGCCAACACCAGTAGGGTAGGGTAAAGTGTCTTGCCCAAGGACACAACAACCAGGACAGAGAGCCCGGGGATCGAACCGGCAACCTTCCAGTTATAGATGAGCTTGTTGGGAACAACATCTATTAAATCTACTGTAGATGTTATAGGTTAACATCTATTAACCTGATTTTTTTTTTGTTTCACTTTTCTCGTGGCAATGCAGTCTATCAGTATGCCAAAAAGTACAAACAGGCCAAGCAATACTGTAGCATGGGCAAGTACTAGTTGTTCAAATACAGTACATTATATAGAATGTAAATGACAAGTTGAGGATGATAGCAATGATGTTTGAGGGCCATAACACAGCACCCAAAGCATGTGAACTAACAAGTACGTCTGATTATATACATCTACAGGACCTACTGTATCATCTGACCTGACTTTTATGAGCTACACTATATGGACCAAAGAACTGGGGCAAACACTTCATAACTCTTTACTCCCTGAAAGGACTGAAAGGATATCACTAAAGCACTTCTGGATGGATGCAAACTGCATTTCGTTGCCCTGTACCTGTGCATGTGCAATGACAATAAAGTTGAATTCTATTCTATTCTATTCTATTCTATTCTATTCTAAAGGTCACTATAAGTAACGGTTGAACTTGTTTTTCTGAAGTGAATGGCTTCTGCCATATGTCAGGCCTGCTTAAAGAACAAGATTACTGGGTTTGGTCTCTGCCTGTGCAGCTTGGAAAAACCCAGAAACAATTCCAATGGATGTTAAACAACATCTCTTAAAAAAAAAAAAAAAAAAAAAGATTTATTCTGGGGTGTCAGAAAACTCATCATTAAGGGTACGGGGAGTTCATCAAATGATGTCTTTATGGGGGAAAGATTTAATAATTGAATAAGGTGCCCCTGGAACTCCAGTGGACCAAGGCCAAGCAGCTCTTGTAATGCATATGTGGCACACTTGTTTTGTTCATATAGTGCACTATCAATAGCAGTGACTTATTTATACCAGTTTATGTAGAATCCACCTAGTCCAATCTTTTTTTAAGCCAACATGCTGTAATGTTGCTGAGATTGAATGCTGCAAAGGCTGCAACAGTTAAACTCATTTATGTTTAAAGCAGCTCCTAGTGGCCTGGGGTCTGTTTATCCATAGCTCCGACATGCAACTAGGGTGATGCAATCAGAGGTAAACACCACTGAACAAAGATGTGACATCATCCAAAGGACAGTGGAGAAGATTCCAGCATGGTCAAGGACAAACGCTTATTTGTTTACTTATTTATGTATTTATTTTAGTTTAAGGCATGACAAAAATAAAATTTAGTGCCTGTGTCAAATAACTTTATGCAAGCTGTGAAGCCACATGGCCTAAAAAAAAAAAGAAAGAAAAATAAAGAGCTAAGCCAATGAATTATGAATGATTTTTGTTTTTCCATTCTTACAGCTGATTCATGTTTTCACTTGATAACTATTCCCTTAACTCAACACAAAACAAAATTTCTTTTCTGGAACTATACTTCTGTCTGTTCAAGGCATGTAATCACTGTAAAAATAATAATAATAATAAAAAAAAAGCACAAGAAGCAGCTGTGAAACCACCACAAAATATTTCCAGCTGAGTGGTTCATATTTAGGGCCAACTGTTTTAAGCATACTTGTCATTAATGGAAGAGTACAATGTCTTTCAAAAACACAAAATGTCAACACTTGTGTACTTTTCTCTGAAAGATGAACTACCTTGTCTAATGGCAGGGCTCTGGAAAGTAAAGAAGCTAATGATAGAAAGTAAAGAAGCTAATGATAGCTTCAGGACAAGACATGAGACTCAAAGTGACCTTCAGTGGTCCCATTCTACTGCATGCGTCAGTTGCAGGTGCTGAAATGAGTTTCTTATTCCGGTACTTTACTTCAAATAGAGTTAACACATCATGGACTAACACTGGAAAACCAATGTTAATTTTAAAAGTCATTAACTAATCTAATATACTGTGCATAACAGCATTCACGCCTTGCTGAAACAGCAGCTTGTTTACACATTTGCCTAACAAGCAAAAGATCTCTGATTCTTCTTTTCCTCAAACAAAATTTAGATATTAGCCAAAATGGTTGTTGTGGAGAGAGAGAAATCTCATAAGAAGTGAATGAAGGATCAAGTTCTTTTTAACACTCACTAAAAATTAGCTGAAATCCTAAGCAGCTCAGTTACCGTCAGTGTGTTTCCTCTCCTCTACTCACCGAGTCCCTGTAGGCCGAGCTGAGAGAATGAAGAGCAGCATGAAACACCCTGAACTCCCTTGCTGCAGTTACCCTGTTTACTGGCTCTGGAAAATACAAACACACATTCAGATTCACACGTTCAATGTCATTTACAGCTTAAACACAGTTTTAAGCTTAAATGATGCATACACACAGACCTGGACTACTCTCTGGCTCTGGCCACGTCTTTTTGAGGATGTGTAAGGTGGATCCTGGTTGAATCCCACAGGCATCCAGTGTAAGGTCATCTTTAAGTTTGCGTCCACAGTGGACCAACTCTGGTAAACACACAGAAGAGTGGTGAGATTTTCACATAGAGACATGCACAGATTTCACTGACAGCTAAAGGATGATGAACAATAAGCATGCACTTCATGCTGTATGTCAAGGTCTCATATCAACCCAAGTTTAACAGTGGAGGTTTTTGGGTGTACCTATTAGTTCAGGGTCTGGGATGGAGTCTGGGAACTGAGCTGCAACAAGCTGTTTCAGGGTGGCGACCCTGTATCCTCCAGGTGGAACATCACCTGGCATCATCTCCGGGAAGTGGAAGGTAGATTTGGGCTGATCAACCAGCTTCAAAGACAGATTCCATTCTGACGAGGCCATCTCTTCCTGTTTAATAACCCTACACACCTGCAATTAGTCCACAGAACACAAGCTTAACACAGTGGGGTAGACCACAACATATACACTGTTAGCTAACAGTATAATATTACACTTCACTCTGCTTCAGTGTGAAGATAAGGCAGGTCTTTTTGACACAAAATAAACCTCAGACCCATGATCCACAGGAGGAACTCACGACAAAATGCGCTATTACCTGACGATTACCTTTTCTACGAGGTTGTAATGAATCACGTTACCACTCGACCCGGTTAGCTGCCTAGCGTTTGCTCACGAAGCATGCCGAATTTTCTAAATTAAACTTTTCATGCCGTTTAGTTTGGGTGATTTAAAACATTTTTTTTAAATAACTGAGCCTTACAGAACTAAGAATAAAACTAAAACTCTATACGAATAACTGCACACTCACCCTTTTGTTGTTGACACTCAATTCACTTCCTGGTTTTAGTCACGTGTCTAGGTTGCGTTTACGTCCACTGTCCAAACGAAGGAGTTTTCACTTTTCTGTGATATTCATAGATAGATATATTTTCGAATATTTGTGATGACTCTTAAATACACACACACACACACACACACACACACACACACACACACACACACACACACAAATGAAAAATAAATGCTAATCCAACTTAGCTCTCGGTCAGACTGTTACATCAGTATCTCTATCCCACGTCATCTGTGGGAACACCACATAGAATGACTTTCATATCCTACCTGTCCAAGATGGAATCAGTCCAAAATTCCCCAGCCCTCAACTGATAAACCTTTTGTAAACCACTTTTTTAAAACTACCTTGATCGCTGTAGTAGGGATTCACTTAATACCAAAATGGGCTTTCATGCTCTGAAATCAGTATTCAGAGAATGGGCATCAGTTTACTGATATGGAGATTACTAATGACAGAGATTATTAATGACTTTGTGTTAACAGCTGTGGATAGATTATATTTTATATTATATTTTCTTTGTTTTCTGATGATGCTGACTTAACTATATTGGACTGACTGTCCAATAAAGTGCATGCAGTATATACTGCACTGAATGGTTAATTAGTCCACTTTTACATGCAGTATTGAAAGAAGGTTTTACACAGAAACATGTAAAACTCTGAATATTGTTTCCAGGTGTGAGGAAAGTGTTTTGAGAGCCTTGCTGAGGGAACTGGTAGTGTTACCAATTGGAATAAACAAACATGCAAATATTCTAATATAAGGAATCATTAATATGTAAATTCATCGGTCACTATCTATGTCTGTTGCATAAAGCAGATTAATAATGACATTCTTCCATATCACAAAATCAACATCAACAAAGCAAATAAAACAACATCTCACAAAACAGGGATGGGCTATGGGCTATTATCACAAAGGTAAACAATACTATGAATAATAGATTATATTAAATGAGCCAATTATTTTCTAGAAATCTTGATTTGATTGGTTAACATGTGCTACAACATTTAAAAGACTAGTCTGAATTACCAATAAACCGCTAGACAAGTGTAAGTGGCCACTTTGAATGAGCAATAAGTGCCCTTGGGTAGCTAATCAATTACTTTAGATGAGCAATTAACGAGTAAACATTTGTGAAAAACATAATTGACAGGAAATATGTCAGCCTGTTTCTCTGTAGCTGTACCTATCCATTACTAATCTGTCACTGAAGGAAAAGGAAGGGGGAAAGAAAATTTTTAACATGCTTTTTAAAGTTCATAAAATCAGGATTGTATTATAATGCAAATCAAATTTCGGGGAATAACTGGAAAAAAAAAGTCCTACTGCTGCTAATACCATTAAATTATACACTTCTGTAATCACCTTGTTATCACCAGTTCTGCAATCATTGATAGACTTTATCAAAAAATTATACCCTTTATACAAAAAAACAACCTTTATGTATTATCCCTTGCATTGCTTGTATTTGCTGCTAATATCCTACCAAATGACAATGTGCACAACTATCGACACATTCTCAGCTTTCTTTCACTCCAGTTTCCCTCATTGTTTAGCAGCTCTTAGGTGTCTGTGTGGGTCTGGCCTCTGTAGAAATTTCTTTCTGTCTTATTTTGCTTGTTGTTTCTAAAGTTTTGTGTTTAGGTTTGCTTACACTCCTGTCTCATTGTCTTTATTTTTTATCATCTGTGTGCTTACTCTGCTTTGTCCACTTCTCTTGGTTACCCTTATGTATATTAAAGTCTACTGTCTTCTCCTCAGCCTTTATCACCATGCATGTTTATCCTTCTAGTGTGTTTCCCACTCTTATTCTTGCATGTTTGTGGACTTTTTTCATTTCTGAATTGGATCGAAGCAACAAACAAAACATTACCTTTAGTAGCGAATGAGATCCATTCGCTACTAAAGGTGCGTTTTGTGTGTGTTTACTTTGCCTGCCTTCTCAGTCTGCATCTAGGCCCCAATTTCAAGCTTTTTGACAAATAATTTTGTTTTCTCCTGAAGGGTATACTATAAATGTATTTCAATACAACCAAGCTTTCTTTGCCGTAGCTGGCTCGACAAAATTCAAAACCCAGCTGGATATGATGGGTATCATGACAGCGGTTATCAACTTTCTCAGTTAAGCTAGGCTTTTTGCTTCAGGCTCTGTGCTTGCTCACAAGAAAAAGTGCATTTCATGGGTTGCATAACTCTTCTTTCACACAAAATGATCCTTATGAGCGCTGACTGCTCCAATAAGAGACATTAGCAGATGATGATGATAAAATTGTGATGAAAAATCAATAAAGAACATCTAAAATATAACAGTAAAATGCAATCATGTTGCAAATGAGACAAAAGATTAATACTGTATAAAATAGTTTATCTTGGGTTTTAACAATTTAACAATTTACATGAAGAGTGGTAAACATTTAATTCCAGTTTAAAAAATAAAAAATAAAAAATAAAAATATATATATATATATATATATGTATATTTATCACTGAGCGCACTCTAAATACCACTATATTTTTTTCTTTTTTTTTCACATCTGCACATTAGAGCTCTGAAATGTCAAACTTTAATCAATTTAAAGATACATTTTTACCATCCCATAGCCCATAACTTTAGTTTGTCAGCAGATCAAAGTGAAATTAATTTGCCAAGCCATTAATATCACTTTGTAGCACACCCCTCTGTTATTGTGTTGTTTTGTTCTGAATGTTGTGTTTTATGAAATACAGCAATGCTGTATGTGGAAAGAAAAGTCGATGACTGCATGTGGGGAAAAAAAGTGTGCCAAATAATGCTTAATTTATGGCACCATGATTGTGTCCATTTCCATATGTATTTGGCTATGGAGAAGGGTTTTCAATCAACCTAAAAGTGCTCCAGTGCAGTCCTCCACAATCTCAACTGCAGATTGCTGGATGTGGGTAGTGCTGTGTATAGGTCGAATGCTGACCAGAACAGGGAAAAGAAAAAGAAGAAAACAGCAGAATCCACCAAGAATGGAAGAAGCACAAAAAGCCCATCAAAGATATTACAAATAATTGAACATTGTATGAATATTGCAGACAGTGGCTGCAGTGGACAGTTTCCATTATTTTTATTTCGTTTTTGTCTCTGTGGCTGGCTGATGGACCAAGAACAGCACAAGCAAGAGTATCATACTTTTGACACAACCCCTATCTGACAACAGACACTGTTTGTAGCTCTTCACAGACTGCCACAGATGTCCAGTGCACTAGCACTGCTGAACCATAATTTCCTGTTTAGGCGGCACATGGATGGTGCCAGTGTGTGGGGGGGCTTTTTTCAGTGGCGTTGTTTTGAAATTGCAACCAAATTGCAAGCATCCAAAAATGATTTACAATAATTTGTGTTATCCCCGGGTGAAAACAAAAATTTGCCAAGCACAATACAATTCATTCTTTCGTTATTTGTGTGTGTGTGTGTTTTTATTTTATTTATTTATTAACCTATTAATTAAAAAAAATGTAAATTTTACCACATTAGGGCCACCATACCTTTTAGGACCATACGATCTGCACACACTTGGACTTGGAAGTACTCAGTCAAACCATGTATTTATCCTGAAATACTGTAACGTGGCAAGAAAAGTCGATGAGTTCACGGAAAAAAGGTACGACACTAAATGGTAGTGATGGGCAGATGAAGCCCCATGAAGCACTGAAGCTTTTCATCCAATTGGTTCACCCCAACGCGAAGCTTCATGAAGCTTCATTTGCTCTAGCAGGACACCTACTGGACGTAAAAATAATAGCTGGCATGAATTTGAAGAGTGTGGCATTTTGCACACAGCCTGTAAATGTCAACAACAAAAGGAGTGTGTAAAACACCTATAGTGTAGTGATGGCAGTATACTGTGTATATTTATGCTGGCAGTATGGAAAATGATTATTTGCGGCAAAGTTCGAACCGCTTCATGAACCAGTCACGTGGTACAGCCGGGCAGCGAGGCTTCGGACGTCATCATTTTCAGCTCCTCCCATAAATGAAGCAAGCCTCGATACGCGCTTCGCGGAAACGCCCCCTCCATTACTCGACACACGCTCCGAAGCCTCGATACAGAACGTCCCATCACTACTAAATGGTTAACTGGGGGATGGGGGTCAGCATGACATCACTGCTGGACGAAGCAGCAAGGAGTGGTTTCTGTGAAGAGCTCCCCGTCCCAAATCAATGGAACATACCCAAACACTCAGGAAAAACGCCCTCTAGTTTTATCCAGCGTCAAAACAAAGTGTTATAGCCGTGCTTTGCTCTAAGAGGAATGAACTGCTCTGGAAAATCACACCGCCAGCGCTGAACAGAGAAAAGAGTCGCCTCCGCTGGAGGGTTGGTGGTTTTCAAGTTTCTCCCTCTTGTCATGGTAAGCATTTATACATAGTGTTTGGGGGCAAAAGCACCAGCTAACCGGCATGTTTTGTTTGTATCATAGTGAAAAAGCTAACGGGAAACTTAGGTTATTTTAAAAGACGAGCAACAGCTGGGGAGAAGGGAAACTCCACGAAGTCGGACCAGGGAGGCGCTATGGCTGACTTAAACAGGCTTAGTCTGCTCTGTTCACCGGGTCTAGAGACACGTCTGGTACAGATGTTTGTAGCTTACCTTTTAAACAAGTCGTGGGCCTACTAAGCTAGACCGTATACTCTATCAAAAATGGAGCTAAAAAGCTCATATTTATGAATTAAACGGACTGCGCCCTCGTTTGATAGAAAGTGAGCATTGCATTTAACGGTAGTTCCAAATAAAGTAACATTCATAAAGAAGCTGCTTACTACTGCAATATCTTCCTCCAGTTTCCTCATATTTTCTTTCTTTGTGTTTTTGATTGAGCTGTGGCGATGGAGGCCCGTGTTATATTACCGTTACTAGATTCAAACAAACTACATGTGGGGTAAATAGTACCCTGGTAGTACTAAAAAGTCCTACCAGACTGATAATTTGATATATCTAACCTAAAATCACACAAACAAGCTATGCAGGCTAAAGGTTTGAATATTAAGAACACATATACTTTATTTACTTTGAATACAGTTTAACACCCCTGTTATAAATTTAAATAAAGGCTAAAGTTTTTTTGTGCGAGGTCTCTTTACACTCAAATATTTCCTCCATTAACTGTTATAACTGTTAACTGCTGTTTCAGCCGCTGTTCTGCTTCAGTACAGATCTCTTATGTGATTTTTATGAGACTTGTATGTGTTTACTTTTGTAAACTAGAACCAAATCAGACAAATCAAATCTCAATATGCGGGGGATAAAAATGCTTGCACGCATAAAGTGGCAAACCAGGTTATCCTAGATTACATTGGTCACCAATCTGTACTCTAAGACAGATTGGGGCTTCATATTTCTACCATAGAAAGACAAGGCTTTCTCCTAATCTTTGCTTCTTAATGCAAAACTTGAAGGATAAGTTTTTCTCTAGAGTGAACTTCTTGGATGTCACAGCAGGATGACAGTCAGGAAAGTGAGGTTGCAATAAAATAATTTCCCCCAGGGATCAATAAAGTATTCTGATTCTGATTCTGAAGTCGGCATATTTGCTCTTTAAAGAAAACAAGCTTAGAAGGTTGGAAGCCACAGGAATGGTACAAAGAGGATGTTGCCTGCCGTCATCCTGCAATTGTCACTTGATTGTGCAGCTGCGCTTAGCAGGCAGGTAGATCTACCCGTGGGAAGCAGGAGGATGTAGAATTTATCATTCAGGATATTTCTCTCTGAAAACTGATCACTGAAAAAAAAGCAAAGAGCTGGCTAGGGGATGAGCTTATTTAGTCTTTTTTACAGGTGCGCTACCTTTTTTTAGTTCTTGTTTTGCTTCCCCATGCCAATCCACATGCAGCATATATCAAGAATGCCATAAGATAAAAGTTTCTCTAAACTTTGCAGATTACCAGGAGCCAAATATCGATTCATACAGATGTATACCCCTGCCTCATAGCCGTCACTAAATTACATGTTGAACACTAGTATGAGACTCAAGGTGGCGCTGTAGTGAAAACTAAATTCGGCATTCAGTAGTAAAAGTCAAACTTTTATACAGCTCCTTAGCCATAAGCCCTTTTTTAAAGTTTAAGATATGCTTTTCAGTTTGATGAGCGAATTATATGTTATATTATACTTTTATTAGGTAATGCTGTAAATGATTTGACTAAAGGAATCCAGTCATTCCTAAGAGGACTCAGGTAAAATCTAGTTATGCCTCTATATAAATTTCAGGGGCTCTGTTTTTGTCTTTAAGGTTAAAAAAATGTCAGTATTGTGAGTAAGGTGAATGATGGTCCAGATGATTTGAGGAGCTTGGTAACGATGCTTTATGCCAATCAGACATTTCAGTCAGAAAGGTGAGTCAAGATTTAATATCTTGGATTCAAGAGTGTAGTAGTAAAGAAAGAGGACCACTATAACTGAGATTACTTGAAAGAATAGAGTGATGGTACAATGAGCAGGGCAAAATTGTTCATCTTAATGTTCTGTGACATCTCAAGAATCATTTCCCTTTCCCCTGACCTCAATAAGAACTTTAATAGTCCTTAACATATAGTGTCAAAATGATATAAAAGGGCAATTATGACTCAAAAGCTTACAACTAATCACTAAGAGAAATTTGAGCTTTTTTTTTGCTGTCAAGCAAGCTTTTGAACCCCTTTCTTTTTTTCATTTATATGGTCTTATGACAGTGCTGTCAATTAACTATTATAATACCATGAAAATAATTTAAATGTCAAAACCTGAATAAAAAGCTGGCAGTACTTTTTATATATTGATGTAAGATGGTAATGGATAATATTCAACTGCAACTTCCTACAGTTAAGCTTTATTGTATTCTTATATAAAGTTTGTGACATGCAAGTTTAGTTAACAAAATCTTAAATTGAAAAAGGAAAGAAACAAAAGCTGGTAAGGAGTCAGCAATGTGACTCATTCAGTAAAATCTGTTTGATGGCTTCCTGATGTCTGGGCTGCACAGACTGAGTCAGACTGTGGTTTGGTGTGTTGGCAGACTACAGTTCATGCTACCATTAGGAATATATTTAGGTAAAGCTGGAAAAATGCTGGCTACAATACACATCTGCTCTTTTATTCAATGAATATTTATTCTCATTGTTGAGTCTCGCTGCTGTGAAGAATTCAGTGTCTCTAAGGTTAGAAAAATTCACATTGTGATACAGAAAGTCTGGAGTGGAGAGCAGAGCTGTTGTGGAAAATGCGATGAAACGGCACTCCGGCCCACATCCTCTCTGCTGAAGCCATAAATGGAAACTCATGGAAAAAGCTTTGGCTAAGCCATGAGGTGGAGCTACATGATGAAATGATTCATAGCACTAAAACAAAACATTTGATCCATCAGCTGTTTTCCCATTTTGAAATGTGTTTGCACATGCAAAACATAACGCAAAATTTCCAGAACTTGTAGATTTGTATGATCCACCAGAAACTTTTATCACTTGTGGTGAGTGGTAGGGCGTTGCCCAGCTTACAGTCATACCTGGATTTTCAGGGTTTTCATCAAAGCAGTGAATCACACTCAGTGATTGCTATAAATCCTGGATAATCCTCATTCATGTGGTATAAAAGAAAAAAACAAAGCCCTGAGCTAATTTTCTGTGTTTTCAAAGAAGTTGCATCGAGGTAGGACTACCCGGATGTGGCAAAAGCAGTGATTATATTGGTCAGTAATTATCTAGATTATTTAAATACACCAACGTTAACTTTAAAGGGTGTCCTTTTACAAGTGATTTATTCGATCTTTAAAAACTTTGGAGTGAACTTTTAACGAAAAAAGCGAGGGATACTGCGGGAAACAGAGTCATTTGGCCCCTGCCAGCCCACAGTCTCTACTGGGATGTCAGCGGGTGCAGAAAGGGGCAACAAAAGGCAGATTCGCATTGCTCAGGAGAGCTACACGATAGCCAGAGAGAAAGAGATGGAAAGCTGAGGTCAACAACTGATGCTGTGGTCGTACGCCTCCAAAACCAGACCAAATGAGAGACCATGGGAGACGAAAGCAGCTGCAGGCAACCGTTAAGGATCCTTCCACAGTTTCACCTACAGAAGCCTTTTATGACTTTTGCTCCTTCTACCTAGATGTTTTTAACTCGAAGCAATGGGAGTTATCTACAGAATGTACAGTTGTGGTTAGAAGTTTACGTATACTTATCATGGGCATACATTTTTTTAAGTAATTAAAGATGCATGCTGTGCAATCATTTCACTCTGGAAAAAGAATTGGTTCAACAAAATCATTAAAAGCCCCAAATAACCCTTATATTCATGCCCATGATAAGCACATGTCAACTTCTGACCACAAACATATATGAAAAGTTCAGTTTTCCTTGTCCAATTAAGTTATATTTTTTAAATAATTGACCGTTTTTTGTTATTAACATTGTTAACAATGTGAGAATTACTCACGCATGTAGTATTATAATCCACAAAATACCAGTTTCCTTTCTGCTTTAATAGCCAAAATATTGTTCATCAATATTGTTTATCTCAAGAAAGCATTACCTAGAGATTGTGTGTACAATAGTTGCAAAATGTAACAAAAAATGTAACAAAGTGGTGCTTTCTAACTTGTGTGTTTTTTACACTGTTTTACACCACTAGTTCATATTCTGTGGTTGTATCACAGTGACTTTCTTTCTTTGGGGAAAAAACAATAGTCTTCAGTTTTATCCAAGATGCAAAATCAGGGCTTTGTCTCAGCAAATACAGATACAAATAATGACCTTTACCAATCTAGCTGAGATAAGTATCTTATAAATATTTCATGCATAGGAGAGTGGAGGTAGACAAGGAGGAGATAGTTTTGTCTGGCTGTACTTAGTCCTCACAAAGTGTTTCCCTCTGGGGAGTGGAGAAAATGATTTGGCTGCTTCCTGTCAACTTTGAAAGTCCCCATTTGTCATCACAGCTTTACTCGCTCTGAAAAGAAAGAAGCTTTCAGCAGGCCAGAGAAAGGACTGTCTTAGTCACCTTCACGTGTAACTTGGTTTGTCAGTAAAGTTTGTAAATGACAAAATTAATTTGAGATTTTCATATAGCACATATTGTCTTCTCATCTCAAATTCTCTCCACTTGGGAGAACAAGTTAAAGAACGCCAAGACACATTAGTATAAGGCAACCCGTCTGGTTTCAGTAATCCTCCAATCAGCTCATCACCTTATGTTGCTATACTATTGTGTCCTTGTTATAAAAATCTCGGGGCTCCTCATATGTCTGTGTTTTTTCCTCCGCAGCGCTGTGTCTGAAGAAGTTGACCTGCACTTTGAATCCATCCTGAAAGACCATGCTGTCCCTCCTGCTGTCCGCAGTGCTGGCTGTCCAAGCGATGGGTGGGTGTTGCTGCTCCCTCTGCCCTGCTATTAGATTTGAGTGGCTGCGGTGGGAAATGTCATCGCTTGTTAAACAATACACCCTGCAGGGCCTATTAGTCTTTTGCCTTCAAAAGCTTCACTGGGAAAAAACAACCGTTCAAATGAGGCTACTCCCAAAAAATAATGTGCCAATAGTTTAAAAGTTATAAACTGTCCCTGTTTAAACCCACATCAACTGAAATGAGTTGTCAGAGAGCAAATTCCTATTTAAACAGATGTCTGGCTAAAGGAGAAAAGGGATATTTTTCAAAGTAATTCTTTTGAGTTTAGTTTTAAAGGGTTACAACTTCATCATATGAGGGTGTTTTGTATTTTCTTTATAATTCAGCTTGTAAAAGAGAACAGCTTTGACCTTTTCCAAGCATGTGAGGAGTGGCGAGAGCTCTGGGCATAGGTAAGGTGCGCTGTGAAAAATGCTAGAAGTTGAGTTTTCCTGCCTTGACTCAAGAAGGGTGATGAGGAAGTCATCGTATTATATTTATAACACCGGGAAGCAGGGTGCTGGTGGTTGATGTTGCAACTGAGGATGCATGACTCGCATACTCAAAAGTTTCACTTCAGTAGAAATGACGCTCAAAGAAAACTTGTCATCATAAAAAAGAAACAAATAGCCTGGGCTGACGTGATGGCATCTCATGACAGTAAATAAAAGAAGGGAATGGCATATGCCGAAAGAAGTATCAACAGTGCATATATTTCAACATCAGCCCTTTCTCAGTTGGTGTGTGGCTGATGCCATGTAAATTTAAATCTCATATTGAGTACCATTCTTCTATATTAATATATAGCCTGAAGAAGAAGGACAAAATCAGTTCGCAAATCCTCAAAGTTCACAAAGAACTTTTATCGTCCAAAATGCCATCATTTAAAGAGCTTTTTTTGCCTTTTCTGCTCTCCGGTTGAGCTGACACAACCTCCTATCGGCCATCAGTGGCACATTACAATTTTGACTCGGTGGACCTAAGTGTCTTCAGTGGTTCATTAGGGACCCATTCTCTCCCAGCACAAATGGGCCTGCGGCCTGCTCATTACTGGCTGTATAGCATCCACTGCCTAACTCGCTTCCCTCAGTGGGAGGGAAGAGGAGGAGGTGTCAGGGACTGATGGAGCTCTTTAACTCACGGGTAATGGGCTATATTGTAGCTCACACAATGATTCACTTTCTGCTAACTGGAGCACTAAGTGAATTAGTTGGAGTCTAGTTTGATACTACAGTCTGCCTATGTAACACCGTATCATATTACAAAAGTCTCATATTTTGTGGACATTATTTAAACTATTATTATCACCACTTCCTGTAGCTTTAGAGAGCTTCTGCTGGCACACACAGAAACCTACAGACTTGTGCATTTAACTGAGCATCTATTTATATGTGTGGACGGCTGTGCTGATATGATCCAGGGTCTCCGAGGTCTCTAACTCCCTCGCTGGGATTACTTGCTGTAATCTTTGTTGTACTCAACCATGTCATTTCTTGATAATTCCTGCAAGTTCCCATATCAGCAGACGTGATTTTACTTTGTGGGCTTTGCCAAAACACTTTGTGAGAATGGTATGTTTTGGGGTAAAAAAAAAGAAAAAGAAATAAGGCATATGACAGCACTGTCATCCCAGCATAGTAACTTTGTCTCTGTAGCTCCCAGCTGTATCCTGACTCAGGAGTCAGATGATGGATTATTCTCAGTAAAATCTCTCCCTGATGTTACTCATACAGCACTGCACAGCTGTTGCCTCCAGAGCTAGGATGAGCCTTGTCTGTAGGTGGATGTTGTTTTTCTCTATTTAGGAAGCAGGAGAGAGAAAAGATTGCCACCCTGCTCAGAATTGGCTTTGACCCCTGACCTTAAGTGTTACTTAATTTTTTTTAACACACTCATTATAACGTATTGTGGTTACAGGTGTCTGCAAAATGCAAAATAAATTGCAGATCTGTGTACAGTAATGCCTGAGCCACAACAGTTAGCTGAGTACAGTAACAGTCTTGGCTTGCAGCACACAGCAGTGTCAGCCTGTTGCAGAGCTAACAGGGGGCTGTCTAGCTAATTGCTTGTTGTTGTCATACTCTGTGTTCAGTTAGCACAGTCACTAGGCTGCCAGAGCTCGCTGTGGGCAGCTCTTAGAAACCAAACAATGAAAGAGAATCGCATCCATGCAAATGTAGAATTGAAAACCAGACACGATTTTTACTCTCAGTGATGGCAACTGTAAGGTAATTCAAATTAACTAGCATAATTGGATAGATTGCATCTAGTAAAGTAGTCGCCAGGCACAGATTATGGCAGGGCCCCAGAGCGTGAAAATAGCCCGCTCATGCCTTCATCTCTAGTGTACTTTTTAAAGGTCTGCTAACTATGAATACCCTCTTCCTTCCCTCCTTTTCTCTTCACAGCAATTGATTCTGCAGAGAGGGGACACTTTAGCCTGTGCACAAATTCAATTTAGGGTTATTACCCTGTATCAGTGATGTTTTTGCTAATTTGATTGTGTCCAGTAAAGTATCCTTTTAAAAACAATCGAGGACAGGCTCAACAAAGATTGGTTTCGCTGCAGTGCATACATAATGACGAGTCTCTGTTGGCTTGCCTCTGTCTCACTGTTTCCCAGCTCTTCTTTTCTTACAGTGCACTTATTGAAATAGAGTGCATTACCCAACAAGCACCTCATGATTATTTCAACAAGTCTTAAAAATGCTGGCTTGTGGATCGTTAAAAAATTGATACAGGTAATATGCCGAGATTGCAGTTCTGGAGGGGAAGAGAGGCCTGAAGCCATATGTGGGCCTGCTGTGTGTCTAGTAGGCTTTGATGAATGTGTTGAACGGATGCTGATCTGTGCTTGGGAAGTGTCACAGCTACTACTGGCTTGCTGCGAAAGCATCCCAGCAGCTGACAGAGGGAGACCCCTGCTTGCCTGGTGTTGCGTCTGACACACGGCGGTGGTGACGTCAGGTGCTGTGGGGATAAAACTCTGCCTCTGTCTTTTGTCGTGATGTGTCGGGTTGTTTCATGTTCAACTCCAACAACAAACACCTATCAAACTGAATTTGCATGCGTGATCTGCATTGTTTAGTTACATTTTTTGGTCTGAAAAAACCCAACCACAATTGTGAGATATTGTTACGTTCCCCTGAGGGGTCTAGGCGGTGAGGGGGGAGTAACAAAAAGTGACCGGGTTAGAAAAAGGAGTCAAGGAGGCAAAAGGGTTAAATCAAAGAGTTTTATTAAAGTAGCTCAACTAAAAAAGACGGACAAGCCGCTATCACCATTTAAGAAAACAAACAAAACTCAGGCGTGGTCAATAAAGTAAAACGTAAGCCAAAAAGAAAGAGAGCAGCTCACTAGCTGCAAACCACAATAACACAGCTCACTAGCTGTAACCACTCACAAACACACTCATGGCACTCTGGCCCAGAGCTCACCTTTCCCTGGGCTTAAATACTTTTAATTACTGATGTGAGTCAGCTGTGTAACAGGGAAAGGTGGCACCTCAGGTAGAAGAGGTGGTGGGACACGCCCACACAGGCACCTTCAGGAGGAGGCCCTGCTAGGGCCGTAACAGATATGTACAAGAAACTTCTTCAGTACCCCTTCTTTGGTAGATGTTGCACATTACTACAGCAAAATCTACTTCATAGTACATTTTGAGGTCTCATTGCAATTATTTTGTCGTAGGAGCCAATTTTGAGTTTCAGTTTCTTGCCTAACTGCGTGACATTTGAATCCCTTTCAGATACCTCGTAGTGACAAATATTTGAAATTATAGCCTTCCCCTACTTTGGATTAATTTTCAGCTTCTTCAGCCACTGTTGGCGTTACTAAAACATTTGAAGAGTATGAGAAATTATCAGCTCTAGATTCATCATCAAATAACAGTTCTTACTAACAATTTGTGACCTAGTGGAGCATTAACAAGTAAATGAATTCGTTTTTCACCTTTTGTAATTGGAAACAAACTGCAGCACTTATTTTTGTTAGGCTTTAAATATTAGAAATCATGTTCACTTTACTAATATATGACCCCATGACCCTACTGCTACCTTCAGGCGCTCTCATGTACACCATCTCTTCACTAGTTTTTCTGTCTCCTGTTCATCAAAGGCTCTCTGTCCCTCCAGCTTGTAAGCCAGAGGCTTGCCTTTATCTGCCCACTGTTCTTTAGCCAACACCATCTGACTGCCGAAATCCGTTAACGAGTTATTGACGGGATATGAGATGACATACTTCTATGAAGAAACAAAGGCAGAAAAAACACAGGTAGAGAACAAGTAAGAGATGAATGAGAAAAAGGAAAATAGAGCAATGATAATTCCTGTTGTGATTTATGATATTTTTTGAGAATAAGCTCTCGGTCCTCAGTGATTTCTATCCATATCATACTTACTATGCACATGCTCCCATCACTCAGTTAATGTTTTCCAAATGCATTTTTTTTTTCAAATAGGAGTGTTATGGACATGCACATCTGCTCTGACACCATGAAATCAAAAGCTAGTGTTCCCCTCAGACTTATACAGGGATTGGTAATATCATAAGAGTAATCGGTATGAAAGGGCTTGCAGATCCTTTGAGCAAAATCCTTTGATGTTCAGGTAGAGCGTAATGTGTAGAATAGAAATGTGCTGAGCTACAGTTACATTCATCAACAGAGGGGGGCACTATTGTAAAAGCATTTTTCTCCTGCGTCTCTCCCTGCCCAACCAAAACCCACTGTCGGTGCAGTCTGTTAGTATTGCACCTTACGTACCGGTTTGCTTTGCTGTGTCAATATTGCCCCAGCAATTTCCCCTCCAGTGCTTGTGCTTGATGTTCCTTATGTATTAAATCATATTAGCACTTGTTGTATCATGTTTCAGCAGGGCTGTACCTTTTAAACATGCACTTACTGTGTTAAACACTCATTGTGCAAATAGCTCCATTCCCTGTTAGTGAATTGATGCCATTATTAGCTTTATGAAGTGGGACAGAATGGAATGAAATTAACTCTAATTGGAGCAAAGACACTTTTTTGTAGTGCTAAAAAATGATTATTGAACTGAGTGTTAAAAATATATTTTTTTGTAGTGGACATTGATGATAAAGACTGGAGGTATCTTTGTAGATTACTGCAGAAACTCCTGATTTGAATAATGACGTGTGTGTGTGTGTGTGTGTGTGTGTGTGTGTGTGTGTGTGTGTGTGTGTGTGTGTGTGTGTGTGTGTGTGTGTGTGTGTGTGTGTGTGTGTGTGTGTGTGTGTGTGTGTGTGTGTGTGTGTGTGTGTGTGTGTGTGTCAAGGACATTGGAAGGGGCCCGGGTAGTGATGTAGCACTGTGTATACATGTGTGTGTTTGTGTCTGTGGCTGATGGAACCTCTCTGCTCCAGAGCAACTTTGTAACAGTGTCTCCATTGTAGTGTCAGGGTACCTCATGTCCAAATCCTCTGACAGTGTGATGCTGTGGAGCTGTCAGCAGTCATACAGGTGTGGAATATCAATGTGCTGTCTGGCCTTTGGGTGTCTGTTTCTGCATGAAGTTGTGTCTCTGTCTCTATATGTGTATATGTCAGTAGGATTGTGTTTATGGACCTGGATTTTGTTTAAAATTGCATTCATAGAGATAACACTGATACATTTCATCAATACTAACACTTTATGTAGCCTTTCCCTTTTCCAACAAAGCATAGTAGTGATCTACTGCAATATACACATTTGTACAGCACTTGTTACTCCTACTGCACAATACTGTTTGTGCAAAACCTTTCAGCTCTTTGAAAGACAGCAGGAATGGCATAACCATCTTTTTATTTTTTAAATCTTGTAGTAACATCCATGCAGAACTGACCCTTTTTGGCATCAGCACAGTTTGTTTTTCCAAGCTTTTTTTTTTCCAGAAGGGATCAGATTTTGCAACGATCAACAGTTTGATTAAACTCATGACTAGGGATGGGTACCGGTATCGTTCTGACATAAACGGTAGTAACCAGACCGAAAAGCAGCGCACATTTCGGTGCTTTATTTCGGTGCTTTATTTTCCTGAGATGTCATACACTTTGAATTCTAGCCAATCATTTTACGTTTCCGAGGATAGTAGGCGGGCCCAGGTACGTACGTTCTTTTAGAGCAGAGCTACAGATTAAAAATGCCCAAGGCGAAGCAGTCAAAAGTCAGGCTGTACTTCATAGCAAAATATGCAAACTCAGCAGCCTGCAACAAGTGCTTTAAGCTGATACTGTGATACTGTCAAAGGAGGTAACACCTCAAATCCGATGAAACACCTGGCGACGCATAGCGTTTTTTTTAAAAGCCGAAAAATGCGCCGTATTTGATAGCTTGCTGCGAGACCTCACACCGAGCACATCCACTCCAGGTGGGTTGCCTGTTATCGGACCCGGAGTTAGCAACATCCCCCAAAAGCCCGAAGAGGAGAGTCCTGGCCCCTAGCCCTGCCAGTGTAGCAGAAATGATGAAGGCAGCAGCAGCCGTTCTTCTCTGCGTGAGTAGCTTAATGTTGTTCGTGTGTAATTTACGTTGAGTAGGTTAACCACGTTATTACATTAATGCATGCAAGGTGAACTAGCAAACACTGTCGTAGTTACATGTGGCTGTCTTCTTGTTTGATGGCAGATGCTCCCTTCACCCTGGCCAAAAAGGCTAAAATGACCAAAGAAAAAGTGGAAAACAGCTAAACATGCGAGGTTTTTAGACAAAGTTGGTGTTTTTTTCCATTGTTTAAGCACTGCTTCCAGCCAAGAGTGATACCATATATGCCCTCTAGCTGCAGAAAAGGCTAACATTGTTATCTTTTTACAAAAAAAAACAGCTGAACATGAGAGGTTTTTGGACCAATTTTGTGTTCTCCATTCTTTAAGCACCGGTTTGAGCACCGTTTAAGCACCGGCACCGTTTCAAAAGTACCGGTTTGGCACCGGTATCGGATAAAGCCTAAACGATACCCATCCCTACTTAGGACCACTGGAACATGATGACTCTGAGAAGGCTAGAGATTAAAGCTAGGTGGCGTGGAGGCTGAGCAGGTGGCTCATATGCCGTAAGGCTGTTGCAGATGCCTGGGTTTGAATCTGCCAAGAGCCATTTTCTGTGTCTTTCCTCTGTTTTCTTTCTAAGCTTTCTGCTCATAATAAAAGCTAAAACACCCCAAAGAATACTTAAAGCTGATCAAAAGAGTGAATGCAGCCTTTGAGACATAGTGTATTGTTGCTATTGGAAACTTTTCTCAAGTTTTCACTAATATATTAGTTTATTTAATTATCAAAAATTCTTCCATTTGTAGATTTGAAATCTAGTTGTAAAGAGATTTCATGTCAGTTAGATTACAGTTGTGAAGTGATTCACAGCAGGTAATAACAATCAACAACAATGCAAGATAAGAGTGTTATTGTCCAGGTCTTCATCTGTACTTCAGTATGTTCCAGAAAGAACATATGGTAGTAGCTTGTCCCTTGCACTCTTGCTCTACTTAAATTTTTGTTTACCTCTGTTTGTTGGAAAAGGCTTGGTTTTTATCTTAATTCTGCAGTACTATGATCTAGCAGCAGAAAACTAATGGATGCTTCGCTTTAGACCAGTAACCACTACCTAACTTGCCTCTTCTTCCTTCTCCCTGGTTGTATTCTGTATTGGTGCATGCTTGTCTGCAACAGGATATTCTTCTCATTTTTGCACCTTTTTAAACTGTCCTTGTCCCACACACATGTCCAAGCTCATTTGGAAGTCTGTCTTATCTTTTTCTCTCTTGCTGTAATAGTGTATGTGCATGGTCTTGTTTGCAGCTGAATGTGCTTGTACATTTTATCCCTTTGTTGACTCACTTTTGGAGCTGTGGGATAAAAAAAAGTTGATGTTGAAATGAGTAAATTGCATGACGCATGTGAAGCATGTGAGTGAGTGACAGGAGGAAAGTGATGACAGGACATCTTTCCAGTTTTGTTTTGTTTTTTGTTTTTTTAATATATTTGGTTTTGAGCGTTTTACTTTAAATATTGCAAATTGTCTCTAATACAACTTTTTTGTCTGCTGTTTGGGCTGGACAGCTTGCCAGAGTACAAAGCTGCCACAAGTATAAAGCTAACTCAAGCTCAATGGCACTATACTTTCCCTTCTTTCATGATATTTAAAGCTGGTAGTATAAATTGTACATAGTCAGTTTTTTTTATTCACTCTATACAAGGAGTAAGGAGTATTTTCTGGTTTCACTAATGTCACAGCAGACTCTATTACTATATCAGTGCCCTGGAAACATGGCTTTCCAATACTAGTTACTCATTCCACCGTTTAAGTATACTTGGTTAAGAGGCTCTTTCTTGTTTCTTCTTATTTAATCTTCATATATCTGGTTATTTCTAACGTTAATCATTTAATCCAGATGTTGTTTGTACAGTTACATATACAGAAGTACGGAAGTACATCAAGGTTAAAAATAATTTGTTGAAAATTACACAAACTCAGCGACTGATTTTGTTTAACTGTAAATCCAGCACATAACACAGTAATTGAGGTGTGCACATCAGACTTGTCGAAATGAAAGCCTATCGTAATAACTAGATTGACTGTTGAAGGCCTACAGTCACAGCTCGGTAATCCAACGCGAACACATACTGCATCTGTAAATGCATGTGGGTGAACACATGCACACTCACCTGTCGGTATCTGTCAGTTTGATGCGAGGCATCTGTGGGTTTTATTTACCAACAGACTTGTGCTTTACCCTGTGAGCAGCCCCAGTATAACAGTTCAGATTCACCTTTGCTGTCTTCTTGCATATCACACTGTCTCTCAGTCTCACAGTCAGCCTCCAAGCTCATCTCATGTGCCTAGTGAGCATGCTGTTCACTATATGAAAAACTCTGGGTAGAAGAAACCCCAGTAGCACCCATACCTTGCATGTCTCAGGAAAGCAGGATGGAAGGAGGTGTTGATAGTGACAAGGTAGTGGGTAGTCTTGAAAGTAGAGTGGAGAGCAGTGTTAAGATCACTTGCAGCCTTTTCTAGCCAGCCCTGTGCCTTGCTGCTAAGCGGGGCCCGTTGCCAGTGCTCGCAAAGGCTGTAATGAGTTTATTTCATGTCGGCTGTGAAAGTGCCCGTCTCTGTCTCGCAGGCACTCAAACAGAGCTGAGACCCATAAACACAAAGTGCAGTGTGTAAATCCCCACAGCCTGACATCTCCCAGCCTGCCCTCTATGGCTTCTGAGCATCTCTTTATCGAGAGAGAGAAGGGAGAGGTGAGATCCTCACTTACCCTCTGAGAAGACATGAATAGCCTGGAGACAATGTGCAGGGCAGCTTCCTCATGGAAGACCACAAGCACTGCACTCTTTATCTTCTCCTGCTTATGCTTGTCTCTGCTCAGTAAGCGTGGTTTTTTTTTTTCCGTGTCGGTAGCAGACCTCTGTGGAAATATATCAAAAAGTCAACTGTTGTACAGAAGATGATGTTTGTTGTGCAGCAGTGTTCCAAAAAGGTACAGCATGCTAGTGTAAAGTTGCATTCTCTTGGGGATGTTGTCTTTATGCTATATGAGTTGATTTCATTTAGTGCATACAGCTTTATAAACCAAAGATTATGTAGGCACAGGTGAATAAAACCCCCCATAACAAAACAACAATTTTGTGCTTTTGTATATGTTTTACATGCATTGCTACCATTATATTTCAAATGATTTTTTTAGAGGGCAATCCGATATCTCTTTTTTCCGTATTTAAATATATGTAGATTTCTGCTGTTTGCACTTAAACGTATAAATGATTTCGGTTGTAAGCAGCAGCAGATCAAAAACCGCGTGTGCTCATTCGCTTTGGCTTGTGGTGCTTCACCTCTGACGAATAGGACATCAGATGTGCGTTTTCCATGACGTCAGCCGGCCTAGCTTGCCCTCCTCTCCTGTCCAATCCCCTCCCCTTGATGCAATGCAAAATTCCCCACTTGTGTTCTCTTTCCAAACCCAAGTCGGTGTCTCTACACAAGGTCCCTGTGTAGAGCTGTGTCCTCACAGGGCCTTGGAGTGAGTGGTAGGTCACTGCTTAAAGAAGCAGTGAATGAAAGAGGTGGGAAGAGGTGGAGATGTAGAATGAGAGAGGGGAGTTTCTATCTCTCTCTCTTCTCTGACATGGCTCTGGTCCGGGTTGAGGGATTAGTGTGTGAGGCTCCACCACAGCCTCTTCCTTGGCTTGTTTCCAGATATTATCTTTAAGTGTGAGCTCAACACCAGCCTCTCTTTCTTATTCCCCTCTTCCCTTCCCCCTTCGTGTACGAACTCAGTGGTGTGAGTCATCCCAGGCTGCTCGGGGAGTGATTTAATTGCTCTCTCTCCTCCTCCCTCAACATGCATGTCTCGTAGAGGCCGTCACTGACCCTCTACTTATACAAAAAATACCATCAACCTGTTCGTTGCCACAAAGGTTGGACTGTCTTCTAAGACAGTGCCGATACAAACTCTAGAAATTTGCTCAGTTATCCCCATTGGTGGTGACAGAATGCCACCTGCTTCTGCCACGCTTTGGTGTGATAACCCTTCTGTATTGTGTAGCCATGCTGAGTGAATGTGTGCACAGTATAGGGAGATAGAAAACACCCACAACAACAGTAGAGCTTTTGTAATCACAGAAAAAAAGCCTCCTGCCATTTTCACCTTGAGGATAAGAGAATTGTTGTGACTGGCACTTTGTTGGTGCAGACACTCTGAGGTAATACCAACTCATTAACCTATGACACAGATATGATGGTCTTCTGTAAGAGAAACAGTTTTGTGCTTTTGCTTTTATGTTACTGTTTTTGCTTTATGCAGCGTGTCCTTCACTGTAACTTTTTTACTTGGGTAAAAACACAGAAACCTCATTGTGTTTTCAGTTTTAGCCATTTATATGCAGTTGTATTCTGCATACAAGAGATTCTACTAGCATAAATCGACGCTTTTTTCCTGTCCTCATCTGCAGTTGAGAGGTAATCCAGTAGGTGGCACTGTTCCTGCAGAGGAGCAGGGTATTGGGGGGTGTAATGTGGAGGCCACCTTGCTGGGATTGGCTGAATGTGATTGAAAATAGGTCTGCCTTGACTTGGCAATATCCATCCATATATGAACCCTCTCAGATGAAAGACTTGTTTGTTGTTAATAGGCAAAGTAATTACTGCACCTCTGCAGCAGTCAAATATCCTTCATAGCAAAGTGATTCAACATTGACATTGGCTGTGAGATAGACAGAGCTCAAAAAGGGGTGCTGAGGCTAAAATGACGCTGTGATTATAACAATTAGAGAGCCTGAGCATAGAGTGTATTGCTCCAGGGGCCGACTGGCTTTTTTTCTCTCCTGTGATGCTGATGAGTGTCTCAGAGTTGTATAACAGCAGACAGGGATCAATGGAGAATGCTGACTCTTGAGAATACCATGGATGTACTTTAGACTGCCTGCAATGGCTACTAATCCACAATGATTATGCTGTGTCTTTGTGCTTGGCCTAGTCTAGACAGACAAAATGCATACATACAGATGCACAGCCTCTGAGTACGAAGCACAGTCACTTTTTACTCTCCAAAAACACACGTTTCTGCATTTATGTTCCACCGCTATCACCACCAAAGTCTTTTTAGATTTCACTAACATTTAACCTAAAGCTATACTGATGTTGTTGCTTCCGTTGCTGAGTTTCAGCACACTGAGCCATCGCCAGGAGGCAAGGCCTATAGGAACACAAACAAAGTCCTAATGCTTACCTCCAGATCTCCACTCTTCATCCCCCTCTCGCCTTCATCTCGTCTCGCCTTTTCTATGCTACTGTGCTGCCCAAAGTGGATGTTTCAGTCACAGCATCCATTTCAAAATGCAGCATTGATTTCATTTTCAAAGACATTCACATTTGAGTAGGTGTCAGTCTTTCACATTTGAACACTGAATTAATACTGTGATTCAGTGAATACTTTATGTTTATACTACACATGAGCCAAATAGTCTTTAATAATACTATTTATTGTTTATTTTAGGCTAGCCAAGGGGCAAAGAGATAATGCTTGGCATGCATGATTGGCATAGTAAAGGCTTCTGACTACAGATGTCTGCTGGAAAAATGTCCAAAAGTATATTTAATAAATTAATTTTTTTTCTGTTGCTGACAGAATACAACATTTCTTTACAGTACTGGTATTTTTCCCAGTGTTTTCTTTTTATTTATACTCATGTAATGCTTGTTCTTTCTTATAGCTGTGTTGGAACTGAATGTCCCAGAGCAGCCAGTTGTGGCGTTGCACTCCAGTGATGTGGTACTCAGCTGCTCCTTTAACCACACCAACCCCTTCAACCTGTCCGATCTGAGTGTCTTCTGGCAGTTGACAGACACACAACGCAGTGTGCATAGGTACTTGGAGGGACACGACCAGCTGGCAGACCAGGCAGAGAGATTCGCCAACCGTACCAGACTGTTTCCCAACCAGCTGGGCCTGGGCAATGCTTCACTCCTACTAAGCAGGGTGGTGGTGGCTGATGAAGGCAGCTATACCTGCTTTGTGAGGGTGCAGGACTTTGGCAGCGCTGCTTTGCTGCTGCAGGTGGCTGGTAAGTCAAGCTGTGATGTCTGTGACACATTAAAATGCACAAAGTGTGAAAAGTGTTTTTCAAGATCGATAAATGCTATATTCTACATTCGTGGTGTAATGGAATCATAATTTCCGTAGGGATTAATGAAGTATTCTCATTCTGATTCTTGAATTAGGCTAAAGAAATAGAGTTGCACATTTTTATGAATTCACCTTGATCTAGTATCGCTAACAACAACTACATAATGAGCATATATGCACCAGTTAAATATAATCAATTTAACTTTCGTACAATTAACTTCTTTGGGATAAATTCCTTTCTCAAGATGTAAATAGTTTCCTCTGGGCTATTAAGCATTGATTTTGGTCAAACATTGATTCTGTCATCATTATCTGATGACATTGATTATTAGCCGTTGTTATGGTCAATCAGCCATCGCTAACATCTTCTCTTCTGGGTAACCACACATCCCACTTTGACAGCAGGGATTCTTCTTTTTATTTGTAGTGGTACTTTATGCCTTTCATCCCTTCTCACATTTCTGTATCTGTTATGAGTTTGTTTCTGTTTTATGCATCAGGCAGTGCTAATGAATATGTTTCATATGTATTCTTTTTTTTCCCCTCTGCCGGGGAAAGGGACAGCACTGCCTCCAACGGTGACAAATTGGTTTCATTTTATGCATTAGAATGATAGGTATTCTATTTTTAGCCAGCATTTAAAGTAACACTGCAGATTTCCTTCAGCTGCGCTGAAAGAAAATGAATGGAACTCTCAACGGAAATCTGTCAGTCAAATGGACAGCTGAGGAAGTTAGTGTGTGCCACACTATAGCCGTCTTCGTATTGAGAGTCCACTTTTCAAAAAGCAGCACAAACTTATTTCATCTCGCCCTCAGCTCCACCCCATTGTTTGTTGTGCAATGATTGGTTCTGGGAATACAGCAGCCTCTTTCTTCGCCACCTCTGTACTCATGCTTCAGCTCAAGGGATTGGAAAAGCGTGATTCTAGCCGAGGCTGACGACTCACCCCTCACCTCCACCCCTCTACACTCTTTTCTGTGCCATAGGCTGAGTCGTCCCAAATCTCTCAGCATGGCAGTTTTCTCCCAGGCCTCCTCCTCACTCGCTTGCACTATATTTTTCTTTCTGGGAGTGGCTCAGTGCTTTGGGTCTCCAGAGAGAGTGGCGTTAGAGTGTAGAGATGCAGCATCAGGATGTGCCGCAGATGCTGTCTGTGGGATCTTAAGCACTGTGTTATGCTAAGCTCCCTAAATATAATTAAGAATTTAATGGGAATCATGTCAAACAGTTCCCAGGGTGACACTCACTGCAGAGAATCTAAAACTAGTGAATTCAGTATGGCTCTGCTGCTCTCTTATCCCTATTCTCACCTGTCTTTACTCATCCTAGTCCTCTTTTTTTCTTCACTCCCTCCTTCAGTCCTAACCCATATCTTATCTTTCTTTGTGTGCACATTTTTTTCCCCAGCACCCTATTCCAAGCCCGTGGTGACTTTAGAGCCTCAATCCAACCTGCGGCCAGGTGATGAGGTTGCCCTGACTTGTGTTTCCTATGGTGGTTATCCTGAGGGTGATGTCATATGGCAGGACGCGGGCGGGCGCAACCTGACAGAGAATATCACCACTTCAGTTGTGGCCAATGGAGAAGGGCTGTTTACCGTGACCAGTGTATTAACAGTGGTGCTGGAGCCCAACAGTACCTACAGCTGCCGACTGATCAACCCAATACTTGGAGAGGAGGGCTACATCTCCGTTACAGTCACAGGTGGGATTTATAAAAGTTTTCTCATTCATGTGGGGAGCGAACAAGCAAATTCTCATTGGTTTCCAACGTTTTTTAACGTAACCAGCTTACACTGCATTTTTTTTTGTTCATTCATAAATATGTAGCATTTCTTATTAAAGTCTTGTACGCTTTTGTTAATCAATCAATGAGTTGAATTTTCTGCTGTGGATGCTTAACTTTTTTCTCCCTTTCTAAGTCACAGTAATGATATAAAGAAATGAATGAGAAATAATGAAATGTCCAATTATGGTCCAATAAGCATAACCTATCAGTTCTTGTGCATTGTTAAATTAGATCAGTGAGTTATTATTTCCCTAAGCATAGTCAAATAGCTATTCAGCAGATAATGAAAGAATGTGCAGTAAGAAGCAATTGGCCTCCCAGCAGCTGTCTGCAGGAAGCATTTGCTAACCAGGGATCAGGATGATGTGCTGTCCTCTCTTTCATTGTTTTATGTAATCTTTAGCAATATGTGTGACAGTACCTGTATGACAGGTCTAATAGTCTCCTACACCCACCCTCCACCACCTACCATCCATGTCCCCCCTGCGCTGCTGGTGTATTCTATGTGTTAAGTGCAAGGAGAGTACCGTGTAAGGTGGGCCAAGGCTGGGTCTCTAATGGGAGCAGCACTGTGTGAAATGGCTCATAAATAAGTAGAGGTGGCCCGAGCCTGCTCTCTGGGCTGAAGCTGGTGCTGGAGCTTGGGTTGTTGAGGCGGAGGTCGAGGCAGAGGTCAGGGAGTGCTGCTCCACTGGGCTGGGAAATGACTGTGCTGTCTGGAAACAGGATGGCCGATTGGCAGGACTGGATGGCTGAGGGAAGGTGGCCTTTCTAACAATTTGGTTGGCCTCTTTTAAAACAGCACAGATAACCAGTCAGAAGTACCATTGGGGGAGTAGAAAGGTATTAAAAACACGGTGTGAATGAAATACGACTGAAGGGAAGTAAAGTAATTGTTAAAATAGTCTGTGGTGGCTATTACCCTTCTCCATTTGCTGGATTGATGGACTATTTCTGGTTTTGCTGAGATAGATATAATAGTGTTATTTTCTTTCACTCCTCTGTTTCCTCTCTACAAACAAAAGTCTTCCATTTTGAAAAATGTTGATGAAGCCTTCTGGGCTAGTGATTTAAAAGGTCATGCAGTTGGTCTTTTTGTTTTTTCTAGGAGAGGCAAGTCAATACCACAACAATATTTTTCTTATTTATTTGCATAGCTTTTATTAATAATACAGCCTGTACATGGGAATCCAGACATTTAAACGTTACAGATTTGTTCCCTGATGGTAAAGCTATTCTTATATATCATTCTACGGTTTTGGTTTTTTCCCCAAACTAAACATCAAAGAAAACCTGTGTCAAGAAACCCAATCAAAGAAGACAACAAAAACCAAAATAGTCCAAAAATGTGTCTGGCTAAAGACTGCGTTGAAACTTGTTGTAACAAACGGAGACAACAAAAGAAGCAAATCCACAAATAAACTAGGGGAACCCTTAATTAAAGCAGTGGTGATTGCAATTTTCAGCAACTGGGTGCACATGAATAAGAGTAATTTCTCAGTAGGAGCGGCAGCACAGCTTGATGATGGCCCAAGTTGTAAGTAAACACACAGAAGATTTATAGTATTTTGTGTGTCACGATACAAGAGGGCTTGTTTGAAATGAAAATGTATTTGCATTTGTTTACAACAGCTGGTGTGTACTTAACAGTTTGTGTAATTAATTCTGACCTAGCAGAACTCTTCTGCTGGAGTAGCAGAGTGTGCCGAGCTTGAGTTGATATTGCGAATGCGCTTGCTGTATACACTTAGGAACAGCACACCACACTCAGGCAGGGATGAATCCTATTATAAGAATGGGTGAAATCTGCTTAAAATTCTAAATGGACTATGAATGTGGGGGAAAAAAAAAGAGTAAGAAATAAGAGAGTAAAGAGAGAGCGTGAGAGAGAGAGATGAGAAGAGGTAAAGTGTGAACAAGCATGTTCAAATTTCACACTCTCCCCAGTCTTTGATTGAAAAATTACAATAGTAATACAAATCTCCCCCAGGCAGAACACAAGTTTGACAAGGTTAATTTTGAGAAAATGAACCCTTTACCCAAACTGAGCCAAGCACTATGTAGTCTGGCATGAGCAACATGTTGAGAGTCTGTGTAAAGTGTTCCTTAACACATACTCATACCTCTTTTCCTGTTAGTACAATTTAAACTTATGCACCATAAACATCTTAACTTCCAACAAAGCATTCACACAGCATATGCAGATATCATCAGACATCTCTGAGACTGTTTTAGCAATGCCCTGCAGAGTGCTGGTCAGCTTTTAAGCTGAGGTCCTGGAGTAGAGAACGTTTTTTGTGTTGCTGGGATATTGATAAATTTGCAGAGTGAAGCACAGATTAGGTGTGGGGAGACCCACAGGAATAGTTGGTATTAATGAACAGTTGAATGATGGAAAGGCGCAGCCTCTGTCCTCAAATGAACCGTTGCCTATTTGTTTGCCTGGACAGTGTGCCTGTGAACCTCCCTCCCTTCCCCCTTCTCTTTTCTTGAGGCCGTTCACTGTCTCACACTCGCAACCTATTCTGACCACTTTGTTCTTGTCAAAAACAATTATGTTTTGGGGATCAGCAGTTTGTCTCCTATCATTGTTTTTTTCTGATTTCCAGATCCTTTTCTGAATGTAGAGCTTTAGCAGTGTATCCCATCTTCTGGAGCTGTGTGATTGCTGCAGTGTGTTGTCTGATGGCTGGGTTTCAGGACTGTCACTGAACACCCCCTCCAGCACCACCCCCACTCCGTCTGCTTGCTCTCTCAATGTGAAAGGCACCATTTCCCCGGCATTGCTCTGCTGGCACAGCATTTACAGTGAAAAGTGTGCCGATGGAGATCGAGTGAGGAAAGGAAGGAGATAGAGAGATGATGTAGGGAGATAGAGGGAGCAAGGGAGGCAGAGTTAGGAGGGGTATGAAGTAGATGACAGAAAGTAAGATGGAAACAACAATGTTTGCTGAGCCCAGAGCTGTGGCATTTATGACCTGACACACTGGAGATAGACTTGCAGATGGAATGTGAGGCCATCCCACCCAGCACGGAAAATTTCCTGCTGGATTTTACTATCTTTACACATTTTTCAAGGTTTCATTGGGTAGCAGAGTTAGTTAAAGGTTAGCACTGTTGTTTTGTACACTGCCTGAACAATCATTGGGAAAATGACTATTTTTAACCTCATCATTTTTTTTCTTTTCTTTTTTTTACATTTTCCAACTCTTAATATTTTAGCCATGATTGGGTCTTTTTCAGATTTAATTCAGTAAGTACCCTTATTTGTGTAAAGAGGAATGGAGCAGCCTCTGAGGTGATTACCACCTTATGTTAAGACTTCCATGATCATTAGGCAGCTTCACCGGCTCAACTAAAATTGCCTCAAAACCAGCACCCTACTATATTATTGTGAAAATGTTGGTGTGACCCTAAAAAAGGTTTTGCTGTGGAGCAAAAGTATTAAAGAAAAACTTTTTCTAGAATGTCCTCTGTCAAGTGCTCAAAGGCATTGTGTAGTTCTTTGTAGACCCTAGCTAAGGAAGCTAGGTAAAAGGGCAGTTTACAGTTTCTTAAGTTATTTTATACTGATCCGTGTAGGGTAATTCTTTATTGGTATTTAAATAATCCTTAATATTAGGAGCAGCTTGGTGGTACTTGATCACTTTGATGAAAGACCTAGTGTGTCTTTGATGGTAGGAGAAACTCGATTCCTCTGTGGTTCCTTCGGAGCTCAAGAGAAAACCCACACAAGCACAGCGAACATTTTAACTTCTCTGCCCTGACAGGGGTGGAAACCCAGAATCTTCTTGGTGTGAGACAATGTGCTGATGGCACAAATGGTTGGGATTGGCTTTGTTTGTGTGTGTTTTGCTTGCTTTGCAACAATCGCCAATCTTCTTGCTCGTAAGCAGTACATGACATTTTTTACCATGCATGAACCCTAACTCTAACTAATACTAACCGCCCTTAAATCCCTTTCAGCTCATAATATCTAAAGGATTGCTCAACTCATTTGGCTTTATGAAAGACTCTTATGCAAATACATGCCTGATGGTGAACATTAATGTTTATACCTTAACAGTTTCTTTCTGAGAGTCTTTTCTGGGCAACCCACAAACTTTTGCCTGCAGTGTATCCCCAAGGAGATTGTTTGTTACTGTATAATTGTGAAACAAATGCATACATATTCAACCTTCGCTGGATAAATCAAGGTTAAAAAGTATTTTTAATTGCTATACAAACATTGACCTTTGTCAGGCAGACGGATTCTAACACAGGTGCTAATGGTAAGTGGGGTTTGTGAAAATATTCTGTATTCATTCCACTTAGAAGTATTATTTTACATCATTAGATGTGTGCCAGCTTGCTTCTTACAACTTTTTTCAGTCTGTGTCATTACGTTTTCAAAGCTTAATCCTGGCATCATATTGCCATCTAAATAGCCACCTGCCAGACTCATTCAACCCATAAAACACCCAGCTCTCTGCTGTTTCTAAGACTTTCAATGACTGTTTTCTCAGAATGTTGTCATATACGTTATTTATTTTCTCCTAGAATCCCTGAAGAAAAAATTGTGCAGCAGTTTGAAACATTAATGTATCTCAAATTGAAGTAAAAGCATTGCTGTACTCCAGTTGCTAAAGGGCTAAACAGAAAGATGCAGTATCTGCTGCTTTAAAGTTTCTCTCATTAGAGTAGCTGTTGTGGTGAAATGTAGTAATTGCAATTATTCATGACATATTTTACAAGCATGTTTGCATCTTACTTCAGTAGGATCTCTTATCAAAAGCTCTGTCCGTCAATGTTGGGGGAATATTTTGCCCCAAATCAAGGTTTTGCTTCTAGATTCCACAACAAACCACTGTGTTGGCCTTGGTTCTCTGTTGAACAAAGTCTAATTTAAATGCAATTAACAGAGCCGTCAGAGAGACAGAAAAAAAAAACAGTATAAATGAATCTGTTGTCAGCAGAGCAGCAAGCAAGCAAGTTTCTCGACTGTATTAATTAGTGTCCAGTGCACAAACAGGCCTTCTTCCTCTTGCTGAATGTATGCTCTGTGTTATCTGCAGCCCAGCTAGGGAAAACAACCCAATAGACAGATGAAGTAATGTAGGCAATCTAAAATAAATTCAGGTAGGCAGCAATGCACCATTGTAAGCACATTAATTCCTATCAGGATTATTAACTCCAGGCCACTTGCTGCTGTCAGTGCTCTAAGACGTCCTCTTCTGGGCCTTCAGTATAGGAAATTTTATCCCTGTATTATGGCCCAGGCAATGTTATTTGTCATGGTCCCAGTACTGTTAGCAGCTCTGAGGGATTGTTGGGTTATATTCCGTTGTGGGCAGTTGCTGATCTGTGTGGTTTTGCAAAGCTTTTGGCATTGTCAGGTTGTCAGAATGTTTTTCTTTGCTACAATTAAAAGCAACACTGACCTACAGTCAGGTTTCTGAGCTTTTGGGCAATAACACATTTGTTGTAATTGTGACTCTGGTCATCACCACAACTGATTTGAAATGAAGCAGTCGAGGTGATATAACAGTTACCCATTTTTACATTTTTCATAGGCTGAATAATAATTGGAAACTTGACTGATATGCAGTACCGTGGCCATGTGTGACCTGGCTTTTTCTTATTTAATGACAAATTAAGGAAATAAACTGGTGTGAAATTATTTCCAATTGTTCAATTTACCTTTGATAGGGCTTTCTATAAACTCTCAGTATGTTGACCAGAGAGGTGCTACAAAAGAAGCTGTCATTGTGGCGAAAAGAAAACAGACCAATTTAGAGCAATGGCAAAAACTTTAGGAGAGGCCAAATCAACAATTTGGCACAGTCTTAAAAAAAGAAGAAATACTCTTTTCTATTTGATCAAGAAATACCCCTTTACAGACAAGTAAGGACACTTGTTTAGGCATGTCATTGTCAAGTCCACAAACAGTGCATTCATGAATGTAATGAGGGTTTACCTGTCAGTGGTAGCACTCAAGAACAGGAAGTAGACTTTGCTAGTAAACATCCAAAAGGATTCTTTAGACAAATGAAGCCAAGATGAACTTGTACCACCGTGATCACATGAGAATATTATGGGGATGGGAAGGAAGCATTCATAATTCAGAACATATCAAATCACCTATCAAACATGGTAAAGGTAGACTTGGCTTTGTATGTCTGCAAATGGCTCAGCAGTGTTAACTGTTGATAGAAGCTGAAGCATTTTTGCTTCTTTGGTTAAATGCTACTAAGCTAGTAGACCAGCAATTCATTATGTATATTACTTCACTTTTTTATAGTGGTGATATAGAAAGGCAAAATTCTGAAAATTGTAAACTGTCCAAAAAGCTTAGGACCCTGGCTAGAGCATTTCTTACTACATAGGGAATTTTTCCTCTCTTTTATGTTCAGTATTTTATCTTCTAAGAACAGTTTCTGTCTATGTGCATTTACACACAGACTACATTAGTGATGAATGTGTCTAGTTTCTACAAGACTACACCTCTCAGTTTTTATTTTGGTCTTCTGTATTTAATCAAAACGGGGTCCAGCTTTGGCATTGTACCAACACAGTATGACGTTAGCCTCTGCTGCCTTCCCACAAAGTAGAGGTTGACATCTTTATGTCTGTCTCTCTATGTCTACCCTCGCTTTTCTTTTCAGGACACTGTATTTATGATGGTAGTAAACACACAAAAGTCCTCTTTTGTTATTGATCGATTTCATTTTGATTCGGACTCATAGCATGGACTATCATTGGGACCAGTCGGGCCCTGCAGTGTACATTTCACACAGCTCCCTGTAAATCCTGTAAGAGGGATTGGTTTCGGGAGGTCTGGCATCTGTCTTGGCTTCACGATATGAAATCATATTAGTTTCAGCTTTTTAGAGTTGCTGGGAGAATAACCACCAACGAATGACTGGGCACACCTTCAAAGTTTGGTTATTTAATTATTCAGCCCATTTATTTGATGTTTAAACTCTGCACCTGATAACACTATGAATTATTGTCCTGCAAAGGATGTTTGCAACCTCAGTAAATTGCTTTGTTCTGTGCATGCAAGCAGTCCAAATTAGTGCCTGGCAACACACAAAAACCATTGTCTAGCGCTATAATGTGTTTTCAATTAGGAGTCGTTGAGAGATTTAGCTTATTCTCGGGATAGGTGACTCTTTTCTTCAATAGCTCTAGAGAGCAGTAATTGATTGCCAAGTGTGAAATGGAAGTTAAGAATGGACTGAGTGTGGCTGTGTCCCAAAGGAGAGTGGTTTTGAGCAAGCATATGCTGGACTCGCTCACCTCTCTTTGTACTGACAGCTCAACTTGAAACTACGTAAGCACCCGCTGACTCACTGCATGAAAAGAAACGCACCTATTACAGAGCCCTTTATTTCAACCCCTAGTGTCAAATATCACAGTAATAACTGTGATTAAGCCATGCTGTGGCCGTGCTCCTTATGATACCAGTTTGAATGGACAGTAGTTCAGCATGACTTACATCCCCTTCACGTTGCATTAATATCTTCCTGCTGGCTTGGAGTTTGTAGCCATGCCTGTCTCCCTATTGCCTGACAACTTGCAGCTCATTACAGACAAACTGTCCACAAGGAAGCAAACTCGCTCCACTTACCTTATTAATATTGTCAACTGTGTTTAATTTCATCACTTGGCCTTCTCATGTGTGATGCCGCAGTAAGTGCAACTCTTTGTCAGTGGCACAGACAGCTCAGTGACCCACACCACAAGAGTCTGTCATATCTATGATGTATCTGTCTCCACACTTTCAGTCAGTGACTCTGCCGGAATAAGAGTGATGCTATTTGTTGGGTTATTTTCCAAATGTGGCTGTTAGAGGGGTCAAGTGAAACCAAACAGGGTTTGGATCGTTCACTGTACTATGAGTGTGTTGTGGAACCAGGAACTTCCAAGCTATGTCCAAAGGTAGCAAAATCCACTTACAACTGAAAATATTGTTTGATAGGTATTTAACTTTAAAAGTGATTTTCTGATTGGACATAAGGCTTTGTACAAAGACAAGCAGAATGGCCAAAACTGCAGCCATATCTGATTTTTATTTTACAGTTCAGATATGAGAGTGGTGTCTAGGCAAGATTAATTTAATACATGTAAGCTATCTGTATCATAACAATACTAATATACATTACTGTAAACATTTGGAATGCCAAATTTTCAAGTTTTTCATTTTATTTAATTTGGCTTGTGAAATGAAAAAAACAAACAAACAAAATAAATAAGCACTGCATACATTTTCAGTGTACTATCTTTATATAAAAAAAATTAAACAGAACTCTAGCATGCTTACTACTGGTACAGTTAATTAATCATGTTCCAGTCCATCCAACCTCTGTGGGCAACTTCTCATTTTCTCATATACATTTAGAGGCTTAAGCTTTTGGACAGTTACATTTTCCTTTTCTCTGTCCTCCACCACATGTCAAAAACATAGTTTTTGATGGTAGCCCTTAGAGGTAAAATACATTGTAACTTGAGGAAAAAACAGCAAATGCAAAAAGTGGCGCAAAAAACTCAGTGGAAGTTGAATAAAACACAACTGAAATAGACAAATGCACAGCACAAGCTAATTTAATAAATATGTAAATATATACACCAGCAGTAACTGAGACAATTGTTTTTATGAAGTTTTCTTTCATCAACTCACCTATATCACATTCAGGTGTGTAGAGATTTTGTATCAGTGATATTACATTTCGTATTATAGGATGTTGTTTATATACCTGCTAAAATACATTACAAGCACACTGATGACTGATGTCCTTGGAATTCTTTATTCCGCCAATTCTGGGTAAAGTTATTTGACATAAAGTGATGACACCGTTGACCAGATAATGTAAGTGTTTATAGGTATGAAATATGTGCTGCTTCACCAACTATGACTTACTTCCAGAGATGAAAGTAAGTGTGTCCTGTTTTGTATTGTGAACCATGAGAAGAATTAGTGCCGGTACTCCAAAGCAGGAAAAGAAGCTGTCAAGGTTACAGAGTAAAATAGGATTCAAGTTGTAATCCTGAACATTGTAAACCTGCCATTGATTCTTCAACAGTGTCTTAAAATGTTTTCCCTGTATTTCCTTGTTATTTATCATGTACTTCAAAGCGAGGGACAGACAACCTCAAAGACGACAGCGGTGTGCTTTGTAATGGATTCAAATATGATTTAAAAAAAGAGGAAAACAAAGGACAAACTCATTTTAACATTTGCTTCAAGGTCTTTCTGTCGTTTAGGTGCAGTGATGGTAGGAGCCTTGTTCACTGAGTTCAGATTACATCCATTTGGTTTGCTGATATAATCTGTCAAGTAGCGAGACTAATAGATAAGAAACTAATTTGTTCCTGTTGCGATCGTGCTTCTGAATAACATGATGCAATTTTTTTAAATTCATTTTTTATTTTGTTTTGTTTTGGGGTTTTTTTTTGTATAAATTGTTTGTGTGTAGACGGTTGACGATGATTGTATTTGCTGCTGGCTGTTCAACAAATTGCTTAAAGAGGGTTAAAAAGATTATCTTGACCTTGACCTATAAAGATGTATTCTGTAACTGAAAAAAGAAGAATACAATCAAAAACTAAGTCCTGGTAGAAGTAATCATCATCCATTCTGTAGTACATGTGCCATCAAACCAGGTATACAGAATACATTGGATGCATTGACACATTACCGGCCTCATATAGTAGTTGTGACTCAATCCTTTCTCAGTGTTTTTGCACATCCCTGAGCAAATTATATTCACCTGTAATTATAATTAAGCCCTAGTGTAAGTGCATCTTGTCAGACTGTTTGAAAACTTGCACCTATGGTTCTCAAGACATTCATTGTTCTACAGAAAGAATATTGTCTCAAAGTCATGCCCCAACTGAGTTTGTTTTTATTTATTAAGAAAATGCTTGCTTAGCATAGCTGCTGTTTATAGCAGTGACCTGGTTCACATAGTCACACCTGGGAATGACCAGTGTTCTCATATGCCAGTAACTGAGCTGGGGTGAGCTTTAGGAGATAATACAGTGCTCAAGGACAGTTAAACATACTTTTCTGTTTTCTAACTTTTAAAAAAATGAGCAAAACTTGGTGTTTATTCATTTTCATTTTTTCTTTCATCATTGTCGCGCTTTTCCTTGTCTTCTTTTCTATCTGTTGATAGAAAAAAGGGATTTATTGACATGTTAATTATGATCAGTCAGTTTCAGATTTAATCTGGTTTGACTCTGACTTTTTCAGAACTTACTTCAGTTGTTTTGTGCCCCCAGTGTAGATATTCTAAGGTGAATGAGAGAATAATTGTCCTCATTTGTGCATAAGAAGGCATTGTTTAGTTATAATATATTCGTTTTGTGGAAAGGCTACCCTTGTGGGACATTAGTATGAACATATTGTCCCTGACTCGTTTCTCAGCCAGAGGCTGAGCATTTTCTCAGGCTAAATAACTTAGCTACACACAAGTTGTGAGACTGTGATTAGCTAAATTCCACTGAGAGAGACAGATTTACAGAGCCATTTTTTCAGTCTGTCCAAGATACCGTATTTTAAAAGTGCTGGAAGGAGACAAAGTATATTTAAGCAATAAGCCATGAGAAGCTGAACTTGACAGTGATTTTGGAACAGCTTAAAGGCATTGTTAGAGACTCTTCTAAAAGAACTGTCAAAGCAAAGCCTGGAGTAGCTTTTTGCTTTTGTCAAATGACTGCAGTAAAGAAAGAATGTAAGTGTGCCAAAATGTTATATTTTAATGTGATTTTAGTCATCAATAATGACACTCTTACCAATGTCAGTGCCGACTTTTGGCTACAAAGTATTTTACAAGAACTTCAAACACAGTCAATGAAAAGTGAATGAAGGGACTGTTTTATGTTTTAGACTCAATAAATGGCTAGATTTTCTAAAACGAACTATATTGATTTAGAAGAGCTCTTAATGGACATGGTGAAGCTGTTTTACTGTTTAACAGCCTAAAATATTTGAATTGTTTTCTTTTAATCATTTCCTGCCAGCTTCCACACTGCTTTATTATTTATTATTTAAGCTATTTATTGCTGAGTTAGTGTTGAGTTGGCGAGGTATTATCATCACCCTGTTGGTATGGCGGGCGAGCGTCATGAACACCCAAGACTGTGAATGCGATAACTCACTACAACGGACACAGGATTTTGAAAGCTCTTGGACAATCTCAGTGACCTTGAACCTCTGACCTTGACCAAGGTCGGGTTTTCTGAAAATCCCATGAACGTGATAACTCATGAAACAAGTTGCCATAGGTCATAGGTGCATGTGTAATAATCTCAAGTTTAAATCCCAGTGACGTCAACGTCAAGGTCAGAGGTCAAGTTTGTCAAAAATCACAGAGGAAATTTTAAATTTATAGGTGCATCTATTATGAGGCTGAATGAACAGCTGAGCAACGGGAAGATGCGCAGCAAAGGACCTGGGCTGCATTCAAACCCTCTGTAATAGTATTACATAGAGGCCACGTGCTCCCTCCAAGGCTATGTGTCCTCTTTGCTGTCTGCTTTAACTAGTGGATGTTGAATAAATAAATATGTTGTTGTTCCTTTGAGGACACATGGGTTTAAAAAAATATGTTAATGTTTAAAATGTGCTATCCCTTATAGCACCAGTGCTGTCATGTATCAGGGCTCTCAAAATTTCAAAATCCCTGGTAGCCCTTCGGGCAGGGACTCTTCAGTTTTTGGTAGCCAAAAATAAATGTAAGTAGCCCGAATAAAAAAGAGAGCAATTTTTTTGATTGATGTTTTGTTTCCTGTTTTGTTTCCTTTACAATATTATACATTAAAGTATAATATTGTAAAGGAAACAAAACATTAATCAAAAAATTGTTGAAAAACAAATTACAACATTGTATAAAAATTACAATCATCAACTCAAATACTTGGTTCTAATTGAACAGAAATTTCTATGAACTTGTAAGAACTGTGTAGGACATGAATCAGTCTGTGTCAGATCCTGAATTTGAAATTTCCGCTGAAGTCACGGGTAAGAGACAGTGGAACCAAGATCTAGGCCATTTGCTTTTTGAAGTTTGCAAAGACTGCTAAATTTTGCCAGTGGTAGTTCACTCTTTGCAACATAGTACGCTGTTCTAAACAGATTTTTCAGGTTTATTTTTAGTATGTTATTTGCAATTGGTGTTTGTTCTGGGAAAGATATTGCAGACTGAGCAATAATGCATTTCTTGCATTTCTCATGGGTTCTAATGGGGGCCTTTCTTAAAATGACTGGTCCCAGTAACAAAGGCGCTTGTCGACTCAGAAATCGAGAGAAAACCAACAACACACCTGGCAGAACATTATGTTATTTACACGGGTGCACATAAGTGGTCCGCATGTGCGCATTCGCTGTCAAAATAAAAGACTCGCACCAGATAAGAAGTTGCAACGCGCGTTTGCGTATCTGATTGAGGAATCACTTTGGAAAAGAGAGTTTATTACAGAGAAATGGCTCTTTCCAAAATAAAAGCTATACTATACGCTTCTTCTGGGCTATATTCTCAGCAGCATATTGTAGCGGGTCAGGGCTGTTTGGGGTTCTGTTTGTACAGTTATGTTTTGTTTATGTTGCTATAGTGACGGGTGACGCCCTCTCGCTGCGACGGTGTGTCCTTCCGGGGTCAGAGGGCGCCCTGTGTGTTGTTGTTGTTGTTGTTGCTGTGCGGTTGCCGCGCTGAGCAGTTAGCTAGCGGCAGCGTTCTTCTGCAGATGTCAATAAACGGCTGTGCTCCCTGGCTAGCTCACGGGAAGCAAGACCAAACGACACCTCCGTCTCCTCGTTGTCTGAGCTCGCCACATTGGTGTCAGAAGTGGGATGATGGTGGCACCCCATGTTCTGACCCGAGTGACTTGGTGCGCCAAAAGAAGGCACCTGGACATTTGCAAAGTGAAAGCAAAAAACAAGCGCAAATTCAAACGCGATTTCAATATGTCACATATTGACAGTGGCTCACCGATGCCAATGACATAATTACCCAGCTACATTTCCGAAAGAATGCAAAAGCATTGACATATATTTTTTCCTTCCTATGATAGCCCGACGGGCAGGGCTGAGATAGATTTTGGTAGCCCGACTGGAAAAATCGCTAGCCCCGGGACGTCGGGCTAGCGATTTTGCGAGCCCTGTGTATATAGTACTCAGTAGCTAAATCTGATCTTTGACTTGCCTAAAAGCAACAAGATTTGTTATATTTTTTCTAGACTAGGTAAAATGTAGTTTAATCACTGAAGGAATTTTGGTTGTTTTCATGAGATAAATGAATAACACAAATAAGCTGACCTGCATCAGCATCCGAGTCCAGCCTAGCTCGAGTGCTTTGAGAATATTCATCTGTCTCTTCAGTAACCACCAAAGACTGCAGCACAGGAAAATGAGAAATGCTGTTTTATAATGAGAGCCCTAGGCAGAGACATACAGAGACATGTCTTTAAAAAAATCTATCATTATATATTCTCCTAGTAATACTGCAGTGGGAGAAGCATACTAAGAAGTTGTGCTCTTTGAAGCGGTCCAGGCAGTGCTTTAATGTTTTGGATAGAGCTTACGTTGCTTTGTGATACAGGGTTAAGCTTACATCCTGTCATTTTTTATTCAGAGATGTTGTCATGTAAGCAGAAACCATTCCTGATGGTTTGAACTATGGCTTTGTTTCATCATAAACAAACATTGATACTTTAAAATCTCTGCCTCACTTTTTCAAAGTCTAACCAGAGGATGCTAGACAGAATCAATGATGACTGAGTGAAAGTTTTCCAAGTGATATGGCTTTTTTTTTTTCTTTCGTTTTTAGAACTTAAGCACACTAGATACAGGATGTAGTGTTCTACAGCTTCTTAACAGTCTAAAGAGATGAAAATCAAATGTGAAAAACCATTACAAAACTAGTGCAGCTACTGGGTATGTTTCTGGCATGAACACTTCGAATGGATGGTTCAATAAGTGTCATGTTGAGGTTCATATACTGAATTATATTTCTCTCCCACTTTGCACTATACTGATGCAACACAGGAGTTGTTTCAGCAATAGGTGTGCACTTTACAGAGTGTCTGCAGAGGGTTTCAGGCTGCAGCTTGTTCTCGGAGCAGTGAGCCGCAGGAATGAGCATCAGGAATCTGGAAATATGGCTCATCCACCATGGAACTTTGACATTTCAGTATTTTGAAATGGAATATTTAATTTTTGTCTATGTGTCACGTATTATGCATGCAGACGTTCTTGTTATGGTTCCATCTGTTCACTTAATCATCACTTTAAGTGTTTGTTTGTTTTTCAGTGTATATACAGAGAAAATGCAGAGAAAAACATTTCAGTAAGTTATGTATGTCTAAAGCTGCAGTAAAACATGTTTTCATAGTGATAGTGGATTACATTTAATTATGGGAAAAGGTACCATGTGATAACAAGGCATGTTTGATTTGGTTTTATGGTCTGTTTTAGCTTAATGTCATAACTGCCATTAAAATTTTAGCTGGCGATTTAAAAAAAAATAATTAAAAAAAATCACTCATTTTGATGTGTCCTAAAACACCATTTCCAAAACATAAAATATGCATAAAATATCCCTAGAAATGTAATGTAATAATTTTACATTTACATTTATTTCCTTATTCATATAATTGAAAATCATACAAAGAAAACATGATGATTTTTATCACTTTTCAAAATACTTATAATCATTTGGATTTCTTTTTAAACAAACAAAGTTTATTATAAAAAAAAAAAAAGAAAGGGAGAGTCTATGTTGGTCCCAAAGACAGCCTCTATAAAAGGTATCTGGTTTCATCAGTAGACACAGAATGGGAAAAGTGTCTTATGCTTGAGTGGGAACATTAAGACTGAACGTTATGCACAGGTAGCAACAACTAGAGAAGGCCGTGCTCATTTCAGTAAGAAAACGCCATTTATATGGATGCACCGTAATAAAATGGGAATGGTTGGTGATATTAAAGTCCTATTTGTGGCACATTAGTATATGTGAGGGGGCAAACTCCTCAAGATGGGTGGTGACCATGGTGGCCATTTAGAAGTCGGCCATCTTGGATACAACTTTTGTTTTTTCAATAGGAAGACGGCCATGTGACACATCAAACGTATTGGTAATGTCACAAGAAAAACAATGGTGTGCTTGGTTTCAACGTAACTTTATTCTTTCATGTGCCGGTCTCTCTGGCTTCATCTTCAGTAACTAAAGCGTACCCTCTGTTGGGTTGAGATCAGGTGACTTGGCTGATGAAGAATGTGGCATTTCTTTGCTTTGAGAAACTCTTGAGTTGTTTTTGCAGTATGCTTTGGGTTGTTATCTATTTGTGCTGTGAAACACTGTGCAAAGAGAAAATGTTCATCCTCTTACTTCTATCAGCATTCACATCATCATCAAACGCTACCGATTTGGTTTCATTGGTGGACATGTGCCCATGCCATAGAGTTGCTTCCACTATGTATGATAGTTCTATTAAACATGGCGGTAGATGTTCCTTTTCTCCTTCTCCTACTTTCTGCTTCCTGTTGTTTTGGTATAACCCTACTTTGTTATAGACTCTCTGCATTTCAATTCAAAAATACATACCTCCAACAAAGTGCTCTTGCCTTGGCTAGATGGTTTGAATGGATTTTTCTAAACAAAAGAAAGAATCTGCAGTCATACTCTATCGTTGTCTTTTGTGGCCTTTTTGTATCAGTGAGCTGACCGGTGCATTCATTGTTTTTAAGAATGTACCAAAGTGATGATTCGTCCAGTCAGTTTTTGTTCTCGCTCAGATTTGTTTTCACTTTTAGGCTAATGATGACATCCTTCACTTGCATTAACATCTCTTTGTGCTTCATATTAAGAAAGCCAGTGAAAAGCTGCCAAATGCAAGTTCAGCACTTGGACTCAACCTCAAAACCTTTATTTGCTTGATTTCTCATGAAATAAGGAGGGAATTGGTCTCACATGCCAGTGAACTGCCCAAATAATTTTCGTTAAATCCCTTGAAGTAAAGCTCAATGCCTGCACCTCAAACACATCTTGATTGTTTGATTTAAATGTACTGTTGTGGGTGTACAGAGGCAAAATTTAATAAACCTTGTCACTGACCAATGATTTATGGACCTAACTGTATAATATAAGTGGCTACAGCTTGTTGACCTGCCACCATATAGCTAAAAAAATAATATTGCTACCAAAGAAACAAGATTCAGCTCTTGTTTGTCTTAGTGTTTTAAACCTATTTGCTCTTGGTTTTTTGTATTTTTGTAACATAGCTTTTCTACTATTCCATTATCAACCAGCCAGATACGCTGCTTTGGTACAGATAGTTGTCACTAGTGATTATCTCCTACACATTCTCACCATCTTCAGAGACAGTGATTGTTTTATAGCTAATTAAAAATTTAGACAAGGCAACATTGTAACCTGATTATTGCACTGACACTCAGGGACTGAATCGTGAAGATGGCCTTGTGAAGAAATGAAGCCCCCCACCCCCACCCGAAGGGGGGGAAAAAAAGAAAAAGAAAAAAGAAATCAATAGTCCACTCTGCCTCCAACATCTTAATGCCACTCTCAGAGGAGAGGGATGTGCGGAAGTGATGGACTCTCTGTCAGTTACTAGACATCAGAGGAGTTTTTAATTGAGGCCCCAGCGGGGCAGACAGGGAGACAGGAAATGCTGAGAAGAGCGTTAGCCTGGCCCATATTAGATGACATGGGAAGGCCGTTTGTGAGACAGTGTTCACACGCTTTTGTTCCTCTGCTATGCTAAGGCTGCACACTATATTACAATTTTTATTATAGTACAGCAATGTGCAAAAGTCTTGAGCCCCCTCTCATTTCTTGCTCTCAAGGGCATTGGCTGCTTTTTCACTGATTTTTAGTCGAGTCCTTGAACTTGACCATTTTCAAAGGAATTTGTTTTTGTTTGTTTGTTTGTTAAAGGACTTAATGATCCATAGGGTAATTGTTCATGCATACAAAATGCACCTAACTTAACACTGTTATGTTTACACGTAACGGATAACAAACTTATTTTAAATTACATTTCTAGGAACTTTGTTACTGGGAGCATGTCAAAAAAACACATTTGTTCCCATTTTCATAGTCAACTCTACCAAAATGCCAAAGATAACTCAGTTTGATAGACATAAAATAGTATTAATGAGGTAATCCCTTAAGAACTGTTAGCTGGACACTAGGTAAATATAGCCATGGACCTGAAAGATGCAGTTAACTTTTCACTTGATCCATCTACTTTTTGCTGAAGCCTCATCCGAAATGGTCTCGGTGGAAAGATTGCTGTCAAGATTTGGTCAGGAGAGAGGCAAAACAATGAGTGCCTACAGCCATTTGTATAACATGGTGCAGGGGCTGTGACAGTTCAGGGCTGATTTTTGTGTTTGGGATTTTATTAAAATTGATAAAAAAGTGCCCTTAGATTTTTATTCGACTTTGCAATACCATGTGGAAAACATCTAATCAGCGACAACGTCATTTTTCAGAGTGACAGTGATCTCAACACTCAAACTGCAGTAAAAGCATATCTGGACAGAAAAACACACAATGGAGCACTGTCATAGATTTTCCTCCCCAGAACCTGAACCTCAACATTATTGAAGCAGCTGTGGTCTCTGTGCAAACATCAGAACTGTGTACCTTTTTTAATAGTTCATGTTTTTTTAATTGAATAGGTTTCAAATGCAGGGTAGACAATGTGCACAGAATTGTTTGTATACATTTTTTAGCTAAAGTTTAACTTATCATCACATTAAACGTTGTTCTAGTTTACAGTAGTTGTGGAGGTTAGCTCCATGCTGGTTAAAATTAAGAGCTCATCGCATCCTGTAGCCAGTAGAGTGTGTGCGTGTGTTTATATCCATGCAGTGTGCTTCACAAAACCTCTGGTTTGGGATTTCATTTTGGGTAAAAGGCTTGCAAGTGTGTTTCATGTACTATGAATCCTGTTTTTTCACCATGTCCTTCCATGGCTGACTTGTCTTATCATTAGGACAGGGACTCGGTCAGCAGTGTCTTGTGCCTTGTGGTTTTTCTTTTTACACCAGTGCAAGGGTTGTTCATGTCACAGCTGGGTCACATTCTCAAACATCCCACACACTTACTGACATGCTACCTCATGGTTTGCGTCTCTCTGTTAAGCCGCCTGAGTCTGTTTCTTCACCCACCATTTTCTTTGCATGCAAATGTTCATTTTTTTATTGTAAAATGCAAGTGTATGCTTACTGGTTAACATCCAGTAAGCCATTTAAGATGCTCACTGTGCTCTTTGATGTGACATTTAAATTCCATTCTGCACCAGAACAAATAAGTGTATCCCAATCCACATCAGATAGTGTCTTTACCATTCTGAAGTTTATTCTGGTTATACTGCGCACCTCTACCCCAGGCCATTGTTTATATATGCCAGCACAGAGCTATTACGCATCCTCGCACCTCTCTGTCTGTAACGTACCCTCTGCATTACTAACACGACAGCCGTGCAGTTGGCTCTGAGCTGTATATTCAGTTAATTAGCCCCTCTACTGGGTATGGGATTACCTTCAGCTGTAAAGATGAGAAAATTCACGCTAACCTTGCCCCTGGCATATATGAGCAAGACTTGAAATAATTTCTCTGTAAATACTTGTGACTTAGTTTCCCTATGCTTTTCCCATCAGACAGTTCAGTAACATTCATTGTACTTTTGGCTATGTGTACTGTGGTAAAACTCAAAAATTCTAACAGTTATGAATCTACCTTCTTCCCCTTTTGTTTATATGGTATTGCCATTTTTTTTAAAATGCATGTCATTTTGCTCTTTGGCTAACCTTGTTTCACACACAACCCACAGACCAACAGTATAAAACATGGATATCACTTCTGGGCAGAGATGGGCAGTAACGCGTTACTGTAATCTGATTACTTTTTTCAGGTAACGAGTAAAGTAAGGGATTACTATTGCAAAAACGGTAATTAGATTACCGTTACTTTCCCGTAGGAACGCTGCGTTACTAAAACCGTGATTTTTTTTTTTTTTTTTTTCTTTTGCGAGAATGTCTCACGACAGTGAGGTAAGCGAGTGCGACGTTCGTGACAACAGCTGTGTGCAGATCAACAGTGCATCATATATCGAGTGCGGGAGAGAGTATGAGCGTGCAGCGTTTAAAGCGTGGAAGTACTGACCTTATTTTGAGTTTGATTCCATAAAAAGTGACAAAAACATTAGTGTCCGTTGTGCGTGGGAAGAAAACTTCTTTTTACAGCGAAAAAACCCCCTAAACTTCCAAGCAAGCACCGAGTGCGCTACGACGTAATGGGAAACTCACAGAGAAACTCGCGGATTCTTCCACTGACCGCTGCGGCACACCTGCACCAGGGTAAACCTCCGCCTACGCCACTCCTGCTTTACAGGTGAAAATAGAGCAAGAGGACCGCTGAGTCTTTGATGTTATTTATTTTCTGCTGTGTTTTACTTGCATCTATTTGAAAGAGTGAGTGTAAACACACACAAAAAAAAAATATTTTATGTGCTGGAATGTGCAGAAAATAAGTTTAAATGTTAAACAAATTTCTTCCAGTCAGAGAATGTTGCATATAATTAAATTTTTGCTTGATGCATAAAGTTAAAAGTTTAAAACTAATTAAACAAGTTTTAAAAAGAGACTTTTCCATTTGATTACATTTTGTATGATGGATTATGCAGAAAAAGTAGAATTGGGCTGAAAGATCTATCGCTTTATCACCTACTCAGGTTGTAAATCGTGTTTTTAAAAAGTAACTAAGTAATTAATTACTTGTGGAAATAAGTAATCAGTAAAGTAACGGGATTACTTTTTTAGGGAAGTAATCGGTAATTAGTTACTGATTACTTTTTTCAAGTAACTTGACCAACACTGCTTCTGGGTCACAAAAATGAAGCCAGTTCAGCCTAACAATTTTCATTCTGTCTGAAGGCCACCAGATGGCGATAGCTATGGTTGCAAAAAGACTTCTGGCATTATGGAAGTCTTTCAGAAAACAGCTTTCTGCAAACACTTTAGTCCTGAGTTTATGGGTTAGTCAATCTTTCGTGGTCACATTGAATAAAAACGCTAAGCATTTTTAATAAATCTGTCTCACACTGTGCTTCAAATTGAATGGTTTTATGCGCATTGGCTAATAAGTTGTCTGCCAAAACCTATTAGTCAATCAGCATGCAGATTTACAGTCAGAGCCCCCTCTTCGTTATCAGCTCCACCCTTTTTAAACAGATGTTGATACAGAATTGTTTGAGGCTTCAAAACATGACTTCAGAAACCAATGGGTCATGTTACAGTTGCTATATCCATCTTTTATCAGTGCGCCCCAGGGTGGCTGTGGCTACAATGTAGCTTGCCATCACCAGTGTGTGAATGTGTGTGTGAATGGGTGGATGACTGGATATATAAAGCGCTTTGAGGTCCTTAGGGACTAGTAAAGCGCTATATAAATACAGGCCATTTACCATTTTATACTCTGTATTCAGTTCAGTTTTATTTATATAGCACCAAATCACAACAAGTTGCTGCAAGGTAAAGACCCTACCTATATTAATACAGAGAAAACCCCAACAATCAGACAACCCCCCATGAGCAAGCACTTGGTGACAGTAGGAAGGAAAAATTCCCTTTTAACAGGAAGAAATCTCTGGCAGAACCAGGCTGAAGGAGGGGCAGCCATCTGCTGTGGCAAGTAGGGGGCCAGGGGAGGGAGATGAGACAAAAGACACACTGTGGAAATGCAGAGTGGCGTATAAACACAAAGAGAGGGAAAAAAGGTGAATTCATACTATTAATTTAGTTTTTCATTCATACTGCTACACTGTTTTGTTTCATATGCAAAAGCTGCGATCATCGAAATCCATCTCTGGCTTTGACCTGCCAAATGAAACTCAAGTACACTCCATCTCCATGTCTCATTGTAACCTCTCTGTGCTGTGCGACTGTTGAGTGGCAGGGAATATTCACCTGTGGATCAATCAGATTAAAGTCTGACTCATTTTATGAGGGTGGTAACCTTAGCACACCATCTCATCATTCTAAATCCATAGCACTGCATTATAGGCAGACTACCTCCACACTTTGAGCCAACCTTCCACTGGAGAAAGGTCAGAAGCAGCCTGACATGTCTGAGAGATAGCTTACGAGTTGAGAGTAGACTAATACCACAGAGTTCATTGTGATTCAAGCCCAGTCCAGCATTCACGCAGTCACAGCCTCAGTCTCTGCTTGCTTATGAAGCAAAAACTAATTCATCCAATTGTTTTTTCACCTCCTCAGGTCACTTGGTCACTCCCCCGCTTACCCCCCATCGCTTCAACCTTCACTGACTCACTAACTCATCCACCTTGCTCTCCTGCATACTTTCCACTACTTTCTGCACCACCACCAGATGGCTTTTATAGTTCTCCCGCTGAGAAAAAAAGAGGGCTGTTAGAATCTTTATTCCTATAAATGCAGAGCCATTATTTTGTTTTAATGTGCACGTCTGCACATCATACACTCCTGCTTGCCTCAAACCCATAGCGTCAGGGGAAGGGCAATAATGTCAGACAAATTGTGTAAGTAAATGGGCGCTAGGTCGTCCTAGAGATGAGCACATTGCCTCTCTGCATGCCAATATGACAGTGAGGTAGCATCTTACTGAAAAGCTATTTATTGAAATGCAAAAAAGAGCAAAGGCTCCAAGCGAAGATGCTGACAGGACAAAAACCTGTCGCCATCCATCTCAGTTTGCCAAGTTTTCCCTCTACAAGTCAGCTCCTTGTCCTCTCTTGGTGAGGAGAGGTGTTCCTAGAAATATTGCAAGAACAGCTGGTGTGCCTGTGCAGTCACAAGCTTTTCAAGCTGGGGCTGAATGGGGAGGGTTCTGGGGTTTTGATGGACACCTTCGAGGTTGATAATAAAGGCTCATAATTGAAACTGAAGCTGAAACAAATTCAAAGTCATTCGTTCAATGTAATCCTAATATTCATGCTCATGTTTTTCATTCTGATTAATCCGTGTCCTCTGACACTGAGGCCATCTTTCCATTAGCACAGTTGTTATTGTTTCTGCCAATCTTTTCTTCCGTGGTCAGGTTGTGTTACGCAGAAAGTGCATGAAAAAAGTTGAAATCATCGATGCCTGTGCATCTATTTGCACTTTCTGAGGTAGTTTGTGTATATATATCAATCACTTCACTAGTTTACGGTGAGTATGATTTAATTCTGAGCTCCTGTTTTGTCTCATTGAGTTTTATATCTCATTCACTTTACTTTGTCTTCCCGCTCTTACTGTATTGTCAGAATAAATGTCTTTATCTCTACCTTATGACTCATTGTTAGAAAGCTATATAAGCCTGTTTCTAGCTGTGCCTCTGTGGTCTCCAGGGCTGTATAGGCCCTCTAGCAGGGCTGGGCTCTGCTGCTGCTCAACCCTTGGGCTAGCCCCTAGTCCAGCTTGCTCTTCTGTGATCAATTCTCCTCTGTAACAGGTGCCCTTTCTCTCTACCTCCATCTTCACAACCAGCCAGGAAAAAGCCAAGTTGTTCATCCTGACAATGAAAGAAAAACCTAATTGACTCTTCCTCTCCTCTTCCTCATCCATCCAGCTTGTCTACAATGAGCCTTGAGGCTCTTTTTAGCCTGAAGCCATCCTTCCGTCAAGAGACATTATTCTCCTTTGGTCCCAGCTTAAGAGGCAAGGTGTCTTCTAGGAAGGTAAAACTGGGGTGACAGTTGGAGAGAAAGCAGCTTTGATCTCGACCGCCTTCACGTTGCAGAACCAAGATGACAGGCAAGGGAGTCTTAGGAGCACTTTATTCCTCCAGAGGTGCTGGAGAGAAAACACTCAGGCTTGTAAAAATGCCTGCAAATCTTTTACTGAAGCCCAAACAATACCTAAGCTGGGCCCTTGCAAGTCCTCTATAGTGTCTTCTAGAGACTAAGGGAGCCTCTTTTCTCCCTGGCGTTGCGCCCTATGTTAGAGGCTCCATATGGAGGTGGTATTTTATCATTCTCTTACCTGCCCCCATTAAATATCTATTTTTATCTTAGTAGGCTCCTGTGGTCTTCTACAGTCCACAAAACACCTACGGTGATGCACCCCTTGTATAATAAGTATTACTTCAGGATAAGCCCTGGGTTAGGTGTGGTTGTTATCACATATAAAAATGCTACAAAAATTGATTGATGGTATAATTGTAGCAACTTTCCATATGGCACTTGTTTTTGAGAAATTTGATTATGCTCATAAAAAATCTGCAAGGAAACGACATAGTGTGTTATATCCATGTGCAGCGTAATAGAAAATGACCGCTTTATAGCTTCTGCACCTGCCTTATATTAGAGATGGACCGTATCGGTATCGGTCCGATACTGACGTAAATTACTGGATCGGATATCGGGGAAAAATACAAGATGTAATCCGATCCATTAAATATCAAAAAAGCACCTCACAAAACTTGCGACACGGCGTGACTCTCCTCATAACCTTAGCACGTCAAAGCAGTGTGCTCACATAGAGCGGCTGTGTGTATTTGTAGCATGCAAACCAGCATTTCATCTCCGAGGAAGTGATCCCAGAGAGAAGTAAAGCAAGTGTGTAAGTTCATCTCTGAATGTTTGTAAAGCATTCCCACGTTAAGCTTAACAACCGATATATGAAGCGACTGCCTCTTCTCTCCCCCTCCTGCTGCTACTTCAATCATGAAACTGATCAGTGATCAGCTGATCGGCTTTTCTGTCGCGAGTCCGTCTCTCTTGTTTGTTTATCTCCCACTTTGCACCAGAAAGAGGAAACCAGCGGCTGAATAACAGCAGCACGTTTAAGCTTGATAATCTGTTGTTAAAATTTATTTAATATATGGATATTTAATAATATCAGAATCAATAAACACAATTCTGATTCTGATTCTGATATTGCTTTCTAGACCAGGATCCTTTTCTACGTAGCTGACGGCTGGTAACTGTGCAGGGGCGGATCTAGCAAAGTTTGGCCAGGGGGGCCGATAGGGCATGAACAGGGAAAAGGGGGCACAAAGACATACTTTTCTTTCTTATTCTCATTTAAAATGTCGAGCTTTTATTAAATAATTATCTGAATCTTACACCCAAAGTTTTAATCTGATGTAAAATAAATAGAAGTCCATTACTGTATATAGTGACTATTAAGTCTAATATATATACCCTAGTAAGCTATAGTACTTTTTCCTTTGGGAAGGTACCATCTGTGCAGTCTGCAGTTCTGTTGAAGAAAGATGTTGAATTTATTTAATTATTCTTGGAAAAATAATTTATTTCTGTGCATTTTTTTTCACACTGCATCAAATTAAATTTGATTACGTCGATTAAGCATCATGAGGTGGAGCGTGGTTCCCTATTTTTTTTATTTTTTTTATTTTTTTTTTGCTGGGAGTTTTAGAGCCCTATTAGTTAGGTTGCTTACTCTTTAAAATACCAGAATAGGGAGGGTGGAGTAGGTTTAAGTTTATTAGATTGATCAGTATTGCTGAACTATGAAATATTTTGGGTGCAGTGCATTTTTTGCATACAGGTATAAAAGAATAGCTTTAGTGTTTGTTTGTTTTTTTGTTTTATGAACTTATACAAAAAGCAGCAAGATATTAAAAAAACAGTTTTATTGATTAAAAAACACACTATATCGGATTCATATCGGTATCGGCCAAAATCCAAATTTATGATATCGGTATCGGACATAAAAAAGTGGTATCGTGCCATCTGTAATCTCTAATGACATCTCACAAGCGTTCGCTTTTTGATACAAAGACTGTTTACACAGTTTGTAATTGCAGAGAAATACATTTATTTTGGTCATTTCATTTTCGAGCAGGAAGCTCACCCTTCTCGTTATACCCTGTAGATGAACAGAGAGTTTGTTTAATTAACTACATATTCTTTAAATAATGTTCCCTTTTATAAAAAGTAGGATAATTATAAAAAAAATATTATAGCTCTATTACATAGGAAAAAACCTATTTTTTTCTGTTGTCTCTTATTTAACATTAGGGACGTTTGTGGCAATAAATTTCTTAATCAACTAAACAGGTCACTTAAGAAATATTAAGTTACATTTGAAAACTGTTTAAAAAAAAAAAAAATCCCCATTCCAAAATGTCATGTGACAATCTGATTGGCTTAGGAGTGATGATGTCATATGGATCTTTGATCCTTTGAAGTTTTTCCTTAAGTAGGGGTGAGAAACAGCAATTTTTAGTTCGTTTCTTCGCAGCCTTTGTGTTTGCAGCCTTCAAACGTTCACTACAGAAACATTCGGAAACCTGTCAGAGTCATCGGATACAAACGCCAACATGTATCCAAGATTACGGCAACCAAGACAAAAAGATTACGCCGCCTCTCCTTCCACGCGTGGCCGGCCAATTTCTCCAAATGGCCTCTTATCCACTCAAAGGGCATTACGGGAGAGTAGAAATGTAAACAACCATCTCCAGAACAAAATTCAACAAATTGAAAAAGAAAAACTTCACCTGGAGAAGAAGTGCTTACAAATGGAAGCACAAAATAAACACCTGGAAGAAACACTACAGCGCCAGCCCGACATCAACATTATTAATGAGGGCTGGGGGATCAAGTTTGCTCAAGCCAGAGAGCAGATTGTATTCCTCATCAAAGAAAACAAGAAAAAGAGCGCTGAAGTTAAAGAAATGTCCGAGCATAAGATAGAGTGGGAGATTGATAAGATAGAGTGGGATCTCCAATACATGGACCAAAAGAATCACCTGCTCCAGAGAAAGCTTGATGAAGCTGAAGAAAAAAATAAAGAAGTCCTCCAACAGAAGGAAGAACAGGACAAAAAGCAAAAAGACCTGCAGCGCGAACTCCAAGGCATGCAGGAAAAGTACACAATGGTGAAGGTAAGGTTGGATCAAACACTGTGCCAAAATAAAGACCTCATTCAAGAGAAAGAGCAACAGCAAGAAAGACTGACAGAAGAAAAGTGCATTATCAAGGACTTTGAGAGTAAAAATCAAAAGTTGCAAAGATTCTGTGATGAACTGAAGGTCAAAACAAGTGAGCTGGAGGGAGAAAAGAAAACACTGGAAAAACGATGCTCACAGATGCAGAAAAGGATCGATCAAATGGCAAAAAACAACTCGGAGCTCATTAAGGGGATATTGTTGGAATTCAACAACTTGAAGCGGGAAAACACCGAAATGCAGGCCCAAAAGCAAGACAAAACGCATGTAGACCTGCAGTGTACGCTCCACGACATCCAGAGAAGAAATGAGCAGCTAGAAGGCCTGCACAAAGAAGATCAAGTGAGAAATGCAGACCTGCAGAAGGCAAAGCTGACACAGGAGGCAACATCCAAAGACCTCAAAGAAAAGCTTGAAGAAACACAAGCAACATTAGAACAGGTGGAACAAACATGCAAGAAACTTAAGAAGCAAAACACAGAAACCATCGATGAGTTGAGAACCCTCATCCTGGAGAAAAAGGCGCTCGTAGAAAAGTCCATGAAAAAGAAGAAAAAATTCTTCAGCTTTTTTCGGAAGAGGGACAATACTGCTTCTTCAACTGATGTAGCCTCGTCTTGCTCCACCTCTGTTCACCCCCCCAACCAGTCCCGGCAGTTGACTGCCCCCTCCTGCCGGCGGTTTCTGCCCGTTTAAAGGCAGTTTTTCCTCCCCACTGTCGCCTAGTGCTTGCTCAGAGGGGATTGTTGGGGTTTTCTCTCCTCTACCTTGTTTCGTTATTTACTTGCTAACTTTTTTGCTCTTACTTCGTTTTACCTTGTTTCTTTATTTACTTGCTTGTTTAACTTTTTGTTCAACTTATCTAACAAAATAAACCAATTAAATTTATCCTTTGAGTATTGTTCATCTAATCTTTATAGAATTTCTCCAAAACACTTTCAAACATTCAGATCTGTCTTTCATTTTCTTCTTGAAACCTCATGAACGATGAACTAAAAACTCTGGAACATGGTTTGAAACACTGAAATTGTTTCAGCTGAAACTGGCAAAGTCATACGTGCGTGTGTGAGTGTCACAGGTGATATGGTGTCATTAGTCAGGTCATCATGTTTAGGCTCATTCACGCCAAAATTATTTAGGCTAAATCTTTAAAACGGTGTCATTGCACACATTTTCAATTCATTTCAATCACACAAATGCAGAAATAATTATTTGCAGTATGTTCTCTGATTTATTATGAGAATGTCATGCCTGATCATTTGCACCCACAACATCAAAAATGGGGGCAAAAGGGAGGAGATCGCGTTTAATCAATTATAACACAAGGTCAGAAATATAAGTGCTGACATGAGTAGTGTCCACAGAAACCTCTGAATCTCAGCTAAAAACTCATGTAAACCATGTCTACAAACACCAAACAAAGCAAAGACACCAGACAGTTAAAAGAGCAGTTACGTCACCATGAATCTGTGGACAGGTAATATCCATATTTTGATTTATGATTTTCTGGACTTAAATGTGAACTGAAGCCTATTTTCAAAGGTTTTCTATGCTATAAAATACTTTAAAATAAACTAGGTGAGGGAAATAAAAAAAATCAAATGTTTCTATGTTTGAGTCACAGCAACTTTGACAGTAACATCTGCAGTAATATTCACATCTCTAATAGAGATGGACCGATCTGATATTACATATTGGTATCGGTCCGATACTGACATAAATTACTGGATCGGATATCGGAGAAAAATACAAAATGTAATCCTATCCATTAAATATCAAAAAAGCACCTCACAAAACTCATACTTTTCTTTCTTATTCTCATTTAAAATGTCTAGCTTTTATTAAATAATTATCTGAATCTTAGACCCAAAGTTTTAATCTGACGTAAAATGAATAGAAGTCCATTACTGTATATAGTAGCTATTAAGTCTAATATACCCTAGTAAGCTATAGTACTTTTTCCTTTGGGAAGGTACCATCTGTGCAGTCTGCAATTATGTTGAAGAAAGATGTTGAATCTATTTATTTATTCTTGAAAAATAATTTATTTCTGTGCATTTTTTTTTCACACTGCTTCAAATTAAAGTTGATTACGTCGATTAAGCATCATGAGGTGGAGGGTGGGGGGTGGTTCCTTATTTTTTCTTTCTTCTTTTTTTTTTTTTTTGCTGGGAGTTTTAGAGCCCTATTAGTTAGGTTGCTTACTCTTTAAAATACCAGAATAGGGGTGATGGAGTAGGTTTAAGATTATTAGATTGATCAGTATTGCTGAACTATGAAATATTTTGGGTGCAGTGCATTTTTTGCATACAGGTATAACAGAATAGCTTTAGTGTGTTTTTTTGGGGGTTTTTTTTACTTGAGTATGAACTTATACAAAAAGCAGCAAGATATTAAAAAAAACAGTTTTATTGATTAAAAAACACACTATATCGGATTCATATCGGTATCGGCCGATAGCCAAATTTATGATATCGGTATCGGACATAAAAAAGTGGTATCGTGCCATCTCTACCTTATATTTTACATATATATAGCGTCACACCAACACTTTGAGTAAAGTCACAACATAATCAGTAAGCTATGATATTGCACTGGTGTTACTACTGCCATGTCCTCACAATCTGTTTATCAGTAATGTACACAAAATATGTGATCTCTACATGAGCTGTGGATTATGTCCCTTCTTAGTGGCCACATCACAAGACAGAAATATCTAATAAACGAGTAACCAGAGGCTGCTTGTTTGGAATCACATGCCACAAGCAAGAAAATTCCTCAGAATTCAAATTGAGATTTCTGTTGATCTTCTTTCATATATGAAGTATACTAAATGTAATTTTTAGAAGACCAAATATTATTTCAGGATAAAATGTATTACTGTTACGCAAGACTAAATTCATAAATGCAGTAAAGTTTAAATACGCTAAAAGTATCTAGATCCTTACTGTGCTTCCAGTTCTTTATGTGCCAATATGACAACAAAAAAAGATCTACTCTGTAGATAGCATGATTTCATTTGTGCCCACAGTGCACATAATATTCATTTCATGTTTACTGGTAACACAACACTTTGTGTTGGCATCAGCAAACATGGAAGGATAATAAATACAGACAAGGAACCCTGATGAGAGTTTGGCATTTAGGTCTGTTATTATCATTGTCTGTCTCTATCAAATCAAATCAGCTTAATGTTAGGCACACATTACACTTCCAACAGTGTTGAGTACAAAGTTGGCTTGAAATTTATAATTGATTTTTCTAACAGACAACATTTTAAGTGTGTATTCTGATTAGTGCTACACATTAACAGCATTGAGAAAATGCCAAGTGTATCAGTTAAGTTTGTCCTCTGTCTGCAGGCTCCAGGTAATGTGACAGTGCAGCCCAGAGCACTCCATCCTTACCCTTGCACAGAGGGAGTAGGGAAAAAGGGGAAAGAGAGGATAGGTAAACAGAGCCATTAGAGACAAATCTATTTCTGAAGAAAACAAAATCACATCATCAAACAAGAGAAAAAGAAAAATATGATCCTGCAGCCCTTTGGGCCCCAGCGTTGCAATGATAGCCGACTATGGCATTTGTCTTTATCAGCCTGCCTAGAGGGAGGAAAAGCATGGTGGGGAAGGTATGAGAATAAAAAGAGAATGAGAGACCATGGAAACAAAGAGCACTGCACCTTCTTTACTCGCCACAAAAAGCTAGACATATTTGTTACCTTTTTTTGCAATCACAACACGTGAACAGCTCTTGTACGATTAGTTCTTTCATACATGTGTTCGTTCCTGGTACGAAGTGGCTTTCAGATGGTCATTCTTTAAATATAGCAGAGCGAAGGGCTCAGTGGACAGCAGTCCACAGCATCATCACTCATGGCTAGCCTGGGGAGGCTTACACAGCTTCATCATAATGACAAGATTGACTTTCCAGATTTTATCCTTTCTCTGACATTTCGTTCTTTATTCTGCTCTGCAGTTGCAGCACCAAGGAGTCTTTATAATGCCTTTTGTATTGAGAGACACTCTTGAAATGGATATAAACAGCTAAACAGGCCATGGCAACCTTAAAATTACAGTATAATCTTAACATACGTTTTTGTATGCAATTCTGCTCTCTTAATTTAGAGTGATATCAAAGCATGAATCTTCGTCGAGCAGAAATAACAAAGCAGGGTGTAAGTCAAACGGTGCATCGTGTTAGATGCTAACATCAGCATGCTAATATGTTCACAGTGAAGGTGAATAGTCATTTTGCAGGGGTTTTTTTTGTCAATAAACCAAAATGTTGTACAAACTGAGAATTTGATGTGATCGTGGCATTCACAAAAGAGTTAAAGGATCAATATGTGTACAGACTTAAAGAGATCTCTCCAGTTAGTGTTGTAAAACATTAACTGGCATCTTTCCTGAAGTCATTAGGAGTCATGTTTGTACAATAAATGCCACACCACTCCATCTAATAATATGGTAAGCCAACAAACTGACCAAATAATATTGCCATATCAAATAAATCTATTTTTAATATCAAGTACACTTGTTTTACAGGATAATGTTTTTTTGTTTTGTTTTGTTGTGGTGTTTACTTTTTTAATGGATTTCCTTCGGAGATTAAATGCCGGTATTAGCCTTCCATCTTGGCTGGTTTATATTTTAGCTTGCCTGTCTTCATTTCTGATGCCAAGTCTTTACACATGCTTCACCATTGCGTTTGTCCAATGCCAGTCATTTTTTCAGCATTTGTTTTCTTTCTTTTTTTTTTTCTTTTTTTTTTTTGCCCCGAGTGGGCATTCTCTGAAGGAGGCTTGTTTGTGCTACAGCCAGGCTCGCAGCTATTTAGTGGCTCTGCTGTTTCCTTCTCCCTCTGTTCAGTTTGAATACCCCAGGGAAATTTGGCTGTGTCTGATATCTTTTTGTTGTCCCGTTAACCAGTTTTTTATTTTTCCTCATCAGTTTCCAGTTAGCCAGGATACTGTCACCAATTTTGATGGATAATTTCTGAAAAGTGATGTGAAGTGAAAGCATTTTATGGTTAGAAACCTGTATTTAACATATGGGCATATGTATAGCAAAAAAAACAACAAAACAAACATTAACTAAATTTTGGCAACCACAATTGAGAATCTTCTGGCTTGTTGTACATCTCAAAACTCAGAACTAGTCATTGACTGGGTACATCAGGAAGTTATAGAGTATTAAAATCATCAAAACTTGTCACATCTGACCAATGTGTAGCAGAAGGTAGGGAGTGGGATAGTTAGTGCCAGCAACCTCTGAAAGCGGTGCCAGTGCTGTTTGAAACGACAACACAGTCTTGTGTGACTGGTAAACTATCTGCCATCTGGGCTCAATTGAAAGGCTCAAGTGTCTTAATTGGACAGTAGTAAAGAAGCTCTTACTGTTCACATCAAGCAAATTTTCCCAGTAATATCTATTTTCTCTGACAGTCCCAGTGTTTCTGAAAGTCAAACCTAATATGGAGTCAATGTGACAGTGTTGATGATGATGATGATGGCAATAATCATCATCTGTGTCATCATGTTTTGCTTTAGTACTTCTGCAGGCTTGGTAATTCAGATTCTTTATGGCAAGGAATTCTAACAGCAAAATTGTCAAATAGCACGATAATGGTGATGGATACAGCAGTGACAGTTGCACTCTTATTTTAGCACTGCAAGAGTGAATAATGAGGCTCTTTCTCCCTCTGCCCTTTCTGCTTCAGGTCAGAACATTGCGTTCCCTCCGGTGGCTCTGTGGGTAACTGTTGGCCTGGCTATATGTCTGCTGGTGCTGCTCATTGCCCTGGCTGCTGTCTGCCGCAGGAAGATCAAGGAGAGCTGCGAGGAGGCCAAGAGAGAAGGTGGGGGAAATGGAGAGGTGGCTGTGCACATGCAACACCAGTGTATATTCTCACATTTCATGGGTGATGACCTCTTCAAATTCTGTGTTGAGTCCTCAAGGTTGGATAAAAGAATGTTTTAGGGCTGCCTTGCTTTCATTAGGAAATATGAAATATTAATCTTAGAGCAGTGGCAGCTTTTATCCCCCACAAAAAATAAAATAAAGTCATGATATTATGTCGTCTATTTTGATATTTTAGTTTTTGGACTATGTTTGCCTACTACATACATAATCCAAGGGCTTACTGAATAATGGATGTTAACCAGTGGTGCTCTCAAGCATTTTCAAGCCTTCTCAGGGCCTTCATTAAAATGTTGGATGATTCATTAAACTCTTCACATATTGGCCCGGTGGATGATGCAGTACTCCAATGTGTCGCCTAGATCACGTGGGAGGCACAATGATAGTGAGAGAGATAGAGGAGAAAGCAGAGATGAGATGTTAACTGCTCAAGGAACTGTGAGAATCCAGAGGGAGTTCTGGTTAATGCATATAGGCAGGATCTTGGATGGTGGGACACATATCTTCAGCTGAGAGGAACATCATTACTAGGCTCTGGTAATTAGCGTTGCGGAATAGCCAAGGATCGCCGCAAGTGCACAGAGAAAAAGTTTTGAAATGAGATAGATAGTGCAAAGCCACCAGCTCTGCTGTAATGAGATCTGCTCAGAGTGGAGGAGACATTTAAATAAAGGTCAGCCAGTGTCTGCACCAAGGCCCAGAGGTTTAAAAATAAATATGGAAGTGACACAGACTCAGAGTAAATAGCTCCATGGAACATATGAAATCAAATGAAATGGAAAGAGAAAAATATAATGCAGTTCCTCCCACGGGCAAAGGCCTCCTAGGGGTTGTGGGACCCCTTTCTTCAGTGGGCTGGAAGATCATCTGCTTGTCTCGCCTGCAGCCCTACCACTGAAGGCAGGATTGATTATGTGGTCATCCACTGCCCACCTTATTAAAATGTATTTTTCCGAGCACCGATCCAAAAAGTGGGAATGCTGACTTATTCACATATCATGCAAAGTTTTATACTCCTGATAAAGTGATACTCTGTGAATACAGATGTTGAGTGGCTTAAAATAGGATTGGTACGCATATATCCAGAGCTGTGGGGAGAATAGGAAGCAGGGATATGCAACTTAATTGTGGTTGTCTTATCTTTTAATGGTATTCCCGGATATGGTCAGATTGAAGTTGACACTCCTTTTCACTGTGTCTGGGTATCGAGGGTGGAAGGGTCAGTAAAAGTGGAGAAGTGAGCAAGTCATTTTTCTTCCCTGTCATAATGTATGTGGGGCACTAGAATATGTATCATAACAGAGCTGAGCTGCTTGTGGTATTGCAGCTGGAAGTGAAAGCTCCCTTCCAGAGGCAGAGTTGCCTCAACGCCAGCACGGCTCGGCCCTCTCCCATTTTGTATTTTTCATTCATACTTCTCTTTGGCCTCTTTACATAATTACTATGACTATGTGTCTGAGATATGCTAGCAGGGGCCACTGATCCATTTCTCTAAAGCATAATTTACATTCACATAAGCGTGTGATTTAATCAAGCCTACACTTGGGATCATCTGTAAGGGACACAGGACAGAGCTCCCCCGTGTGAGAGATGAAAGTCAGAAGGGAGTCAGTGTTTTCCCTGTGGGGCTGTAGCACAGTGGTGCACATGTTTTACTGGGGTTAACGGTTAGGCACAAAAAACAGGAATACCCCATGCCAAAAAGCTTTCAAGCTTTTGAAATAACAAAATTATTTTGTTCCAGGTGTATGTAAAAAGCACATTAAAACAGGCGTTCGTTAAATCTCTTACCAAAATACTAGCAAAATGGTTATTTTTTTTTAAATGGGCAAAATAGCTTGATTTTTGTCATCCAGCACTCATTTTCAAAGGGAGATTTAAAACCCTACCAGCACAAAACGCAGCTGCCATTAAGTCTTGTGTGTTTTAATATGCACAAAGGGTTTATAAGAATAAGCCTCTGCTGCTTCTAGGGTCCAAGAATGAATGAATTAAGCCACTAATGAGTGTATTTCTAGTACTATAGGTTTCTAACTGTGGCCTTTCTTTTGCTTACATGTGAATCATTCATGATGGCACAGCAGTATTTAAAGAAATTCAGAAGCACAGGGACAGATGGCAGGTTGAAGAGGAACATTAACATTCTACTAGCTTCAATGAACAGCAATCTCTGTCCCCTGACTCTTTCTACTTTTATGTGTTTTCGGACAGCTTTTGCACTTAAGCCATAGCCGCCCTCTTTGTTACCCCCACGCATTTGGAATACTGCCAGTAGGGGTATAAAATTATAACATTCAGTGTCCAAGGGAGACAGTTTTCACCCCTTCTCTGTGGTTGGCCTCGTCTTCACCCTGACGTTAAGGTGGCTTTTAAACGGACCTTACTCTCCTATCAAAGTCTTGTCCCTCAAGGTATTTCGACTGCTTCCATTTTTTAGGACTGGTCAAACTTGGAGGTGCTGAATAAAGACATGAATTCAAACAGGCTCATGTGGTAACATTATGGATTATATTGCTTTTTTAGTTTAAAGTTGCTAAAAATATGTCTGCTGAGGGCACTAAACCCTTCCCAAAATCTTCAACTCAGCTTTAAGCCCAAACCTGGTCCGATTAACGAAAATGTGTGATAATATATGACACATGTGTCAATGAGTGTAATACGTTTCCAAATACATCATAACACAGTGGAGGATAAACTAAGGAATATGGTGTGGGAAGACTTAGATACAGGCTGTTTGAATCTGGAAACTCAACACGTTCTGCTGCTGTAATAATACGGATTTTGCTTAATTTCCCTAGAGGATTATAGTCCCTGCTGTCAGAGTCCAGGAAAGTCAGGCAAATGTGCTGGAATATAAACATCTGAATTGTGTTTCCTTGACATTTAGTTTTGTTCAACCAGCAGTTTAATCTCATGTATCACACGCTAAAGAGTGGATCTTGAGTCTGATTGCAGTGAAAATGGTGTCACAGAATGCATATCTGGTGCTTGGATGCTCTGTCCCAGGCTATTTTTAGCGTGTGTGTGTGTGTGTGTGTGTGTGTGTGTGTGTGTGTGTGTGTGTGTGTGTGTGTGTACACGTATGCCACATGTGTATAAAGTGTGACAGTCATCACTGGGCTCCCTAACTCCGTTGACAGTGGTTTTCAGAGAGCCCACAGCTAAAGCCTAATGTGATTACTGTCTTTGTGAGAGAGCTGGATAGGAGGTTAAGGGGTAGATATGACTCTTTGTGTGTGTCTGTGTGCGCGCTTGCGTGTGATGTAGTGGGGGTACTATTGTTTGGAGCGTCATCGTCATATAGCTCTGTCATCACAGCGTGTCCTTTGAGCTGGGAAGGATCAGCTCACCACAGGCTTATGATGAAGTGACTACATTGTGTGCCTGCCTTTGTACTGTTGCTTCCACTGATAATGGCTCCTCTGTCTTCCCACAGCTGAAGAAGCCAAGGTGCTGGAAGAAGAAGAGGAGTCAAAGACAGGTCAGCCAAATACACACCTGGTCAAGTTTCAGCTTTTCAAATGGTCAGAGAAGAGATGTGGTTTAAAATAGCTTTTTTTTTTTAAAGCTTGACATCTTTTAGCTTGTATCAAAAATGTTTAAATATGTTTAAATACTTCAAATGTAATCATGCATGCATGCCTGGTACTGTCAGTACCAGGCAAGGTAACAAAAAAAGAAAGAATTAGTTCCGTATTAATTGGATTAGTCAACCCAGCCAAGCTGGTAAACAAGGCAATCAATTCTTTACAAATGCAACACTTTGGATATGTGGTTTGATCTAGAAGTGTATGTTTTCCTGACATATGGGTTTCTTTACTTACAGTGCAGGGCTTTCAAGTTGCAAAAATATTAAATAATGCAAAAATCCCCCACAGTTTAGTCTAGCTTCTTTAACACGAAATGCAGGTGTCAGGTTTGTAGGGACTCAACAGCACAAGTAACTGAATGTTAAGTTTGTTTACTGAAGTGTGAGTGAGCGTTGATGAAGCATGAGTGCGTGTGAGAAACAAGACCAGCTCCAAGCATCAAATCCATTCAACACAGCAACCCGGTGGCATAACTCTTCCACTGTGTGTGTGTGTGTGTGTGTGTGTGTGTGTGTGTGTGTGTGTGTGTGTGTGTGTGTGTGTGTGTGTGTGTGTGTGTGTGTGTGTGTGTGTGTGTGTGTGTGTGTGTGTGTGTGTGTGTGTGTAAGTGTTTGAGGCAGGGAGAGGGAGACGGGCACACTAATTTAGTGATGCCAACAAGCTGTTTTACATTATACATACCCCCCAAAGCTACAGCTATAAAAGTAAAATTTATCTTGTCTGTAAATTTAATGGTAACAAGTTCCACAAGTTTCAAGTTTCTCAAAATGCCAACAATAGTGCTGCCGTGTCCTGCATTTAAATTATCCTTTTTATCAAGGCAAATTGATTTTGCAATTGAATCCTGGCTGAAATGTGTTGGGCATATTGTTGTCACTTGAAATAAGTTGCCTTGAATTTTATGATGTCTAGCAAAATAAATACACACTTCTAGCAGTCTCCACGCCACTATTTCTTTAAATGTATCCAATGGGCCAATAGCCTAAAGTCGTTTACTTATTATTTAGAATTTTTCATGGAATAGGAGCTGGTCAGAGCTGTACCATCTACACACACACTAGCAGTTCTTTTGGGTAGTACTAAGGCAGAGAAAGATGCATGCTAATATGATAATAGCATGCTTGCAATTGAAATGCTAATCAGCTTGCAAGCGGATGTGTCAAAAGAACAAAAAACATAAACTTCTTGCACTTGTTTAAATAAGGTGCTCTGAGGTCTTCTTTTCCAGTAGAACATCATCTTACACTACCATTTACCAAATAAAAACAGTTACTGTTTACCACTATAGAATCACACACACTTTACTTTCACAAGTCTAGAAAAAACATGCATTTGTGTGTTTTACGACTTTACCGCATTGCGTCATAAAGTAAAAGATTACAAATGTAAAACAGCTGTATAGAAACTTGTTTGGCTGTTGGCTCATTTTCATTGGTAATTATTTCCTGTTGTCATCAGTCACCCAATACAGGCTCGTCAGTGTTGTTTCAAAGTGATTGCCAGTTTAGCTGATGATCTGACTGAAATGTGAGAGTTTTCAGTCAGAGTTTTTTGCCCTCAAATCTTCATATAGATTGGCCTCAGCACTACTGCTGGTAGCTATGTTGTTGGAACTGAAGCCAGCAGTAGTCATTTCTCTATTATTGTTTACAGTCCATCACAGGCGGCGCAGGCACTTCAGAGCACCCGTGTATTCTGAAACACATTCTTTAACTGCGAACACCTTTTACTGAAAATGTGAATAGTGTGTTCTTGCACAGCACTGATGCCAATTTACTAAAAATGTCACAATGTAGCTGTGTGGATTGTAGTGTGGAGGTGGAGGACTCAAATGCAGAACAAGGCAGAATAGGAAGGACAAGCTTTATCAAGGTTTATCAAAATTAGAAACATGACACAGAAAATCAAAACAAAACCAAAAACTGAAGAGCTGGGAGGTACCAGAAAACACGAGGGATAAACGGCAGGACAACGCACACTAATGCAGGAATTATTCTACAAGTTGGGTCGACACATACCATGAAGGCTGTGGTGTACCGATAAAAGGAGTTTCCAGATACATAAATTAGCACATAGATATCCAGCAGAAGCCTAAATTAAGCTTACGGGTTACACAGAAGGATTAAACAAATATGACATAGGATATGGGGAGGACTGAGTCCCTGTACTATAAAGCAAGTTCAACAAATTCAGGGTATCTTTACAATATCCAAATGTACTTATGCTAACATTTGCAGTCGGGGTAAGCGGTCACACGAAGCTAGCTATCAACTCAGTTGACTCGATAATTCAACTTAATTATTTTATTGCTGAGTGCTCTCTCTATGTTACTGTTTATTTCTAGCATGACATCTGCACATTAGAGCTTTGAAACTTTAAACGGGATACATTTAAACATTAAACATTACTAGCCCTAAGTAAGGAAATGTGGAAATCACTTTAATTTAAATACAGATCAAAATAAAATGAATTTCAAACGGGGATTCTTGGCATGTGTCCTGTTTTCTAGTAGGTACAACTCCAGCAGTTTAAAAGAGATTTAGCAGCAGATTAATATCAAGTAGAACAGAATTTATACATTTTCTAAATCTTCAAATTTTATAAACAATTCCTGATATTCACGAATGATACTCATGAGGGAAATGCAAAAACCTTCTCACCCCGCAGAGGTCCAAGGGATCTTCCAGGAATGGTGACGCTATTTTCTTGAGAACTGATAGATCAGTAGGCGGTTACCATGGCAATATACCATGGTAACTAAAGGTCAGCATACTAGAATACCAATGAAAAAAGGATTCGAAACACTTATAAAACTTATAAAAAGATCAAATCAGAAATTCAAAACTTTAGACAATAGAAATTCTTATGAAAACTCAAATAGATTAACTAACAATGCAGGACAGTAAGCACCAATCAAAACCAGAAACAGTGACAAAAATTAGACAATTAAAAAAAAGACTTGTGCATATTTGCAATGTAACACTGTCTGTGTCCACAGAATCTTTTCTTTCTTCTTTTTTTGCACTCACTACATGATTTGTATAGAAAGCAAAGTTCAGCACTGACAGCAGTGAAAATCCAGAGCGGTACAAGAGTCATTTTCTACTATTTCTAGAGACCACTGTGACATGGTTGTTGCTGCACTTTCTTTCTTTCCTCCTTGTATTGAGGATCTTCACTGTCTTAGTTTAGCATATTCGCATGTTATGTTAATATTTGCTCATTAGCAGTAAATGTAAAGTACCGTTGAAGTTAGAGTCTGAGAAGCGGGAAGAAGTAGTGGCACAAACACTGTAAAACTTCAGACTTGTTTACATGTCGTGTTAATTAGTAAACTTTCGAGATGTACCATCACATTAAACCAGAGCTGCAGGTTTCTTCAGTATTTATCCTTGCCTTTTCTAGTGTGCTAGTGAACGAAAATAAAATACTGTCATGTTTGCCTTTTTTTCCCTTGAATAGAGTGCTGTGATATTTTGCTTAGTATTAATATGACCTTCTGAGTTCAGAATTAATTTTGCCATTAGCAAGCAGAGCAAGTTTCTTCTGGCTGCCTAGCCTCAGTAACTACCCCTCACAGCCCTGAGCAGTTCTCCCTCAAGCGTTAATGTCATTAGAGTTATTCATTTGACACCTTCTTTATTCTGATTGAATTATTTAGCCTTTCTGTGAACACCCAAGTCTAATACCATGTGATTTTAATAAGCTGAGAGGTGAAGGAGAGTCTTTGAGTGAAGAGGGACAGTGGCTTTTATTCTCTACTGCCTCTCTCATGAATGTTTCAGAGATCTGTGCAGCCAGGAGCAGGGTCAGCCATCCCGCAACTAGCGAGACTTAATAGCTCAGCTTTAGCCAAAAGGCCTGAGTAAAGGATAGCAGAGTTGAGAGACTGTAGTATGCATGCATGTATTGCAGTGACAAGAGCACAACTTGAGGCCACCCTTGGTCTTACTGCTTCTCGTCATCGTCTGCACACCTGGTTGATCCAGGTGGACATAGTAGGCGGTGAGCTTGTGAAGTCAAGCTAATGGCTCTGTCTTCAGAGATAGCTCTCTAAGCAATCCAGACAGCCAGCTTTGTTTTGCCATCTGGCTCCAATTGCGCTGACAAAGGCAGAGGTTCTTGCATGAGACAAAGGAGCTGAAATGAGGCCCACTTTAATAAACCCAGGATGATGGGGAGCCACGTTTGTGTGTTATCTTAATGAGCTGTCCAAAGGAAAGCGCGCCTCCCCTTTCAAAGCCAGCCTGATTGGAACAATAACCAGCGATAACTAGAGACCTGGACTCATTCATTTGCAGTGGGATAGAATCCCTTTGTTGCCTTTACAGCAGAAGCAAATAATGTTTAACAAACAGTGAAGCTCAAATTCTGGATGTATTTCTAGGGGCTAAAGCCAGCAGCAACCTTTTCACACACAAACACACAGTCGGAAGCAAAGGAACACACCCGCAGCACACAGACAGAAGCAGTGGTTTACACCAGTGCCCATTCACATGCAGATACGTGCAGTGCATACAGTTCTAGCTGCCTTCATCCCTTACCTCCGCTCAGAAATGTGTTCAGTAATCTGAGCATGATGTGCTATTTAGAGAAGGCCGCAGTCATGCAAGTGCAACTCCTGTCAGAACCTGACTTCAGTTTGTGTGCACTACCCTGTCTCCATAAGCCTGGACTCCAAGGAGTCAGGCCTTAGCAACAAGGCCCTGAAAGAGAGTGCCAGTCAGTGACCCAGTTCTTTCACAGACAAAGAATCATTGGAAAATAACAATTTGACATACTCCTTTAAAAGGAAGCAGAATTTGAAAAAGGGTTTTATTGACCCCTTTTAACTGAGGCAAGGTTCTGTGAAGGTGTAAGGTTAGGGAATAGCAAGCCCTGTAAAGGTGATGACAGAGGGAAGTCCCACCATCTTTTCTCACTCACTCTTCTCTTAGCAACTTTGTGCCAAGACTACCACTGAAAGAAGAATGACAGTTACTGAACTCATGTTAAAGATTCAATCCCAGCACTTTGTCACCTTAGATATTGTGATAATTTGAAACAGCTGACTGACTAAAGGCTTCAAGATGGTGACTCCAAACAGAAACAAGGACAGCCACGCTTTATGGATTACCTTAACGTCTTGTCTATTGAGTAAGCAAGTAGTTTTTAATCAATCTTAATTTGCAATGTAAAAAATTAGATAACCCCAAGCAGTAATATTTTTTTGATTGGTTGTTTTTTGGGGCAGATAAAAATAAATAAATAATCAGGTGTTCTTATTTGTTTGATGGTAAATGGCCTGTATTTGTATAGCGCTTTTACTTGCCCCCCCTAGGGACCCCAAAGCGCTTTACACACCCAGTCATCCACCCATTCACACACTGGTGGAGGCAAGCTACAGTTGTAGCCACAGCTGCCCTGGGGCAGACTGACAGAAGCGAGGCTGCCATATCGCGCCATCAGCCCTTCTGGCCAACACCAGCAGGCGATAGGTGAAGTGTCTTGCCCAAGGACACAACGACCGAGACTGCGAGGCTCGAACCGGCAACCTTCCAATTACAAGGCGAACTCCCAACTCTTGAGCCACGATCGCCCCATGCTATTCTGTTGAGCTGCTCTCTGTGATATTAACCGACCAGCAACACCAACAAGAGGTTTAGTGGAAGGCTAGTTGCAAGAAAAATTGATGTAAACACAAATAAATATTTTAGGTGTTTTCTGAGATATGGGCTTTTCAATGTTTTATGAAGAAGTAAAAGATCTGATGGGCCTCAGTAGTTTTGCCAGTGTGTGTATTGTGATACAATAATTGTAATGGTCTAAATCAAGAAGCCCTAACCAGAACTGCATATTGCGGTGGAGGGGGGGGGGGAGCTTTCGGAATTGACTTCTTGGACTACATGGTATTACAAGTCGAAGCCTTATTTAAAAGTTGCACACAGTTTCCTTATAACATAACCCACTTTGACAGACCTGCAGGCCGCTAGCATACCATTTCACATTGCTGCAGTTCAGATTGAGAAGGCCTTGGAAGGTAGCCTCAGGCAGCTCTGCTTGACATGCCCTCCCTTTTCATTGGCACCAGAATCTCCACCACTGAGCTCTCCCAACGGTCACACATTACTGAGTAAAGATATGTAAATAGAACATTCATGTTGCCTTCATTATTAGATGTGGGTCACTGAATGTCTTCAAGAGCGCTAATTAAAAGAGCTCCCTGCACACCACTGCTTAGTAGTTGCGCACAATTATACAAGTACTGCATTCATGTTCTTTGCTGTTTCAGCAACATACAGTAACCTACATGTTTACAGTTGTGTTTTCAGCAAGGGTAAACCCTGAGGCAGCTCTTCAGGGTTAAAGGCCAAGTAACACTGATTCGATGATAATGGAATTATAAACCTCACACCACATGAATCATGTAGTCCTCACATCACATATAATCTTCTAATTATATACAAATGGTTGCATTATTTCCTGTATGCTTACTCATTATTTTATACATTCAGTACACGTAAGTTGAAAAATCAGCATTTACAAAAGTGAATTGCAAGTTGTTTGAGTTTAGAAATTCATCAAGAATGTGTTTCACAACAAACAACTTCTGCAGTGTCTTAGAGGTTATCTGTTGGTCTGTAAGGAAAAGGCCACCTGAACATTGTCAGAAGAGTAAGAAAGAACAGGTCCTAAATCATTTGGAATAATGAGCGTTGTCACAGTTAATAAAAGCAGCCAAACTGCTCACTGTTGCGCATCACAAAAACAGATCCCTAGTTCCACGGCTTAGATAAATGTAACAGTACATGTAAGTAAGAGTTTATGTTTTGGGTTTTTTGTGAAAGAATAAGACTACTTTAGGAGTGACAGCAATCTTCTTCTTTTTTTCTGGGATGAATCCCCCTGTACAAGTGCCATTTACATCCTCCTGCCATACCCACCCACCTTATAACAATCCCTCTTCTGTCATGTAATCTGCGTTCTTCTGACAGCACAGCCAAGACCCAGTGGGAGAGTGCCTATCCATCTCACTACCCCAATCTGCCTCCCCTGTTTGGTTCCACATGAGCACTCAGCTGCTGTGACTAATTAAATAAAGCGCTGTGCCCTCTGCTTCCTGTTAGCCATGGCAAGGTTGGTGCACAAAGATGGAGCAGAGGGGTGCTACTGAAGAAGGGAACAGGATAACAACTACTAAGCCTATGATAATGCTTTGGTCTATAAGACAATGGACAAGAAAGTAACTAAAGTGACCACTGTACAGTTGTCATACAGTTGTTTCATATTTTGAGCAGAATTGTTAACTGTTTTCTTCTCTTACCTTCAGGAATGATATCGCTGAAAAGCTAAGGTCGAACGAATAAAGGTGAGTATATGTGTCTTTAAGTAGATCTGGTTTTTTTTAATGTGTTGCTCAGTTGTCGCACTTGTTTTTTTCTCTTTATCACAATTGTCTGGTAGTCTTACTCAGTAGTAATGCTCTGGAGGATACGGGTAAGTGCAGCTGTAATGAGGCTAGGATGTATTAATTCAGCAGAAAGTCTGGAATATGACAAGTCTTGACATTTTGATTTTTGGAATCACAGGGTCACTGATTGATGTGATGAATCTATTTAATTTCATCTGCCATGCAGACAGATTTCCTGGACTCCTTAAAACCACAGTGAAAGTCTTAATAATGGTAAACAATTAAGCTGTGAGCTATGCAGGGTCTCTTCCTTTTTGATGGCATCTGAAACATGTGCTCAGTGTCATCCTTATAAAGCATTTAAACTGCTAGCTACACCCTGAACATAGCTATAACAGACTGCACTGATTTTTTTTAAATCAGAGCCTTAAGGTTAATAAGACCATTTTAAAATGTTGATGCTTTCTTTATAGATATTTGGATAATCTAGAATGTAATGTGTTTAGAAGAGTGCACCCAGTGTTGCAGGATAAAAGAAGCTTCTATTTTTTTACAAACCCAAACTAACCACATCTACTTTAATCAGCATACAGTGGACACTTTGGTACCATCATGCTGGCTTTCTGGACATCCTTGTCACCATTAAAGATACACATGATTACTAGTCACTTTCTCTGTTTTTCAGGTGTTGGCACTTTGGCCAACACTTGTTGTCTTTTAAATGTGCTATACAAATAAAGCTGACTTGACTTGACTTGGGATTGGTAGATCTGACAACATTAGTGTATTTACAGAAAATGAAGAATGAGTAAAAAGGCACAGGATTCATGATATACTAAGTACAGCAGGGCTCGTGAGAATTTAGTCTTCACATTAGAAAATAGATTTCATCCATAATATGAAAATTAAAAGTCTAAAAATAAAGTGCAACAATTTATCCCAAGTAGCAATATAAAAGAAAACATTTATAGCATAGAATAATAGATAGTTGTCTTTCAATTTCTTAAAGCTTATATAAAAGAAATAAACTAGAAGTTTATTAAGTGATGCATAACCAAAGGCCACTATTTATGCAAGGAAGAGGAGAAAAGGCTTTCAGCACCATGGACAGCAACACTTTTACCCCCAAATGATTCAGATGGCTGAAGATCTGCATATCTTGGTATTGCTTTCTGAATGGGATTGCCTCCTTAACTCATTCACTGCCATTGACGTCTATAGCTGTCAATTGCAGTGAATGAGTCAATGGGTTTAACTCATTCACTGCCAATGGCTGGCAGTGAATGAGTTAATAGTGGTGATGTACCTGGCCAGTCTGAACTGTGGTCTCTTGTGAATTAGTGAATGACTCAGATATACCCCTCTGGAAAAGTCAAGAGTTGGTGAACATAAAAGCAGAGTAGTGAACTAGATTATTGAGGGGATTCTCCCTGGAGAGCGTGTGGAGAATTGTTACATAACTGTCAAGGGAATGTTGTGACCATACTGAGAGGAACCTCATCAGTACAGACGCATTATACAGAGTCACAAAGAAGTGGCCCAACAAGTAAACAGATAACTCACGGAGTTCTCTGTCTGTATGATATCCATATTGTCTGGAATGCAGGAAACTGCCTTTTTTTTTTCTTTCTTTTTCTCTTTCTTTTTCTTTTTTTTTTTTTGCTGCATTGTAGATACGTTCCCCTATGAGCACCTTCTACCTGGGCTGTCCTCCCTGTTTTAGCTGCCATTCTCCAACCCAAAAGATGCTCTCTGGGTATTTATACTTTTGGACTGAATCCATTCATGTTCTCTATCTAGCCTGAGGGACTTTGGCAGTTGTTTGTCATCTGGGTATTATCACAAGGGCATTGTTCTTGTATATCTTTTTCCTTAGTACTTGAATTGCAGTGTTTAAATTGCTGGGTAACTAGGCACTTCTCTATATGGCTATGTTAGCCTTCTCCCCCCGAACACAGCACATGGCCAGGAAAGCCCAGAACCTTAGAGCTATTTTGGGAAAGCTTCAGTACTGTATCCAACAAAGGACAGAAGTTGTTATGAGGAAAAAAGATATTTTTGTCTTCAAAGCTTTCTTTTGTAAGTGAAAAGATATATTTTCCCCTTTGGTTTGACATAGATCTTTTGATATTAGGTGCTGATATGTTGGGAGACATTTTAGAAGGTAGTCCATTCATTTTGATTTGACAAATACTGAAGTATTTTGTCACTGAGGTGCTGGAGAGATAAGAGTCTGTCTTTTGCCAGAAAATGAAACACAGCTTGTTTTATTTAAAATTTCTGATACTTTTGCTGTTGTTTTTTCAGAGTATTCCACAGTAAGTTTGCCGTTATCTACAATTCAAGTTCTAATGCATTTAATTGTTATCCAGGTCTGTATGTGTGTACAGATTTGCATACATACAGACCTGGAGGTCTCTGTACAGATACAGTATGCACATGGACCTCGAGCAGTTATATTAGCAATAAAGAGATCAGTATGAAAGGTTAACAACTCTGTCCTGAATTAAGTGTATATAATTGTTCAGTACAGACACACTGAAGTATGGGGTGAAAAACCAGCAGGCGTAGGGATAGGATGCAATGTAATTTAAATATGCGGATAATGGCTAATTTTCAAACCATCTCCACAAGATGACATTCACAGTGTTGTACTCTGTTGTACTCATAAAAGTGTGACAAACAGTTGGCGGGATGTTTTCTAAGCTATCCCACCATCTGACAAGCCGTTCCAGTGGAGTTTGTTGGCTCGTTTACTTACTACCATCACACATTAGCAAAGTATAGATCACAATGTTCTTCGCTGGGCCTCTAGCTCGTACTTTAATAACCAGCAGTTTGGTGTCGATTGTGTGAATACTTTTTATTATAAAGCCGGACAGTTACAGCTTGTTTTTATTATACCCTGATTGGTCATTGCCATAAAGCAGCAGCACCATGCAGAGTGAGTAGAAGATGATGGAGGGTACAGAAAGTAATTTCCTGTAACTAGCCAAAATAAAGTCTGGCCAGAAGGAGTCAAAGAGAGGACATTTGTCATTACTGTAGCATCTACTGACTTTCATCAAGACTGTTATTGCAAGGTAATATCCTGCAAACCTCAAGACCTCCCCACTGCTGAATCATCCTGGATCAATTATTCTAATATTTGTGTGGCAGCTTTGCTATCGATTAATGCATTTATGCAGAGTGCAGCATATTCTATTTAATAAAGCGAGGCTCTGGATTTAATTAAGTCGTTTTCGAGTCAGGGGGCACTTTGTTTTCATAAACCTTTGCCTTACATGTGTTCATTTGTGACTTTTATTTATCAACTCAAACTTTTATTGTTTTATTTCTAGCAGCAATACACACAGACTGTAGAGATAATTACTATCTGTAGAACACTCAATATTTTGTAGATTGTAAACACTGTAAATATAAGGTGCTGATCATTATGGTAACTTATTGGTCCTTGAAAATTTCTGTTAATAAAAGTTCAATTCTATATGTGGGATATTTTCAGCATTGAAAGGTGTCAGATACAATTGATGGGGAACAACAGTTCTTTCTTTAAAGTGAGATTTAAAAGAGAGGTTTTTTCATTTATTCCCTCAACAAGGAGCTCCTTAAAGTTATTAAACATTTAACAAAATCTCCTTCTTGTCCACAGAACACCGTGAGTCCAGTTTTTCATAATTGTCATTTTAGTTTAAAATCTCCCTTTTGTATTTCTGCCTATGGAAGGATATTCACTGAATAATGATGCTCCCAGCAAAGCTTCGAGGAAAAAGTTGAACATCGATGCATTGTTCTTAGAGAGCTGGAGTTATTGTATCACATCGTACAATGGACTCGTCTGACATAAAACAGCGAATATCTTAGAAGTAACATTATCTAGAGAAACCTTAGAGCTTCCCAGGTGAAATTCTGCATTTCATTGCTTGCTCTCTCTGTTCGTAATTTGAAATGATATTTAAAGTCTTTTATTCTTTGTGCATGTTAAGGGGGGATGAGCACTGGTACTGCGCAGAACCTTGGCCTAGCCAGAGATAGCTGCAAATGAGATGAGAATAAATATTCAAAGGGAGACATGAAGGGAATAAAGAAAACTCAGTGAAATAAGGGGTAGCACGGACGATCCCGGTCATCTACCTGAGGACTTTCGATGAATTCCAATGAGAGTGCAGATTACATTTTTTAAAGATAGGCCCTATAGGTGCAATTAGTGCTACATAATGGCCCTTTTGCAGCTCCTTCAGCAGAGTTGTGAAATATTGATTTAATTCACCCCTATATATTCACTTAAACTCTGCACTGTCATGCGAATAATACATCTCATTGTTGTATTTCTATGCAGTAGTAGCTCCGGCTTGGCTCTATCATGGATTTTTAACTACATACTGTGCTGCAAATAGGGAGTTCTTTTTCAAAGATATGAAAAGATGAAAAGGGGGGAGATGTGGTGAAATTTGAAAACAGACAACTAGCCTGAGTGTATTTTAAAAGCTAGCTGCAGCCAGGTGTACTCTAGAAGATGGGATGTGAGTTCTCTGATGTTGTGTTTTTTTGGAGCAAGGAGTAGTAAAGGGCAAGGGGAGCCAGAGAGGAGGTTCTTGAATTCCGTGTTGTACGTGGCAGGTGAAGCCCGGCAGACACTGATCATGTCAGACAGGACACTTACATTGGACTCACTCCAGGGAGGTGTGGGGTATCTTGAAGTAGAGTTTGACTCACTATTCCAGTATCTCTGATCTCTGCATTATTTATGCTTTTGTCTCAGCCATTTATCAGCATTTTTATACCTCGCAGCCTCATTCTACAGTACATCTCCTGTGATGGAGTAGGTTGCAGCGATGATAGCCTCTGAGGGAAGCCAATAACTGAATATAGTAGCTCATATTGATATCAGAAAACTGTGGAATGGACAAGTGTGCTGCGTAGCAATCTCTGCATGCTGTTGAAAACCTTGGCAAACATCCATCCACATCAAAATAGTGCTGTGAAAAATAAAATAAAAATAAAAGACAAGAAGGAAAATGCTGTGCTGGCTTCGCTCTCTTACCTTTATATTAATTTTTAGGAGATGAAACTGGTAATATGTGAGCTATGGTAGGAGTTGCACAGCAACTGAATCACTGATCAATGACAGCTAATGAACACGGCAGGAGTTCTGCTCTGTTTGCCACTCGACAGAGAGCTGCCTTCTCCAGAGAGTTACTTCTCTACTGTTTTTGCCAGGAAAGCACAGGAGCCTTCATTGAAACCAACTGCCTCTGGGCTCAATTAACTACCATATATTACTCATAATGCAGATGAAAGACTGCATACGACAGCGTGTTGATGTTGGAAAAACGTGCGAACACAAAGTGGATGCATTCGTGGATACAGACCAAATGGACACTGATTGTGAGATATGGGATCAATGCATAGATTATAAAAAAGCCTCCACACAAATAGCAGCAACAATAACAACAAAGTTATTATGCTGATAATGATAATAGACACTGTTGTGTGCACATGTTTGTATCTTGTGAGATTATTTTATTAGGCTCTGTGCAACACGGTAAGGACAGAATGACTAAAACTCAATTATAATAAGCTATAGCATCGGTTAATATTCCTCAACTGTCTTTTTACATTGAAAATGTTCAGTTCATATCAAGCAACACTGGCTGGCACCTACTTTTTATACATAAATTACTCATCACTTGTAAAAACTGGTATTTTTAAATGGATCCCAGCGTATTGTTTATGATGCTGCTGGTTATCAAAGTGAATATGCTAAGCACTAGAGAATTTACAGATGGCATAAACCTAAACACTGAACAAACCCCCCACTGTGAAGGGAATATGTTAACCATATTGCTCGGAGAGATGGCGTGATGACTTTCATGGATAGCTTTCAGAAGTGTGCACATTATTGTGAAACTACAGGAGAAATCGCATGATTAGACAGCGGAAGCTTAAACATGCACGTCCCGGCAGGCTAACTGCTTCAGTAATGCAGAAGAGTAGTTAATGAGATAAGAAGGACCATGATCAAATGCGAAGAGCAAGCTATTCAGAATCAAGTGCACAGAAGAGATGTTGTTGAAATGCACTTGTTAACACGGTTGTAAGAATGTTCTAGATTTTCTTTTCTTCTAATGGAACCATTAATTCTTTTACTATCGCATCCAGCATAGTAGTGCATGAGTAAATATTCAATCTGTCAGTCAGTTAGAAGTGATCATTTTGCTCTTATCCTCAGAAATGACCTGTGTGTTCAGACCATTGTTTATCACGTACAGGCTTTTTTATTGCTTGTTTTTTTAAGCAATTGCCCGATTACCCGTGTCATTTCCATCCTTCCACTTAACAGTCTGTGACACAGCCAGCAAAACAGTGCAGGAACGCACTGGCGTATAAGTAATTGTGCATCAGGCAGCAATGGATTGTTGCTATAAAATGAGTACCAAACTATTTTTACACATCACAAAACACTTTTATTCTACGTTAATAAAAGTCATTTAAAGAGCCAAAAAGATACCCGGAAACCTACTGAAATGGGAAATATGAATCTTCCATAAAAACATTTGGAATTGACCTTTATGCACAACTGTAATGGACTAAAGTGTGCAATGAAATGGAGCTGAATCTAAAATCTTTGACGTAAACATGTCACAGCCCTTTAGCTGTCTCTCAGCTCGCCTCAGTTCAGCTTGTAAGGTGACAGTCACCTTCATGCTGCATCAGGGAACAAATGAATCACAACACAGGTAAGAGACTCTTGGCATGTCATCCTGTATGACACTGAATACTCCTCAAAGTTAACATACTGAGAATACAAGTGGTTAGGGTAAATGATCGACTTGCCTGTTGAGGTAGCCAGCGTCCCAGTGTGCGCCCAGAATAAACTAGGGCAGTTTCTTTACCCCTTTTTGTACCTTTCTCCTGGTACTGAGTCACCTCACCTTTGGGGCTTACCACAGGAGTCTCTTCAAATGATCCTTTAGACTGAAGTGAAGAATCAAGATTAATGCACTTCCACGTCTTGCCCAGGCTCTGGGGGGAAAAGTCTTATAATTAACACCAGGGGGGCTGCAGACTGCTTTTGGAAAGAGGTTAAGGGTGGGGTACCGCGACCATAGGAAAAAGAGCTGATAAAGGTGTAAGATTTTTAGAGTGTGATATATGCTGCTGCTTTGGAACAACAGTGTGGTAACAGAATGACCTGTCAGACACCTCACTCTGGCTTATTGTTATTGGGATAAAGTGGAAAAGCCCATAGCAAGAGCTGCTGCATTACTCCATCATTCATAGTGATCATTGTTATATGTTCTGATCTATTGAATTATCTCTGCACGGGACCAGGGCCCCCCTCCCCCTTAGATCCCAGCACAGGCCTGTGCCCACAACTCTTCTTAACAGTTTCCAGTTAAGTAACTGTCTGCGCCGATTTCCAGAGAATATGACACGTATGTAATCCTTTATCACTTATTGTTTTCCTGACAAGAACCAGAGGAGAAGATTGATAGCATTCTTCCATCTGTAAGTATGAAGCTATGGCCAGCTTGCTTCCCAGTTCTTCTAGAGCTCACTTTAGAGCACTTATATTTAAAGTATGGGTTTTGTGCAGGTCTACCAAAGACAACATAAGGTGTTAATAGATGCTAGTAGGCAGATTTTGTTACTGCCACTCTTTCTTTCCGACCCTTTTTCTTATTTTCTTGTCCTATAAGGTGCTCTAATGCGGGACTTACAGTATTTAGTAATTATTTTTAACTTAAGAATAGAAATTTTTAATGTTAATGGTACTTCTTTTTAGTTCAGACAGGGCCACACTCATAAGCCCAACCATGTAGCTTGCTTCATACGTCCTTTATTCCTGCTGCTCTGTGCTCACCTCATCACACTACATTGCCCAGATACACTGAAATTCATCTCCTTCCTCCTCATTGTACATATTGTATTTCTTTCATTCAAATGGTTTAAATCTCAGTCTCTGGGATGTGATCTCAGGGACAGTCAATGACAACGTATGTCATTCTAAAATAAATGGTGAAATCTGACTTAAGAGTTCTGCCTCAAGTAATGCGTATGTCACGAACTCTACAGCTTATTTTTAAAAGAAGGTGCTGCAAAAAAAAAGAGAGAGGTAATAAAACACTTAACTTTTTTAGTACCTTATTTAGAGTCACATTCCTCATACTTTACTCGAAGGCAGTGCATTTACATGCATGGTTAGGCCTAATAATAACAGCCTTTTGTGGGTCTTCCCACACTGATGATAGTAACTGCTATTTAAATATATTTCACAGCATACAGTTTTTGTCCTGCCGTAACCCTGGCATCATCTTTACATTATAAGCTTCTAGGGTATCTACTTAAAAATAAATATAAATGTACTTTTAAAGGCAGAGATGTCTAACCTATCATAATTATTCATTCTTGTGCAAAGAAAGCGTCATGATGTGTTTATCATCCGGTAACATCTTTTAAGTATCACCAAGGTTTAGCTGCTTCCTCATTATTCTAAATTCGTCTCCAAGGTTATTCTCAGTGGTTTTCTTCCACAGCGCTATGCCTGATCTTTGTCTTTGATTGATATTCCGATTGTTCTTGTGTTGCTTGTTATTAACTTGAAGTTTCATGTTATTCTTTTAGGGAGAAGTTACCAATGACAAAAATGAAATGGAGCTTATTTTACTGTAAATGAGGAATGAAATGGGCACAGTGTGGATTTAATCAATCATTAGATTGAACCCCCTCTGCAGCTGTATCATTCAAGTGAATATCCTCCTGTAGCCCCAGTAAATCTGTGGTTCCTTGTGTCTCAGGGTTTGGGTTGCAGGAGTGGTTTTGCCTTGCCAGGGCCCCTCTGGATTCTCAGACAGAAGCTGTTAATTAAACATTTAAAGTGGATCTTACTTTTTGATTACCGGTGGACAGCTTGTTATTTTGCAAGATTCTACATTACTGTGGTGTAGCTGTATATTCACTGAACAAAGGGTGCTTTTATTTCACCTCTGGGCTCAAAAGCTTTGATGACTTTGAAAAACACATCTTCAGAGAATGTGTATGTCTGACTCTAAGGGCAGATTTGAATCAGTTGAAAAATCTGTTGTTCATTTGGTTGATGGATATGTTAGGAAGTCAGATTACACTCTGACAGGGAGCAAATGAAATGGATCTTCTTGTGGCAAGCTTTACAATTTGCAAAGATTCCTATCATTCATAATGACAGTCTCTACAACTGTATCAGTTGTTGCTCTGACATTTTGGAGCTGTTAGCAATACCCTTAGGGCTTTCATTTAGGATTTATCCACATCACACCAGCTGTCATGTGTAAAATATAATAAAAGGATGATAATAAGCATTAATTAGGAGGTAGGAGCAGCTTGCTAACAGGACTATTTTTGTACTTCCTGTGATGAAATTTATAGTGAGGGCTTCAAACACCACAATACATCTGCTTATTGAGTGCACAGAGTCAAAGCTTTTCAAGTTATATCCTATCTGAAACAAAAGTAGATTCATGACGGGTTTAGACAGCCAAAGTCTTAGTGGTACAGAGAGCACACAAGTCAGATTATTAGACCCTCTCAGAGTACATTCATCTTAGCAGGAAACATAAATGAAAATATCTGTCTTCAATATGTTTATTTAGGAGTCCAGCAGATGTGGCTAAATTGACTATTGCATCTAAAAACTGAACCTCTAAGTGTGTAGGCAACTATACTGCCTTTAAAAGCTTCAAGTAGAAGAGCGTCATGTGTGACATAATTAAATTCCTCCCAAGTTAATTCATACTGTTTAATGATGCAGGGAGAACAGTTTCTTTCGCTGCGCTAGCAGTGGGATGGTCCACGGGGGCCACCAGTAAGGGGAAGTTCAGGAAGACACAGAGAGGAGGATAGAGAGAGACTTGTAGGTTGTAACAGTGTTGAAAAGACTAATTCTTACTGGTGTAACTGTTTATTTAATAATGTGAAATCCACTTGGGTTCTTTTGACTCTTTCTTTGCAATTTTTAAATTATTACTGCCACTAATAATGACAATAGTGCTTTGAAAATTGTTATTTACTTGGTGTGAAGCTGACTCATCACTATTTGCATTAGTTATTTCGTTTCTGTGTTCTGCTGTGATCGTCACCTTTTCCACACTGAGCAGGCTGATGCCGATTTTCTTTTTGTGCCTTTTTTCAGGAGTCAGGACCAGATGGGGGGGAGAAGATGAGTCTGGCGGGTGATCCCACTCCACCTATCCATCAACCTGGAGACTATTTCCAGCATCCCCTACAGAATGTCAAAGCCTCGCTGAGCAGAAGACGAGTCCATCATCTTCTTTCGAAGACTTTCCCTCGAGTTTCCATCAAAACACATAAACACATCATGTGCCATTATTTTCTATTGCCCGTCCTCCCTTTCTGTCGACGGAGGGCCACGCGAGTGAGTGAATGCAGTTGAGTGGGTTGTGTTCTATGCAAAAGAGAAGCTCTATTTGAGAACTACAGGATGTGACAGGATCCTTTCTCTGTCGCTGAGATCACTCTGTATGGGTAGTGATGGGGCATGTGCCAGAGATCTCCTGTCTAATAGGAAGTGAGACACTTAAAGAGATGACCCTGCCTCAGTTGCTATCACTGTCTCTTGGCCAGGGAGAGAACTTGGCTCTCCCATTACTCCTGCACTTGCTAATTAGCGTCTGTCACTGGAGTAACTTGTACCTGTCAGTGTGTGCCGCTCTCCTATGTTCAGTAAGTTGAGGGAATTGAAATTGAATGCCAGCTAAGCTCCAACAAACTGCAAATGGTGCATGGGATACACCCTGATTTCCTCACTGACCTGACTGCCTTGTATGTAAGAATTTTTTTTTTTTAATGAAGTCAGACTATCACAGCTAGCTTCTACAGCTGGTGTTGAAAGATTTATCTCGCCCAGGCCAGGGGTTGTGCAGGTTGTTTTATTGCAGTACTTAAGTAGATTCCTATGCAGTACAGGTATGTCCATGTATGAATGTCAAAGCCATTTGTGTTTGATAACCGAATGCCTATTTACATTAAAGAGACAAGGTGAAACTGGCTGGTCATTGGTAATTATTGGTCCAGTTCCCAGGGCCACTGTGTGTTCGTTCAGGCAGAGCAAGGTCGAGAAGAGAAGACATTTCTTCTCTTCACTCACAGGATTAGCCACGCAGTTCAAATTTGTCCTTCCACTTTTCTATTAGTTGATATGTCTGCCGACTACCCTATTCTACATAATGAGTAAAACATGAATTATGGTCAAAGTAACACAAATATTTCATTTACATGCAGATCAACACTGACATGTTGAATTGTTCCCAGTTAGACGCAGTCCTATTTTGGGCCTAATCCCTCTCTGTTTGCAGATGCTCAGTCATCCCAAACATTTTACTTGTTTTGAATAATGGATTTTCTCTGTGATTGTTTGTTCCTGTCATATATAAAATAGCTACCTTGTATCAAGTCTGACTTGTAGAAGTGTTGCAGAAATACCTTCCCAGCACACCTAACCATACTGATACCCATACGGCATTCACAGGAACATGCGCGCACACACTGTGTCCTTTGCTTAAGCTGGCTGAGACTGTTGACCAAACCCCAGGTTGTGCCCAAATGCGCAGATCTCTCTGTACAGTAGCCCTTGACCTTGCTGTGTGTCCTTATAGCCCAGACACCCGCCTGAAATTAAATTACAGATTAGTGGCTCCAGGCCCAAAGAGGGGTTTATTTGGTTGGCCCTTCAGTGAAGCGCTCATTTTCTCATTCACAAACTGGAAAAGATGTTGTGGGATTTAAGGGAGAAAATTCCAGTCTTGAAGATATTTTCTTTCTTGTGACAGCGAGTGCTGCAGCCAGTGGTCACATAAAATTGAATTGTCTGCAAAGATTTCTAAATCTTACATTATAGGAGGAAGTGACAGAGGCTCAGCTGAACTCTGATGAAGCGTCGTCTCAGTAGGTCATAGTTACTTTTTGACCGTCCTGAATAGGATTTAAAAAAAAAAAATTATTATTTTAGGGAAAACAAGAAAGGCAAATGTTACGCTAATTAAAAATTATATTCACTTCCAACTGCATTCACATACAGTTTGTTTGAAGGCAGAAAAAGAAAGTGTGTTAATTATTTTAATTAATTAATGTATTTATTTTATTAGAAAACTGCCTCATCTGGCTAAATTAGATGACCGATGCTCTATATTAGCTTTACTTACACAAAACTGATTTTTGTCCCCATCTTCTAGTACTTCTAGTACTGTTGCAGTAGTGCTAATACTTATTACAAAAAGATGATAAACCAATGATGCATCACATCAAAATTTAGACTTGTTTGGCTTTAGATTGAAAAAGAGTTCAAACTGTGAGACCTAAATCTCTTCTGGTGCATAGACTCATGAATATGACCAATAATAATAATATGGAACCTTTGTATAGTAAGTAGCATCTGTGATTTCAAGCAAAGCATCCCTGCTCGTGCCAGCTTCTCATTTGGCAGTGCAGTCCAGTTGGCATACTCAGTCATTTTAAAATTCTTTGTACTTGTTTTTTTCCTTTGAAATATAATCTTTTTTTTAAGAGTTGAACGCTCCCTTTCATCTGTGGTGATGACTACATGTTACAGTTACCATGCTTGGAATACTTCAGAGGTGACACGAGTGTTTATGAAGTCACTCAAACACGAAATGAGGCACACTGATGTAGACGAATTCTGAATTGGGACAAATTCAGCATACTTTTAGATGACCTAACAGTTGCAGGTATTCTACGTTTCTACTTTGTCAATCTGCAAAGGCGTAGGAGAAACAGCTGAAGTTCTAGTACATAAGGTTTAAATAGTTGTGACACAGGCACACTTCACACCTTGTATATACTTATATGTTGGCTGTTTGTCAAGTCAAAAAGGAAAAGAAAACTTCACAATGAAAATCCAGTGAAAAATGTATAAATGTTGCTGTCAGTGCAGACAAGATGAAACCGTAACTTATTTAAAATAGTATCTATTTTTCAAAAAGCTCTCCCTCTTTTACTTTCCAGAGCACAGCGTGCCTCAGATTGTGGTCCAACCCCACAATATATTTATGTAAGCACTTCTGCTACTCAGCATTTAACTTAATTTGAACATGAGGTTCTAGGAAAGTAGTAATTTAAATGGGGACAGCTGTGCTCTTTAAATTTTAGTACATGGTAAATGCTCTTTTGGAAATGTACTTTCTATCCCTTTTGTTTAACAGATTCTTCTGCGTAAGCATCCTTTCATTACAACATGAATAATTTCTGTCACATCTATCAAAAGTAATGAGTCTAATAGGAAGAGGCAAATGGCAAATTCACCCTTTCATAGTTACTGGTGATTTGTATTCTGTTTGTGATGAAACACCTGAGGCCAGTGACTCCCAGTCCAAGTACTCTGGATCTAGAGTTCGGCTGATTTCAGTCTAATCATGAACTGATTCACACCAGGGACTGCAAGTGACTGCAATTAAGTTGGCTGTAGTAAAGAAAACCAGCTCTGCAACCAGGATTGAAGACTGCTGTTTAATTGGTTTATTCATGGAACCATGGGACAGGCCACTTCATCACAAGTTATCAAGATGCATGTAAATAATTTGTGCTCTAGCCATCGGTCAGCTACCCAGAATTTAAGCATAGCGTGTAAACGCCTACTAAGAATTCAGCTCACTGCGAGCGTCCTTGCATCATTTTTACGATCTGCTTGGTTTGTTCACCACTTAAGAAGAAAACACTGCCAGCATTTTACACTGTGTTTTATTTCTCCTGAGGAGGTTCAGCAGTGCATTTTGTATGCAGAGGTTGGAGCAAAACATTAAACAGGCAACTGCTGTGGTGTTTTACCAATATGCACTCTTGTAAGCTAAGACCAGCACTTCAGGAACAAAGCTGCTAATGGCTGTGATGTTTGATGAATTTTTGAGATGCCATTCAAACCATCGGCCTCCATCAAAATCCACAAAAGCAGGCTTGGTATTGTGTCAACTTCTATTAAAAGTGGCTTTGTGTTTATGTTAAATAGTAATCGAAATCCAATACATTGCACAACCAGACCAGACCTAGAAAGTACTTGAAGTTAACCTGAGCATAATGCATAATATATAATGTGTAGTGTAAGTGTAATGTTCTGTCAAAAGGCTCAACATGTTACTGCAGCTTTAAAAACTGCTACAACAGATAGGTTATTTAATTAATAACAACAATGGATTTTAGAGAATTTGAATGTAAAATACTGACATTTTTATTATATAAGTCAGGATGCTGTGTACACAAACCCAGCTGAACCATCTTGTTAGATATTTGTTAAAAAACAAACTCTTCAGGTCATAGTTTGTGTTGTGGATTTTCAAGGATGCATACCCAGCTGCGTCCTCAAGGACAAAAGAGTTTTGAGTTGAGGTTTTGAGGTTAGATCAAAATTCCTTGAATGGATCATTATGTGAAAGTGGAAGAGGAAACACGCAAACAAAATAAATTACTTGAAAGTAGCTGAATAACACTTCTCTGTGAATGACAAGCAACCTTACTGGGCATGAAATGCCAGTGCAAGGATTTAATGGAGTCAGAAAATCAAGGTTTTCTATGGGGGGGGGGGCAGAAAAGCCAAGCTACAATGAAGGAGAACAAAAAGAAGCTTGGGTTGTCAGAAGTAAAGCCGTATTCCGAATTTTTCAAGAATACGAGCTGTGAATATGTACTGTAAAGTCTTTGAAGGGATTTTTACACAGCTTTTCATAGTTTTCGTAGCTTTACTGTTCAAAATATGACTAATATTTACAGAAAGGAATCGAATCAGGGATTTATACAGCACTTATTGTGTTCTTTGTACCAGGGATCTGTGGTAAGATTGAAATGAGCCTGAAGGCAAAGCTCTTGATTTAACTTGGATAGAAAATAAATTTGAAGATTCAAGACCAAAAGAAAGAAAAGGTATAAGGGGGGATAGGCTGAGGATATCGGATTTGAGTTGCACCACTGGGCTTTTGTTTTAAAATGAGCCAATTGAGGCCTCCAGTCAGTGGCCTCTACTGAATTCTTCCCTGTGGAGTCATCCTGAGGATATCCAGCTGGGAGGAAACCCACCTGGGCAGACAAAGAGCATGTTAACCTGGGATGGTCTTTGGATCTCCCTAGGTTCTGGGGTACGTAGCTGAGGATAAACACCACGTAACTACTAGAAGTAGATAATCAGTAAAAATGGATGAATCACTGGAGCCACACACTCAAGTCTTTGTGTTATCCTCTGTTGTCAGAATCGTGTTATTGGCTGCATATGTACACTGCTCAAAAATAAATAAGGGAATACTTTTGGCATTAATAAAATTAACAACATGTGCACTAGAGGGGCAACAATTAGAAAACCCCCAAAATAGAAAAGGTTTTGCAGGTGAAGGCCACTGGCAGTTTTTCCCTACATATTTTCTCTGACTGACCTCCAGGATGGCACATTAATATGTGCTGGTGCCAGAAGGTTTGCTGTGTCTCCCAGCACAGGCTAAAGATCATGGAGAAGATTCCAAAAGACTGGCAGTTACTCTTGGAGAGCTGGATAGCTGGCCATAAAAGGTCCCAAACCGTCAGTAGGACTGGTATCTGCTTCTTTGTGCGAGGAGGAACAGGACGAGCACGGCAAGGATCCTACAAATGGTCTGGTATGAATATGAATGTCACTGGTATGAATATTTCTGACCAAATAATCAGAAACCTCATTAGGGTGGCCTCATTAGGGCCAGTTGCCCAGCACTGTGGAGCCCAACTGGCTTTTGACATAGAATAGCAGAATAGGCAGGTCCACCAATGGAGACCTGTGCTTTTCAAAGATGAGAGCAGGTTCACCCTGAGCCTTTGTGACAAACGTGAAAGGGTCTGCTGCTACTACTGCACATTCACCCAATGTATATAATAAATATAAAATACACACACACACACACACACACACACACACACACACACACACACACACACACACACATATATATATATATATATATATATATATATATATATATATATATATATATATATATATATATATATATATATATAAATAAGTATATAAAGCATTTGTAAAAATATAAAACCATAATATACATAAAACACAATTACTTAAAATAAATCAATAAATACACAAACACTTTAACCAGTGCTTTCTGAGACTGGATGAGTAACGGGAACCACTCACTGTCGGATCTGTAAGTGCTAAAATTATACTGTTACTCGAACCATCCAGTCGTTCTCTAAAACTGAACATTAACTTTCTTAAAAGTGCTTTAAAAGTCCAGACACCCACAGCTACAAACATCTGACTGGCACTACCACTTCTAGGTATCCTGCAAAGGATTCTCATCGCATCATTATATGCAACATGCAGCTTCTGCATGCTACATTGTTTGTAGGATGACCACAAGGGGGCAGTATATAGCGGTGTGCAATACGCTTTAAACAAAGCCACTTTAACTGGAAGTGAACAAAAGCTGAATTTGCGTGCAATAGTATTTGCCTGCACATAGAGCTTACATCGTTGTCTGTATATGTCATCATCATCATTCATTTGCTCAGTAATAAAGTGACCGAGGTATTTCACCTTTTTATGAACTTCAAGAGTTTTTTGTGCCAGTTTAAACAAAGGGAAATTTAGCTGTTTATCCTGCTTGGTTCTACATATCAAAACAGCACTTTTAGCAGCATTGTACTCAATGTCATATTGCACACCATATTCAGTACAGACATTAAGAAGATCCTGTAACCCAGCACTGCTTGGACTAAAAACAACCAGGTCATCTGCATACATAAGATGATTTATCAGTGCTTCACCTAATATACACCCAGTGTTACAGGCTCTCAGCTGTATGGACAAATCATCGACATATAAATTAAATAAAATTGGAGACAAAATCCCACCCTGTCTGACACCATTGCTGACACCAAAGGGGGCAGAAATACTGCTTCCCCATTTAACCTGCATGTTCTGATGAGCGTACCAGTAAGAGAGAATCCTCACGATGTATTGAGGAACTCCCCGTGTCTTCAATTTATCAAAAAGTTTTCTGTGGTTCACTCGATCAAAAGCCTTAGAGGCATCAATGAAACACATGAGGACAGATGAATTTTTAGCCCTATACAACCTGACTATTTCCTTGAGTGCATATATGCACATGTCAGTGCCGTGCTTTGGTTTAAAGCCAAACTGATTATCCAGAGAAGAGATAAACACACTAACTCTATCAAACAGGATTCTTTCTAACACCTTAGATAAAATACTGGCTAGTGCAATCGGCCTGTAATTATCCAAACAGCTCACTTTTGCAGCTTTGTCTTTCATAACTGGTACCAGTAAAATACACAGCATTGAGTCTGGTAATATGCCATGAATCATAAACCCAGTGAAACAGAGTGCTAAAAGAGGAGCTAGCCTTAAACTAGCATGTTTTAAATGTTCTGCAGTGATGTGATCCAAACCAGAGGATTTATTATCAGACAACCTATGAATGGCTTCATATACTTCATGTGTCCTTACACTTATTGTGTCATTACTCATGTCAAGATTGTCCTCATATGGATCACTTTTTATACAGTTAAACAACGCACTGTAATGCTGTCTCCATAATGCTGCAATGTTATCTGCCCCAGAAACACCTTCAACAGTTGATGGTAGAGATGGTTTACAGTTATTAAGAGCTTTCACCTCTTTCCAAAAATCTGCCGTATTATTACACAACATTTTCCTGGCCAAAGAATCTGCTCTCAGCATTTGCTCATTTTTAGTTATAAAGCGAACAGCGTACTTATATCTGGCATTCGCACATTTTTTCTGTTCAAATTCTGGGCCTTGTTTAGGTCTTCCAGCCATGGCCCAACATTTATAAGCTATGCGAGCTTCATCATGGTACATGGATACATGTTCTTTCCAGCCAGGTCTGATGTTAGGTTTCTTATGCTTATATTGTTTATCAAGCAGTGTACCACTTTCATGCAGAGCAGTCACTATATCATCATACATGGAGCAGAGTAAATGTTTATGCACAGCATTCTTACAGTTGACATCCTTGCACAAAATAGCTTCTTTCGGCAAAGAAATGTTGTTCAGATGTATATCGGTATTACTATGATAAGCTAAGAAATCATCTTCACTACAAGCTGACCAGTCTAATTTTACACTGGTAGCAATATTAGCAATATTGTTTCCAGTTGTTGCTGGCATTTGTTCCACATTCACAGTAAAACCAAAAGGTATATGATCTGACACAGTTACCTCATACCTAATAGTCATGTTTGCTAAAGCTGCATGTCCATCAGCTGTACAGATACAGTGGTCCAGCCATGATGTACTATGCCAGGCTTCACTTATGTATGTATAGCTATCTGCAGGCAGTAACACTTTGGTAGACAAGATAAGATTATTAACTTGACAAAAATGAGTTAAGTGGTCAGCAAACTGAGAACTGCTGTCTGTGAGATCAGCATTAAAATCACCCAAAACATATATGCTGTAAGTATCATTGTCTTGAATAAATGCATTAATAAAAGCCAGCCTACTGAGGTATTCTTGCTCATTTTGACAAGATTCATAGGGAGTATAAATATTAAGAATGATAAAACTACTATTGTTCTGTGTATATTGTATACCAATACACCAGTCTACATCCAGTCTAATGGGCTTTATCACAGGGTCTATTTTTTTGTCCCAAAGCACAGCAACCCCTCCAGGTATTCTGCCTCTGACTATAGCTGTGCTGAGATCAGTTGTTGATTCCCCCACTCCCAAAAAACTTGCATTTAGACAGTTAAGTTTTCCCAGGTCCTGTTTGGACAACCATGTCTCCTGCAAGCATAAAATGTCACATTCTGCAAGCAGACTGTCCACAACAATCCGTCGAGCTTTGTCCCCTGCACTCTGTCCCAAACGTAGACCACGACAGTTGTAAGATAATACCCGAATAGACATCTTCATGTTGATACGTTGGTACCAAAAGGCGCAGTTATCTCCCCTGCTGGATCCACTGAGCTTGGCACCACCGTACCGGGCTTACGAGGTTCATAAAAACGCCGGACCAGAGCCCCTTCAGGCCAGAGTTCAGGATTGTACATTTCACCCACATCATTACATTCAGCAGTAACCTTGAAAGAGCCGAACCTGCTACGTTTACTAGCAATTTTTTGACAGGTCACATCTCTTAAGTTTCTCTCTCAAATACAGAGCAAGAGTTTCTGCATCTACATCCAGGGCAAATTTAGTGGCAAACACGCTCACCAATTTAGTTTTCACAGTTCTGATTGTACTCACAGCTCCAGTGCCGATAATCGATACAGGTCCAGGCCTCTTATTGTGTCCAGTGGTAGCAGCATGCATTCCTGAACCTGAATTAACCTTCTCCAGCTTGAGACGAGGCTTGCCATTTTTCACAACTTTACTCCATTGTGGAGAGCATGTAGAAAGCACTGTCTCAACGGGATCCTCCGTTGTTGCTGTAGTTTCCATATTACGGCCTCGGGCTGTCGTCGGAGCCCGATCTTGACCACATAGCAACATCTCCGGACAAAACGCTGACACTGTGCTTGTTGTCCCAGTCCTTGAAGCAGCCAAAGCTCCGGCTCCCTGCCTTCCGCGCGGGCCGCCTTTACTTCGATTCCCCCACCGCTCCTCTGCGTGTTTCCCCAGGGGAAAGTGGGAAGCGGTCCCCGACCCCTGAGCATTCAGCATAACAGGCTCAGCCGGTACCTCAGGCTGACACTCAAGAACAGTCACACGTTGGTCGACCTCCACAGCATTGGTCATAACTTGCTCGCAGACATCCGCCTGTAGTTTAACTACATGTTTTAAAGCACCCACCTCAGCACACAGCTGGTCCATTCGCCGTAGTAGACAACACACATCCATGCTGGAGTATGTAACAGGCGGCAGATCATCCAGGTGATGAGAGACAAATCTTGGGATATTCTCCCCACACTCATTCAGCACTTTAAGACAGAGTTTAATATTGTTGGCGTCTTTATGCTGTCCTTTATATCCAACGCACCGCTGTGAGGTAGTGGGGCAGAGCTCAAACAAAACTTTCTTGGAGGCTTCAATCCCCTCGGATTCAAATGTGTTCGTGGCCAACAACACAATTTCATCCTGACTTAAAGTTTTGATTTTTACAGCAAGGAAATTAAGTAGTTCATCCTCTACAATTACCCTTCCATCAGTTGTTTTATATATCTCTGGTTTTAATCGTGACCGTTTGAAAGTCGGAGCTACGTCTGCACCACCACCTGCTACATCCGCCATATTAATCAATTAATATTAATATATATATATATGTGTGTATATATATATATGTGTGTATATATATATATATATATATATATATACACACATATATATATATGTGTGTATATATATATACACACACATATATATATATATATAAAAAAAAACACCCAGCACGCCCCTGCGGGCGGTTTATCCTTCAAGCTCGGGTCCTCTACCAGAGGCCTGGGAGCTTGAGGGTCCTGCGCAGTATCTTAGCTGTTCCCAGGACTGCGCTCTTCTGGACAGAGATCTCCGATGTTGTTCCTCGGATCTGCTGGAGCCACTCGCCTAGCTTGGGAGTCACCGCACCTAGTGCTCCGATTACCACGGGGACCACCGTTACCTTCACCCTCCACATCCTCTCGAGCTCTTCTCTGAGCCCTTGGTATTTCTCCAGCTTCTCGTGTTCCTTCTTCCTGATATTGCTGTCATTCGGAACCGCTACATCGATCACTACGGCCATCTTCTTCTGTTTGTCTACCACCACTATGTCCAGTTGGTTAGCCACCACCATTTTGTCCGTCTGTATCTGGAAGTCCCACAGGATCTTAGCTCGGTCATTCTCCACCACCCTTGGGGGCATCTCCCATTTTGACCTCGGGACTTCCAGGTTATACTCGGCACAGATGTTCCTGTACACTATGCCGGCCACTTGGTTATGGCGTTCCATGTATGCCTTGCCTGCTAGCATCTTGCACCCTGCTGTTATGTGCTGGATTGTCTCTGGGGCATCTTTACACAGCCTGCACCTGGGGTCTTGCCTGGTGTGATAGACCCCAGCCTCTATGGATCTTGTGCTCAGAGCTTGTTCTTGTGCTGCCATGATTAGTGCCTCTGTGCTGTCTTTCAGTCCAGCTTTGTCCAGCCACTGGTAGGATTTCTGGATATCAGCCACCTCCTCTATCTGCCGGTGGTACATACCGTGCAGGGGCCTGTCCTTCCATGATGGTTCCTCGTCTCCCTCCTCTTTCTTGGGTTTCTGCTGCCTGAGGTATTCACTGAGCACTCGGTCAGTTGGGGCCATCTTCCTAATGTATTCTTGGATGTTCGTTGTCTCATCCTGGACTGTGGTGCTGACACTCACCAGTCCCCGGCCCCCTTCCTTCCGCTTAGCGTACTGCCTCAGGGTGCTGGACTTGGGGTGAAACCCTCCATGCATGGTAAGGAGCTTTCTTGTCTTTATGTCAGTGGCTTCTACCTCCTCCTTTGGCCAGCCTATTACCCCAGCAGGGTACCTGATCACGGGCAGGGCGTACGTGTTGATGGCCCGGATCTTGTTCTTACCATTCAGCTGACTCCTCAGGACTTGCCTGACCCTCTGCAGGTACTTGGTGGTTGCAGCTTTTCTAGCGGCCTCTTCATGGTTCCCATTCGCCTGTGGGATCCCCAAGTACTTGTAACTGTCCTCTATGTCTGCAATGTTGCCTTCTGGTAGTTCAATCCCCTCAGTTCTGACTACCTTCCCTCTCTTTGTTACCATCCGACTACACTTCTCCAGTCCGAACGACATTCCAATGTCATTGCTGTATAGCCTGGTAGTGTGGATCAGTGAATCGATGTCTCGTTCACTCTTGGCATACAGCTTGATGTCATCCATGTATATATATATATATATGTGTGTGTATGTATGTTCTTCCTCTACACCCCCCCCCCCCCCCCCCCCCCCCCCCAATTTTTTTGCACATGTCGGGGAGCGTGTCAGGCTACATTTCACTGTGTGTTATACTTGTATAACTATGCATGTGACAAATAAAGAACCTTGAACCTTGAACCTTGGAGAAGCTGTGGAAAATGCATGACCAGGTTAGTGGTGGATCAGCGATGACGTGGAAGCTAGCCAATTCAATCCTGACTTTCATTAGGTATCAGGATGAAATCACTGGACCCACTGTCAGACCCTATACTGGAGCAGTGGGTCCTGGGTCCCCCTGATGCACAATATGCAGGCAGTTCCTAGAGCAGGGGTCCCCAACTCCAGGCCTTGAGGGCCGGTGTCCTGCAATTTTTAGATCTCACCCTGGGTCCACACACCTGAATCAAATGATTAGTTCATTACCAGGCCTCTGGAGAACTGCAAGACATGTTAAGGAGGTAATTTAGCCATTTGAACCAGCTGTGTTGGATCAAGGACACATCTAAAAACTGCAGGACACCGGCCCTCAAGGCCTGGAGTTGGGGACCCCTGTCCTAGAGGATGAAGGAAGTGATATTGTTGACTGGTCCCCAGACTTGCCTGACCTGAATCCAGTACAACACCTCTAAGACATTATGTTCATCTGACACCATCAGGTTGCACCTGAGACTGTGCGGGAGCTCAGTCATGCCCTGTTCCAGATGTGGGAGAAGATCCCCAAGACTCTATCCATTGTCTCATTAGGAGCATGCTCCAGTGCTGTCAAGCACGCACGCAAGCAAGTGGGTGTTATAGAAACTGAGCACTATTTTGCCTATCCTGACATATCTTTTTTTTTTCACTTGGATTTTACAGTTGCTTTTGAATTCCGCCCTGTGTAGGTTGGTCATTTTCATTTCCATGGTTCCTAAAACAAACCAAAGTGTTTTTTGAATTTGAATTTTGAATTGAACATTACCCAGTCCATATCAATATATATCAAGTATGGTCCCCCACCCGCACTGACATCTCAAAGTGTTTAAAGCATTTCATTTATTTATTTATTTATTTTGTGTCCCGTTTGGATCTTTAGCCATCAGAATTATTGTCTTAAGGCCAAGAAAGATGCCAAGCGGATTTATTTTACCATTTATTTATTTTGAGCAGTGTATTTTTCCCTGCTGTGATGTAGTGTATGTTAATCTTTTGCTCAGTTATTTCCATAACATGGCTCTTGACAAGTTCATTGTCTTTATCAATGACATGACAGATATTTTTGTAAGGAGTTTTGCAGTATCAAACATGAGATTGCTTTGAACAAGCAAACATACAAAGCTGCAAAAGTGACATCAAAGAACATTTTTGTGATTTTTTTATTTTTATTTTCCACGTAATCAGCAACAGTGAAAAGTCTAATACCTGACATGATGGTGAGTTCTGATGTTTTTGCTCTTCCAAGAAGCACTGTGTGCCCCATTTTCTGCATGCAATTAATAGTATTTGACTGAACCTCTACTTCCCTGAAACACACTTTCACATCCAAGTTATTTTTTGTTGAGGTAAATACTTAGACAGGTGCAAACTGCACCTGACCATATTTCATGTTTGGTACTTGTTTGTTTGAAATCTTGGCCACTGAATCTGGAAGCGAGCCAACCTTTGGATCCTCCAAAACAGAATGAAATGGCTAAATCCCCGCTGCTAACTGAACTCGACATGCCAGTTCATCAAAATGCTGTCATTTGCCAAACGAATGTGTGAGTCAGGGAAACATGCCGTCCATACCAACATGAATGTGCCTTTTTTCCCCACTCACAAGCTGCTGATCAGTGAAAATGTACTGTGGTTTAAGCAATGCAGCCTGGGTCTCTGAAGCAACCAATAAAAAGAAAAGGTGAGTTTTGTTATTGTTTGTTTGTTTTATTTTGGTTTTCAGTCCTTTATACATTACATAATATACTACACATTAAAAATATGCTAATAATCTGTTAGTAAAGACAGATTATTAGCATTATTATTATTATTATTATTATTATTATACAGTGACCACAGAGAGATAGAACATACATTTTATACATAATCACAAAACAACAGACATTTTACCCATGACTGACTGTGACACCTTTCTATACCTTTCTAGTACTCGGGTGGATTCCCTTTTTGTTCAAAACTACCTCAATTCTTTGTGGCATAGATTCAACAAGCTCCTAAAAACATTCCTCAGAGATATTGGTCCATAATCAATAGCATGAACAGAATGGATAGTATCACACAGTTACTGCAGATTTATCAGCTTTGTCACGATGCTAATTTCACTTTCCACCACATCCCGAACCAAAGATGCTCTACTGGATTCAGATCTGGGGATCATTTGAGTACACTGAACTTGTATTAAAAACTATAAATCGAGATGTTTGTGACATGGTGCATTATCCTGCTAGACACAGCTTTCAGAATATGGGTATAGTGTGGTAATCAAGGGAGGTCAGTGTTTGGAGATATATAGAGAGAGATATTGGAGCTATAAAAGAAAAATCTTTCCTTAGGTTTACTTCAGGGTTTCATGAGTTTACTGTAAGGTCCTGTTTATAATTTGGTTTAGCAGTGTACCAAAGCACATGTAAATATAAATGAATTGTTGATTAAAATAATGACATCACTTTTAAGGTTATCTGTAAGATAGGCTGAGGTAGCTTCAGCTGTTGCCTAAACTTTTTCAGGTTCAAATGTCGCAAATCAGAGTCTGTTTTACATATGGTATTTGTGTCATTGCAAAAGCCTCTTCACATTTGTCTAACATCTCTCTTGTGAATACTGGCAATCCGATTTTTTTTTTTCATGAGGGTCTGCAAATGTGGCTCTAAAGAGTGTCCCCACTAACTTCTATAACTTACTAATTAACATAAATGGAGATGCTTTACTGAATAACCTTTGTCAGTATTGTACAATAAATGCACTCAGTCAGTGTTTCCTTTTCTCTACTGTGTGCAGAATTGAATATAAACAATTTAGATTTTAGTTGTATTTCAGTTGTACTCTACAGTGTCTCCTCTGGGTAAAAGTATTTAATAAATAATGATCAATCATCAAGTGTGCTGAACAGCAAATAAGTAATGACACCCTTGTGGTCGGCCTATTGAAACTGCAGCTTTGACTGACTCCATATTGCATATTTGATTTCCCTCCTAAATTCTATTTAGAATTTCATTACCTTTAATAAGAATGAAGTGATATCATGCTAGATTTTATTCCCTTTCTAAAACAACTTCTTCAAATGTGCTGAAGTAAATCACTTGCCCAAACTTGGGAAAACAAAAGACACTGCATAGGCAGAGGCTTATTTTAGTAACTGGAACGTGTGCTTTGTCAGACTCATTCTGTTGTGCTGGGCTAGGCCGTCCCTAATTAAAGTGTTCTGCTCTGTAGAGCCCCATACTGGTCCTGAGCATGCAGAAGCTGTCTTATTCTTTCCATCCATCACATCTACTGTAATTACTTTTGTTTACAGTGGAGGAAACGGCAGCTGTCTGATTAGAAGTTATTGGGGAGATAACTCATAGGTAATTTAGAAAGAGCGCTTAGCTTCTCTTCTGGATGCAGATGAATCATCATATGAAGGGCGGGGACGATGTTGAGACGATCTTGGAGAATGACCCTGACAAACTACCACAGTGCTGTCAAATTTCCAAACCATTTTCCTCTGGAGTTGTACCTTGTTGTGTTCTTCCAGTAGTAGTCATGATGGCTTCTCTTTTCCTGAGGCAGGAATAAAATCTTTGCAAAGTGCAATTAGTAGTGCTCACTCATGGGTTTTTTTTCCCCTCACAGAGTGAAAGGATGTTTTTTTATATTGTTTTGAGGGGCAATCTTAGCTCTAAGAATTTTATGATTTTACTGAGATAGAAATGATGGAGGATAACAATAATCAGTTTAAACTGTGAATTAAATGCATATCAACAAACAAAACACCCAGCACGGTGCAGCATTTGTTTTTAGTATGGAATGCCACTTGCTCTTTTTGAAATATGCACTGCATGGGTATATATTACAACAGATTTATCAGAAAAACATACCTTTGGGTCAACAGACACTGAGATTTCCATTACTGATATCGAAAATCAATGTGCAGTATCAAAATGGAAAATTGATACTGTAATATCTACTTCCAATACGGGAAAAACGATACTGCAACAGCAGTATCTTATTGGATTTTTTTTTTTTTTTTTTAGATCCTGCTGCAATTTTAGAAAATGCCAAATACCTCCAATAGATATTTTTGCAGCTTTCACTCGTGCATTACATATATCAGATAGATGATGATGATTAAAAAAAACCAAACAAAAAACATGAAGTGCGGATGATCTGGCATGAATTATCAGTGATGTAACCTGGAGTCAGCAAATGTTTTTTCAGCATCATACATTCTCTCCCAGGTAACCCAGACGAGAATCATCCTACCCCAACTTACATCCCAGTAACAGTTGTTCACAGATGTGCCCCCTTGATCCATAGCCATCTAGTAGCTTTCTCTGCAGCTTCAGTACATGATTTAATGACCCTCCTTTTATCTTGACCAGTGATGCCTATAGAATCACCTTACAGAGCAAATGTGCAAATGCTTGACAGCCCATTGCCACATTCTTGCAGGGGTTCACCACCGTTTCCTTAACAATGCATCAACAAGTTCCTGACACATTTTCTGGGGTAGTGTTAATTCCATTCTTTGGTGGATTCAGATACAATGATCATAACTGGATTAACTTCAGCTGCTTCCCTAGGGTCACTGCACTGAGGACCTAATCTTGAAACAAATGATAACAACTGTCTCTAAGGCCTTCTGGGCAGCTGCTCAGAAGGGGTTCTGAGGAGCTCTTTCCAAAGCCGATGGGAGGAAGGTGTCTCACTCCTGCCCCAGACTGATTGGTCTGGAGGATTTGGTAGTGCATCATATACATGCTGGATCAGGAAACTTATACAGCAGTAGTTGGATGTTAGAACATGAGATTTTCTGCTGCACCTTTCCATCTTGTCCAAGCTCATTGTTGTCCCACCCCGATCATCTTGTTTGTTTGACCTTTATCTATGCTGAGTCACTCTTTGCCCTGAAAAAGTTGTCACTGGTTTTTGCCCATAGGTACTTCTGGTTTTAGTGAAGTAGCACATTACAATGGACCCCACCTAAACCTTCTGTCTCAGCCATGACTCTGCCACCTCCAGAGATTTGCTTGTGTTCCACTTCCTGCCTGTTTAAATGTGGATACCCGTGGTTGCCATTTTTAGGTTTCTGGGTTCCCTGCACTATAAGGCTTCCTACATCTGTGACACCATGAACTCTGTGGTAAAGCCACTAAAACCTTCAAGATGTAGATGCTGATCTTGCTCTCCACAAAGACTGTGGTAATGAGCACCTCAAACACTTACAGAGGCCACAAGATCTAGGGTAGTATGAAGTGCTGGTAAATTCAGGTCTTGAATCTCCTGGGAAGGTCTGATTTGTCCGTCTTGGTGAACCAGGCCTCAAGTTATTCTTCAACTTAACTTAAACTTACCCTAGCCCAGGTTATGAGCTTCACTAGTCCTTGAAGGATCCATCTGCTGCTTGGGATTGATCTGATGAACATAAGGTAGGCCATGACAGCCTTCATGGCCTACCTTGAGAGAAAGAGAGTTGCAGTCTGCATTGATGCCCTTTTCAAACTGATGGTAGTCTGATGTCCCTGACCCAGCAGTGACTGTTTGTCTGAAGTTGTTATAATAATCAAGGATGAGGTTTTTGATTTCACTGGGAATATGGTGTCAGTGTGGAGCTAGCTCAAGACGTTTGCAGGGTATGGATCTATACGGGTTTGCCAGATACAGCCACAATACAGTTAAGTCCCCTTTTCCTTTGCATGCCACCCGACAACTCCCGTACTATTTTTAACAGAGAAGAGACTGAGCCTGACTCTGTTGTTATAGGATACTTTTGAATGCACAGTTCTTGATGTACCATGGGTGCTGTATGACCAACAATATCAGGTACAACCAAAAACATTTTTCCTCAGTGGCAAATATACTGCAATTATTAATTTTCAGCCTCTAATAACTAATGATTAACAAATATGGATCTTTAGTCATACTGCATCTTGGGATTGACTGTTGTCCTTGAGAACTGGCTAGGTTCGCCCAGTTAATAGCTATAACTGGACTATCGGCACAGCTAACATTGCTTTCACAGTGATTTAATCCGATATGCTAATCAGGCATCAATATAGCTAGGACAAACACTTATATGTTAACAAGGGATATAACATTCATACTAAAAGCAGGCAAATGTGTATATTACACAAGGGGTTATGTATGATCATAACATACTTGCACTTTGTTTATTGCTCTTTTTATCTGTTGTGCCAGGAGTGCTCTGTTGATCAATGGGACCAGAAAATAAAAAGAACTGTCTGAAGAAGGCTTCTGATAAACTATTGTGTTCTATACATCACATGAGTATTTTCACTTCTTTGTACTGCCTCAGTTTAGTCCTTGTTTGGACCATTAATTTGTTGTTCACTGCCTCTTCATGTATAAATATTATAGCTCAAAACCAGTTTCAATGAACTTGCTGTTGTACAGCAGATCCCCTCCCTTGCCAAAGTGTTAGATTAATTACTTTGCTTTAATGGGCCCCACTACTGGGTACTAGTAATTAAAAGATAATGATTGGTCCCTTTGAATGTTACAAATAAAGATGCACGAACTCATTTGTGTTATTCAGGTTGTTCAATAAAAGATTAAGCTCAGTGTGGGGAAGTGGAAGCTGTGGTGGGGGTGTTGGAGCTACTTGCTATTTCAGCCAAATTATCCAAGCCTTCCTCTGTTGTCTTTGCTCTCAGGAATCCACATCTGATAAACTTTGGATTGTCACACTTGATAAGAATAATGAATGAACACTGCTGTTCATTGGCATTCATTTTCATGACCCGCTATGCTTTAAATAGCTGGAGGAAAATAAAAGTGAGGTCATTTGACTTTTATATTGGGCACTGTATCTCTTTCCTCTACTTTTTTTTATTGGAAGTTGACAGCTGTGTTTGGTCATGAAAATTAGTTCAGTTTCCCTCAGGAGGATTGTTAAAACTCCTCATGACCCTGCTTTAAATATGAAAGTGTGGCATATCACAGTGAAGCCACTACATGTTTTTTTCATTCATGTTTTATTTGCTTATAAATGAAAGCTGGCAGTTTGAGCTACACAACAACAATTGGCGGACTAAACATAAGGATCATATGGAGCATGTTTCTATACACAAAAAAGGTGTGGCATACTCTACTCCTTAAAGAAGTAACCAGAATGAATTTAAGGTGTTTGGATAGATGTTTTAATGCCATCACTTTATTCTTCTGTTATAATCTCTTATATACCTGGATGTTTTTTCTTTGAATTGAAAAGAAGACTTTTGTGTGAGGTCACATTTAGGGTTGTTTTTACATCAATACTGCAAAGTTGAAAATCCACCAATCCCGTGACAGCTCTTTGCAAGGTTGACATTTTCTATGCATGGTCTAAACTGATATACTGTAGTTTTGATGTGTAATGTTTTTTATAGACATATAGACCCTGCTTTGAAGGCATCATTTAGCTCAGTTCTCAGATTCTGCTCAGCTGCTCAGGGGAACCCTAGATGTTGAGGATCCATCCATCCATCCATCCTCTTCTGCTAATCAGGTTGCAGGAGGGCTGGAGCCTATCCCAGCTACCATAGGGTGAGAGGCAGGATACACTCTGGACAATGTACCATTCTAATGGAGGGCTAAGACAGAGAGATGGACAACCATTCACACTCACTTTCACACTCATGGGCAATCTAGAATCACCAGTTAACCTAACCCCACTTATTGTATGCCTCTGGATATTGGGAGAAAGCAGGAGTACTCAGTGTGAAGTTGGCATAAAGCAACAAAATACATAAAAATATATACATTTCCCACTGAGGCCCAAACTTCAAGACAGACTCTTTGTGAAAGTTATGAAATCCCCCAAAGTCAAAGGCAACTGGGAAATCTTCAGTAAGCATACACTTAATTTGTGATCAGTCAACATGGCTCTCAACGTGTCTCAGGGGCTCATTTTATTTTGAATCAAACATCCCTGTCATTGTCTTGATTAACTAGAGGAGAAACTGTTTGTCAAGTAGCTGCTTTATGAAAAAAAGAAGAAGAAAAAATCGTGCTTAAGAATGGAACTTTCTATCTCAGTTTCACGGCCTTTGTTGCATTTACAAACCAGTTAGTATGATGAACTGTGCTTTGGTTGATACAGTGCATTTTCTTCCACTGCTCAGTCATTTATTGTCCAGCACAAAATATGGTGGCTAAATGAGACAGATTTAAGAGTATAGATGTAAAGGAAACATCTAAATGTGTTTTTACTCTATGTGGTCATATATTACTGTAGTATAAGAAATACTTTCTGCAATCCTTATGGGAAGCTTTAGGGTATGTATTTACTGGAAACAGACATGCCTGAGACTGGTACTGATTTAACTTTTGCACAAAAAAACAAAACAAAACAACTTTTTAATAACTGTGTGTGTGCTGGAGGGTGGGGGGGGGGCCTCATTTTTCCTCTGAGCAAGTCTAGCACATTAGCTCGACACTTTTTCCTTCAATTATATCTATATTAAGCCTGACTAAATCCAGATTTAATGCCAGAAGTCTTCTTTTGTCATCTAGAATGATAACTGAAGTTATATATCATGCATCAGCAGAACTATGTGGATTTCATTTGCGAGTTTTCCTCAAGTCCTAAAAGCAGCATATTTTTATTTTATTTTATTTTTACCATAAATGATAAATAGGTTAAAGGCATCAAATTTGACGTCAAGAAGTGCATCTGTTAAAGGAAATGACATTTGATTTTCATAATTCTTAATACAACACATATAATGCTCAGTACTTTAAACAGGAAATGTAATTTCTTGCCCACAGAGTTCATGTATTACTCCCACTAGCCAACTGCAACAAGCCACAGACAGATGGCTAGATTTGCCATTTGTGAGTAGTGTGCATTATGTGACTTTGAATTTTTGGTAATTGAACATCAGATTTTAAAAAAGAGACCAAAGGACTGCTCACGACTGATTGGGCAACGATCCACTATCAGGTGCCACAAAAATTGAGACGCAATGGAAGGACTCACAAACAAAACAAGTAATTAATGCCTGCACCTGAAAGGCACCGTGTTATACGTAGACTAGCACACTTGTACTTGCATCTCAGCAGGAGAAGAGACATGAGGCAATGGAAAAGCACTGCTGCGTTCAGTCCTTCTTCCTACTGTTTGTCATCACCGGACACACTGGGAGCGTGAAAGAAATGCTTCCCAGCCATATGACAGCATGTACCTCTGTGATGTCGAAATATGCTCATTAATTTTTTCGCGCTGTCATATCTGACCAAATAATTTTTTTCCTTTTATCTAAACTTGCATGTTTACAGCCAAAGTTAGGATCCTATTTTTACATGTTATTTATATTATTAATTTGTGAGTTCCATATTTTTGTGATGAATACAAATGTGCAGTAACACTGATTGGTTTCTTGAGTGAGTACCACTCAAAGCCAACAAGTGTTCCTTGTTTGCCTTTAAATATTCATTAATGCTCTTAAATTTACAACACCATGTGAAAGAACACACAGATAACTAAAAACTTCAGCAACTTTTAAGGGTTTCAGCTCTTTTTAAAACAACATTCCAGCCAGTAGCTGAAGTGGTGAAAAAATACATGTGTATGAAACTAAATACTGAAGCAACCTGTTTATTTTTAAGTTCTTTATGAAATGTGTTTTTGCTGCTTCTACCTGGGTGTTTTTTTTAAATGAATCAATGAAGAAGCATTAGTAAATGAACATATCATTTGAGACACTTAGAATAACCAAAGTTTACAAAAGAGAGTTCATATTCTACTTAACATTTAAAAGGAATGACAGTTGATGGGCTCACATCAACTGACCAGGAAAGTGTTTTAATAAGGTCAGCATTGATGCATTTTCCCATAGAGTTCTATAGGATAGGAAGCCTGTTTGCACACACTGGGGTTGCCTCCTGGTGGCCACTAAAAAGCATGCAGATATGAGGTTGATTTGGCTTCTCCTTTCAGACTAGTCTGAAAGGTGAAAGGTTAGCACGGGTTAGCACAAAAAGACAGATTTGTGCTTGGTCTATTTGTTTCTTTCTTGTAACAATGCTTCTTGGCAATACATCTTATACCCTTGCAAAGCCTTTTTATGTCCTCTTACTTTTTTCTAGATTTTTCGTGTTTTCTCCTCTCGGCATGAAGCCCCGAAAAAGAAATGAAGTTCCTCTGATGACCACTTGAGGCTGTCTCTAAAAGCGAGTCAGTCTCAGCAGATTCATGTGTTAAAATTCTCAGTTTTTGAAAGCGTACTTTTACAGACTAGTAAAAAAAAATTGGGCGTCTTAATTATTATTTTATTTTTTCAAATAAAAATACATCGTGACGTGGCAACTTTCCTTACATCTGCTGTTGAAGCCAGTCTTGTCTGATACGGCTCACCTCGCTAGTTTGACTTTTGTGGCGTTTTTGGAGGATTTTAATGAAATCGTCTGACATTAAGCCTACGTTCACACTGCAGGCGAAAGCGCATCAAATCCGACTTTTTTGACCCTATGCGACCCATATCCGATCATGGTATGACAGTGCGAACGGCACAAACGATATTTTCAAATCCGATTAATTCACTTTCGTATGTGGTACTGAATCCGATACATATCCGATGTTTCAGAAAGCGACTGCTGTTTGAACGGTCATGTCGCATTAAATCCGTCTTTTACGTCACTGAGACAAGACGCCAATTATCAGCGCCGGAGAAGACATCGTGAACGCCTCCTGGCCATCCAGTGTAGATGTCAGTGAAACTGTTGGGAAGACAACGTGAACATTTTATTTGTACTGTATAATCTGCAGATTCTGACAGAAATCTGCAACTAGCCTTTGAAGCACCGCTCCTCTAAAACAGCAATAAGGATAATTATTAAGTTATTTACATTATTATGTAAATAACTTAAAACAAAAACTGGGAAACGTAAAGTCCGAAGTCTTTATATTAAGGGCCATCAGTCAAACAATACTGTTTGCTCTGGGTCTAAACAGAGCGCGTTGTGTGTGACGTCTTCTTTTGCGCATGCGGGCCGCTTTAAGCGTTTAGACTAGAGCACGTTTGCTGTCGCATTTTATTTGTAGTGTGAACAAGCAGACAAAAAAATCGGATTTGATCAAAAAATCGGAATTGAGCATTAAGACCTGCAGTGTGAACGTAGCCTGGCTTTCTGTATGTTACAGCCTGACGAAGAAGCGAGAGGTGAGCTTTCAGCTGTCTAATTATGTATCTCGGTGCACCTGTGCATTTATCGCTGCAGCTTGCTAAGCAAATTAGCTAGCACGCACGAGCAGCACCCTGTAAAATATAATTAATCCTAGCTAAAAAGAGAACTAGATTATTAAATTAATAAAGTAAACACTAAAATTATACTTAGCTAGCATTAGTGTATTGAAGAGCTTTTTTGTATATCACTTGCCAGTAGATGATGGTCCAGAATGACGCCAGAGGTCAAAAACAGTAAACTAACCCATAAAAGGGACACTTGTCAATTTTTTTTCTTTTTGTTTGTATTTGAAACCATTTAAGACAGTGTTCTTGCAACTTTTTGGTTAAGTAAAATCCATATTCTTCTACATTATTTTTGAATTTTTGTAAACAGGAAATGCGCACAGGATGTGGGATCTCATTCTGTAAGACTTTTCTGAGGTTTGGTTCAGTCTGGTCAGGTAGGCACTTATTTCTTGCATCTTTCTGTGAATATTGTGTCTGAGAAATTGATTGATTTTCTGACACTATTGTGTATATTTTGTACCACGATAACCATATCTGTTGTAATGTGTGCATCAATCAGACTCGTGATGGATGGTAGACAAACACATTTTTGAAAGATCCTGTTTTTAGTGTGACAGATACAAGATTGCCAACCATTAGCCAAGATGGGATATTGCCATTGTACTTTTAATTCAAAGTCTTCTGAGATTTAAAAAAAAAAAAGTGTTAGAAAAGTGGTTTTGAAAACACTGAACAGGTAATTGCAGATAGCACTCTCAAGTGCCTCCATAAATGGCTTTTGATTTCAACTCCAGGCAAACAGGAGCTTTCCATTAACAGCATTTGGCAAATCAACATCTTGAGGTATAATTATAAACATGTTTCCAAGAGAAAATGCTGTAATGGTGGCTAGACAGCATGTGTTGATAATTACATTGTGGATAATGGACAGAGGATAGTAGCACATTGCAGGCGGTGCTGGACCCAATGGGCCATGATAATTAACCAAAATCTTAATGACATCGGGAAAAATGATTCCTCCCCAGCTCGTATATGATAAATGTTTAATGTTTCATTACAATAATGATGGGAATGCAAAATGCCAAACCACTGAATGTCAAACTTTTGTCACTGTTGTCTTGTAATTAGAGAAAGCTCCAACTGTCTTAACAATTTCCCAGAGCAGCCTCAGCCAGCATTTAGCGCACTCATGAATACGTGGTGACAGGGAAGGGAATTGTATGGAGAGCATAGCCAGTTGCAGAGTCTAACAGTAATTTAGCGTTTGTGTCCACTGTGTGAATCTTAATCCTTTTGACAATTAAACAGTTAAAAATAATAGATCTTTTTACAGCATGCTCTCCTTTGTGTATATATGTTTCTTGTCATCTGCAACTTAGTCTGCTGGAAAGATAGAACTTTGTCTATTGTAGTATATTGTAGAAGTGACAAAGTGAACCACAGTTGTTTTGTAGAAATGCATTAGTCAGGTTATTTTGACCATCCCGCCTCTCTGTAAGATTGCTCTACACAGTCGAGAAATCCCTGTTCAATTTCCGAGCTGGCTGTTTTAACCCACATAGACTCCAGTGGGAGATGTGATCAATACACTGTACTTGACTATCATTATCAAGACTTATATCTCCTTCAGTTCAGGGCTCATTAAATCAGAGGACCACATTTTTCTGCCCGGTGTCTCACCAAGGCTCTTGAGTCACATTAAGGTCTGATTTACGCGTCTTTAATGATGGGCCACTCTTAATTAGCTGGTGGCACAAAAACGCAGCCGCTTCTGAAAAGGATGACCATCTAAGGCTCTGGAAGATGTTTGCTTCAGGCCACACTCAATCTGTCATCCGTATCAAATCGTGCTCACTTTGCAAAAACAGCTTCCACTGGTGACTGTGGCCATACCTCATATGTTGAGAGATGCCAGAGGCAATAATGAATCCTTGCTGAGATTCCTCCTTCCCTTGCATCAATTCAGAGTGCCAGTTATGCAAGGCTTTTGGTCTGCAGCAAGGTCTCTAACTTCTCTTTCCTGAAGTATCTGCTGTCAGACAGAGGACACTGATGAGTTCTTCGCTCCTTGTTTTGGTCACAATCCATTGGCTCCAGCCTGAGAGGCTTTCTATATCATTAGCAAAAAAATAATTTAGTTAGTTTAATGGAGTGACTTAGACTAACAAGTTGTTGCAACAAGAGTACCCTGAAGTGACTTGAGATATATTACCACAGTAGTAGTGGTTGCTCATTAGCTCCTTGCAGTGTTATTGCAGTTTGGCTCATGAGAAACCTGCATAATATTCATGCACGGCTGTAAAAGAGAGACGGCTGATAAATTGCATAATAACCAGATTAGCAATATGTCACACTAAGCCTCTGGCAAACAGCAAGGGAATTGGGAAGATTCTACCCTTCCTGTGAGATGAGAAAGATATAAATAGAAACCTTGAAGCACAATTTGTCAAGTTACATGAGCAGAAATGCATTCCCCTTTCTGCACCACCCAAAATATGTACGCACCCTTTGAAGCAGATTTCATCAAGTCGTAATGAAAATGTTGATGTATCTGTGAAAGCATTGACAAATATCTTGTTAAAGGTCACATTCATTTCATAACCTTTATTTTGTGATCCTTGGCACATTGGGTGACTTGAAACAATCTTTTATAAGATGAAATAAACTCTGGTCATTGTAGTGTGATAATGTGTTCCATTAGGCCAAATTATCTGTGGCTGTTCAAAATGATAATTCTGCCTGTTTGGAAGCCTAGAAGTGGAATTGTATTGTGCAATTTAGTCAAGGTTGATGGCCAGGCACTTTGTTCCCAATGAAGTTCCAATTGTCACAGAATCTGATGTAAGGCTTCCAAAATGACTTTGTCTTTTTTTTTTAATCTAAGAAGGGAGTACACGAATAAAAGAACATTTCACTCTTTGAAACGCTTCATTCTCCAAAACACAATGAAAACAGTACATTGCAAAGCGACTAGAGCAATTCTGAAGCACTGTGGAAAAAGGGCAGATGGCAGTCTGTAACTGTAGATCTAGTCTCTGTTTGCTTTGTAGTCTCTTTATGAAGCTCATTTATTAAATGAGCTTCATTCATTCTTTTAAAGACCAAGTTAGACCTTCCCTTCCTTTACATTTCACCCTCACAAACTTGGCCACAACACTTTTCTCCCACTTTTTAATTATATGTAGCTGTTTTCTGGTGCACCATCAGACTCTGCAATTCACCTGTTTACTTTCTGTCATAGTACTATTAAATATTTGCGGGTCCTCTCCCTAGTGGAAGTGGTTTTTAGAAGGCAACAAATGAAAAACGTGTGTGTTCCAGTGACGTTGTGAACAAGTCAAGCCATGAATTTAGAACAGGATATGGGCTCGAGGGTAGCTGTTTGGAAAGTAATTACATCAAAGGCTGTTGAGGGAATATTTGCGACACAAAAATTGCTGCTGATGATAAGCAGGGCCCCACAAGGCAGTAGTTATGGACTCCTTGTGGCCAGTGCACTGTTGTGCTTTCTCTTACAAAATAATAATTTATCTTACAATGATGAGCCCACCTGTCTATAGTTACTATACTGAGGAGTGAAACTGTTGGGCTGCTTCTTGTGCCTCTTCTTGTACCCAGATGCATAAATTTGTCTGTGTGGGTTGTGAGGGTTTTTATTTATTTATTTTTTTAAGAATGGCAGCACTGATATATTATACAGTGTATGTGTTACATATGTTTCTTCATATCATCTGGCAGAACAAAAGGCAGAAAAGATTGTTGGGCTAAATGAAAAATGTTGTCAATGTTTTAAGAGTAGTGTTGTTCTGATTCTGGTGTTATACCCTTAGCACTATCTGCTTTATGTTCCAGTTTGCATCATTGTAGCTGGTGGTGGAGAGCCATGCGGTGTCTAAATTGTATGTAAGTTGGACACTGAAATGATAAAAAAAACAACCAATTAATGAATAAATATATATCAGATTTTTTTTTCAAACTCCTTAAAAATGGCTTTTGGCCATGAAAATCCAGTATCACTGATTATTTTAATCAGGATTTTGTTCTTATCTTTGAATAAAACTCTAATGTTCTGCTTGATTACTATCTCAGGAGATTTCTGGATTCTTATTCCTCACTTAATGTTATTGTTGTCAGTTGAGATGATGTAAGCTGTATGATGTTGTTGCGTCCTCCTCGTCGATGTTGCTGTATTACTGGATTAGTTGTTAGACGTTCATGACCTCTTTCTGTACATTTACTGACTGGGTTTCGCCTTTAATAGTTGAGGTGTGTGTGTGTGTCTGCTTCTGTAATGTGCAGTAACACCCCCCAAGCATTAGAGCTTGTCAGACGGTGCTGACCTACATAGTCACTGTTGAGTCATGGATGCAGAGGTTGGTTTTGACAACCTTGCATAGTTTTGGTTGGCAAGAAATTGTTGCCCATTCTGGGTGGCCGTCAGTGTGCTGTGTAAGGGAGTAATGAAATCTGTTAAACTTGTTACAGAGGCAGTCAGAAATTACATCATCATCATTTCCATCATCCTTTGTTTGCCCACACATATTATATAAGCCATTATGAGTTCAGACAGAACAGAGTTAGCAGTGAGTGATGACAATCAAAAGATTTTAGCTAAGACAAACAACTGTTCATTTAGTATGCAAGTTATATTTATTATATTGCAATCGTTTGCAATTCCACTGCACCCCTTCAAGTTTCAATGATAGGAAATATAATATTCTCTGTTGTTTGGTGGGATATAGGAAGTCCTAAAGCACAAACACTGCAAAACTATAATATAAATGACCATCACTGCAAATATTTCCTTTTATTTATAAACTCTATAGGCAACGTTGAGTAGTAGCATATCTGCAATATTGTTATCTGTGAGTACAAGACATTGTTCTCTTGATCGTACTTGGGTAATTATAACTGAGTGAAATAATGCCAGTGTTGCAAATTCTTTAAAATTGAAATAGAGTCAGGCAAAGAATTTACAGTACATGGTTCCAGAAACTGAAAAACATCTGGCATAAACTCATTTGCAAAATTTAAAATCTGATTTTCATTAACCAGAGAATATGTGTGGAATTTTGTTTCAGGGAAATTGGTGTGAGAGCTTAAAGGGGGCTCAGTGTGCATTGATCCTTTACGTTATCTGAGAGACTGTGATTTTGGAGTACAAACTACCTAGAATAGCCCAACAGTTTGATGTACAGCACAGTACAGAAGGTCATCTTGTTATTCTACCAGAACTTGTTGCAGAGTTGAAAGTTTTAATTGAGGCTACTTTCTTTGTGAGTTGAGATTGGAAAACTTGAAGCACAAACCTCAAATTAGACCGTGCAGATGGATCACATATATTATTCCTGCTTTAACCAACTTAAATGAACGACCCCTAATACATCTCCTGGGAAATGGCGAAGAACAGATTATCAGTATCCCTGCCTGGGACACCTGAGGCCCAATGTGAAATCATATCTACGAAAACACACAGGTGTGGTTCATCTTGTGTAAGGAGACAGTTCTTGATTGGTATAGATTACATATTGCTTAATGCGTATCAGAATAGTGAAAGTGTATGTTTTTGAGGCATTTAAGTATAAGACAGTCAGTCAGTGCTATTTAGGTGGCCATTAAAGCATGGTAATATTCTTTAAATGCTACGTGTGTATGTGTTCCTGTGTAGCTATCTTTGTGAGGACCGAAATTGCATTCTACTATACTTGTGAGAATCAACAGTCACTCACCGGTCCTCACAAGTTTGAAGGCATTTTTGAGGCTCAAAATGTGGTTTTAGAGTCAGGCTGACAATTAGGTTATGGCTAGGTTTAGAGTAAGGGTTAGGGTTAGGCATTCATTTTTGATGGTTAGGATAAGGGGCTAGGGAAAGCATTATGTCAATGAAGGTCCTCACTAAGATAGCTGAATGAGTGTGTGTGCGTGTGTGCGCGCCAGTACCTCCAGTAGCTGTACAAAAATTGAGCCTGTTATGCTTCCATAAATAATTTCTTATTTACAGTAACATCTGATTTTAGTATTAGTAGTATTTTGATTAAAAAACTGAGGTTTGGCCACATCATCCTTTATGGTGAACTGACTCTCATAAACACGCACACACACATAGCTAAATATATGTGTGTATATATATATATATATATGTGTGCATCTTCTTTAATCTAGTTACTACAGTATATCTATGCTGTGTTTTATTGATGTATTTGATTTACTGCTTAAACTCTTGATTGAACTTAATGTTAACAAGACATCTGACAGTCTCTAGATTTCACTGAAAAGAGCAGCTGGCATTTTTTTTTCCAGCTTCTATCTACAGATTTTAATTTCTGAGGAGAGTGATGCATGTTGGTCACATGTGAGTCTAATCTTAAATCATGGACAGAAAAGTTGTGAAAATTTTTAGAAAATGGTTTGTTCATTTTTAAGAAAAGAAAAATGATGAGAAAGATTAAAGAATTATTATTTTAGTACTTTTGAAACAAATTTTAATTTCACAGTCAGTGAGCATTTGGATAATGGCAAAACAGATATGAATTACAATTATATTTTATTCTGACGGAAAGAAATTAAATGTGCTTTCTTATTTTAAAAAAGTTCATTTATTGTTGTTTGGAATTTATTTATTGTTTTGTGTGCGTGCGTGTGCACCAGAGTACATGTGTATGTGGGAGTAGAAATGGGATCGGTGTACAGAAGCAGATGTTTTCTCAGGGGGTGTGTGGCACTCTCAGCAGTGTTTGGAATGGGATACACGCTGTGCTCACTGTAATTGGTGCATGTGTTAAAGCCAAACCTTCCTAAGGTCCCTTGTGAAGTTTGTTATCCTGCTTCCCCACCTTCTTCCCAGTGGATTGGAATCCAGGTCGTTGCACTGCAGACACTGAAACTTGCACATACTGGCTGAAGGAAAAACAAGAAGGCAGATTATACTGAAAGGCACTGACATTCCCAAAGCAGTTGTTTGTTTTGAATTCACCATATATCTTCTCTATGTGCTGATCGCATCACTGTTGGATTATTTTTTTTAAACCATTATTTAAATGATCTAGTAACAGTTTCATGAACAATTTATATACTGAAGTGTTTCTGTTCTCCTCTCCTTCATCTTTCTTTTGATTAGCTGCAACTATCTCTTCCTGACCCAATCTTGCCCCTCTCTGCTGCCACAGCAGCACTGGTTGATGCCTGACAATGTCTGAAACAGTTTAATTGGATAGATAATCATTCTGACCAGACTATTCAGCTTTCCCATGCGGGTTTTCTTAAGTTTTTAGGTACCGTGTAAGTGAAAAAGATTAAGCTTTTTACATGATAAGCTGTGTTTTTGAAATGATCCCACACTTTTTGAGTTTGTTCTCGTTATAATTACTTGCCTATTATCAAATGATACCAGGACCTGCTGTGTCTGTGAGTTTTGACTTTTTCTTCTTTGGTCAATTGCTTTCAGAGTGGAACAATCCAGAGGTGTGGACTCGAGTCACATGACTTGGACTCGAGTCAGACTCGAGTCATTAATTTTATGACTTTAGGCTTGACTTGAAAAAATGTTCTAAGACTTGTGACTTGACTTGGACTTTTACACCAATGACTTGGGACTTGAATTGGACTTGAACCGGTTTACTTGAAAAGACTTGATATTTTACCCCAAATATAAAATTTAACATGCATATTATATAGAGATTGAAAATGTGACGTCATTCACGGGTAGAACCGCAAAGGATTCTGGGAACTCGTGGCAAGCGGTACTAGCGCACGCAGGCTTTCAATTAAAATCAGTCACACAGCGATAAAAAGAAACACAAAAATGTCAAGAAGCCGTTGTATTATTAACTGCAATAGCCGGTCGCATGACAGCCACGGGAAGCCGACGGGTAAAGAGATCGGTTGTTATCGGATTACGTCGTTGAAGAGAAATTGTTCGAGCCATGTTTCCGAAGTAACAAAGACGCGACTGGATTGCAGCCATTCTAAGACCAAATATAACGTCCCAGAACACTCCAGCTCACAGGTTAGTCTGCTCCAAGCATTTACACGAAGGTCAGTGTTTTTTAGTAGTTAATACGTCATTTTTCTTAACATAATTGGTGATATAGGTTACAAGTAAGTCTGGCGCTGAACAGAAATTGTCGCGCTATGCTCCTTTATTTATTGTGCATAAATAGTGAATTGTCCTGACACAATATTGTGTTTCGCTTCTGTTATTATGGTACATTGACAAAAACATATACTTTTATTCACAGGATAAAACAGGTTTTTTGTATCACTAATTGCCCAGTACGATTACAGCATACAATATTGTTGTCACTGCTACATTTCTGTGATGGGTACCAGAAATTATTTCCACTTCTAATTAATTACCATTGAGCTCAAAGGTCCTATTAATAAACGGTTAAGGAATGTGTATTTATGACGACAATTTGTGAGACTGGTAAACTTATGATACGTACGATGGTCTTTCGTTCTACACGGTGCATTTCAAGGTCCTGTACCCATCCGTCGGTAAACTGTACCTGGGCTTGTTGCAGTGACCTGAAGTTACTAAACTTCATGAGTGTATGCACTCACTCCAAGAACCGTATAATTATAAATATGCATATAAATATGCTAAGATGAGATAGTTGACTTCATCTAACTAGCAAATGTTGTCCAGGCTACGTTGGTGATGCAGTTTTTTTTTAATGTGTATGATATTTTTGTCATGCGATTTTAAAGCCAGTCCTACAAGCGCATCCAAGAATAACATGCAGCTTATCTCAGAACTGTCGGTGAAAATTATTCTTGGAGCTAGGTTTAATTGAGCTGCATTTTAAAGAGGTGCAATTTCACAATTTGTGTATATTTTCTAAGTTCACTATTTTGTTTAAAAGACTCGAAAGGACTTGAAATTCAAAGTTTCAGACTTGTGACTTGACTCGGACTTTTACACCAGTGACTTGAGACTCGACTCTGACTTGCCTGACATTACTTGAGACTTGACTTGAGACTTGAGGATAAAGACTTGAGACTTACTTGAGACTTGCAAAACAATGACTTGGTCCCACCTCTGGAACAATCAACCAAGGAGTCAGATTGACTTATGTTTGCATGGCTGTGACTACAACCCTACTTTCTACATCTGAAATATTTTCTCTTAGCAATTGCAGTTTGGACTCTGAGACCTTCACAATAGATTTTTACACCAGACTGCTGGCTTTCTAAACAATAATTATATGCACGATTATTTGAAAAATAAACTGCTTGTGCAACAGAAAAGTGAGTTTTTAGCAGTCATCACCTTTCCCTTAGCCATCCATAAATTTTGTGGATAAGCTGAGGCTGCAGTATATTTATTACTAAGTAGAGACTGTTGATAATATTGTCATAGTCTTATTTTTAACAAGCTTTGAATTTTTCTAATTATTGTGGTTCTCATCAGTATGCGTGTATGTCCCTTTCAGATGCCTTTAGATATTATATGATTTCACAAATGTGATGACTTTCTTTAGAATGAGAAATCATTTTGTTATTTTTAAAACAGATATTACAGTAGAGCAGTGGTTGGCACCGTCACTGCAAGAATGCCCTGTGTTCAAATCCACCTGCCGGCTGATGTCTTTCTATGTTGAATACTCTGTGGAAGTTCTTCCACAGTCCAAGGACATGGTTATTAGGATAACTGGTGATTCTAAATATGCCATAAGTGTTAACATTGATCAGTCTTTATGCTTTAGCCCTGCAATAGCCCTGGTGACCTGTCCAGGGTGTACCCTGCTTCTCACCCAATGACAGCTGGAATAGGCTGTCACCAGACAAGAGGCTATTTTCAGAGTATTGCCACTACTGATTAGGGATTCAGTCGATAAGATCCCTCTTACTTGTAAAAACTGAGGTTTTTGTCAGAGCCAAGATAAAATCCCCAATATCATAATAAAGTGTATGTGTAACTATTTTTGTTAGTTTCCTGCACTCAAATAATACACATTTTTGTTTATCGTGGCTAGAAATAAGTATCAAATGCTTTACTGTCAAATAACATAACAAAGACTCATTTAAAGGCTGCCTTTATTCTATGCACCCTTTCTGAGCCAGAGAAAAACACTGACTGCCAACGCTCCACTAATTTAGCTCCAAGCCATTGTTTTGCAGAGTACAACTGTCAGAAAATGTGTCAGCAATGATTTGATGTTAACTGATGAATTGATAATTTTAAAGTTTTAATATTCAAAGTTATTAATTCTCATAATGACTGTTTATAATACATGTGAACTGCTGTTCTTAACATAACAGTAACAACATTTCTGTAAGAATAATGAGTGGATAAAGGCTGGGTTTTATAAAGGGCACCAATGAACATTGATACAAAGAGTGCAATAACAAAAGACAAATGTTGGTTTTTTTTTTTTGTTGTTTTTTTTTTTTTAAAGAGAGACCACAAAGTGAATATAAATGAAAAAAGGAAGCTATATCTGGAGGCCAACTGTAAATGTACAGCAATGTGATCTCATAAGTTTCTGAGAAATGGAAAATGATTTCAAGCATTTGTCTTGAAAAAACAGTTAGGAAAGCAGTACCGTGATTATATAAAGTGTGACATGAGACAAGCTGTGGAGGTCTTCTCATTTTGTTCTGGCAGTGTTAACGATCACCAAGAAATTTTTCCTAACAACTTCTGATATTCCATAGAAGAGTTATAATTTAATGCCCTTATTCCTAATGATTTTCAGTGAAGCTCTGGCAGGTGGCTGGTCGTGACACTTGCTCTGTGCTTGCCAGATTACAGACAGGATACACCCTGTAAATGGGAGAATATTTTCAGAAAGATGAAAAGAATTAATTTAAAACGGTGCCTTCAACTGAAACAATATGTCAAGTGAAAATTACCTTCAGGAAAGAAGATTACTGAGAAACATGGGCAAAATGTTATCCATCCATCGATCAATTCTGCGGAGGGGGGCTGGCTATCCCAGCTGTCTTATGCTACGTTCACACTGCAGGACTCAATGCTCAATTCCGATTTTTTTGTCTGCTCGTTCACACTACAAATAAAATGCGACAGCAAACGCGCTCTAGTGTGAACCCTCAAAGCGGCCCGCATGTGCAAAAGAAGACGTCACACACAACGCGCTCTGTTTAGACCCAGAGCAAACAGTATTGTTTGACTGATGGCCCTTAATATAAAGCCTTCGAACTTTACGTTTCCCAGTTTTTGTTTTAAGTTATTTTGTTATTTACATAATAATGTAAATAACCTAATAATTATCCTTATTGCTGTTTTAGAGGAGCGGTGCTTCAAAGGCTAGTTGCAGATTTCTGTCAGAATCTGCAGATTATACAGTACAAATAAAATGTACACGTTTCTCCAATGTTGTCTTCCCAACAGTTTCACTGACATCTACACTGGATGGCCAGGAAGCGTTCACGATGTCTTCTCGGGTGCTTCTCCGGCGCTGATAATTGGCGTCTGTCTTGTGTCAGTGACGTAAAAGACGGATTTAATGCGACATGACCGTTCAAACAGCAGTCGCTTTCTAAAATATCGGATATGTATCGGATTCAGTACCACATACGAAAGTGAGCCAGATCGGATTTGAAAATATCGGATTTGTGCCGTTCACACTGTCATACCATGATCGGATATGGGTCGCATAGGGTCAAAAAAGTCGGATTTGATGCGCTTTCGCCTGCAGTGTGAACGTAGCCTTAGTGCGAGAGGTGGGGTACACCCTGGACAGGTTGCCAGTCTGTCGCAGTAACACATAGAGACAGACAACCATTCGCAAGAACATGTAAACTCCAAAAATTTCTAATTTGTGTTGTACAGTTGTTTCATTTTTAACCTTAATTTATATTTTATTCCTTCCTAGTTAAATTTACCCTTTTTAATTTTTCATATTTATTTCCTATCTTATTCATAGCCTTTTCCTTTTTGTTTTCTTTAGGTCACAAGCAGTTGTCTAAGCATTTCACTACATATCGTACTGTGTGTAACTGTGTACATGACAAATAAAGTTTGAATTTGAATTTGAAACGAAAAATCCTGGCCTGATAATGGAATTGAACTCAGGACTGCTGTGAGGCAGCAGTGCTCAGCAAAATTATAAATTATTATAATTTTTTTTTTTACTATATAAAAATTGAGAGTTTAAAAAGGATCATCTATTACTTGTAGCCCATGTGAAACATTGTCTTGCTGTGGTTTTCAGTCATATCACACTGAACTACAGCAACTGTAAGTGTCTATTGTATCAAATAAATATTTCAAGCTTCAACATGATAAGGCCCTCTTCCTCTGTGTCGCCTCTCCAAGGCAGCTCTTTGATAACAGATTCCTCTCTGCTCAGAGACGTCATGATCTGTCTTTGACCCAAAAGCATCATCCAGATGCACTGCAGTTTCACACGCTGCGGACGGCTGTCATATGAAGTTCAAAAAAACACATCTGAAGCATGCAATATTTATTGCAATATCCACAGAGGGGCTTCCAAAGACACAACTGTTGCAAATAGCACTTACGCTTTCACAATAACCCTAAGCCATTTCTAACAGACGTTGTTATACCCAACTGAGTGCCCTTGTCTTACTGGTTTAAAGGGATAGAGCTACAATAGAAATATGACACATGTACTACCAAGCATCAACAAGAAAAGGAAAGTTTAAATCACAATTTGATAATGGATGGCTCTTTACTTATGAATCTGTGCCAATTTACTAGTGGTGTGACAAGTAACTGTTTCCTTCATAAGCCCTTGGCTAAAATTACTTGAAGATCAGCTTTTTAGTTTACACTAACCATTTCTGATTTAAAAAAAAAAAAAAAAAACACAGCTGATTTTTGTGGAAGGGGAGAGAAGACAAAAAGGAGGGTCGTAAACAGGCAGGTAAAAATGTGTAAAGTAATGGTTAGAATGCAATAGCATGAATCCAAGGCTATTTTAGATAAATTTAGACAGGTAGCACATGTAATGAGGGGATAATGATTAGTGTGACTGGTGTGAAGAGACATCACTGGGATGTGATGTTGGAAAGATAAATAAAACAAGTAAAACTGTGTCTACACTGCTGTTTGAATGTGATTTAAATATTAATTAGGCACTTTTAGTCGACATTTGTCGTTGTAACTTGCTTTGATATAATGCTGATAAGGATTGAAGTGTCAGCAGTTGTTAAGTTCAAAGTATACCCTTGTTATCATGTCAGTTTAATTGTCATTTGCAGCCTGAACAGTGAATACAAGAGTTATAGCAATGGGCAACTAAAATTATAGAGTAAATTTAATTAACTGAGCAAGAGAGATATGATAAAGTAGATAAATAATTAAGGATCTGAATTTAAAAAAAAAAAAAATGAGAGTGATCTTAAATACATTTTTAGATGTTTTTACAACCTCATTGGGTATACAGAGATAAATCTCACCAAATCTTGCAAAGTCAAAGAAGCAATGGGTGGACTCTTGGAAGGGGTTTTGCCTTGGGACTCCATAGTTTTCCCGGAAAACTTGAATGCTCATTTGGGCAATGCTGTAGACGCCTGGTAACTGAGAGAAAAAACAGTGGTGTTTTGTTGGTTGACTTCTGTGCTAGACATAGGCTGACTTGAATCAAACCATGTTCAAGTACAAGGTGGCTCACGTGTACTTGTTACCAGACCACAAGTCAATAATTGATTTTATGGTATTATCTGAGTCGATTCTGTAATTCCTTGGACCCTCGATGGAAAATAGGAGCAGAGCTGTAGAGCTGCAACGATAGATATATCTTGATGGAAAATAAACTCTACAAGTCTTTGTTTTTCCCTTATAAGGAATATCTAGTATGGTGACGTTAAGTGCTAAGGTAGTTGATGTGTCTCAAATAAGCTCTAGATGCATAAAACAAAAAGACTGATGCTACAATAATTGGCACATCTCAGAACAATAGCTCCAGTGCTTTTTGTTTACTAATTATATGAATCGTAGAAGGACTATTACACAGCTGTCCTGAATTATTTTCATCTAGCTTTGTACTTTTTGTAGGGGGTGGGGGTGGGGGACATGGCACTGTGCCATAACTTCACCTTCAAGTGCTTAAACATCAGTTGGATGGCTTGCTTAAAACCAGCCTTCAGGAAATGTAGCTGTGGTTAAAAAAAAAAAAAGAAGAAGAAAAAAAGAACAGTTGCCATGGTGACGCAGTGGCAGATGGGTCAGGAGAGCTGGATTTTGGTTTCTATGGGCCACAAGACTTCAGATGGGGTGTGGAGTGGCTAGAGCTGTAATGAGTGTTGTTAGGTATGTTGACAAACCTGCTGATAGGCCTCAGTAAGGTAGGCGTGGGAACTGACTCTACAGCACCCTTTATCTCATTAATCTTTTGGAAAGAATATTTCAGAACAGGGACAAGGTTTGCATGGAGTCAGCGCTGATTCAACATACTTTTCATCATATGCAGATGGGTGTCTTTAATTGTTGCACCTAATTTCTAATGCGAAGAGGAATTGCATACGAAGATGTGCATTCAAATGAAATATTCAAGACTTGTAATGAAATATTCTGTCAGTTTGGAGTTTCTATCGGTGACTCTGCCAATAGAAATGCTTTCAAGAAGAGAGGCCGGCTGCTTTAATGAGCCTCTGGGCAACAACAGCCAGCCCTCTAAACTCTGCCTGTTTGTTTAGTGGCCTTTATTTTTTGTCTGCTGTGGACTTTCATAGCAGGATGATAGACCAGATATTGAATTAATAGGTTGTTGAAATTCTGTGTGTCCCTTTTCTGTCCTGACGGCATGCAGGAAGATCATCATCTTTTTTTTTTCTTTTTTTTTTTTAAATACCAGATTCTCTGTCTTGATCTGTACTTCTGATATGCACAGTAGCAAAGATAATCATGTCTTGGGGGCATATAATGTATTGCATTTTATCTCTAAAACACATTTTCAATTAATAGGGAGATGGGAAATTGATACTCCATCAAATTTGATAAAAAAAAAAAAAACAAGCAACAATGTTCTTCTGTTTTTTTTTAATCCACATTGCTTAATTAGAGACACACTGGATATATTAATTATGCCAAGAGGAAAGGAACTGGGATGTTAAATTAAATCACAATGCAATGGCTCATCTACAAAAAACAAGCACCCTTTTCAAGGTTTGAAATGTAATCACAAGAGTTCAAAGAGAAGTTGAATTCCAGTGGCCTTGATTGTATCTGGAGGTGAAACTGCAGAGAGGAAGAGCAGCTTTTTCTACTCTTGGGATATCCTTATCAATGTTGGCTATAAAACATTACCCGTTAAGAAACTACTTAAGTCCGCCTACTAAAAAAACACATAATAAAGAATTTATTCTACAAAGCAGATAAACTTTTGATATATTACGTAATCAAAACTCTTTGTTAAAAATCTATTGGTAGTATTTTACATTCCCTTTAGAACAATTACATTTAGTAAATTACCTTCTAATCACCAATTTTCTTGCATTGACCTTGATGAAAGTTGTTTTACTTTGCAAGTTCTTTGTTAAAATATGGACATTTTTTCAGTGCCACACAAGACAAATGATGTTGCCTCTAGCTTTGTCTTTTAAAAACTAAAATGAATAAAGAAATAAATAGAAAAAAATACGTAAATAATTACAGATTTAACTTGATATACAGTCTAGAATTTTTATTCAAGGACAGGAGACAATCTTCACTTGGTAAGGACAGGAATTACATAGCTGATAAGTGAACAGTTGCATATAAGATACAGGCTTGTATGTGGTAGTAGGTAAGGCATGAGACAGGTGAGACAACTTTCACAATGGTGTCTGTCTCTGTGTGGAGCTACAGTTGCTTCTGACAGTCTGCGTTGAAGATTTGTTGTTGCACACTGGCACACTGAACCAGAAGTGTTTATTCTGAACAATTCAAGCCTAGGATTTTTTATTTTTATTTTTGGCAAACATGGGTCAAAAAGTCAGCGAAAGAGACAAGGAAAAAGCCAATGCCCTGGATAATAAAGTAGATATAAATCTGCTGTGCAATATAAAGCGCCTTGAGGTGACTGTTGTTGTGATTTGGCGCTATATAAATAAAATTGAATTGAATTGACAAGACGTACCTTTTGTGAACTATAATGAATTAATAAACCCTGAATGATTATTTAAAGCCACATGTTACGTAGTTCCTCTTTATTTGTTCTGCATTACATTAATTTTGAATTTCAACTGTGTTGAAATAAAAATTGATTAAAAAATGTGTATTAGACAATTACAGTGATGTTGTCTGCATTTGAGTCCAACCTAACCCTCTTTAAGGTCTGCTAAAAATTCTTGTATGAAGGAAAACCCCTGTGTCGAGTTGTGGAAAGCATAAAACCTGGCTTACAAGTTTGAGGCGATGGGTGATTAGGTCGGGCCACCTAAACATCAGTGAAAAGTTTTTCAAGTGTTTTGCTTAAAGTTCTCTGGTCTAATTTATCTAAGGACAAAGATGCAAACACGTACATGTTTGAATCTGTAATACAATAATATTATTTAAGCAACATAGGCCCTAATAAATCATTGCAGAAAAGAACCCGATCGTATATATAGTGTAATGTAATTGGCTTGTCTGCATGCACAGAATGAAATTAAGGTTACTTACATTGGCTGTTTAGTGATTACAGATGATTTATTGGGACTGTTTAATAAGTAAACTAAAACAATAACTAATGTACAGAACATCCTACTTTTTCATCCCAAGAACATTGAAAGTTATTACAGAGACTGTTTTTAAAAGCTGATGAAAGAAAAATGTTCAGCTGTAACACTCTTTCCTACTTCAGTATTAATTATAATTGTAATATTTTTTTCACTATTGGTCCATCTACAAAAGGTTTCTATGACATAGGAATAGCTCAGAGTATAAAAATCACTCATCAGTGTCACTGTGTCAGTGTATAGCATCGCTGGGATTTCATATGTTGCAATAGCTGTTTCACAGTGAGTGTATGTTTGCTATATTTATTTGTGGACTTAGAGCCTCCGTTGTGATTTCTCCTGTCTTTTAGCTTTAACTGCTCCTCTCCAATATTCAAGCCCTCCATCTTGGCCTTAATAGGATCAGTGATGTAACACATGTACCTTAGAATCCTGCGTTTCTGGAAAATTGATAGTTCTGAGGTGCAGTGTGTTCCATGATGCTTTTACCAGTTAACAAATATTTAATATGCCATTGTGAGGAGAGAAAATATATGAATAATCCATGGATCCAGACTACTGTGTTTTGCTAGCTAGATATTTAAAGTAGGACTTTAGTCAGTGCTTGAAATGATCAAACCTTTTCACTCAGCTGTGAGGGATACATCTCTTTGGAATGTGTGAAAATAGGTGTTTTATAACCGGCTTGTCAGCATTAATGTAAGGGCCTGTATGCACTAAAAATCCACTGAGTGGGGCCCAAATCTTGTCAATCAAATCTTGACTAAGAATTTTAGCTTTATGTCACCACTATTACTACTAGTATGCTTTGGGCCAATAGCATTACTGGTGGTCCTTTGGTCATGGTGTGTTCCTGCATAATTTCTGCATTGCAAAGGCAAATTTGAACACTGATAATGGAAACAAGATAATTGTTTAATTTTGTTCAGATAAAACATTGTAATTGTGTGTTGTTGTTTTTTTTTAGTTTTTTAGTTTTTTACTATTATATTTTTTTCTCAGTTTACTTGAGAGTTGATGTATTGTCAGTTTGAAATGTTTCAAAATTTTCATTTTCCTGCTTTTCAGCATAGTTTGCATTTACTGTACTAGCAACATTTCATTAGGGCTGGAGTCTATCACACCTGTCACAGGGTAAGAGGCAGGGTGCACCTGGGACAAATTTCCAGCTCACAACAGGTAAAAAAAAAGAAGAAAAAAAAGCATGCTTTATAATTTTTTTTAATGTAACTATTACTATTTGCTATGCATTCCCTTTTTATTGTGATTGAATTTGAAAAAATACTTTTACATTTTAAAATTCCTTACTGTTTTTTTTTTATTTTTTAGCTTTAATATATATCTGTTTAATCTGGACATTGGCAAAAGCACTACAAAAGAAACCTTCATCTGTAAGGATGAAGGTTTCTTTGCCTTTCTTTGCCTTTTAATCTCTAACTGCAAAACAACTTCTCTTGTGATTTCAGTATCTGTTCTCTACCTGCCCCTCATTTTACCTGCTTCTTTGTGTTTCTCAGGTGCAGCTACCTCTCTCAGCATCCCAGCAGAGGAGACATAGTTGCTGCATTGGAATGAAGACTTCTATTTGACATTGATGCACCTTTGTGGTATTATATGCAAATTGACTGGGATAAAGGCGGAGGCTGTTTGATGTGCAAATGATGAATTTGGGGCACTGAAAATGTGCATACCACTGCTTTTCTGTTAATTGCCTTCCCTGTGGAGTCCTGAAAGTTTATTAGAAAAAGAATGAATGTTAGCATACAGAGAACAGTTTTTGGATATCACACTTTAAACCAGTGAAGGATGTAGCTTATTCAATATCACAACTCTGAATAAAATCATACGCTGTAATTTCTTTTTTTTTGGTCAACCAGAGTCCATGTCTTACAGTCATATAGGGGAAAGGCTTTTAGCCCTTTTTGTACTGTTGCAGTAAATGTAGCCAGTGTAGGAACAAGTTTGTTTCTTGTACTGGTTCAAACTGCAGTGAGAGCCACAAAATCAGATACATTATCTCACTTTAATTGATTCTCACCATACATAAAAGTGTAATAACTTGATGTACTTGCACTTTCTATCCATCTCAGTTATCACCACAGCCTAATACCCTACACTCCGAAAGAAACAAACAAAAAACCAATAGTTCAGTCTACATACTGTCAGTACCAGTCGAAATGCACATACCTAACCAAGCTTTGATCAGTTATAGATGTGTGTGATCAAAGACATAAAGTGCATATGACTTGCATAATACATTATCCATTGTTCTGTTTAAGTCAACTAAAGCACATCAAACGGGTTGCATAGAGGTCTGCTTACAGGCCTCTATGCAAATCCTTTTTGATATTACTTTGAAGGCAAAAGAACATGGCTTCCAATGCATAGAAATGGATTGATTCATCCATTGCTTTATTTATTTTCTGCTGCTTCTTATCTGAGCCTGGGTGATAGTCATGGGGGCAGCAGTCTAAACAGAAGCCCAGACCTCCCTGTCTCCAGTCACCTCCCCCAAATCATTTGGGGACACGTAGGTATTCCCAATCCAGCAGAAAAATGTATATCGTTCCTGCCTCTCCTAGGTTTGCCCAGGACCTCTTGATTGGTAGCTAAACTCTATAAACAGATATCTACAAATCGATATATTCAACCTGTGCACAAGAGACAAGTTCATTTGAAACTTCGCAGTGTTAAAATGTTTGATCCATTAGCATTAAACAGTAAGTGGTGGATGTCACACAAAGTCAGGCCCAAATAGAATTGCAACTAGATAACCAGAAAATTATAGCACCATCTTTTATTCATTGAGTAAAGTAAGTCTTTCAGTGCGTGCGTGCGTGTGTGTGTGTGTGTGTTTTTTTTTTTTTTTTTTTTTTTTTTTTCCCCCTCCAAAAAAAAAAAGAAAAAAATCATAGCATTCACTGATGATTGAGATCCTTAGAGCTATCAGCAATTGTTCTGAGCTGAAAGCATAAAATTTTCTTTGACATCAGGGTTTGCTTTAATCCAATATGACATGTATAGTGAAACGAAAATGTATATGGACTATTGTGTGCCTTTTTTATAGTCATGTCTAATAAAAAGATGGTTCGATTAGTCAAACACAACTGTAACTAACAGCATTAATAGTAGCTATATTCCATTTTCTATTCCTGGTGCCAGGGCCCTGAATGCTGTCTCACTGGAGCACTTGCGTGGAGCTGAGACAGCATTCATGCTATTTTCTTTCTTTCACTTTTCTTTTCTCGCTACATGCAACATTAGCAGTAGTGAATTTTGCTGAAGCATGAATTTTTTTTACATTTAATTTTATTGGACTTTTGTATAGGTGGGTTTTAACCACATTTTAAAGGATGAATGATTAAGAAAGTTAATCTTGTTACAATATACTTAGAACAAAGAATTGATCTGTATAATTTCTAAAATTCAGGGTATACAAGAGATTACGCACTTTTTAAAGGATTCATTTAGGATTATATTTTATTTTTGGTATTTAACAAAAAATAAATAAATTAAAAAAGAAAATCCAGTGAAAAGGTCATAACCAAAAAAGGTATTCAGTCCATCACTCAGCACGCTTGACTGTTTGTTATGCTGAGTTGCTTGCAGAGGGGTTTCTATTTTGTTACTTTTTGGTTCCTTTTTTGCAGGTAGTGTATAGGTTGACAGACATCCACTTGAACAAGTTTAGTTTTCCCAAAAAAGTCAATTATCCTGCCACAGTTTGGCTTGTAGCAAGCATTTACAGTAGTCTGTTTGTATTTAGTTTTTTCTAGAACCAAACAGTTCTGAGAACATGCTGAGGGTAACTACCCAGCTGTGGGCTGCTCAGAGAAATCATGCTTCAGGGGCTTTTTTTTTGGTTCACATTTGCACCACCAATGGAGTGTCAAAATGATTTAACATGCAGCCAGGAGTTGGTACAGGAGTATATAGGCTTGATAAAGCTGGCTTTCACAGTCAGTCCAGTAGTCTTTATCCTGTTCCATTTTAAGACCGATGTCAAGAGCTGTTGCTTGGCTAAGGTTTTACTTGTGTTTATAGAGGGTTTTTTTTTTTTTCTCCAAAAGGGAATCATTATGCAGCATTATGTATGGTATCAATCAACATATACTTGGTTCACCCAACGTTTCCTCTCTGACTTGGTGAGAAATAAAACCTAAAACTGATAATTGCGCTCTTGGCCTACAGTGAGGAATCAAAAAGGGCGTCTTTGGAAGAGATATAAAAAGTATTAAAAGCTCCTCATCTAAAAGGGTACTGTCTGGTCAAGTATACCAACTGATATAAAATGGTGCTATTTTTAAAGTCAAAAGGTGGACACAGAAAATATTAGATTGATGTTGTTTATGTCTGTTTATTTACCAAAAGTGCAATAAAGAATCTGGCAATTCATTAATGTTTCAATTTCTATTAAGGCTCAAATAAGAGGCAGAAAATGGATGAATGGATATTTGGACGAATGGGTAAATTTTATTTATTTATTTATTTTAAGTTCAATAATGCATTTCTAGGAGCAATTGTGTTAAATATTCATGATTTCAGTTATGATCAAAATAATTGTGATTATGAATTTTGCTCAAGCCCAAGAGCAGCTCTAGATGTAGTATATTCTGAAGTTCTTGTTTAATTATTACTTTAAATCAATATTTTTAGGAATTTACTGTGTAAGTAACACCCAAGAGTACTGCATATGAACTCGCATGCAGTCTTAAATCATACAGTACATAACCACTGTGATATTGTTCTAATTGTTCAATTTTTTATGTCTGGAAAAACTGATTTATTTTGAGTGAGAGTGCCCCAACAGCAGATTGTCAGAGAGGAAAACAGGCAATTTGTGAATTCTCAATGATGTTCTTGCACTGTGCTATTGGTCCATTGCTCCAGCCCCACTGTGATTTACTTTCTTGCTGCATTGAGACTGTTTACTGGCAATATGTTAAAGACACCAACTCTGTTCTTGTAACATTGCATGCTTAGTTGCTTGGTTGTCAGATTTGATGATATATTAAGGTATTGTTTATTAGCCTACAAGCCTATAAAGAAAAAAATTAATGTTTTGATAGTTTTGGTATGTTGAAATCTGTATTCATTTTAAAGTTGCACATGTCTCTTATCAAGATTTATCTAGTATTTCCATTCAAAGCAGGAGAGTGCACTGTCTCCTCAGTGCTGAGAAATTCAATGCATCACAGGCCAAGTTGCAGTGTACTGAGGAACTAAATCATTTGCTCTCTTAACACGCTCACAGCTGCTTGTAGATAAGGGGTTGTCTTGTGTTTTTAAGCAGATATTTGACGAAAGATGGTTGTTTTCTGTGCCCACTGAGGAGTGAGCAGTAAAAGGAATGCAGTAAAAATTGCCAAGGTTGACTAAGGACAGATAAGAGTCACAAATTTATTATAATTAAGTAGGCTGCCCCTGCCTCTCAAGCTGTTGTACTCTTTACTTCCATTAACAAAATAGCAGACATGAAGAGCAGAGAAGAGTAAGGAGAGATAAATAAATATTGATCAGTTATTCACTGCTGAATCTAAATAAGAGGAATGTGCCATGGTGAATCCTAGCAGTTTGAGTTTCAATTTTACTTGAAATACAATGGAAAGATTACTTGTTTGACAGCTATACTATACTATCTTTTTAGTATGTATAGGGACAAGGTTGCTCACTGATTCTTACGAGCACATATATTGAAAGCAAACCCATACCCTAACACCTAAGGATAATGGCAGTGATGCTTTTTTGTAGCCTAACCTCTGTAGCTAGCCAAGGAATTGCAGCTCATATAAACAAATCCAGCTTCACTAACCCCTCAGAACATTGCTTGTATTTCTGTTTCCATCGTAACAGCAGTGTACTTTTCAGCCAGAACATTCCATATCATCGTTATTGAAAAAAAAAAAAAATCTGTGTACAACTGTGTTTTTTGTTTTTGTTTTTTTTGTCCTGAGTAGACTGGTTCATGTATCTGCACTTGCCTCCAGCATTTTACATGTTGTTACTGTTCAGTTTCTGTGGTAGCTACATCATCTTTGATACTATAGAAACGGTACGTGTCTTGTTTTTAGAAATTTGACATCAACTTAATTTTCTTATGACATAATCTCTGTACATGAGCCAAACCTTTTTGCCTGAATGAAATAAATCACAAAAATGGCATTAAATGTGATTGTGTGCATACCTGCTTGCAGGTGTGTGTATCAGTGCAGTGGGGGTGTAGTTATGTATACAGAACAGGTGACAACACAACCCCTCCCAGAAAGAGAGGACTGACCCTGCAGTATGGTGGGCTTTGTGATTAATGGGGGGGAGTGCAGGAGGGCTGAAGCATGATTAATTGAGCTCAAGACCTCATCTGCAATATTTTGATGAAAATGAAGAGAGGAAGTAGGGTTGTTTTGTGTGCAAGTGACAGTTGTGTGTGTTCATGTTTTTGGGGGATGGAGGGTTGTATGGTAAGGACAAAGTGTCCTTTTGATTGCATGTGTTCATATACAGGAGTATACCTAAGTAAGTGGTCTTGTGTGCGTGCTTATGCATGATGATTCTTTTTTTTATCTTCTCCCTTTTCCATATTTTGTAAAACTCAACAGTAACAGGCATTCATTCTTCTCCTTACAAGTGTACAAATCATTTAACCTTGCCAAGAACAAAACTACAGTTTACAGTTGAGCTTTTGATAAAGTTTAAGTTACCCTTGCCTGAGGGGAATGACATTGTGCTCCAGTAACTTTTATCTTATTCTGTTTCACGACTTCCTCAAGCCGTGCAGAGTTACGAAACCGATCCAAAATGGTGAGGATACACCTTGAGAGAGAGCATTAAAACAGCCTTTACAGATGAGCTGCAATTATCACTCAGCATGTTAAGGGCTGAATTGTGCTCAAGAGGAAAGTCACTCTACTGCATTTGCCTGATTGAAAATCAGTTCTCATAAACACTGCAATCACCTTTATAGTCTGCCCCAGACAGTTTGATCCTCAGGGGCTGTAATAAACACCCATGGGAATATGAGGTGACAACACAGTTGCCGTTATGTGATAAGTGAGAAGTGATAGCTTACATTGCCATGAATGTATTTCCTTCAACTGATAGACCGAAGGATCTAATTAGTATGTAAGCTGCAATGGGTACTGGTTAAGTTTTCGTACAGTATATATAAACATACAAATTTTTCTGCTCTTTCAACCACTAAATTGCCCTTTTGAAAGCTGATGAGTACATGCCACCTCCTTGTTTTTATATAAATAAACTGTAGTAAAATGAAATTTCATGTACACTGATTTTCATAGTGTAGTTACTATTTCTGCCTCATCTGTCATTTACTCAAGAATACAAGAAGCCTAATGGCAGTGCAGTGCTCAGCTTGGCTCAGTCCAGTATGATTCAATACGACGATGATGTATCTGACTGCATCCTTTCCTCTTGTTTTCAGTGATAGTATTATTAGAATATCACAAACATAAGATTTATGAGACTGAAAATATAGTTTTTATGCTATACTACCCCTGTCTTGAAATTGGTGCCGATCAGGCCTGGCACAAGAACAACTTGCTGTTGTAATCCAACCTCCGTCTATCCATTCTTTTTTTTTTTTGAGAAGCAATTAATACTCAAAAATAAAACTCACAACAGTGTTTTGCATCATCTTGTGCCATCAGTCAAAATTCTCCAGATGGGGCTAATAATATGAGTTACCTTTCGTTTCCTGTAAAAGAAAAACAAACAAAAACAAAGTATAAATAGAAGCTGAAAGAATTATTGAGATTTAGAATGACATGTTGCATCTGTGCTCTACAACTCAATGTGACAGGACTAACTGCAATGCTGTTTTGTTTTTCTTCCAGGCCAGTCTAAATGCAAAAGGGATGCAGACTGAGAAAGGATGATGAATTCTCTTCTTAGGGTTGCTCTGACTGTATATCTCAAAGAAGCGGGCTTTAAACCCCCTAAAATGGATCCAATTACGAAGAGGGCTTTTTGGTGATGCTTGTGGAACTGTATGTAATTGTGTAACCCTAATTTTCCTGGCACGGAGGCTCTGACAGAGGCCTGTCATCTCCTCTAAGGCTCTTCTTTCAGGCACGATGCTGAAATGAGATCTCGTCTTAGCTGCAGAAATGCTGAAAGTAATATAACGGACACCAAGAGAACAAAATCACCTTCTTACAGAGAAATCCCTTAGAAGAAGGGCTTTAGCTTCCATATCTACACTGGTCTCTCAGCTGACATGATGCAGTGAAGAGGGCTGTGTGATATCTACTTATAGTGCAGTCTTACAGATGAGAAGAAATTTTTCATCTCTCAAAGCACTGAGAAATTTAATGTTGTCGCTTTAAAAAAACTGTATTCAGTGAATAGTTGTGTAAATATATGCTCTTGAAAAAAGCAAAATTTATAAAAGCCTAATGATGGAAAAGGACCAGACGGGCTTTGGTGGCTGTCTAAATTCACCTTTGTGCACCCATTCCACCTGCCTGTGTCTCTCAGACCTCATAATCGGCAGCAGCATCCTCTGGCACGGCAATCTAATGGCTCATAAATGTTTTATAGCAGTGCATGATCTAGCTGTTCTGTATCTACCTCTGCTATTATGTGTTCTTTGAGAGAAAGAGATGAAAAACAGTCAGTTCCCTATGAATGAATGGATTTTAGTAATATTTTTTTAAATTCATATATAATAATGAAACTCTTTCATTTTTTTTCTGTCACTGAGGAACAAGAGCCACGTTAACCATACTGATATTCTTCTGATGATAATGAATTGTTTTGAATAGTTGGTTTAAGTGTGTGTGTGTGTGTGTAAATTACTGCAGATAGTAGTAGCAAATCTTCTGCCTTTGATCTTTGTAACCATCAAAGAGATCCGACCTCCCAAAGTCAGACAGCCAGCAACATGCAGTGCTGAATTTCATATGCTTTGAGAGAACGTCAAACAGCATCTCTTCATTTCTCCCTTGCTGGTCAGTAATCTCTGTAAAAGAAATACTATGAGACTGCATAGATAATAAACTGCCAGCTGCTAGCACATACTTAGCACAATAACAAATGTAAAGGCGAACTACTACATGTAGCAGTGAGTGTAAAAAACCAAAAAAAAACAAACAATTCAGTTATTGTATGGCCCAGTTTGATCTTTTCTTACACTCTTATGACAATAATCCTTTGTAGTAAAAATACCCATTTGCTTTAATTGAATGGAGTAGAATGGAATGCTTGATCAAACTACCGTAGCTTTTTGCTTCACATTAATAATTACTGCTTTTAAATCTCTGTGATTGAGATGGTTAGATTTGTGTTTTTTCTTTGGTGTTGTCTGCCAAGGTGTGCTAAGAATTAGGCACTTAAAAATCAAAAACTATATACAATCTTCCTTTTAGGGCAGCGGTCCCCAACCCCCGGTACCGATCCTGTGAGTCACTTGGTACCGGGCCGCGAGAGTTGAGGCTCAGGTGTGAAATGTATGGTTTTCAGGATTTTTATCAGTTTTAGTGTTATTTTGTTATCGTTTTTATCGTTAACTCGGTTTTCCTGGGTCTTTTCACTTGTGTTATGAATTGGTACTGGTACTAGTTTTATTTTGTTGTATTTATCCGGGACACCATGAACCGGCCCGTGGCGCAAAAAAGGTTGGGGGCCGCTGTTTTAGGGTACTCTTCTTGTGTATATCTGGGTGGCTTCCAGTGCAAGTTCAGTTTTTAGAATGATAAATTGTAAAGTATTGTGATCATGTCTATATTTTCATCAAACTAAACATAGATAGTAGTCATCAACTGTCTCAGAAACTCAATCCATTTTCATTTGGTAAATCACCACTGGTGGTAAAAGTGAGGTCTCTGGCTGTGGTCCAGCAGTTTTCAGCTTCAGTTCTCAAAAACATTCACAAGGATGTGCAACTTTATTTCATCCTCCAAGGTAAAACTGTCAACTTAAACACGTAACATCCTAACGTATCTGAGTGTTACGGTCGCTGACCTCTAGTGGCTCTCCCTCTGTAGAAGAGTTGTTTTTCTCCTTTTCTTGTGTTGCAGGTCTGCCTCATGAGCCGCAGCTGAGGTGTGTTCCAGCTTCCAGGATGGAGTTGATGGCATCAGTCACCCGGTTTCCTACTTCTCAGCTAAGTTCAAGCCTCATCAACTCAACTATTCCACCATTGAGAAGGAAACCCTGGCCATGTTGCTTGCTCTGCAGCATTTCGACGTGTACGTGGGGTCAACCACCACCCCTGTCATGGTTTATACTGACCATAACCCTCTGGTATTCCTAAAGCACATGTACAATCATAACCAAAGATTGATGAGATGGGCGTTGCTTGCTCAGGAGTATAACATAGACATCCGACATCAGAGAGGTGTGGACAACGTGGTGGCTGACGCACTGTCCAGGACCCAGTATTAACCCCTTAACCCCAGTAACGGACCTGGTGGCAGTTGTTAAAGGTGTCTGTTTACTGTATGTGATATTTTATGTGGGGGGGTGTTACGGTCGCTGACCTCTAGTGGCTCTCCCTCTGTAGAAGAGTTGTTTTTCTCCTTTTCTTGTGTTGCAGGTCTGCCTCATGAGCCGCAGCTGAGGTGTGTTCCAGCTCGTCAGCCACGGCATATAGTCTGCCATCCTAAACTGCCACACCCCCTGCCATTTTCCCCATGTTGCCAGAGCTGTGAGCTGTAGAGTTTTGGGCAGCGGGCCTTTGTGTGTATGTGTGTGAGAACTTACCCTCTGTGAACTTTGGTTTTTCTTTCTTTTATTGTGAGCGAAGGTGTGCCCTTATTGTGATAATTAGTTTGTCATTGTGGAAGCAGGTAGGGGTTCTCTGCCATTTTTGTTTCACCTGTTTTCTCCTGGTTTGGTTAGACAGGGAGCTCAGCCATTGTATTTTGTTTTTGGTTAGTGAGTACTTGGTTTTGATTTCTAGCTAAAAGGGGGTGTTTTGTTTATTGTTTTGGCCTTGGAGACCCTGAAGAAAAGAGCTTCCCTGTGTTTTTGTACTATAGTAGTTTTAGGCAATAAATCTTGTATACTGACATCTCTTTCTCCAGTAGTTCATGTGTTCCCTTTCACTTTGTGTTACCCCTCACTCCAGTCGACACTCCGTTCATTAAGTGGGGCGTAACACTGAGGAAAGACCTTATCTGTGACACATGCTATTGTGTGCCAACACACTGTGCATTGGAAGAATGTTTTTTTGGTCATACCAACACAATCTTTGCTAACCACCAGCCCACTTGGCTGTTAGCAAGTTTTTTCACTTCTCCAGAATAAAAGTCAAGCTGATGGTTCACTGTTTTGACACACTGGAGGAAATCTAGTGCACACAACAGAGGCACAAGTGCAAGGGGACAGAACAAGACCTACTCTGAGTGATCTAAATATAGCCACCGTGCTGGAAACCCTCTCTGAACCTGCTCATGAAGATGAACTTCAAAGGTAGATGGACCAAATTTAAATCCAAGTATACATTTCATTTTTATTGGCTAATTCTTTGGTCACACATTATTTTTACAAGTTACTGCTGGAACACCGTATTTTCCCAGTGGAGACCATGAAGATTATACTTCATCATATTGTGTAAATATCCTGCCAAACTAAGCCAATGTGTTGTGTCCTGGTGTATGATTTTCTAGTGTATGTCTAACTTGTTAGATTTATGCAATATCCACACTTGTTCTGCTTTTCTGTGGTGCAGGTCTCGACCAAAACAGACAAAGTAACCTCCTAAAACAATCACTCAAATATGATTTCTGTACATATGCTGCACCAATCACAAATATTTGTGCACACAATTTTCAAGTAGGAATACAATTAAATGTATGATAAAGATAAGTCTCTTCACTGTAGGTAAAGATAAGTCTTCCTTATCCATTTAAACTTCATTTGCATTAATGTGGTGTGCTGTTTGCCTTTGCCAAGCAAATTGAAAAGCTGTTCCTTCAAACAAACACGTTCTGTAAATAGTCGGGGAAAAAAAGGTCTCAATCCTAAATTAACCAATTTTTCATTATGCTCTAATAGCAATGGCTTTTAATTAAACATGCCTTTCCCAAAATAAAAATGCATTAAACAGGCATGTGCACTATTAAATTGTTATTTTCCCCACTACTAATTTGCTGGACTGGAGGCTGGTGGTTGTAAGTTATTTTTGTCTTGTCAAAGTTACAAAAGTATTTAAACTTTTCTTTACCTTCACCCGAGCATATTTTTCCACACATAAGCTTTTTAGGGTCAGAACAATATTTACACTTTTGCCACCAGGGAGCTGTTAATCTGTGGCTTGCACTCCTTGCTGCTGAAATGACTCCTTCCCTGCGATTGCTCCAGGAAATTAAGCTTATTTGACTGTTTCCCATACAGTGATTCACTCAGAGGAGCAGTATCTCTAAACATAAACTTAAAAGTTATTATGCCTTTAGATACTGTGTGTGGGATTTATGCAACTTCTTCTTAATTTGTCTCTGCAGCTTATTTAATGTGGGGCGTTTGAAGAGCAAGTTTAAAATTAGTATTTTTTCATCCCCTGCGTTGCTCTTCATTTAGCTGAATTGCAGGCAGTCATTGAAATTCTGAAGACAATGGGTAACCCTTTAGCTCAACCAAGATTTGTAATTTAACACAGTGAAGTTCAACATCCACAATACAATCTCTGCGCACCCACAACAACCACCGACCTGTCTTCTGTTTGTGAGATTTATTCAAATGTTGTTTTGAAGCTTTCTCGAGATATTTGCTACAGGCAGCTGGTAATTGTACACAGTATGAATTGTAGACACTGATTACTTGTTTGTTTCATAACCGGGAAGAGACAACGAAGTGAAGAGACATTTACAATTGATCTGTTTGCAGAGCCACTGCAGGATTCAATTTGTTAACTTTGTTAATGTGTTGATAGTTAAGCTAAGCTTTTACCATTCACCTATATGTCATTTTGACTTATTTAAATACTTATTGATTGCTTTTTACGTAATGTAATTTTCAGGTTATTGTTTTGATCAGTCAGAATTCCTGATGGTAAAGCTACAAAATGTAGTGGCTGTCATACTTCTCCTTTTGAAGAATGGGCTAAAATGTGAATGGGCAGATTCACATTTACAGACTTCTCAAGACCCACCGGAGACCACAGTAGCATCTTTACATTCACTCGCATTTTAGGGTTACCAGTTAACCAAACCCCATGTCTCTGGACTGGGGGCAGAAGCCAGAGTACCCAGAGAGAACTCACGCAAACAGGGAGAACATGCAAACTCCACGCAGAAAGGCCAGATGGTGGAGGCAAACTCAGGGTGTTCTTGCTGTGAGGCAACAGTGCTAACCACTGTACATCTGTGCTGCCTCTCAACACATTTATAAAGACCTCAATTTCTTAAAACAGTTGTGAATTATTTAAATCCTTTTTTGTTATGTTGCAGCAGTTCTTATGTTGACATCACCAGTTATTCAGCAGCAACATCAGCGGCATACTTTTTTAAGTATGGCAATTTCCTGTGTGAGAAACAGAGCAAAAATTACTTTAGGGTAGTTTTTTTATACATATAATGTAAAAGACTATCTCTGCAATCAAGTCTTGCCCTGCTGACGTAATGTTAACCCATCTTGCACAGCTGTCAGCCACATCTAGATTCCTGTGAGGGGAAATGACAAATATTTTCCATTAACAACTAAATCACATGATAAAGGAGAAAAAATAAATGTAAATTTAATTACCCTCTATGCTTTTGTCGGCATTCATGCGACATTGGGAGTCTACTTGTGGGAATTTTTCGTTCAGGAGACATTGATTAATTATGCCACACACAATTAGCCTATCAAATCGAGTGTGTCCTCCTCTCCTGTGGAAAGGTGATGTCAGAATTTTATGGGGCATTAGGCAGTAGTGCTCCTTGTGTTTTCTCAGAGCGCCCTGGAGAGAAAGCATTGGGGGAGGAGTGCATTTGCAGGCTGTTTTTGTATGAATAGGGAATCATGAGGCCTGCAGGGTAAAGAGAAGACTAACTGATCCTTTTAGACCAATGTCAATACTGATACCCATCACTGTTTGCACTCCCAGCAGGGTCCATGGCCTGCCTGTAATGTTTGTAGCATCTCTGTGATTGAGAGGAGAAATGACAGTGAGACAAATTAAGAGAGCAGGCAGAGATTGCTGCCCTATAGCTCCTCATTCCAGAATGCAAATTGTCTACTAATACGTCTACGTTTTTTATGCATTGCATAGATGGAATCGCTGGGAAAATGTAGAATAATCACTCCTAACCCCATCTCTGTGTACAGCACAATATAATTTATAATCTAGCACATTTATCCGTAAGCAACATTTTTTTCAATATATGTGAGGTCTATTTAACAATTCTCAGCTCTCACCACGTGTTTCTTTATGGAGGGCCTATGGTCAGTTTGTCAGACTTACCAACATGTTGCCTCATCAGTTTAAAAAGAAAATCTTGTGAAAGTTGTAATCTGCAATTTTTTTTGGTGATGAACAACGGTTGTTGCACTCTGCTGAGGAGAGTTTTCAAACAGTGGAATGAGGATATCCACTGTGTAATGGCAAGTGCTTTATACTAAATGATCAGTTCTTGTATTAAAGTCATTATTCTTGTACATGAAATACAAAAGCCATTCTTTCAGATGCGTTATCAGTTAACACCTCAATCCTCAAAACCAAAGGCCGAACGTATAAACAATGTGTATACAAAAAAATGACCTGCTTCTTGTGTGAATGGGTGAGTGAGGCAAATTCTGTAAAGCACTTTGAGTGCTCAGAGTAGAAAAGCACCATATGAGAACCAGTCCATTTACCATTTACAAAAACTGTTACTTATAGAGATGTCTGGTGAGAATGTTGCTGTCTCTCTATCACACACATGGGTGCATCACACCATGCATACACCTGATATGATGAAGTGGAAGAAATTAAACAACATGGTATTTAATCAGTGCGTAAAATTCAGTGTAGGATTGTGTAAAACTCAACTGATTCCCACAAATTAAGTACCTAAATTCCCACTAATTTCCACACACAGTTATACCAATCTAATTAAGCCTAGTGGTAGCACCGGTGTGGAACACCTGGTTCTTAATATTGGTTTGGTGAGGTTTTTGCTCATGTTTTTCTTTTTTTTGTTTGTTTTGTGTTTTTTCCCTCTCCCCTTCTTCATCTAGGTCATTTACAAAGTGAATCATCTAAAGGCCTTTACACACCACGCAGGCAATTTGCGGGGATGCTGCGATATGAACAGGGACTCAAACCAGCGACCTACAGGGTTGCTAATGTGCAACTGAAACTTAGCTCCCCACCATTGCATCACAGGCTAGAAAAAACCCAGCTCTTGAAGTGTACCCATTTCGATTTTTAAAATGAAATGAATTCCAAGCCCTGTTCACTGAAAGCCAGTTTCAGAGTTCACATTTAACAACATATATTAAAATATTTTTCTTTCTCTTTGCGCAAACAGGAATATGTTCAATCCAAATCTAAATTAGTTACTCTAAATTCTCTCGGGCCTCTTTTTTTCCCCTGTTAATATTACTTATTTTGTAATTGGGGGTGCTCTAAGTGGCTCCAGCAGTGGCTAATGATATGTCCCATGTGTGGATGTAGTTTTACTGGCTCTCATTCGCTGCTTTTTTAAAAAAAATGTTTGTGATCAAAAATGTAGACCTGATACCATCATTTATTTTTTACCACCTTTTCAAACAGTGTCACGGTTTAATATTCACTGAAAATATGCTGATTCTTTGCTGCTGTATTAATTGCTGCTTGAAATGATTTGTGGCATAAAGAGCAATTTTTAAATGCAAATGAAGAATAAAGTGAGGAAAATCGGCATCCATGGGTAAAGATGGGATTGAAAATCAAGCTCTTGCACATGTGTAACATTTCACAATGATTGGGTTTTATAAAGGGTGCTTATTTGTACTCATGGCTTTTTAAATCTAAAGGAAAAATGCATGTGCACATTCCTGTCCAGGATTTTATGTGTTGGAGCCTGAATGTGTTAAATAGTGAAGTGATGCAGTTATGATTTTACTGTACAGTGAGCACATTAATGGCCATTTTCTTATGTTGAAGGGTTGCGTTTTTGCAGTATGTATGTATTATTCTCCTTCTGAAGTCCCTGTGCTCTTTCAGTAGTTAAATTTTAACGAGCAGAGTAATGATTCACGTGTGGAATTAGTTTTGCATTTCTAATTTATGTATTTTACTGTAAATGACCACTGTAAGCATGTGTGCCTTATTCGTGTCTTATCTTCTAATGAGGACATCATAAAAGAGCATCTTAAAGTATCAAATACATTTCTTAGGGATCTCATAACAAAATTCCTTCAGGCAAGTTTTGAGCTTTGTCTTTGATTTTGCAAGACTACACATTATGGTTCTTTGTCCAAAAAATGTGCTACAACTTCACAGCAGTGCGAGAAGCCTCAGTTAACCTTGTCGTCCTTCATCTCTTTCATATTTCACATCCATTTTTAAGATGACAAACCTGAATGTGAGAGTCTTTTCCCTTACTGGGGCCTTGTTTTTTTAAAATAAATATCTAAAAATGTTTTGGCATGTCGTTCATTATCCATTTTTCCGTTCAGTCTCTGTTTTGAAGGTCAATTTACAGTTAATTGGTACAAGTCATGGTCATGGAAAAGTATTTCCATGACAACCATTTGATATATGACTGACTACAAATGCACAAGACAACTCAGCAATCTCCACACATCAGTTCTGCATGAAAGACAGTTGCTGATAAAGGAAAAAATTAAGAAAAAAAAACACTCCTAGTAACATCTGTGTTGATCAGCCAAGCAGTTTAGCTCTCTGAATAAGCTTCAGCTTTTAACCTACTTTACTGGGATCAGTTTGTGTGCATGTATATGTATCCTGTGTAGTATCTTTGCTGTTCATAGGACTGCAGATTCCTGGGATCTGCTAGAGCCACTCACCCAGTTTGAGGGTCACCCCTCTCGTGTGCTCCGATTTGCACAACACTGGTCACTATATTCTTCATTTCCGGTTAATACTTGTACAGCTGCTGTTATTGTGTATATATTTATTTATATTTAGATTTCTTCATACATTCTTATATAGTTCTATATTGTGTATTGTGTATTTTGTTGTACAGTTATTTTATTTTCAACTTTAATTTATATATTTTATCTTATTCTTCCCAGTTAAATTTACCCTTCATTCTAATTTGTGTTGTACAGTTATTTCATTTTTAACCTTAATTTATATTTTATTCCTTCCTAGTTAAATTTACCCTTTTTAATTTTTCATATTTATTTCCTATCTTATTTATAGCCTTTTCCTTTTTTTGTTTTCTTTAGGTCACGAGCAGTTGTCCAAGCATTTCACTACATATCGTACTGTGTATGACTGTGTACGTGACAAATAAAATTTGAATTTGAATTTACCAAGAGGACCCCAGAGCGCTTCTCTCAGCCCTGAGTATTCTCGTGTTCCTTCCTCCTGACGTTGCTATCACTTGGTAGAGATACATGTATCACTACGGCCATCTTCCTCTGCTTCTCCACCAATACTATGTTTGGATGGTTGGCTATCACCAGCTTTTCTGTCTGTATCTGGAAGTCCCACATGATCTTACCATGGTTATTCTCAACCACCCTAGGGGGCATATTCCATTTTGACTTTCGGACTGCCATACCATATTCGGCACAGATGTTCCTGTATATTTGCCATCCACTTAGTTATGGTATTCCATGTATGCCCTGCCTGCTGGCATCATGTAACAGCACCCTGCTGTTATGTGCTGGATTGTCTCAGGTGCATCTTGCCTGGTGTTGACCCCGGGCTTTATGAATCTTGTGCTTAAAGTTTGTTCCTGTGTTGCCATGATTAGTGCCTCTGTAGTGTCTTTCAGTGGTTGGACAAAGCTGAACTCTCAGTATCAACTACTTCTATCTGCTGGTGGTATATGCTGTACAGGAGCGTGTCATTCCATGATGGTTCCTCTCCTTGCTCCTCTTGTGCTTTTAGCTTTCCTCGATATCTGCAAGGGTAGCGCATTTCCCTCAGTTCTGACTAATTTCCTTCTCTTTCTTATCATCCGACTACACTTCTGCAATTCTGAATGACATTCTGATGTCATTGGTATAGATCCTAGTAGTATCAATCAGTGAACTGATGTCTCGTTTACTCTTGGCATACAGCTTAATGTAGGGGAAGTGGCTAACGATTGCTCCATTTTGTAGTTGGTACCTGTTGCCAGTCTTGTTGATGATCTGACGGAGTAGGTACAGGCCTATGCAGAAACAGGTGTGTAGTGTGGACAGGGCATCTCCTTGGTAGATCCTGCACTTGATGACTTGTGCAACTGGCTTGAAGCTGGCCTCAAGTGTTTGGCACATCCCCATCCAATTCATGATGAAGGCTGTTAGGGTCCTGTTGATCTTGTACAGTTCTAGGGATTCCAGGGGGCATTAGGCCATAGGCTTTCTCGTAATCAATCCAGGCAATGCACAGATTGGTTAGTCTGTTCAGTCTACCACTCTGTCTACCAGTAGCTTCTTTTTTGGCTCAAGAAGCATTTAGTTTCTGTGTGAATCATGTCACGGTCTGGTGCTGTCCAGCCCTTCATGTTTGAGACCCTTCCTTGGATGTCTGCCACTGTGATGGTTACTGGACTGTGACTGATCTTGGCTCCACTAGCCACTGAGCATTGTTGCTATGGGTTGCATCCTTTTCCCATACACTTTTCCAGTATTGCTCCATCTCCAGCCTTGGTGGGGTTGTTCTTATATTGTTCACCTGCCACTCCACTGAGAGTACACCTTGGATGGTTTGATGGACTCAGCTGACTCTCTGGTATACGTCCTCAAGCGGCTACTGCTCCTTGTGGCTCTCCATTTAATATGAAACATGGTAGTACACCTTTCTTTGTGGTGAAGGGTAGTGGCTTGATGAAGTGTTAACACCCCCCCCCCCCCCCCCAAAAAAAAAAAAAAAAACCCAAACAAAAACAAACAAACGAACAAACTTGCCAAGCTTCTTTTCAGAGAGCTGTGATAAAAGTCCATAGGCATGGGCTGTTTGTGCCAGCATGAGCTGGCGAACATAAGTAATCATTAGAGCGATATTATATGATGAATAAACGAACACTTAGATGAATGTTGGATTTTATGGTGATGCTGTTCACCGTGCTCTGTCTTGTGCAGGTAGCCTCGGGGAATAAGGTCTTCTGTATTGTTGGGAGTAATAATTGTTTCATGCAATAAACATCACTCTGGTGCTGTTATGATAACTCCTTTAAGCTAAGACAAGTGTGCACACTTCCCTGCTCAGTGTTGTTTATCCACACATTTAGTTCATAGAACATACCATGAACAACAAATACCGTGAAGAGACTAAAGTGACTACTATCTAAAAACTGCTTAAGTAGTCACTCTTGGTTGTAAGGCTTTATTTTTTAATAACAGAATAAATTTTATGACTCAAGAGAACTGTTGAATATATAGTGTTTTTTTTAATGTACCCTATGTGTGAAGAACAGGAGACATGATTATGGTTAATGAGATTTTAAGCATGAGAACCACCTTTTGTTTTATTAATGAGATTCTGTGTTTATCCTGACTTTGTTGTGGGAGCCCAGTGTCAACAGAGGTCTAATGTCCTTATTACCTTGTCCAGGAGGACTGTAATAGCTGTGCCTAAAAATGTAACGATATGGCCAAAAAAAGCAAAACTCGGCCTAATCCTCATTTTTTACCTTAAGCCAAGTTTTCTCCTCTTCCAGATAACACAACTGCTAGTTCTCCTCTGTTAGTTCCTGCACCTACAACCTGCTGTTGTTTAATATCAACTGCATAGCTTCTGGAGTTGGGTGGTGTTTAACTGATTACATTTATTTTACTCTTGTAGAAATTGCAGAAATATGAATTACTATCATAACTGTCTTTGGTGTGGCTGCAAGTAGATGAAGCTTTTGTGCAGATATATAAAGTATATGTTGCCAGATTTACTATAGCTTTTCTAAAATTGCTGTGTGTGTGTGTCCAAAATCTTACCTCCTCTGGCCTCCTTTCTGAGATAGCAGCCAATAAATATGTCACTCTGAGACCAAGGCATGGCTCTGAGGGAAATCTCAGATCTCTCTCAAATCAGCCGTTAGAAAGAGAGAGACAGAGGTCAGCGAATTCGCAGTTGTTTTCTGTGCATCCCCCACTTACCTACAACCATCTGCCCCACAGCCCAGCCCACTTAACCAAACTAAAAGCCTTTAGGAGAAGGAGTGGGTCTACAGTAGTAGGGGTCAAGCTGTGGCCTCTCCTCCTGTACTGTCAAGAGTGCTTTACTTTAAATCCACCTGAGGCATGTCTACACATTCGTATCTATGACATTATCTTCATACAAAATGGGCACTTTAAAATTGTATGATGAGCAGAATTTCCATAATAGAAATATTCAATTCAATTCAGTTTTATTTATAAAGCGCCAAATCACAACAACAGTTGCCTCAAGGCGCTTTATATTGCACAGTAGATCATACAGTAATAGTTACAAAGATAAACCCAACAATCATATGACCCCCTATGAGCAAGCCCTTCTGGCGCGTTAAAAAAGAAATATATGTTTATTGTTCCTTTAAAGGTTCTGTAGTATATTTAGTAACATTTCAGTAAAGGCAGTCCATTCTTTCCAGATTTGCCTGAAAATACAAATACTTACAGAAAAATGCTGTTTTTAAGGGCAAAAATAAATTATTGAGAAATTTAAGTGTGCCAGCATAGAAGTGCAAAATATATATATATATATATATATATATATATATATATATCAAGTCTTTAATTACATTAAGGTTTAAAAGGGGTGTTGCTAAAACTTCCTCTTTTTCTTTTACACTATTATTTATGGAATTCTAACTTGTATTAACACCTGCTCCAACTTTGGTGTGTTAAACTCCAGTGTTACTTAGTACTAATTAGCAGCTATGTGCTTTCCAGAGTTAGCTGGTGACTTGGTACTTTAACTGCAAATATATCCAAATATTGTAATTTCTGGCTCCACAAAGTCATCACCATTCACAATAAATTGGTGATGCCCCAAATTTATTTATTAATATATTGCCTTGTGCTTGGTTAGTGAAGTTCTGTTATGTTCCTTGAGCTGAGCATTTTAGCTCTTTATTGCTGTTTGGATAACTGGATGGGATAAGTGAGTGGTTGATCTTATTAAGAGGCACAATGCATGCTCGTATGATCAACGACAAGATAGACAGCACCCCACCCCCTCAAACGCATTCCCTGCTTTATTCTTTTCTACTATAATAGGAGCCATATAAACATCATTTTAGAATGATTACATTTTGAAACAAGCAATTGAGACCAAAAACTCATCAGGGAAGGGTCTAAGGTCAAAGGAACTGAGAGTGTTTTTCTGTAAATCTTTATCTATAAATCATTATCAAACAAAGCAGGTTAATGCCACTTCTATTTATTTAAGTTTTCCTACCCAGAAGTGGTCTATTTTAGTTTATTAGTGGTCTATGACCTAATATTTTTCTATTAACTTAAAATATTAGAGTGCATCTTTAAGTGAACAAAAGCAAAAAGTGAAGGACATTTTTGTTTTTGACTCTATAATAAAGTCTGGAAGGATTTTGAGTCCATGCATGTGTTTACTGATAGAGTTTTCTGTCTATTCTGGTCTTTAGGTGCTTGGCATGAACAAACTGGTACTTATATAAAACATTGCATTCCATTGATTATAGCTGTTTACCGGTTGGAATTAGTGAAAGATTTAAAAAAAAGCATAACTGATATGTTGGTTCTCTCTTGGTAAACACCAATTACTGGCTCTAGCTTTTGTTTGATTACAGTCAACTAAGGTTTGATTGCAGACATAGCTTTGTTTACCACCTAATATTTGCATGACGAGGTAATCAAATTTAATAACAGAGGAGTATAGAAATGCCTCAGACAGGCCTTATTATTTTTTCATTTCATGTGATTTTTCTAAGCTTTGATTACAGAGAATTGATGGTACTTTGGTTGCTCTTAAGTCTCCTGTCAAATGCCACAAGGTTTCTAAAATTCCAATCTGCGAGTGGGATATTGGGCCATGTGGGTCATGACAAATGCACCCTTCTGGAACACTGAAATAGCAGCACATATGTCTCACACAGCTTCCACTGTATTGTAGCTTGTATGGCTCACATCCAGTTCTGTCAGCCCATGCGACTCAAATGCATTGCCTTTATTTTCCACTGTTTTGATTTGGTTCCATCTGTTACCACTCAGTGAGGGGCTTAAGATATTATTTGACACCCAAGCTTGAGGAAACATGCAGGCTGCAGACCTTCGTAAAATGCTGTAAGTTTGTCTTCGAAACACGAGTAGCTGAAATGCAGGAAATCTAACAATATGTGTCATCATTACATGTTAGTACTGGCATGCAGACCTGCTGTATAATGGCTTAGGATGATCAAGGGGCTCTTTCAAGATAACAAACTGTAATACTTCACAAACAAGATAATTACAAGTGTTTGACTGAAACCATTGATGAGATGGACATGAAGTTCAGAATGCCAAGAGAGGACATAGGTTCACTTTGTAAACTTATCTGTGAGTGGGTATGGGGACAATACTTGCAATCTGTTCATCTCTTCTTACCATGCTGGTGGGAACGTAATTACTGTTGATGATACAAATAAAATGTGCCACTTATGGACTTCTGTGTCACAATAGCGTCCAATCAGACAGGATAATGTGCAGTGTTATTTTAGAGGGATTTTCACCACACTCTGCTGAAGTTTGTTTGAAGTAAACATCTGGCCTTTTTCATTGATCAGGTTTTTTGTGAAACCTGCGTCATTTCTCAAAGTCCCATTTCAGTGCAAGAAGTCTGTCAAAATCCATTTTATACATGCAAAAATTTAGCACTAAAGAGTAATATTATGTTTTTTTATTTTTACAAAAGTGAGTTGTGGATGACTGTATCAAATACCCCCAAAGGCCCAGAACTAAAGTGAGAGCTGTTGTAAATGTGTTAAACCGAGAGAACCTCGTAAAGTAAAACTAAGCTGGGAGTGGGATGACTTTTACTAGTGTGTTTAGAATCTAAGGGCTTTAAGTCCTCAAGAATTAGGAGGGAAATTTTCGTTTGACAGCCGAGGAATGCTCTTGGCCTCTCATGTGTTACCTCTACTGTGAAATGATACAGCAAAATCAAAACAGTGTCCTTACTGTGAAAGCACAATTTGGGTTTCTGTAATCAGGTTTTTCTCTCAACAGCTCTCAAAATATGTGCCGACAAACAGAAGAGGGGCCACTAAATGGGGACACTGGCAGGGAGTGTAATGCACGATGAAGATTTTAAAAAGGAGTAAGTATCAACTTAAGTGTTTCCTCCTTTCATGTCATATTCTTATTGGTCGTGTAGCTAAGGTACTGTTTTGCCAAATGATGAAGGGTGAAGTGTATGGACCGCTGTGAAAGGCTGATATTCTTTTTTCCCCCTCCGTGAGTTTACGCTGGATCTCTACCACATATAATCTTCTCTCTGATTTCATTACCAGTCTTTAGCGCATCTGTTTAGTGATATCAGTGCTGGAGTTTACTCGCCATACACGTTTGAGAAGTTGACTCTGATTTTGAATAAGATGTGTACTGTTCTAATTAGCATCACGCAGAAACCGACTAATGCAAACTTGAATTGACAAATTTGAATTGACATTGCTTTTATAATTTGAGATTACGGGTTTTAATAAAACACCCTATTCATGCCTCATTTCCACTCATCACCAGCTGCTGGGTCAATTGAATAATTAAGAATTTAATTAAACTTCAGTTTGGATCCCTATTTTCTAACACAGTCAAGTCTTGTAGTCTAAGCATAAGTAGCAGAGATCAAATAGGGAAGGGATGATGTGCCAAGCAAGAATTTAGTGATGTGAGCTCTATCATGCACTAAAATGGAAAGGTCTGAAGTGGCTTATCTATTTGATCTCTGAATCCTCTGGTTCCACTCCACAGAGTGGGGCTGTTATTTTTCTGCTTGCCCATATTATACTTCAGATTTCAGTGCAACCCTCTATGTATGCAGCATTTCAGTCTGTATTATCCCTCTGGACTGCTCCTCTCATCATTGCCAGCATGTAATACAATACTTTCTATTGACTTCTTGGGAAGCAGCTCTCGCAGTGAATTGACTGTGTTGCTGTGACCTAAAGTAGGCTAATTTTACTCAATGGTGCATGAGTAAATGTTAAGTGAAGCTACTTTCGATATGATAATATTGCATCAGTATGTATCACCATATACCAAGGCGCATTTTTATCATTTGCTGTTTTTCCAGTATTGACTGTCTTTGGGTAGGCATAGTATTGCTTTACAAAGACCCACAGAGTCCTTGTAAAGCGCTGAGTATTTAGTCGTAATAGTACAGCATGTTCTCCCAAAGTTCTGTGGTATATATATTTATGCATTATCATCAGTAAAGTGCATAGTAATTTTTTGTTTTCAAATAACTCGGAAGAGTCTAATTTAGCAAAATACTGAAAATGTAAAGTATTGGACTTCAGGTTTATGGAGGACTGATATTTAAGATAAACCTAGCAAACTGATAGATCAGCATTTCAGCACCTGAACTGCTGAGGGCAGCACTGCTATAAATCACTATTTTCCATCAACACAGGACTGCTTCAAAAGAGCTAATATTCATTATTTTTAATTCAGTAAAAGGCTATTATGAAGTTAAACATATATAGAGCCAAGCATTACCTTATGCTTGGCTCTATATATGCTTAACTTCATACAGCTTTAGGCTTTAAAAATCTCAAGTATTTGTTTAAAATGTAATTAAAAGGTTTCGCAAACATAAAATGTGTGAAAATGGTGTTAATGATTTTAGCGTAACGTAAGAAATAGTTCTATTTTTTATTTTTTGTAACAATGTCACTGCAACAAAAAAATAAACAAAAAATGTACTATCAAAATAGTGGACACAAAAAAATCTAGTTCTTATGGGCCTGCATTAAAAAAAACTTTTAAGTGCACGTTATTTCCAACCAAATCCAATTAACATGCAGCAGAGAATGAAGTAAGGGAACTTTTAATCAACTGTAATTGCACTGTCGCTTTCAACTTAATGTCAGTAGTGGATCCTATTGGTGCAAAGTAACAACATACTCTTCAGACACACACACACATACACACACACACAAACAAGTACGTATGCATAAAGCCTTTCTGATTTACTGCTTTGTACACATTGTGCTGATACTGAAAATCACACTATGCATCACAGCACCTGATGAATAGACCCAGTGTAAAGTTATAGTTGGGTTGTAACCCTATGATATATGCAGGTTGCAAAGCTGCATGAAGACTGCTTACGAATAAAGTAGTATTTCTGGGGCCGATGTAAAACTGTATAAAAGTGCTTATAACCACACTCTGTCAGTAACTCCACGGGCTCAGTGACTGTAACCTGTGGAATATCCTCTGTATTCAAAAGTTTTTCAAAACCTTTTGAGTGTTTTATACAAGACTTACTGAAGAAATTATTATGAGCAAATTATCCTGTAACTGTATCTGTAAGAAAAGAAAAATAACAAGGGCATGCATCAGTAGATTTTGGTGTTATTTATAAGGCACTTAGACAGGATGGCTGCCTTCATCCTCTGTATGCATTCTCTAGGTTCTGCAAAAACAATTAAAAATAAAAACAGGGACTACACTAGTTTCTTATTCATTTTTTAACATTTTTTAGTCTTTTCAAATGATACATAAAGACCAAAGTCTTAGGACCAAATTTTAAAGCTGTTCCCCCAGGCTTTAACTATAAGATTTAGAAATAGCGGTGCAGTGCACACTATAGGTTATCATTAAATTTTCTTATCAGTAGCGGGTATACCGCCCTGTATGTAACTTCTCTCATCAGGCTTACATATCTGAGTCATGGATGCACACACACACTTGCATGCTTTTTAAACTGCAAGTCCTCACCTCATCCTTATCTTTACATGAAAATCATTTTAAAGCAACTACAATATTGGCTTTATTTTCGCAAGTTTCTCCTCCACTGTATTACTGCCCTGCAGATCCCTAGATACCCCCATTTCCTTTTTAAACATTATTTTATTGATCTTTATTGCTAGTACCCTGAGTGATATAAACAGAAGGTTTGAATGTTTGTGTATCAGTTGGATATGAATAAGAATGATCCTAAAACCCATAAAGCAAAGCTAGAATATAATGAAATAACAAAATCAAAGAACCAAAAACACAAAACACTGGGTCAACGACCCAGGGACCCTAACAATTTTTAAGCTCCATAGATGTTCGGGCAACTCACTAGCTGGTTGTATTGTTTCATTTTCACTCATATGTATTCAACCTTGCAGTTATAGTTAGCTGTGATTTGGGCCTTGTTGGAAAAACTTCAGTTCAGCTGTCTTGAAAAAGAAACACATGTCAAAAAGAACATTTAAAAAGTGTAGCTAGATGTGCATTTCAATGTAATTTGTTATGTTTTTCATGGAACAATAGTTGTACCTCTTGTATTGTTGTAGATGGCATCATACTGTAGCAATACAGTGCAATAAATGTTTTCCTCATATTTTTCAGAGTGCACCCAGCAACTGACAAGTTGACCTTGAATGTATAATGCAGTAGATGAAGCAGTTATTCTAGACAAAGCTGGTTACAACAAAATTCACAACCTTAAACCTAAGAATATGCCGAGATTGTTATCTTTAAGCGTTCTGTCCTAAATCCTGGAAAAGATTGAAGTTATTAGGGGAAAAGTATCTAAAATCCTTTTATTCAGATGTCTAAAGGTAAGGGCAAATATGTGACCACAGTGGGGTTTTTTGCCAGTTAGGAATAATTCCCTACTCTAAGACGGTAGATAAATACGGGTTTATTTTATTCATCTGCAGCTGGAAGTCAGAAAACAAGCTGAAATAACACATATCACAACCCATTTCTTTGCGATTAGCCATGCTTCTCAGCCACTAAAGGGATTTAAGACACGATAATAAAGATAAAAAGGAAACATTAATGATTTTGTTATGTTAATTAAAGGCAAGAGGATTAGCAACAACACAGGAGCCTTGTAAAGAAATAAACAGACAGGGACTCTGACATTTTTCCAAAAACATTTATAATAATAAATGAATTTGGTCCATGCTGTGATCAAACAAATTGTATGGGAATTGGGGGGGGGGTAAAACATGAAAAAATTAAATAAATAAATAACACTTCTCACTTGTCTTGAGGGGCAGTTAGAGTTTGAATTCTGTGGTGTGTAAAAGTGTAGCATTAGTAGTGTGCACTGCTGGTCAAAAGTCAGCAGCTACTGAGATAAGTTGTTAATTTGTAAAGAAAAACATTGATTTTAATAAAAATTAAGAAATTGATGAGAAATGTTATAAATTACAGTTAACGATTAATAATAAATAATATTGCCCAGTCTATACAGAAAACATTCAGATACTCGCTTTCTGTAACCACTTTTTTTTAATGTTTAAAGATATTGTTAAAGACTTTCTTATACATCTGAAAACTGTTGTAATGCAATATTTTAATGCAATAGATTTGGCTGTTTAGGTATCTGGAGCATCAGACTATGTGGATTCTGAAAATGATCCAAAAAGATCTAAATCTAAATATTGTTGGATTCATAATTACACCAGTCTCTGCATTCCCAATATACACATCTTAAACCTTGGGAGAACTTAAGACAGAACAAATGAAGATACAGAGTTCTTAATGCCATCTGTCAAGCATGGCAGATACTTTTTATTGGTTGTAAAAATGAAGATTTCTACAGGATAAAATTAATTTTGATCAAGGAAGGCCATCATTCCAATTTGCTGTGTCAAAGCCTTTGGATGTCACTTTAGTGGAGGCAATTTCCTTCTACAATGACCCACATCTCACATCTCCATACTCTGCTGTAAACTGTTAAGACAAACTGCTAACAGCTTGTATTTTGTCTATAATGGTGTGGCCAAAGCAGTCACCAAATCACAGTCCTAATGTTGTCCCTCTTGTGGGAAGAGCTTGATCGTATGATATGCAAAAAAAATGGCAATGAAACCAACTTTCATTGCCAGGAAGCTTTTGAAGGAAACATGGGGGAAATGTCTTCATTTTCTTTAAACAACTGACAGAAAATAGTCTTCAAGGCTGGCATATGTGCCGGTACAATAGCTATGTGCAGCTTGCTGTTCTTGCACAGTGCCAGGTGGCTATAGAGGGAATCTTTGGGGATGTGACTGTTGTCCATGTGGTGGACATGACTAAGCCAGCATCTGTGTTGCCTGAGCAGCCTGTACAGGCTGGTGTGGGACAGAGCCCGAGATGCAATGGAGGCAGTAGAAATGGAAGGTGTTGAGCCTGGTGCCACCATTCAATAGTGTGCTGATGTTGCAAGTGCAGTAGACTTTCATCAGAGAACCATCATAAGAGTACCCATATGGAAAAGATATATATAAATCTTATAAAGTTTGTATCTGTCTTGTGTGAAACTTGTATGAAAAGCATGTAAGAGTGAAAACAGATATAAGATCCCTTGAAAAATTATATAATGAAACGTGTATGTTTTGGATACTTACTAAAACAATGTATGAAAGTAATGAGAAAGTGGCCACTTTCATGAGTAAATCATGTAAGCCTTATATGATTTATATGGCCACTTTCATGAGTAATCACATATAAGTTTTTACTATTTCTTTTCCATATGGGTATGCACAGGGAGAACATGCAAAGTTGACTAAGAAGCTCTAGCTGGAGCTTTCCTGTTGTGAGGTGATCCATGCATCCATATGCCACGCTCACCCCTGTATATGAAGAACGATATTAATACTACTCAACTGATTATTTTTGTTTTTAGCATCATTGCAGTATGAAAATATACAATAAAATTTAGTGAAATGCACTGAACAGCAAAATTAAATGTAACGTGTGCTAACATTTATCTTTAAGTAGGTGTAGAGCAGACATTTTGACTTGTGATATTAATTAATGTACTTGTTTTTTATCTATATACACTGTCAAGTGTCTTCTTTGAAAAATGTAGTCTGTTGAAGCTTTCTTTATTCGCTTACCCAATTCCATTTTGCAATCAATGGTGCCCTTGTTTATTCATAATTTCAGCGCACCCTTTCCTTTACTGCAGTGCACTTTTTCTCTTCCATAAAAGCTCAGAGCCATCGCTCTCCATCTAGCTGTTTGCTGTGTAGTTTAACTCAATGTTAGCAAGAGAGGTAAACCATTTAAGGTGTTAAGAAACATGTTGTTTTAAAGGATTTTAACTAGGAAGGACAAATGGTTTGGATTACCAGATGTCTTAAAATGTTATTTTTACATTCGGTGCATGCCTGATTTTCCAAATTCAGCAAGTAACAGGATTACATATTTGTAATCTCAAGTTTGGACAAAATAATCAGTTATAAGTATATATTTCCATAAGAAAGCATACATAACTGCAGATCCTGTGATGACAATTGTAGGTGCCTTGAACCTTTTTGCTGCATCGGATGTTCTTTTCTGAATTTACTGACTGCTTGAAATGTACACCACCCCCTGATGATATCTCTTATACTAATATGACTGATCTCAAATTGTCTGAAGATCTTTTTAACTCCTTTGGAAGACTCATAGTACCCAAAGTATTTGTTATGCAAGGCCTCAGAGAACTTGGAGAACACTATACAGTGGAAAACAGAACCACAGACACTTTTAGAGGTTTAAATAAAAAAAAGTTCTACTTGACTCTCCTGAGATTCTTAACAGTCAACTAATCTCAAACACCTCATTCAACTTTTATGTTTTCTTTTTCATTTAATTACTCATTGTTTGTTATTTAAAAGATGGAAATAAATACAATTATAAATTGCTGTCATTAGATTAAGAATATTAAGTTCATAGATATTTTTTGTTTCCAAGATGATTATCTGGAAAAAAACAAACATGAAATGCATTTTTGTGAAACAATAACTGTATGTATCTGTGCATTGCTAATATATATATTTTTTGTAATATATCAATTCCTAAAGCACTTTCTGGATGGATGCAAACTGCATTTCATTGCCTCGTAGAGCAGGGCGATATGGCCAAAAATATTTATCACGATATATATTTGAAAATTTGCGATAACGATATAACCGACGATATAATTGATGCGAGACAAAATACAACTCCACAACATTACTAGCGCAAAAAGACAACCTTCCATTTATTTTCACTTAAACAAGAAGCTGGTTTTTATGTACATTAAAGCTTTATAAAAATGTAACAGTGCAAATGCAAATTCCTTGCTGAAAGTTTAACCAAAAGGCATTTCCAGTAGAAATGGGCTGACATATCCTGAGCATAACCATGTATAATATCCACTGAAGTTAAAAAGAGGTGCTTTGCAACATTAAAATGCAGTGTGCAGTATGTATTTTTCGGACCATAAGGTGCACGGGATTATAACGCACATTAAGCGAAACAAAGCAGTCAGATAAATCAAACTTTATTAAACTCATTCTTCTTGCTTCCTCCACTTCTGTACCATTGATTTATTAATGTTGAATTCTCTGGCAGCTGTTCTATTCCCATGTTGTTGCAGTATATTAATGACTAACCTTGTATTGTGGATGGATTATCTCAGTTGTTCTCCTGACTGAAGTTTGGTGTTTACAGCATCCTGCCATGCGATTGCATTTGTCTCTAACCATGAGGAACCTTCACGTTAACTTTTATAAGTGGAAAAGTGTTAGTGTTCGTCCTCCAGCTTCACTGTTTATGTTATGCTAACATAGCTGTGTCGCTAGCGATCACGTAGCACATCATACCAGCTAGCCCAACTTCAGTAACCCTACAAACGTCACTGCTGTTTAGTTTCCTGTCTTCATTTATGTTAGAAGTGATAGCAGAGCTGTACGTTTGAATTTTTTCAGAAATCTCTCAGTCAGAACATGCAATATCATGCTTAGGTAACTAGCGAAACTAGCGAGCTAACTTCCGCTAGCTTGCTGCTAACTTTTAACTCCGTTAAATGTAATAAATTTTGTTTTCACGGATGCCTGGAAGTTAAACTTCATAGTTACACCTGGTAAAGCAGCAATGCTGATCGTTTTATTAAAGATGAAAGAATTTAGACAGTTTTTAACTCTCAGTGATGCTGCAGTGTTGTTTGACCTGAAATATACGGAGTTTTAGACCCAGATTACTCCCAGATTTAAGAGCATCTTAGTCCGACAATAACGACGGCCGCTTGCATGTTCTGCAAAAAAATGTGCTTTGTCGTGTATCTGACGGACAAACACCAAACCAGTTCCACATCACTGAAGTTGCACAATTTTTACAAACCAATTCTGGTTCATCTGTTTCACTCAACAATCGGCCATGTGCGTATGAAAACAAAGGCACTGCGCATGCGCGTTTTACTCATACTCTATCGCGATATTTCATTTTCCTATCGTTGCCTAACATTATACCGGTATTACCGTGAACGGTATAATATGGCCCAGCCCTATTGCCTCGTACTTGTGACATATGCAATTACAATAAATAAAGTTGAATTCTTAATGTTGCATTAAGGAAAACCAATAGTTTGCTTAATTTATTCAATAGAAGTAGTGTAATTTGTTTGTTTTCAAGTGTCAAAGAGGAAACTGCAGTCCCCGATCACATATAGTTTGGGACTCTGAAACAAATTATGTTCATTAAGTAAGAAAATGATTACAACCCATTAGTGAGGCTGCTAATCAGCCCACTACTGTAACCTGCAGCTGTGCCTGCCTGTCTGAGCTGCTCTTTGCTCTTTGCCATTCAAACCGTTTCCCCATTCAGGTTTATACATACACCATTTCTACTGTGGAAAAATATAGCACTGTCAACACTATATATGTTTCATTATTTATGTTTGTGTCCTGGACGTCGTAATGAGAAGATTATTGGTATTAATATATTTATCCCATATTTATCCCTGTGACCTGCTATGTATACAGTGTAATCTCCTATAAAATTTAAATATGACTGTCCACAGACATTTAAACATTTTAATGCAATAAAACTTCAGCAATACTCTGCTGTTTAAAAAAAAAAAAAGGCATACCAACATTCTTCTTCTTCTTACCCCTCTACTTTTGGAAATGAACACCTTTAACACCTAGAGCACGCAAACTAAACATAATTATCATAACTACCTGAGATTGCTCTCACAGTGCTCTCCTTTTTAAAATTCAGATTTGCAGCTGTGGCAAATGTGTTATTTTTTCCTTGTAATTTGTGACATCATTTTTTAAATATAATTTCACTTTTTTAAGTGTTATTAAAGGTAAATAATAGTTTAAAAACTTTGTTGATTTGGCCTTTAACAGCTTTGTATTTATATAGAAGGTCAGTATTTGTTTGAACCAGTCTGTTGAGGGTAGGGCTGGGCCATATCATACCGTTCAGGGTAATACTGGTATAATGTTGGGCAACGATAAGAAAATGAAATATCGTGATAGAATATGGGTAAAACGTGCATGCGCAGTGCCTTTGTTTTCATACACACATGGCGGAAAAAGCATGGCGGCAACGGAGAATGAAAAGGGCGAAAACGGATCGTTGAATTAAACGGATGAACCAGAATTGGTTTGTAAAAATGCTGCAACTTCAGCGGTTCACTGGTTTAGCTTTTGTCCATCAGATACACAACAAAGCACTATTTCTGGTATCGCATGCTAGCGGACCGTCGTTATTACCGTGTTTTTGGGAAAATACGGCACATTTAAAATCAATCCTTTGATTTTTCTGAAAATCGACAGTAGCCCTTATAATCCCGTGTGCCTTATGTATGAATTCTGGTTGTGTTTACTGACCTCGAAACAACTTTATGTGGTACACCGCGCTCGAAAATCTGTCACATTTTAGTACGACTTTGCTACGCTACGAACCCACACCGCTTGATGGATTGTCGGAGCATTACGGCTATCGTAGGCAGGAGCCTCGCGGAGTGATACGTACTGTACAGTACGTACGTAATATTATGGCTCCGGTAATATTATGTTGAAGCACGTGCTTCAACATAATATTACTATGTTGTATGTGTATAACCTCTTTTTTTTTTAAGTTTTGTGGATATTATACATGGTTATGATGAGGATGTGTCGGCCAATTTCCACTGGAAATGCCTTTTGGTTAAACTGTCATCAAGGAATTTGCATTTGCACTGTTAATTTTTTATATAACTTTAATGCACATAAAAAACAGCTGCTTGTTTAAGTGAAAATACATTGATGGTTTTTTTTCTTTTTTGCACTAATAAAGTTTTGGAGTTCTAAAGTATTTTGTCTAGTGTCAATTATATCGTCAGTTATATCGTTATCGCAAATTTTCAAATGTATATGGTGATAAATATTTTTGGCCATATCGCCCTGCTCTATTTGAGGGTAATTTAACCCTGCTGTTGTTAAGAGCAGAGATGGGCAGTAATGCGTTACTGTAATCCGATTACTTTTTTCAAGTAACGAGTAAAGTAAGGGATTACTATTGCTAAAAAGGTAATGCGATTACTGTTACTTTCCCGTAAGCATGCCGCATTACTGCGTTACTAAAACCGTGATTTTTTTTTTTTTTTTTTTTGCGAGAGCGTCTCATGACAATGACGTGTGTTTTATGTGCATCTATTTAAAAGAGTGAGTAAACACAAAAAACTATTTTATTTTATATGCTGGAATATGCAGAAAATAGGTTTAAATGTTAAACAAATTTCTTCCGGTCAGAGAATGTTGCATATAATTTAATGTTTGCTTGATGCATAAAGTTACAAGATTGTTTTAAAACTTTTTCATTTGATTACATTTTGTATGATGGATTATGCAGAAAAAAATAGAATTGGGCTAAAAGATCTATTGCTTTATTACCTATTCAGGTTGTAAATCATTTTTTTAAAAGTAACTAAGTAACTAATAACTTTTTGAAAATAAGTAATCGATAAAGTAACGGGATTACTTTTTTTTGGGGGGGGGGGGGGAAGTAATCAGTAATTAGTTACTGATTACTTTTTTCAAGTAACTTGACCAGCACTGGTTAAGAGACATGTCAAAAAGGGTTTGATAGATTCAGTGAAGTATGGGAATCCTGGTTCATGGTTATGTTTACTCACACACCGGAAATGCACGGTCAGCATTAATGTTGTTCATTGTGCTTTTCCTGTCTGCCATGAGAAAGAGGTCTATTAGGTGTTTAAAGGTTAACGATGAGTATAGCGCCATAGATGCTTTTGTGGACACACCACCTGCTGTACACTGTTCGTCATGGTCACTGATTTGTAGACAAATGTCATGGAGAGCTGTGGACAAATGGAAAACCTAGTTGCTGAAAAATTACAGGTAGTGTGAAATGTATAAATCATACATGAATGTATGATTGGCTCACAGATTATCTCAATGTCTGAGGGGTTAATAATTTATGGTCTAAGTTAAAAGTTATATATACACTGATTATTTTTATGTATTTATTTATTTTTCATTTCCTAACATAATGAAACTGCCTGGCTTGCATGGTCTTTACCGAGGTTACCAAGTTTTGCTTCTGGGTGGATAAGGTAAAAATCACATATGAACGGTTCTGCTCTATGGAATATTTTATAACCTTTATCAGTATTCTAAATGTGTGCACATAATTTGTAAATCTCCTATTTTTAGAGATGGCTGTGAAGATGTGGGCTTTTAATTATTTAGCTGCTAAAGCTTATTATCAGGGCTGTTTAATGGGGTATTAAAGTATTAGTCTGTTCTTTAAGAAAAATAATATTTTGTCCTGCTCCTGAAAACATTTTTTTGTAAATCTTAACAGAACCATTATTGAAGTTATATTTCCACCTGGGCAGTGGGTGGCTCTCGCCATTTAAATTATTTTAATTTCCCAACCATTCGAATGTCACGAATATGGTCTTCAGCTTTGGGATTGGCTGCCTGCAACAGCTAGCACAAGCTGGTAGTCTGTGTGCCATAGCTGATTGTGCCCGGGCTCCCACTCCTTTTTTTTATTCTCCTTTTCATATTGAGGAAAACTGTTTCTACATTATACCACTTCCCTCTAGCAGCCTTCTATTGAGGAAATGCAAGCTGATCTCCAGTGCTATCAGAAGCAGGTGTTTGGATCTGCAGGAAAGGACTACCTTGGTGTGTTCATCTCATCAGAGAGCAGGACTTGCTTAATGACAGACTGGCTGAGAAGAAACAAAATGACTTTATCTAGTGAGGTAGGGAGCTGTGAAGAGGGCGTGGGATAGGGAAGGTGGCTAGTGGTATGACACTTCAGGGAGCACACCCCATCCCGGACATGCCCATAAAATGTATGAAAAATGATTAGGCTGTGACTAATTACCCGTTTAGTGTCGCCGAAAGTTGTTAAACAGACCATTGCCTTTTAATACCTAAAGTAAGGAATGGGATTAATTAAGCAGAAATGTATTCTTCTACTCTGCCAAGTCTCTTTCTCACAGTCTGTAAAAACACTATGTGATGGGGTTTGCACCTCAGGGAAATAGCTGGTAATGGCCTGAGAAAGGGATCTCCTTTTCTCAATTCAGTACTTTTTTTTGGGTGACTGAATGAATGAATAAGTGCATGAGCAGCTGCCTCTATAAAATGGAGGGCATAGGGAAAAAAATTAAGTTTCTAAGGCATAGGATTTATGACTGCACAACTGTTCCCCTCAAATCTATGACTACTGAATAAAAAATCCATAATGGCTTATAATGTATTATATCATAATATACAGTGTACTAGACATATAAATGATTAGGGCCCTGAAATAATACAAATTGTTTAAAAAAACAACAACAAAATAAAACAAAACAGTGTGCTGTTATAATATAATAATACACATGGGGTCCTTCTGCATTATTTTAAGGTCCTTACCTCACAATATAAAGTGCTTCGAGGCCACTGTTGTTTTGATTTACATACATAAATAAAATTGAGTTGAACTGAACCTGTCTAGTCACATGACGGCCACGTACTGTCACATGAGTGAGTGGTATTCACGCTTCATACCAACAGCAAGCATTTCATAATCACAGCACTAGATGCACCATCACCCCTATTTTAGGGTGAATTATGAAACACTACAGATGCTTGTTTAAAATGCTTTAAGACCTAAATAGTGTTTGAACTTGAGGCTACTAGGGTTCTCAGTTATTTATACTGTTTGAATGATATAGCCTAAAAAGGTTATTTAACCTCCTAAGACCCAAACTCTTCCACGGCATGCATTTTTAATTTCTCTTTGATTATTGGGCACATTAGGGCCCGATGAATGTAAAAACAAAGAATTACCAGATTTATTTTTTTTTGCCTGATTTTTTTTGTTTCTAAGAGAAATGAGAGCAACATATAAGGATATTCGTTTGAAATTGCGATAGAACAGTAGCATTATAATGTCCTTGTAAGTGGATATCAGGCCCTTGTAGAGCAAAATTGAGTATTGTGGTCTAAATAACCCAGAATGTGATGTCCACATATGTGGACGCCAGGTCCTAGGAGGTTAAACACACACATATGTACACAAGACCATATTGTATGGTGTAACCTCTGTGTACTTTATCAATTTATAAATTCAACTAAAAGAATTGTAAAGAAATAAGCTACATATGTTTCCTTAAGATGCTCTGATCACCAAGAGCCCAGTTAGTGAGTTACCTGTCAGTCTGGATGAGTTCATGTTATTTACACCTTATTTGTGGCTTAAAGGTTAGTGTGACAGTTAAGTGTTGCACTAAATTAATGTAACTCTACCCACTATAATGCTAATTGTAACAAAACTGTGGGAAATGTTCTTACCGTATGGTAAAGAATTATCCAGCCTACCATAATCTATAATGGAATCTGTAGTGGAAATAAGAAGATCAATATCAGCTGAACAGGTGAAAAAAGTATGAAGGTACAATACTTGACACCTTTTTAAAACTACTTTAAAAACTTCTTTGGAGTTTTTAAAGTAGTTTATGTTTTATTTTTTGTTTATTTGTTTGTTTTGAAATGTCTAAAACAGCTGCTAGCAAAGAAAAAAAAAAGAGTTCAGCTTTCACTGCTCTTTTTCAAAACTTTTACTATAAGTCAGAGCAGTGGGAATATATTTTCCCCTAAAGATTTCTATCAAATAAATTGATAACGAGTAGAGTATCTAGATGTTCAAGGTCTGTATTGGCTAACCGCGTTAACACTGAAGTATGCCAGTATGTGTGTAAGAAACAAAATCAAGATGAGTGTTGTGTGTGTATCATACTGTGAATAATTTGTCTGCCCCTCATTAAAAGTTAGCAGCTACCACATTCATTATTTGACAGTTTCTCATACAGTGCCTGGAGCATTGTGTTTTTAATTGCAATACTAATAGGCCAATGGCTGTGACAAACATGATGTGGTGCAACATTATCAACACAATCGGCTGTCATATAAATCCTGTAATTAATGAAAGTTGTTGCTTTTAAAAGTCATGTAACATAAAAAGTACAAATTTTGGTAAGTGTTGTTTCCCAGAATAGCTACATATTTAGCATGTAAAGTTTAGTGGCTGTAATCTGCTTTGTATGAGGAAAGATATTATGCACTCGGTGGCATAGCTGAGTTCGATTTTGATCTAGTTCTCCATTGTTATTGGTTCAGTTTTTGTTTGTATGAAAATGAGCTGTAGCTGGATGCGCATTAAATTTCTTGTTCAGGAGTATGTCTTCCTGTGCCTATTATGATGACAACATAAGTTATAGCTATATATAGTATACAGTTTAATGTTTGCTTGACGATAATTCAGTGTGGAGTGAATTACCAGTTAAACAGCGCTTCTATTCCATCCTGTGCATATTAAGACAACATAACATTGATCTGGTACAGGTGTTGATTAAACTCTCCACACAAGAGCAAAACTCATTTGATAGCTGTTTGCTATTTGGAAGTTTTCAGCTATCAATGAAACAGTATAATAAGGTCCATAAGTATTTGGACATCTACAGACTGTACGCCACCACATTGACTTTTAAATGCTGTTTCATCACATATTGACTGTTTAAAATCCAGTGTAGTCATGTACAGAGGCAACATTACCATTCAGACTAGAACTTTTGTCTTCATGGAAGACTTTTCTTATGCACACTTGCTGAGCTGTAGTATTGGGGGTAGAAATCTTTGACAGTTATTACTGCACAACTGACTATTTAGTTAATTAAGCTTATAGTTGAAACTGATTAGCTAAGGAGCTGTATTGAAGTGATTTATTATAGTGCAATGCACGTATTCAACTGTGAATGGTATGGACAAGATAACAGGACTCATGGAACAGAAAAAAAGACCTCTGAACCGGTTTTGGAGTAAATTAGGGTCAATGTAAAACTATTTGTTAGCACCAGCATTTGCATATCATATCTGGCCAGGCCACTTATGCCCTATGTATTGCAGTAGGAAGTGTAGTAGTTCCTTCAGTAGTCTCAGGATGCTTATTATGTCAGGATTTGTGCTACAAAAGTTGCGATACTCAGCAGGAATTGCATAATAACAACACATTTCAGATCAGGAGACTCTGTAAATCAGATTCTTCAATTAATGTTAAACCACCTTGGATGAAGCTGGAACACAAATTAGGCTATACTAGCCAAGGGATCATCAAATAAGGCTTTATCTTGTTCATCTATAGCAACGAGTGAACATACGTGAACTAATATCAGCTGAGCAGTGCATAAAACCAATCAGTATCTTAGCTTTTACTTTTTCTCTTTACTCTTATTTATTTATTTATTTATTGCCACTATATACCCTGGTGAAATGTCATTTAGATATGAATGTATGAAAAATATAGATAGTGCTCAAACTTACAGAGCACCCACTACTAGCGTATGCAAAAAGGTATTCATAATTCGTACATTTCCCTTGGGAATAAGATGTTGATACAGCTAGCTTTTTATAGCTCTGTGCAAGGTGGTAAATTCAGTCTGGAGACAGCAGAGATAAGTCTGTCAGCTGCAAGATTTACATTTTACATGCTCTTAATGTCCTGGTTTGACTGCAAGGATGCCAGAAACTCTTGCCAGATTGCCAAACACCAGGCCAGAAAAGGGCCCACACAGCTACTTTACAGCTGGCCTTCTAGGCTTTATAGTCCATGGTGATGCACTGAGGACACAAGCAAAAGAGAACATTGATTGGCCAGCTGGACAAGGCCAAGATGCCATAACTTCAAACTTCCGACTGATTGATTTTTATCCAAGTTGCATTACAAGCCTATTGCTTCCTTAGGATCAATTTTAATAGAAAAGCAGTAGATCTTTGTTTATAATGCAGCTTGGCAGGTCACCAGTTGTGCTACATCACTTATTCCGCTTTATTTAACTTTTTTTTTTAAATGTATAAAATTTAAATTATTTAATAATTTCAAATTAGTATCTATAAAGAGGGCCAGATGTATTTTCAACATAACAAATTTTTGTATTGATTTTGACTCTGTACATTAGCAATCATACAATCAGGTTTGATTGAAATGCAGACTTTGCTCTTTAATTCAGCAGGTTTAACTAAAGATTTGCATTAACTGCTTTGGAATTGGAGCCATTTTACAAGGCTCAAAAATAATAGGACATTTGACTGACAAGCAATTTTATGGCCAGGTGAATCATATTCTATTATAATTCAGAGTTCATTCTAAGTTTTGAACTTGCACATGGTAGCTGTTGACTGGAATTCTGAAAATGACATCCAAAAAAGATGCTAATGCAAGTGATCGCAAGTGGTTGTCACTGGTCTAAAATTAAAATGAAACCTATCAGAGCTATAGCAAAAACATTAGGATTGGTTAAATCAGTTAAGAGAGGGAATGCACTCGTCAGCTTATTAACAACAACATACCCGAAAGAGCGCAGGAGACAGCTAAAATGGATTGCAGAATTCTGTCCTTGGTCAAGAAAAATCCTTCTCGAAATCTAGTCAAGACAAAAAAAATTATCAAGAAGATACGCGTTTCATTGTCACAGTCTGCAATCAAGAGAAGCCTTCATTTATGTAAGTGCAAAGGGTTTACAAGTTGCAAACCACTGGTTAGACTCGAGAACAGGAAGGGCAGATTAGACTTTGCTAAGAGGGGATCTTTGTACAGATGAAACCAAGATCAACTTGTACCCAAATGATATGGATAGAAAAGTATGAAGAAACTGAAAGGGTTAGAGTTTGGAACAGTTTGTGATCTGAAGTACAACCTCATAACATAAAACCTCGTCATTAAACATGGGGGAGGCAATGTTATGGCATGTATTGCTGCCACTGGAACCGGCTCAGTGGTGTTTATTGATAATGTAACTTACTGATAGAAGTAGCAGGATGAACTGGAATTCTGAATATGACATCCAAAAAACATGCTAATGCAAATGATTGCAAGTGGTTATCAATTAAAATTAAACTTATCAGAGCTATAGCAAAAACATTAGGACTGGCTAAATCAGCAATCTGATGATGTGACTTGCTGATAGAAGTAGCCCGATGAATGCTAAGACCCATCCAATTTTACAGCTCAAGAAACGTTGGTAAAAACATTTTTACTGTTTTGTGTGTTTTATTCACCTTTGTAATCTAACAGTAACTAGTTTTTTTGTCCAGTAAATATAACAATAATTGCATGGTATTATAAGAGTAGTAATGAGCTTTAATGAGTTATGACTGTAAAGTATGGCAGGCCAACAAAATAATTGGCTAAGCCTAAAAAAAAATCAAAAAAAAAAATCTGTGTGCTTAATTATGGACTAAACTTACACGAAAGCACTGAAGTTGTAATTAATTTTGTTTATTCCTTCAGTTTCCTTCTAGCACCTTATTTAATAAAATCCCTCAGCTATTAATCTTTTGACATACCTCTGAGCTACTTTGTGCACTCATGGTGGCTCACTGACAAACCAAGCCTGACATTTGACTAATTGCAGTCATTTCAGAGTGATCACTGCTATAATGTATTGGAAATGCACAGCAGCGTAACACAACATGCAGGCACTTCTCTCTGTCTGGTGACCCACTTTATAGTTTGAGTAAAGGGGAAGCTGTTAAAATGCTAAAAGATTCTTCTCATTAAGTACAGTTGTAATTATTGCAATCAGAGCCTTTTTACAAGGTCCACTCTCATTTTTGCAAACAGAATGCAGGAATCAGTCTATGGTACATGGTCGTGTAGCACAGCTGAACTGTAGTTTTCTCCCCCTCCCTTCTGCTCCACAATGGAACAGCAAAAGAATGACTCTTACCTGTCCTTGCCACCTTTAAAATATCTGCGTTTTTGATGAAGACCTCAGTTAGAGCCTCCTGGGCTAGAGCGGAGAGCTCATTACAGCCAGAGGAGTGGAGGATAGCGGAGAGAATGAACAGAGGGACGTAATTGCGTGTGTTAGTGTGAGAGAGAAGGAGAGAGAGTATAGGGTGTGGACTGTGGAGAAAGTACTAAATATGAGAGACTGGGAAAGCCCTTTGTAAGGTGAAATAAGGGGCACTTGGGGACTTGCCGTATACATTGCACCTGTCTTATCATCATTTGACTCTTATTTGTTGGTCTTGCAGTGCTAAACTGTCAGCAATTCCCTGCCTTCTTGGCCTTTACCTGTAAGATCTCATGGAAATGCTGACAGACTGCCAAACCAGAGCTGTCTAGAAAAGGCTGCTGCTGCTTTTACTTGACTTCCATGCGCTGTCAGAATTAGATCTATATGCACAGACCTGCACTTAGGTAGTATTTCAGACTGACACTCAATTAACAATGGATTTCTCTAAATTATTCTTTCCTTCCCGTAGTTTAGTAAGAACTTGGTAATATCTGTTTTGTGTTCATGGGGGTTCCCTGTAACATGCATCTCCCATTCCCGCAGTGTGTCAGTAATGTTTCCTGTAATTATATATTTTTCTGGACCAATTCAATTGTCTCTTGATGTATTCCTCGCTCAGCTGAGCATGTCATTACACACATCATTTGTGTGCAATTTAATGCAGTATGCAACAAGGTTATATTTCTATGGTGGTTCAATTTGAGGGCTCTTAGTTTTTCAGCCACAATCATTTCTCTCTGTCTTTTTTTTTTTTCTTCTTTCAACTGGCTTTCAAAAAATTGCCTCCGCAATGATTCTGCACTCCTGCCTTGCTCGGTCATGCCACATTTTAAATTCACATTGGAAGATATTCCAATTATCAGTCAGGTAATGTGATGAAAATGGTAACTTTCTGTCTTTAGCCTGGGTGTGCTGATCAATTATTATCAAGTGCATTACATAATGAAATTATATCCATCTGTTTGGTATTTCTCTTTCCCCAGATGGAGCAGTTGTAGGAATGATCATTTTTCGTTGGCTTTTGACTCTGTGCAGTAACAGGAAAACTAAATACACCCTTTAAGCTTCAATCCGGTTGTTCAGTGATGACGCGACGAATCCTACTTCCGGGTCTAAAGTAGTCTGCGTTTAATATGGCTTTTGTGTTGTTAACATGTTTAATGTTATGTATTTTCTTCTATTTGATCTCAAAAAGCTCCTAAAACAGTCAGTGATCACTGTTGACCTCCCTCGGCTTTTATTACCGCTAATCATTTATTTAAGCTCAGTTTTTAAAACCTTAGGATGTAACTACAGCCCAGCCCATGCAGCAATATATGAATGACTAACCTTGTATTATGGATGGATTATCTCAGTTGTTCTCCTGGCTGAAGTTTGGTCCTTTTACAGCATCCTGCCATGCGATTACATTTGTTCCTGACCACCGAGAACACTCACGTTAACTTTTATCGAGTGGAAAAAAAGTTAGCTTGTTTATATTATGCTAACATAGCTGTGTCGCTAGCGGTCACGTAGCACATCATTATACACCAGCTAGCCCAACTTCAGTAACCCTACAAACGTCACTGCTGTTTAGTTTTCTGTCTTCATTTATGTTGGAAGTGATAGCAGAGCTGTACGTTTTAATTTGTTTCCAAAACCCTGCAGTCAGGACATGCTATATTGTATTTAGATAGAAGCTAGCGAGCTAACTTCCTGCTAACTTCTAACTCTGTTAAATGTCATAAATTCCATTTTCATGGATGCCTGGATGTTAAACTCAATTGTTACACCTGGTAGAGCAGAACGCTGATCATTTTATTAAAGATGAAAGACTTTAGACAGTTTTTCAACTCTCAGTAATGCCACAGTGATCGTTTGATATATGGACCTGCAGCGGAGTTTAGACCCAGACACGGCTAGTGACGTCAGACTGAACAACCGGATAGGAATTAGGAGGTTAAGTAGCTGCCAGATACTGTTAATTAAATGCACTTGATTTAGTCTTTAATAACTGACTAAACACATTTAAAATATGTGTGTCTGTTATAAAAGCAGTTTAATTGTCTGGGCTATTCAGGTGGGGAAAAAGCCTTTTCTCTGGAAAACTGAACGATAACTTCAGTTTTCAAAGTTGCATTTGAACAAACCACAAAACTTTAGGAATTACTAACGGTGGGTATGCACAACTCTATGCGTAAATTGTCTGCACGAGTGTTTCACAGAAAAATGTGTTTTTAAATATTTTTGCGTAATTATGCTTAATTTTGCTTTTTGGTCATCATTTACAGTTTTGCAAGGAATCATAACACGCAAAATGCTCAGAATTACAATAAAAAATGCACGTAGGGAAAACAAAATACTAAACGGAAAGGAGTAGGCTTTAACCTCCCTCTGTCCATTTTTATCCGCTTATCCGGGACCAGGTTGTGAGGGCAGCAGCATAAGCACAGAAGCCCAAATGACCCTCTCCCCAGCAACTTCCTGAAGCTTATCTGGTGGAACATCAAACACTTCTCTTTAACGATAAGCTCTCTCTTTACCATCTCTTTATCTTGCTTGACTAGTGTGCAGCATTTACATTGCAGCCTCAGTCAGTTTAAACATATTCTGTTATTCCATATCTCATTTCATTGTATCTTACATGTAAAAATGACTGTCATTGCTAGATGTTGTTATCTATGGTATAATTTTTTGGCTTCATCGCATTGATGCTTGAGAATCTGGATTTTTTTTTTCGTTTTTCTTTTCTTTTTTTTAATTGCATGTAGTTTCTCATGTGGAGCTAACAGAGATAACAGACTACATGACCCTTGTCCTTTACCTATATTCTTCTTTTTCTTTTAGTCTGTTAGTGTTTTTCATATCATCTTTGATTCAATTTTTTAAAACTTGAGATTGAGTGTCTAAGGGGAAATGATATTCAGAACTCCTGTTATTTTTAGTCTGAAAGTTTCTATTTATTCATTTTGTTTTGTTTCCATTCCTGTGGAGATACTTTGGAAACTTGTGCCTCTTCTGACTTCCTCCTTGGACCTCAGACAATATTATTGAATTTTCTACCGCCAGACTGTCTCCTTATTACTTGCCTTAGATGTGCAGTCTTCTTTCTTACAACATCATCACCAGTTTCTCAGCTTTACCAGGAGGTATGCATGTATGCATTTCCTTATATAGAGAAATTGGGTAAGGCCAGCATGCGGATAGTTAGCAAATTGTATGGAAATTCCACAGGTTATTGGTTCCAACAATTCAGATTTGCTAACATACCCATGGTGGTGAGAACAAAATGTCCTCAATGTCCTGTGGACGTGCAAGAGATGTTTGGCTGCACCTCTCTTTCAAAAACCAAACCACAACAGATTAGCAAACATACCTCATTTCAACTGTCAGTAGGTGGAGGGGAGATGATCATTTGGGCTTGTTTTTCAGCCACAGGGCCTTGGGTGCCTTGCAATCAGTGGGTTGACCATGAACTCCTCTGTATAGCAAAGTATTCTAGAATGAAACATGAGGCCATCTGTCCCACAACTACAACTTAGTCAAATTGGATTGTGCAACAGGAAGATGAGCACAGCACAAAATCTACAACAGAATGGTTAAAAAAAAAAAAGAGAATCAAGGTGTTGCAGTGGCCCATTAAAAGTCCAGACCTCAACCAAATTGAAATGCCGTGGTGGGATCTAAAGATCTAAAGGGACCGGTACATACTGTAAACAAATGCCCACAAACCTCAGTTAACTGACGCAATGTTGTAACTCCATCCTGTAAAAATAACTGTTGCATTAGACAAGTAATTTTACTTTTTTCCATATCGCAGATGATAAAAGGACAATTTGCCACCCAAAATTAAGAGTGATAGCGGCAATATGTAATTTGATTTCCTGTCAAGTTTGTTTCTAGGGTGCACATTAATATAGTGTTTCCTACCCATAGTCTAGTACAAACTCTAGAATTTATTGGGTATCTTTACTTGATCAAGGCCATATAGTTATCGTCTCTTTGACCTAGAATAATAATTGGGCTCCTTTGACCTTCCATTGTTTTTTATTACATATATATCATCCTGATAAATCATAATGGCATGGTGTATGCAAAAGTGACTCTCATTAACTTTAATTACAGTGTGCCAAGTCATCTGAAGGCACTGTTTCGTCCCAAGAATCACCCAGATCCTCCCTCATGGCCACAGGCCCTGTCCTTCATCACCTGTGAAGGTGTATCTTATCTATTACTCCTGAATGGCTATTCATTAATCATTCCCTGATTCCAATCAGATGGTACTTGATGGTTAACATGGCTTTGTTTGGCCATCCTTCAGATGGTGGTATTGGTTTTTGGTTGACCATGGCACTATAGATCCTGCAGCCTATTGCTACTGGTACTTCTGTGTGCATAAGAGCAGCATTCCCCTATATATGTAGAAAACTGAGCCATGTAACTATGTGCAAACTGTTCGTCAGGAGTGTTGTGTTCTTAGCCTGACTTTGATATCCAAGTGTTTTAAATATTGGTTGGAGACCATAATCCTCTACTCATTGACAAAAAAACTTTCTACTAGTTTGACCAGAAACTGAGATGCAAAATTACCATCCCATCTCTTTGTCAATCACTAGAAGATGCTTGATGTGACTAATTGCCACAAATAGAAAATGGTGTGTGCAATGGAAGGAGATTGCAGGTAAAGAAAAAAAAAAGAGGGAGATACAATAGAAATAGTTTGCTCTTGTGGCAGGATATCAATGGCACAAAGATGAAACAAATCAACCTTAGGTAGCCCCGGCTGTTAGCCAATCCATAGTAATCAGTGAGACTGCATTGAGCTCTCCGCTTCACGGACCCTTACCAATCAGCAGAGAAAACACAGATCTGTCATCTGTTTTCCTGTGCTCACTGATGGAGACAAAGGCCAGTGAGAGTAAAGTGTGGTAATTATTAGGGGTGCAACGATACACAAAATCCACGGTTCGGTTCGGTTCGATACTTTGGTGTCACGGTTTGATGTTTTTTCGATACAAAAAAATGTTCATGCCTTTTTAATTTGTCATTTATTAAAATTATAAATATAGATTTTTAACTTGAAAGTACAGTTTTAAATTTAATGTTGCTGAAACAACAAAATAATAATAATTTTAAAAAATCCATCTGATCGAGAAATCACTCATCTTTGGAAAAGAGAATTTATTACAGAGAAATGGCTCTTTCCAAAATAAAAGCTATACTATCCGCTTCTTCTGGGCTATATTCTCAGCAGCATATTAAACATATCAGGTCCCCATAAGGACAATCATGTGCTAACGGCTGTCTAAATGACTCGGGTAAAGTTTGTAGCATGCATGCTTTTTGTTTTTGTCTGCTTTCACTTGTCTTTGCACTAAGATGATGTCAGCGTAAATGTGCAGTCATATTCGTTGTGTTCCCACTAGTGCTGTCAGCGTTAATCTCGTTAAAATGACATTAACGCCATAACGCGGCAAATCTCCGTTAACGAGTTACCGCGGATCGCCCCGTGCGTGGGGCTGGACGGCGTCAACACGTTAACAAGCTAACTGTGCTAATGCACTAGTTCCCACCAATTGAGCATTGCGTGGCACATCCGAAATACTGTTTTACTTTTGTCCATGACACACTTACCATCAGGGTCATGCTTCACATGAAAACCAAGATAGTTCCAAAGGCCAGATCTGAATGAGGGTGGGGGAGGTTCAATGTCGGGTAGCGTTGAGGCAGTTGCCATGTTGCAACGAGCTTAGCTTCTGTCTTGCTAGCTTGTGCTGTGCTCAGTGGATCTGCACTCGACAGTGCAGCCTCGGCGGAGTAATCGAACGCAGATAACATAGGCAGCATCGTCAGAAGAAAAGCTGATAAAGTAAATAAAATTATCTTGTATTGTTCGATACATATGCGTACCGAACCGAAAGCACTGTATCGAACGGTTCAATAGGGGTGCAACGATAGTAATTATATATGAAGGGTGAGTAAGGAAACTGTGGCCCATGTATATTTCTGCCATAATGACCTTTTAAAGTCTTTTGTTCCCCACATTATTTGTCAGTCATTCAACAGTGTCCCACTGGCTATCATTAGAAAATTGATTAGGGATTTGAACTAATGCATGCCCACTGCTAATGTCATAATACAGATGGCATGACTCACTTCAGCCTTGTTAAGGAGATTTTGTCTAATCTTGTCTTATGGACTAGTCTGGCCAAATGACTTCCAGAGGGATGTGCTGTGTCTATTTGTATTGATCCCCATTAATTGCTATGACAGGGAAATATAAAATTGTATGTTAGGTGTAATTCAGAAAATACCATGCATCTCCTCAGAGAGTGTGTAGACATAAAGGCAATGACGATACAGACAGAGACGCACATGCACACACACATTCACAAACACACATCTGTTTTTGTGTCTGGTGGCATCATGAAATGAACTTCCTGGTAGGCAGATGATTTGGCATCAGTGTGCTCAGGTTTTCATAACCTTTGGATGCCTCCCACCCTTGTCCTACAGAGAACCGAGGACAAAGCTCTGTCCTATTAGAGATGAATAATGAGCCTGTTGGCAAAAGAGACGTTGCTAATGTTTTGCCCAAAACTCTAAAATCTGTCCCCAATGATAATGTATTCTATGCCTGTGCCAAACAGGTCTATATTTGAAAAAGTGATTTCATTGCAGATATGACTTATAAAACCTGTAGAGTGGAAACGCATTGTAATATCTGGCAGGTGTGTAGGCATCAAAATAAGGGCTTAGTTTGTTTTCCTGTAATTGATGTCTTTCCTGTGTGGTGGCATAGCTTTGTTTGTTTATGCTAATAAACAACACCAACTTGGGAATGTGGAATAATTCTTTATAAAGTCTTTAGGGTAATCCTTTGAATACAAAGCTTATTTACTTCATATTTTTTGCAATATTTCATGTTTTTTTTTTTTTATTAAGTGGAATAAGAGAGTGTATGGTAGAATAGTATACTGCAAGCAGAGTCTTCCTACCGTGAAAGGTTATGGTCATCAGAGGCAAAAAGGTCAGCTTCATGGGAGACAAAGAGGGTTTTCCTATAAAGACTGCAACATTTAACTTTTTCTTTTGAAACTCCAAGTCAGGGACCATACTCACAAAGCTGTTCCCCAGGGTAGATTATTGCTTTGTAGAAGAAAATCTTTGAACGTTAACGGTCTCTGTTTTTTCACCATCAACTCTCACTCTTGGACACACAGTTTTTGAAATGTCAGTTCTTTAGGGCAACAGTTCTAATTTTTGTTTCGCTTAGTGTAAGTAAATAGATCTGACTGTGAGTTTTTGTTCAGAGATCCCAGGAGAGTGGCATGCATGCTCAGCAGAGAGACTTCTCACTGCAACCTCCCTCGAACATATTGATCAGGAATGCTTATTGGCGTCAGCCCTGTGAATAAAATGCTGCTCTATTGAGTTCAGTTCCCCACTGGGCAACTGAATGAAGAGACAAAAACCTTTAGCACTTTTTTGTGGACTGCTATTCAGCTCAAATCCTAAGCCTAATGACGTCACCGGTAGGAAGAGAAAAATTGAAAATGGCACCTTTGTAAACTGCACCTTTTGAAATGACAATGTATATATCTGTTTTTCTTTTCTTTTCCCCCCTTTCTGTCAGTTTTATGTTATGTGTTGCAGCTTCTCCAGCAGATCGAGAAGAGCGCCGGATTTGGTGTTTATAAAATCAAGGGCAGATAAATAGTGTTGTTCTCCGGCTCTTCACTCAGAATCATTTGTTGACATCAGTGAGAAGAAGAGGCTTGACATGTGCATCCAGATACATATCCCTGCTGGAATCAACCATCCCATTAACATTTAAAACCCTGGAACATGAAAAATGACAGTGTTTATACAGATTCAGTGTACAGAATGAGCAACCTTCTGTATCCACATTATAGCAATTTTTAAGTTATAGTGTGGTGTGAGGAGTGGGAAATAAACTTTTCATATTTTTATTCTTGTGATTTTAAGCACTTAAATGTTGTGGGAAAAATGATTGTTTTTTTTAATCTCTGAAATCATTTGAAATAATCCAACATGTTGAGTCCACTCAGTATGTGTTTTAAAATTAGAACCTTTTGATCTGCCTCTAACTTTTCACCCTTTTGATCTGTTTGACTTCAATTCATCGTGTTTTCCCTGAGCCTCAGAATGACTTTATGTAGTCAAGTGATTTCCCATATATCATTTATTTATTTAGTAATTAATTTATTTGTGTATTAATCTATGAGCTATGTATTTAATATTAAATAATGCACAGTCCTTCATGAGATTTTACGATAAACTTCGGGCTTTCTCAGTGGTCCTTTGTTTTCTGTTTGGTTGGAATATAGGGCAGTACAGTTTGGGTGCTCTTGTCAGAGACAGTTTGTGTGCTGCTATTTCGTAACAGTTTTTTGCGGCAGCCGGGGTTTAAGAGACCTTTCCTGGGTAGTGTGTGAGCTCCTGTCGTCCCCTTCACAGGTGAGGAGACATAAGAAGGGTCCAGACAGTTATGGAGGAGTGAGTGCTCAGAGGAAGAACGTTTGGGGGCAACTGAGCTGGCCAGGAGGCTGGGCTCAGTATCGCTATCTGGTGTAGCATAGCCACTCTTATCCTCTTGTAACTCCTCTTGCTCCTCCTCTTCATCATCGTCACAGCACAATGCATGGTACAGAATTTTGTCACTGAAGCGGACTCTTTCTCTTGTGCCAGAGGTACGGGAAGTCTTGTGGCTGTGCGTGGAGCTGCTGGCCTCCTCGCTCGATGAATCTGGAGTAATAATGCGTGGCCCATTGGGGATGGGCAGCCCGCCATTCATCTGAGAGTAGACAGACGCAGTGGTGGGGGGTGGGGTGGGGGTTTGTGTTTGGGTGAGGTTGGTCCCACGACCCATCTCCTGCTGTGGATCTCCTGGTTGCCCGCAAGATCTGCGAGCGGCTGCACCAGCAGCCTCCAGATAACTGCAGAACTCCCAGCTGTCAGAAAGGACATCTGCATTGAGGAAGTCCAATCGGAAGGCCTCTCCCAAGCCCCGCTCACTGCTGGACGTGCTGCTGGCTGTGGCCACGGTCCAGTCATCTGGCTCCAGGTCAAAGTCAAAGTCAGACGTTAGTTTATCGATTTGACCCACCACCTGTGAAAGAGAATAAACAGTTTTAGGTAAAAGATTTTTTAACCTTAACAGCCACAAAGATCCAATCATAAATCTCTGAACAATGGTTCATATATTTAAGAATTGCTACTAAATTTTTTATGTTGTGCCAAGATTTCCAGAGAATGAATCAATAGCCAACTGTAGTGACTTTTACCTCATGACCTCAAGTTAATGATAAACTTCTCTAAAGCTAATGGATTAGTTTAAGCAATATCTGGTGCAATTATGTCTCTCTTAGATTGAATTGCATTTACTTTCCTAACTCCTGTTTTGGAATCAAGATCTAATTCTACTTCTTGTTCGTTTACGACCAAGCGCTTACAAAAATTCAACTTGACCTTTACTTTATGTTTAGTCCTATAGTAAGTAGCATAAAGTGCATTTTACCTCCAATATGTCCTTGTTATCATTTACCTCCAAAGGCCTCTGTGTCCAAAGGTAAGCTTACGAAGGCAAAATAATTAGGATAAAAGCTAAAAGTTACATTTCTGAAAAAATGATGCGTAATAATGTATATTAAGCTTTATATACATAGCAAAAAGTGCACGTATCACCTGTTCTGTTTTGGCTGGACTTTTATATGCTAACATAATTAGAACACATAGCATGTGCACTTTTGCCATTTTTGCATATTTATGTCATGAATGCATATTGAAAAAGAAATATTTTTGCACTTGTAGGAAAAAAATGCAACGAGGGGATAATGGTCTTACTTTTTGCAGACACAGTACATGAATAGACCGACTCCAATTATATGAAATCTCTAGATGTTTCGCATGCCCCTGAATTGCCCCCCACTGGGAAGTTTAACAAAAGCCAACATTTACTCAGTTTGCCTTTACAGCTTGCCATTACTCTCTTTTGATCCATAAATCTATAATTGTTTGTTCATAGTTTGGAAATTGTCTTTATTTCCACCAAGCTTTTCCTCAGACAGGTGTTAAAAAATTTGCTTCATGTTATATTAAGACAAAATTAAACAATCCTTTGGAATGAGCCTGTAGCATGAAAGAGACTTGAGACAGAAAAGGCACCACGTGCACCAAAGAATCCTCTCAGACCAAGCTGTGTATCCTAAATCCAGTAGCTGATTCATTTTAAAATGAGATAAACCTTCTTAGACCTATAGCTTTACAGTATGAACCCCTAATCCAGTGCTTTTGATGCCTGCACTTTGATGTTAATTGTAGTGCTATTGTAATGCCCATGTCAAACAAAATAAACTCAAATGTTCACCTGCTGCACAGAAATGTACCACAAAAGCATTTCATTTATTGTTACCTCAAAATTAACCTCAATGCCTTTGTCATCAGCTTTGTCATTGAGTGTTTGATGAATAGAAAGCACTTCAGTGGAAATCATGCTGGTTTGCTGACAGCACCTAAAATCCGAGCCCTCTATACTTGACATTTTAGCACCTTTAATCAGCATGTTCTGCTCTCAACAACAATCTATTGTGAAATGAAAACACTCAGCATTCATGTAGCTTGTAAATGATACATTTCCCCAAACTATTCAGCAATTAAGCACAGTGTTTTGAACTCAGAAAACTTTTTTTTAGAATGTGTACACCTCGATTTGCCCTGTAATTGCTGCCGAACAGCAGAGAAAGTGTAGTTTCACCCTGAGATTTGTTGAATATGATCTGTTTTCGCCCCCCCATAATTATTTGCAGTGCTTGCTTCTTTCTGACTCTTATGACTACAAAATGAGTATGCTTGTATCAAAAACTCCAAGTCTTATCTCTGTATGTGGAATTGCTATTGTAATTCATTCTTTGTCCAACTTTAAAAGCTGTAAATTCAAACTTGCTGCTCGTGTGCTCAATAAAAAGCTTAAGAATAAAACTGAATCAATCTTCCATCCTAAATTTGGCTCAAGCATGGTTAGATTCTCCTTGCTGCTGTTTTATCTCAATCCTGAATTTTTCTTGGTGCTGATAAGTCAAAGCACCTGCATTTTGAATCTGGCTGCATACCTCTGCACGCACAGCATTGGCTCATCTGTCAATGAGCTTCTCTGCAGATCTGCCAGTTATGGCATCATGCACCTCATGAGTACCTGGACTGTGCTTTTCCACTGGCATGCTGCCCGGAGGGAACTAGGCTGTATGAATCCTCTAATCCTTGAATTACTCCACCTGTTTGCTGTGTGATTTGCAGACTTTTACTCATGGAGCTGTTAATGTAAGATGTTTTCAGGGCCAGAGGAGTCTGAATAGCTTTGTTTACTTGATTGCAAAACCTAATTTAATCAGTGTGTTAAAAGAATAGCTATCAGATGTATTTCTCAACCCTGCTATTAAACCCGAATTTATTATTGTTTGGTTAGTAGTTATTGCCATGAGCAACAAGTCATTTTTATATATCTTCTAATTTGCGTTTAAACAGATGGAGCACTTACAGCATACCGTGGTAAGTTCAGAGAAAGGTAACAGGTAATGCACAAATCGAGATTCTAGTTGCCAAATACATAGTGTTTGCTGTACCTCTGCAGTGACCCTGAACCTGCTTATTTTCTATTTTAAAAGGCATTCCTGCATGCTTCAACTGTTTAGCGTGACCTCTCCCTGCAGTATGTAGTGGGCTAATTTAGCTTGATAACAGTTTCAGCCTGAAGGATCTGCTGATTCTTTTTGTCACAATGCTGCACATGCTCAATGCAACAACAAAGAAGTCTAGTCTCTGCTTTTTTTCCTCCAGAGTGTGTGATGAAGGATCTATGGATGGAATTGGATGAGAAGATTATTTTAGCACAAAGGATGAATGAACACATAAGGAACAAGTTATTAACACTGTGCACAATGTGTTGGAAATAGCAGATGCATTATGAGAATGCATTACGAAGTAATTATGAAACGTGTAACACGGAACTTTATCTCATGTGGACATCACTGCACGTGGGTTATTAATCATATACTGGAAAAATAAATAAATAAATGAAAGCATTCCAGAGATCATGTACACAAACAAGCTATAACCCCCCCGTGCGTATGGTTTTTATTGTCTGAAACATAGGCCTACAAGGTAAATAGTTGTTAGCTCATAAGGTGCTTATATTGAGTTCTCTTTTGTTTTTATTTCCTCCAAAAATGTAAAAATTCTGGAAGCTTAAAGTTGTGATAAACCTCTGGAGTCAGGCTGTGTATCCCCAACAGACTTCACGGCACATTCATACTACAAAGTTTATGATGCGGTGATGGCATATCCTTGTGACTGAAAAGACTCCATTTGCAACACAGTTAAGCAGTAATGTGTAGTATAAGCATGGATATAAAGTGCTGGGGATTAGACTTTAACTTCAGTCTATAATTTTCTCTCCATGCCTCTGCTGACAACTTCACTTACTTGCTTTACTGTAAATGCTGTCTTATAGAAGCTATTAAAAAGTATGATGACTATAACAATAACTATGATTTTCTGTGTGGGAATGGTAAGCAGAACATGATTTGTTTATTTTAGATTAACGGTTGCCCAGGAAGAATCGCACACACAAACTGAGTAATAAATGGCATTGTAATTTTTTTTTCTGTTTCATTGCACACTATCAGCCAGCAGTCACAAGTCAATTGAGAGCATATCACCTGATCAACAGAGAGTTGAGTCATTTCAAAGCTCTTTGAGGTGCTTTAAAAGAGAGGCTGCCTCAGTAGCATCAGGTGAGGTTTTATTACTGTACCTCAACACCTGTCTGAAATGATGGTCTGGGTAATTGAGGGTCAGACTGAAAGAGGGCACCCTCCAGCCTTGTCTGTAACAGAAAGGCAGAGTGACGGAAAAGACAGGCAAGGATTATCTAGCACAGATTTGTGTAAAAACTATTAATGAAGCCCCCCCTCAGGAGTGGTGATTTTTCTGTAATATTCAGCACCACCTGGTCTCTTGATTTATTTATTGTAGCTGGGCACCTGATTTCTTTCTCCCAAAGTGAGTGTCTTTTCTCTCTTACGGCTAATTAAAATTGTACCAGAACATTAGTACTGTAACATTTTTTCCCAGATCTGATGTTTAATATGTTGTTGAAAATTTCAGACAGAGGTCAAAATCAGCAAATGTGAAAATTTAGGTGTGAAATTGCCTCTGATGAGGAGGGTATATTTACCACATGTTCTAATCACTCAGTTGGTCTTTAAGCAGATGTTTAACTGGAATTGCTTGTTTTGATGCGCATTGATGGTTTTCTGTGTGGAAAGATTTTTGTTAGCTGTCTAGTAAACAGATGGGAATTACAATTCTTTGCAAGTCTTACATAAAAGTGCATCTTTAACATGTTTCTAATGATGCCAGTAGAAAGGGTATCTGGTTTTCCATATGCATTACATATTTTAGTGTTTACCAGAAAGTAGAAAACAGCTCTGAAATATGCTATCAGTAGCAATGCAGTTTGTACATATGTAAAAAATAAATCAGGTGTGAGTTACCAAAATAAATGAGACATAACACCCTCACTGGGTTCATTTGAAATGCACGCAGTATGAGTGAATTTTCTGTGGATCACTTCATTACGCTGTGTTCAAGTGGCCTCTCTCCATCTGTTCCTGTGCCACCCGTTCTTCCAGGAGTCATTTTCAGAGCAGACTGAGAGAAGTTTGCAGTGCTTGTTCGTTAATTATGCAGCATCCAGCGTCTAGCATAGCTTTGCTTTTTTTTCATGGGAAAATCTCAAATGTTCAGAGGCGCTATTCAAACAAATCTAAGTGTTATTTCTTTCTCAACATGTCACAATAGATTTCCAGCCCTCCACTGTGCAGCACTTTCAGCACTGAAAGCGGTTAATGCCAGTTAGGAAGTCTCAGCAATTATCAAAATGGCCTTGCATGCTGGCTTTGTAAGTAAAGGCTTCACAAATATTGTTTTAATGCAGTTAACTCCAGCAGTTTTGCAGCTCCTTCTTACTCTGTATCCTCTCCTTATTTCCCCTCAATTGAATTCTCCTCAAGCCGAGAAGAGGGAGGCATCCAAGCCACTCATATTTTTGTGATATGGTTTATCTTATCCCCCAGAACCTAATTTATCATCCCCGACTTACTCTGAAAGGACATATTTACCAGATTCACTAGCAAAATTGTCCAGTGACTTGTAAACTTGTGCAGTCTCTTCCAGACATCTTTATTCACTACTGGATAAAATGGAATTCTGGGAGCATTTTAAAATTTGTAATGTACTGAACATTACCCTGCTGTATGTGAAGAACATGCAAGTATTTCATATCTGCACAGAATGTTGCTTGGCTTGAGAGTTTAGACTTCATTGAGTAAAAGCTTCGGGAAGAAATTTACACATGACATTGTTTGCTTGGAGTGTGATTAGGGTTGCGCATCGGGGCAGAGTAATGCAGTACCATTGATAACAACTTAACCACAGTGTCTCTGTTTCAAAACGGAGCAAACTACAAACTAATTTATGAATCACTTTAATAAAGCTTAACATTTTTTCAGCTGCCCTTCAGAATATATTTTTCCAGACTGTGTGAACTTAGGTTAATGCAGAGGAATAGATGCTGCATCATTCCCCCCTAATCATATGCATGAAAGGAGACGGGGCTGCTTAACAGAGGGTTTGCAAACGTGATTCAGATGACAAATGAATATCCGTTACTCTTCATGTCAGATAATATGCACACGCAAGCAAGGTCTTGAAAAATCTTGTGTAACATAAAAAGTGGATGAGAGACAAGATCCAAAGCATTGTCTAGTCTCAGTTTTGTTTTTTTGTCTTGTCAGATCCCCCAGTTTTTATTTTATTTACAGTTGAATAAAAATGTTTTCAAACATACAAAGAAAATCTGTTGATATAACAGGTGTGAAATACTTCCGTTGTGCTGCTTTGCCGTTAGCTTCCCCCATGTTTCCTCAGCTCTCCTGCTAGGTGTGCTAAAGAACAACAGTGATTTGAACAGTTCATCACATTGTTACAGTATCTTATTTATGGTTTTGAATCTGGAGCAGATAGTTATCTGATCCAAATCAGTGCAGTTTGGTGCATCCCTCTAATCACAGCAGAGTCAATGGTGTCGCTGATTTACGGTATGATATATAATACATTAAGTATCTTGACAGACCTAATTTCAGCTTATTTATCACATCAGAATTTTCCCCCTAAAATCTGTATTGACATCTTACCCCAGAAAACCTATTATCACCCAGTGTGTAACTGAATCATTGTGCCACTGATCTTGGACCGTTCTGTGGGACATGTTACAAAAATTAAAGAAGACCTACTTGAGATCGGTTAGCTTCTCATGCATTTCCGTTGTACAAAATTCCATAGTACTTTGTACTAGCCAAGTATATTGAGCATGGTCGGGATTTGAATACAGTTCACTCTGCAGACCAATGAGTCACTGGGCAGAAGGCATTGCAGACAAGCTAGGGGGACCTGATTAGGGTCAGGCCATCTTGATTGCTCAGATGTATTGCTTAGTGTTGGCACAGGGATAAATGTCCTTTGAAGTGTTCGCTGGAAGCATTTGGTGTAATTATCCTGTCATGAGAGGGGCTATAAGCTTGAGACTTCATTAGGCACATGCCTGCTGCTTTTTCATCTTTTCTCAAAAAACACTCATCTTTATGGAGGCCTTAAAGTGCTAAACAACGCTGTGATGAGCGTACGGCCAGTACCTCCTGACAACTCACTAATCAAAAGCATCATTACAAACTTCAGCACATAATGGGCCTCATTTATCCCTGTGGGGCTTTAGAAGAGGTGGGCTTCTGAAGTCCCTGTAGGCCTGGGCAATCAACCACTTTCTTGGCCAAATTTAGGTCATTAGACTGTTAGACTGGACTGTCTTGTATTCGAACTCTATGGCAAATTTGGAAGGTTTATCATATCATACTTCGAGCGGCTATGGGTTGTACAATCAGTGAGGGAGGAAAATGGGAAGATTGTCTTCCAGCAATAGGGAGGTAGCAGATGCAGCATGTGTTGGTGCTGGCAGAGCACACTGATCATTTATTGAGGTTCTCCTTCATTGCTTCTATCCGTGTTGAGAGGCCTAGTGCCGGTAATGACCAGAAAAAGATGGTAGGGCCACGCTACGGGGCTCCTCAGTCTGTCTGCTTCCTTGAGATAGCAGGTGGATTAGGCCTGTGTACCGTCAGGTCATGCTGGTCACATGCAAGGAAAAATGGATCATGTGAGTGCAGTCAGGCCACACTGACCCATTTTAATGACTCAGAGTTTTTATTAGCAACATGGTGTCTTTCTGTCAAAGGCCATTGAAGGTGTAAAGCGATAGTAGTTTATATGTGTTTTTGTGGGTTGGGTTGAAGGGTAAATGTATTTGACCTGCACTGGAAAATGGGGGGAATCTCTTGGGCAGAGGGTAGAATACCACAAACTGCAAGTCTGTCTCCATGCCAGCCAATAAGCAGATAATAAGTGTATCCCGACGAGGGGGAGATGGGGAAATACACAGTCCATTCTATAGCTGCATGCTTATCCCATTTTATGCCAATGACTAATCATAATTTCAATGTTTTAAATAAATTTAGATTTAGCGTACTTACAGTTGATCTGATTTGTTACAGTAACAATTTCTCATGTAATTCCTACTATGGCAGTAAATTGGTGTAAACATGTTACTACATTAACATATCACAGCAGAATATAAACACATTTTCTGGGCTGTCAAAGCTCATTTGCATCAGGCGATGTGCATAATCGAGCAAACAGTTAATGTTGATGGAATATTAAATATATACCCATCTCATTACTGACTGAATTAATATGTTGAAATAATTGAAGTTGGGTGCATCTTGGGGTTTGAGTTATTTATTTGTGCTGTATTTTAGTGGAGAGCACCGACATATATAAGCAGCAACAGTGGTAGTCCAAGCTTTACATCGTTTGAAATGGTTTTGATCAGCATTGGCCAAAATAGTCAGGCAAACAAAGATGTATATCTGCATGTTAGTCTCCATCTTCTAAATTTGTAAATTCTAATAATCACTTGTAAAACACCTCAGAATCAAAATGATTTTATGAAAAGAAACAGGAAACAGATGCATGAAGGGGCGGACAGATTGAAAAGCCAAACAGAAGGTGAAAGACTGACAGGGAAAATAATCATAATCTTCATGCAGTTTTATTTTTACTTTTAACTTATTTTTTTATTCTTCTGTCTGCTTTACTCCTGCTTTTCTATCCATCTGTGAGGACATATTCATACCTTTAAAAATATGTTCTACAATAAAACACCATTTGCACCTCTCACATTACCACTGACATGCAGATTCACACATTGCCATTGATCACCTGCTCTCTTTCTGTAATTAAAAGTCCTTACAATGCAGTCGTCTTTCCTGGGTTGTGGCTGAAAATATTGCCTAACAACACATCAGTAATGAAGCAGGAGTTACTTTTTTCCCCCCAACTCTAGGAGTGTAAATGGAATTGCAAACCCAGCACACCAAGTTGTTAAAAAACTAACTTGAAGACAAAGGGTTTTTTTAAACAGGAGACAACATGTTTTTTTTCTCTTTCCTTAAAAGAATCTGTGGTCAAATCTATCAGCTCAGTTAGTGGAGAAGTAGAACAGGCAGCTGTATGTGTGGTCAGCTTTTGAAAGATCTGATATGTGGATGTGTAAATCTCAATGACTCCACCCACACAGCTTGCTGTTAATCACCCGTGTATCATGTATGCCAGCAACTGAACTTTATTGCAAAATGTCTCATCTTCTGCCAAGACAATGGGTGGTCTATAAAGCCTTTATCATATCACAATATTTCAAGTACAGGTGATTACAACTTGCAGGCAGCAGCATTTATAAATGTATGCAAATTGAGGACATTTCCATCCTTCTTTTCCAATAAGCTACGGCCATTAACATACTACCTAATTTTAAGTGTCAATCTCTTGAAATAAGGTGCTGGGAGCAGCAGCATTATAGCGCAATAGTAGCAATACAGCACAAGTCAAATTTAAGCACAAACGTAGATGGGGTAGTGTTTTCCCCAGAAAGTATAAAATAACTGCTTAAAACTTTAACATAACAAAAATGAAGGTAACTTAAGCCTGTAACTCTTCAGGAACCTCATAAAATTATAAAAGTATTTTCTGCTTGTAATGATGTAACTCTGAGAAAAGTCTGGGAAAAGCCGGGCTTTTTAACCAGTTGCTTACAGCCCTGCTTTACCACCATATAGTAATGATTTCGATCCACTGTTTGCTCTTCCTGTCATACGGAGTGCAACTAGCGGAAGCATTTGGTGGAGTCTAGTCTGCAGTATGTGCATTGACAGTTCATTGTGATAGTACATATTTTGAAGAATGTATTAATACTTTGGACAAACCTACTGAAAACTGCACAGAAATACCATTTTCATATCATGAAATGCTTTCTGAACTATTCCAAATTCATTACAAGCAACATTTGAACCCCTACAATATATATTACACACTAAGTACTGAGAAAGTAAAAGAAGCTGAGAAACAGTGGTGTCTGACAGTGCATAGATGTTCTCTTCCTTTTTTCAATCCTGTCTAAAACAGTAAATAAAATCAAGCAGCAACATCAAAACAACATAAAAAGGACGCCTTACCAAGTAGAAAGGTCTACTAACATGCACTGAGCGCAGGAGATTATGTTCCTCCACCTCTTTGTTGCTACGTTATTGGTGCAAAATTAGTTGCCTCATACTAGATAAATAAGTGATTTGTTAGGGTCAGTGTTTGTTAATAATCTTTGTTTGTGATTTAAGTGATTTTTAACAGCTTGTCATTGTATGGCCACAGAACATTTTCTATTGTATGTTTGCATGGAAGTTTAAAACAAGCCCATTGCTGATAATCAGTGTCAATAAAGTAAAAATGGTAATGTTTTTCTGTCCGATTGATTATAAATGTCAAACATTCATAAATAAATAACCAGTAACACTATCTATCAGGGGTGCAACGATATTCGTATCGATATTGAACCGTTCGATACAGTGCTTTCGGTTCGGTACGCATATGTATCGAACAATACAACATTTGTAATTTATTTTATCAACTTTCCTTCTGACGATGCTGTCTGTGTTGAGCGCTCAGTGAATCTGCGTTCGACTACTCCGCCTAGGCTGCACTGTCGAGCGCAGATCCACTGAGCGCTCAACACAGACAGCATCGTCAGAAGGAAGAGCGCAGGGCAAGCTAGCGAGAGAGAAGTTAAGCTCTCCTTGCAACATGGACCTCCCCCACCCTCATTCAGATCTGGCGTTTGGAATTATTTTGGTTTTCATGTGACGTATGACCCTGAAGGTAAGCGAGTCATGGACTAAAGTAAAACAGTATGTTGGATGTGCCATGCAATGCTCAATTACATGGGTGGGAACTAGTGTGTTAGCGCAGTTAGCTCGTTAACGTGTTGGCCGTCTAGCCCCATGCACGGGGCGATCGTTAACGGAGATTTGCCGTGTTGTGGCGTTAAGGTCATTTCAACGAGATTAACGCTGACAGCACTAGTGGGAACACAACGAATATGACTGCACATTTACGCCGACATCATCCTAGTGCAAAGACAAGTGGAAGCATACAAAAACAAGCAAGCATGCTACTAACTTTAGCCGAGTCATTTAGACAGCTGTTAGCACATGATTCTCCTTATGCTGCTGAGAATATAGCCCAGAAGAAGCGGATAGTATAGCTTTTATTTTGGAAAGAGACATTTCTTTGTAATAAACTCTCTTTTCCAAAGATGAGTGATTCCTCAATCAGATACAGGGCTCGCAATATCGCTAGCCCGACGTCCCGGGGCTAGCGATTTTTTTTTCAGTCGGGCTACCAAAATCTATCTCTGCCCTGCCCGTAGGACGGAAAAATATATGTCAATGCTTTTGCATTCTTTCAGAAATGTAGCTGGGTAATTATGTCATTGGCATCGGTGAGCCACTGTCAATATGTGACATATTGAAATCGCGTTTGAATTTGCGCTTGTTTTTTTTGCTTTCAATTTGCAATCGTGCGAACTGTGTATAGAGAGCGACAGCACCGATCTGTGAGTGATGATAATTTGTGCACCAATTCCTCTGACATCGTCTTATTAATTGTTAGCTTACTATGCAAACATGACAAGTGAAATCTCCCGCAGCAAGCTTAAACATGTGAGAGGTTGATCGCGCAGAGAATCGCTGAGCTTATGTGAGTGCATGTGTAAAAGCAGCAGGAGAAGTTATGACAAATCAGACTATAAGGCAAAAAGAAAGTGCAGCTTTATGGTTTCATGGACAAACGAATTTCTTTGGCTGCAATATGATGAGCTAAATAACCAGGGCTGCACATAAGTGGTCCGCAGGTGCGCATTCGCTGTCAAAATAAAAAACACGCACAAGGGTTAGGGTTAAATTTAAAAACTGTACTTTTGAGTTAAAATATATATTTATAATTTTAATAAATGACAAATTAAAAAGGCATGAACATTTTTTTGTATCGAAAAAATATCGAACCGTGACACCAAAGTATCGAACCGAACCGAACCGTGAATTTTGTGTATCGTTGCACCCCTACTATCTATATATTTTTACATAATGCATCTGCCATGATGAAGTCTTGAACAAACATTGGGCTAAAGTACGATAAATCAACAGACTACTTGCTGCATGTTTCAGTTCACTGTGACTTTCACTTCACTTGTTCTACATTTCATTTTGTTTTAACATAAGCTTAGTTTCCATTGCAGCTAAATGTTGTCTGACAATGGCTGAACTGTTCGGGGCTGAGAGAGCAGCAGCTAACCCTACTATTAATACAGGGCATGCAATCAATATGCCAGTGGCATTTCTAGGTTTCCTTGGCCTGCAGCGCTTATCTTAATGGAGGTGTGCTCCCATTTTCTTTTATAGTGTGAACACATATATCATTACCCAACAAATATAGCTAGATCTACAGGCCTTTGTGAAAACACTGAGGCACAGAGGAGAAAAAACCCCCAAAAAACTAATGCAATTTATTTTTATTTTAACCTTCTCTCTGAGCCTTTATGGAAGCAATGATGGACCTCAGGAATATTCAATTGCTGTTTCACTTCTGCTCCATCTTCTTTGGCCTTTAGTGAAGATTGGCTATCCAGTGTTTGTGGCAGCATTATTACTCAGAACCATACCACAGAGGATGATGCGGTGTGCATTAGTGGGCAGAAACACATTTCTGTGGAGAAGCATTTTCATTCATCCTCCTTCAAGCTTACCTGGAGTTTCCTTGAAATGATACATGCTTAGTCAGATAGTACATTGTCCTACTAAAAGAGTGTGACCATGTTCAGGTGCAACTGCTATGCCAGCCAAGGATGAATAATTTGTAGCTCCTGAAAACTTTGCAGCTGTTTGAAAGCAAACTCATACAATATGGACAATGACAATCTTTGCCAGAATGACAAATGCTAACCTGCTAATCTCTATCATAATAAATCAAATCATCTTATGACCACATTTTTAACTCCTGTTGTAGATCAACTCTTTTTTGGGGGCTACACTGTTTACCTGGGGAAAGAAAGTCTCTTCTGACCTCTTATCAACAAAGCATTTTCATCCGCAGCCCTTTAACTGTGACTCACTGTCTGGAGGAGTGAGGTGTTTAAAATAAGCGTGGTATCTTACCTTCCCACAATAACCGCTATGCTATCCTATTTACAGTGATATATATTATCTAAAGGTGTTATTGACATAATCCTCAACTTTAAAATAGTTCCAAAAACACACATCTCATTTAGTACAAATACATTTCCACAGTAAATACGTGATCTTTCAAAAGAAATGTCTCTTTAATAATTGTGCTAGTTTCCCCTGAATCACAGATTGAAGCAGAGAACCCTCTGCACTGAAGGCTTCAAGATATAACAACATGTGCCTGCTCTATTAAGAAAGACACTGCAGATTAAATTTGTGTACTCGTAAAATGTTTGTTTGAGCTCTTACACCCATGAGTTTTACCTGTTGAGGTGCTACCACTTATGAACCAGAAAATGTGCCCATATCTCTGTGAAATCACCCTGGCTTCTGTTACTGTGTTCGCAATGTCCAGTGGAACAAATCAATGATTGCTCTCTTGATGAGAGAGTTTTGACTATAATTTTTTTTTATAATAGAATTGTTCTTGTGAACATCCATTTAATACTTTTACCATCAAAGGTAGAGCCCAGTGTTTCTCTTGCAGGTGTGTAACAGCAGCATCATTATGCTGGAAATCAAACAAGCTAAGACCATGCACTTACACATGCTTTGACTGAACGATGATAGCGCCCCTCCTTCCCCACCGTGGTTATGAAGTAGGCCACAGATATTGGCGTGGCTTGCTCTCCTACCTCTTTCTCTCAAAACAATTTGTCATTGCTTCCAGGGTTCTGCCATTTCTATCTGTGACAATCTGTAGGGCGGTCGCCTCAGAGAGTGACAAAACCTGTCACAGTGCGTCACTTTCACTCTCTCTTTGGCAAGCGGCAGGACATCTTTGAGTTGGCAGCACCTTTATCAGATATGGCAGTTCCTAAAGCTCTGCCTATAACAGCAGGCAAGTTGGAGGAAAAGAGCTGGTGACTTTACAGAGACCTATTTGCAAACAAAATCACTGGGAGACATTTCCCACAAGGCACCATCTGGCTGCCACATATACCTGCCTCCATCACTCCCTTGCCACCACCGGGTTTCCTATTTATAGGAACTCTCCTGTCCACCCACCCAAAGAATGCATCTTGTAAAACAGCAACTAAAATCTAGCAAACTGTAGATATTCCTTCAGGCAATCAATCATCAGGGTGACAGATGTCAACACATCTCCCCCTTAATGTGTGGATAACATCTTCTTAACAGTCTGCTGTCGCTAACAATGGAAATGAACAAGCAGCCGGCTTCTTGCCAGACTTCGCAGAGATAGCAAGTCCAGCAGTGACCTTCTTTGTCATTATCTGAACTCTTCTCCTATATTTAGCTTGGCTCTAAGTCGCGAGACAAACTGTGAAAACGACAGAAACGCCTAAACTGAAGGTACCGTGTATGATATAATGTTTGTGTATTCTGGATTTTCTTTAGCAGAATTTGCGATGATTTTGGAAGTCAGCTGTCAACCATCATTGAAGTATCAGAATTATCAATAAAACAATTAGTGTTTCTGTAAGCGTTGTAGGTTGCATTCTGATTATTGGTATTATGTTATTGAACGTGCATCCCCAAACGAGCACAGAATACTGAGAGCGAAACAGACGTGCACTTGCAAGCTTGTTAGACATTTGCAGTATTTTGATATGGTCCACAGTGACTACGTTTTGAATGCTTTAAGGACACTCACAGCAATGTACTACTTTGATTGGAATGCTGAAATGTTAAATATAATTAAACTTAAGCAAATAAAAACTGCAAAATTCATCCTGACTAATAGATGTTCTCTCTGCCTCCATGCACTCTTTATCATGTTTTTATCTGCACATTTCACATATCCTCCCCTTTATTTTTTTCCTAATCCAAGGTTTTATCATCTGAGAGCAATACTGAACTTTAAACAACTTCCAATGTAAAATACAGCCTATGAATTAGTCATCAAAATCCAGATGTTTTGTCATTGTTCCCCATTAAGTAAAAGCCTCTTTCTTTCTTTCTCTCTCTCTCAGTTTTGGATAGATTTCATCAAGCATCTCGTCAAGAGAACAATTAGTCAATGTGCATGGATCAGTTCCTTTAATTACATATTGAAATACTACCCATAAGCCCAAAAACATATTGATTACGTGCCTGAAATGAGGCAAGAATACATATATGTCCCCCTTGGAGAAATATCACAGCCTATTTTCTGCTTAACAATTCTCTTGATTTGTGATTTAATGTGTCTATCTCTTTCTGTGTGTGTGTGTCTCTTGATAATTATATGTTGCCGAGTTGGCAGGGAAACACGATGGTGTTTGGAGAAGCGTTACCTCGGTCACACAACCCCTTTGGGCAAAAGGAGCCTGGTAAACACATCTCACAAAAGTGAGAGGAAAGAAAATATTTAACTAGGACAGTATTTTATTGCATATTTAAATAAATAAATAATTTAAAGAATACATTTAAAATTAATATATGCATGACTCATTTGTTTTATACTAAGCCAGAAGTCTGCCCTCGTGCCCTTTTTGGCCTGTCAAGCTCAAATACGGCATAGTAGACAGTTTAGGGGCAAGAAATCCACGGCTACCCAACCCAAATATCTTCTGAAGTCTGAGGGGGAAAATGCTGTCTGTATTGACCTCTGTAAACTCTCCTGCTGAGTTCTTGGTCTTAGTCACTCATTTTGAGCCTCATTGAATAAAAAAATAAATATGATTTTGTAAATCTTTAATAATGTTTGAAAATGGAGACTTAACAGCGGTATTGTTCAACTTGTCCATTGGCTATCAACTGGCCAACCACAATTGTTTCACAGTCAAACCCACCTCACCTTATCACATGCAGTTTTTTGCAACCAAGATGGTGACCTCATCTTAAAGCTTAAAGCTTAAAGCAACTTGTGATGTCACAGTAGCTATGTCAGTCGTTCATACTGCCCCTGGTTTTGCTGTGGTATTAATAAAACCAACACAAACACACAGTGCAGCGGGGTTCCCTTTACCTGCATTCTCCAGGGACATTAAAAGGGGCAATTACAGCAGACAAATAACCAATGTACAGTGAAGGTGAACGACAGGAGAGGCAATTTCCCATTCTTTTCTCCTCTCACTTCATCTCCGTTTCATGCGTTGAATTTCTAGTCCATAAACACTGGGCCCATTGTACTGTTGTGTTGACACAAATTGGAAAGAGTGAAGAATGGAGATGTATTGTTCTACGTAAAGCATATTCATCTTTTCAATAAACTTGGCTTTGGCAAGGGAAGAGAGAGTGCGAAGTCAGGCGCAGCATGTAATTAGTTGGTAGAGGTATGGTATGAGGGCCTTGTTGAGCCATCTGTGGAAAACATTTTTGAGGATCGTTCTGACTGAGATTTTGTCGCTTCGTTGTCTTCACCTGCACTTGTCCATGACCCCCTCTCCTATATGCTTTGCTTGCCAGCAAATCCCATCCTCCAAATCTACTGTTTGCAACTCTGCATGATACAACAATCGGTGTTCGCCAAAGCACCTTCTGATACATTCTCCTCGCTTTTCACACACACCGTTCTACAAGGTTCCTGGAAACATTTGAAAAGGGGCTTCATTAATAATCCATGGATTTTGTGTTCATGCATAAATGCGGCGCCAACCTACAAGTGCAAGTCCGTAGTTGGCCACTGTTTTGACACCTTTCATGGGTTTCTCGCTCTCTTTCTTGCAGCCGAGCTTTGATTGATGACAACAAAAGGAGTGGTGAAATCTGAGGGCTGGATGGAGAGATAACTGGCTGGCTGAGAATGACTCAGTCTGTAGCACAGAGTCAGTCTGCTGCAGCCTGGAGGAAGAGACAGCAGTGCAAGAATGAGAGGGAGCAGGAAAGGGAGAAGGTATCACAGGGTAAATGAGGCCTTGCAGTTTGGTAGTGCACATAGCTTCATCATCCTTGGCTCATGTTTGGGAGGCAAACATGACTGGGCTAATGTTGCTTTATTTGAGGAGAGAAACATCACAGAGTCAGAGTGATGTGACCAAACACACAGCAGGGCCTCGCCAGCAGCATTCTATCTAATCAATCTACTGTGGGAGGACAGAAAACACACAAACAGCATGCACTCACAGAACACACACACAACACCCCCCCCCCAAAAAAACAAACAAACAAACAAACAAACAAACAAACAAACAAACAAAAACAAAACAAAAACAAGACTACAGTATATACACACGCATTCTCATACTCATAGCTAAACTCATATCTTCTGGCAGATACTCATACACCCACACAAACACATGCATCAATCACTAGCTCTTTTTTCCCCTATAAAATAAAAAAACACTGTCATAAAGGCACAACGGATATATATGTACAGTGCACGCCAAGTCAGACTGACTGCCAGACTGGCTCATGTTACTTTGATCCTGATGGGAAATGGTGATTATTTGAATGGCAGCATGTCAATCTGACCTCAGGGTTATTGAGATGTTGTTTTTTAATAGACCAGATATAACCCAAAAAAAATGCATATGGCAGCCCTGACTGCATCTATGACATCATCATGCAAATTCCCCTCTTACGTGACCTTGGATTTATCTGCACGGACTCAGAGAACACGTGATGTGATCAGGTCAGTCACGACAGAAAAAAATGTCCCCATCCCTTGGCCCTTTGTAGTCATCGCTTATGAATCGTATTTTTTCTCAAAAGGTGATGGCTACCAGTAATGTTATACAGGTGGGAGGTGCAGTGTGGACATTGGTGTTGGAGTCTCTGGCGTGCTCTCCCTCTTTAAATAGCCCCAGATCTAATCTGCAGACAGCAGCAGAGTTCTGACAGATCTTGCCTTGGTGCCTCCTCCCACTAGGTGACACATTCTTTATTTATTTTTGCTCTCCTCCGCTCTGGTATTCACTCCATGGAGCACTAGCCCCTCAAGCTATTGTCAGTTCTGTTCTCCATCCATGTCTGAAAAACCAAATGGATTTACAGGGTTTACTGTCAACCCCTCCCTTTTTCTGGGCTTATGAATGTGGCACAATCTTCTCTTTCCAATCTTTTATTTCCACACTATCTATCCCTTCATTATGACTTGTTCCTTCTTCACTTTGGGCCACTCCACTGACACTGCCTTTTCTTTGTTTGAGCATTTCTTTTCCGAAATGAATGTAATAATATGTCCTAATCTGAGCATGATATAGTAGATTATCTTAATAAATAAAGTTTATAATGCATTAACGGTTCTCATGAGCGTTTTAAACCTTAATACAAGAGAGTGCCTCTTTTTTTCCCTTTAAAATCAGTAAAAACCACAATTCTCTCATTACTCTGTAATAAAAATGATAACGTAGGTCTAACCTTAATGAAGTATTCATTTTAAATCAAACTAAACCTAGCCAAAATGTAACTATCATCTTGGTAGATCGTAATATGTATTTGTTTTCCAAATGGAGATTGACAACAGCGATGACAAATAATGTCATCTTGTTAATACGGGTGTCAGATCAGGAAATAGTTGTTGTTCTGAAGGGCAGTAATTTCGTTAGTCAGTTTGGAGGACTTGAGTGGTTGACACCAATGTAAAGCTTCTGCTCCCTTAGGCTGCAAATCCTAAAATCTGCAGTGAACATCACTTGTCGGATATAATCAATGCAAATTAATAAGTGGTGGTAAAATTGACATTTTCAGTTGCACATTTTTCATATACTAGATAGAAGAAGCACCTTAAGTGGAACCGCACACTTTATTATATGGCTGAGAAATGACCAGATCTGCAGATTATGATGGCACATAGAAAACTGTTCGCGCCATGCAATTCTAGTCAAAAAGCTGCTATCATTTTATAGTAGTGAGATATTTTCCTTATAATCTGTGTGAAGTCACTGTTCAGTATCAGGTTCACTATTGCACAGCCACAGTTCTCAAAAAGTTTGGGAGCAGAAATTTAAATAAAAACTGAATGCAATGATTTGCAAATCTTATAAACCCATATTTTATTTACGGTAGAATATAGAAAACAAATCAAATGTTGACAATAAGAAAATGTGCAATTTTAAGAAAATAAGGCCATTTTAAATTTGAAAACATCTCAGAAAACTTGGGACATTGGCATGCTTACCACTGTGTAGCATCCCTCCTTGTTTTAACAACAGTCTGTAATTGTCTAGGAACTAAAGAGAACAGTTGTTGGACTTTTTAAGAAGGAAAGTTGTCCCATTCTGATGTAGGATTCTAACTGCTCAACAGTCTTCTTTGTATTTTCTTTTATTTTCTTTTTGTTGCTCCAAATTGATTAAATTGGTAAAAGGTCTGGACTGCAGGGAGGTCAATTCAGCTCCTGGACTCTTCTAATGCAAAAGCCATGGGTTGTGTGATTTAGCATTATTTCACTGAAACCTTCCATGAAAAAGATGCCACCTGGATGGGAGCATATATTGCTCTAATAGCTGTATACATCTTTCAGCATTGATGGTGCTTTTTCTCATATGAAGGCTGCCAATTTTATAGACACTAATGCACCCCTGTACCATGAGAGATTCTGTCTGAGTGAGAGGGTCCTTCACCACCTTTTCCATGTTTTCCAAAAAGAATTTCTGAGTTTAACTCATCTGACCAAAGAGCAGTTTTCCACTTTGCTTCAGTTCAATTTAATTGAGCTTTCCCACAGAGAGGATGGCAGTGTTTCTGGATGATGCTGGCGTATGGGTTCTTTTCATGATAGAGCTTTCACCTGCATTTGTGGATGCAGGTGAACTGTGTTCACAAACAGGGATATCTGGTGTTTCAAGTGTTCCCGAACTTATGCAATGATTCCCATGACAGAATCATGCCTGTTTTATTGTTTTTTGGCCTTTATGTGCAGAGATTTCTCTGGATTTTGATTTTTTTTAGATGATGACTCCAAAATGCTTTTCTTATATCAAATTCAAAATAAGATTTTTTTCATGCAAAGAGTTCTTGTTGAACCTTTCACGTTTTCTTTTTGTATTGTAAATAAATATGGGTTTATGACATTTAAAAATCATTCTGTTTTTATTTTCATTTTAACAGCATCCCAACTTCTTTTGGAATTTGGATTTTAAAAGCCCTGCAGAGACTGGCTTTAACTAAGGTGCAGACATGAAGTTGGCCATAAATAAGTGCAGTCACTGTAGAAATGCCTTATGAGGAGTAATACCTACTGTCTATGCTCCAAAATAAATTAGCAAACTGGCAGGAAAAGCAATATTTCTTAAACTATATTTTTTCAGACTTTGATTTCTTCATCCCAGAAAAACAAACAATTGGCAATTGCGAATAAAGATTCTGAATCATACAAATTTGTTTGTAACATCAAACCAACATGCACATTTTTCAGTCTGTTTCTGTCATTTAAGGCAAGTAGCCCTCCATTAATAATTCCTGCTAAGTTTCATCTAGGGGTTTAAGTGTTCAGGCAAAAGTAACCACTGCATCAGCAGAAGACTTCAAAGCCACTAGATAATCCTAAGGCAGTGGTCTCGTCATGTGTTTCCTTTTTATCTGTTTCAATGTAAATACTGTACATACCACCCCTATTTATTCTGTGGTGACAAGCCTGGAAACGAGCTCATATACAATGCCGCATCATATCTTTGCTTTGCTTTTCCGTGTTTTAGTAAAGGCAGCGACCATGTGCACTCTGCTGTGATCAAAGACAAGAAAACAAAGACTATAGTTCTACTTTATACATTTGTGTGATGACGTGGTGAAATCCATTTCTATGAGATATTCTCTCGACCCTCCTCACTCCATGCACAATTAATTTGATACAAGCTAGAAGCGTAAATCCTAGATGATTATGCTGTGTTCAGGACAACAGCAATGAATATTTTCATCTTCCCAGGACTCAAGAACAGCAGGAGATGAGGAAATTAGTTTTGTTGTATTATGTAGATGCCTGCTCATTTTGCAGCATCGGCAGGATTCAGCAGTTGAGACGGCGGTATTAGGGATGGGGTGGGAGGTTAGGCAGTTAAGGTTGTTAACAGTAAAGCACACATCAAATTTCACAGTACACACTTTCGTCTCATATTTTCTTTGTTTTTTTGGAATGAGAGGTATTCCACGTGTGGTCTGTGGATGATTGTCAGATTGAGTCTCTTGGGCAGTATATTATTGGAATAAGAATATAATCGTTGCAGACCACCCAGTCTTCTCTCCTTAGACCACAAGCACAATTAAAGGCACAGTCTTGCAAGCTGGGAAGTGGCCAGCTGTTCTGGGTTAATAGATGGGTTTGGCCAGACGTCTGCGAGGTGACCGCTAGCTGGCAGCCTGCTGCTGGATAAGGTTGCAGATTGTAAGTGGACATGTACTTTGCTTCCCTCTGTGTGCAGTTGTCGCTGAAGATGATGAAGCACCCTGAATTTTCCCTCCTTCACTGTCTGCAGCTCTCTTGTCTCGCCCTTATTCTACCCTTCCTTACCCTTCTTTCACTAGCCAAGGCCGAAGCAAGCATGCTGACACGTAGGCACTATCCTACTGTACCAGCTCCCTGACTTCAGACCCCAGATGGAGTGTCTCTGTTGACTCAAGGGAGTTCAAGGACTGAAAGAGCATGATAATAAGAAAAGCAGAGCATGAGAGAGACTGCAGAAGGCAGAAACCATGCCCTTTCATAACCCACGTCCCATCTTTGAAAAGAATAACACATAGTGTCAACAGTGCTTACTTGGCACTGTCCTACTGTACTTATACTTGCACTTGCCCTCAAACCTGGAGTTAAATCAGTGAAGGCACAGTCATGATCCACTTTAACCTGGAATCACATGAAAGGGCATGCTAAAATATGTACATTGCTCTAAATATTCACCCAGTGTGTCCTGGTTACAGCTATTTCTTATTTCAGCACTGCTCTGCTTAGCTTAGTGGTTTCATTTGGCATCTGCTCTCATTACCAGAGCAAAAAAAAAAAAAAAAGGAAGGAAGAGAGAACAAGATGGGGGGTTGGTGTGTTCGGTCAGGCACTAATGTTACTCTAGCTTTTCCTGTAGTTGTTGGAGTAGTCTTGTTATTGGTGTTGAACTGAGGCCTTGGTCAGAAATGAACAGTCCTGTGGGCTTCAGGCTGCACGAATAACTAGCGAGGGTTCCCATCCAAGCACTTAGAGTAGAATGAATTATCCATGTGTTACTTTTATGTTATTAAAAATCAAAGATTAAAACATGCTATGTTTGATTGACAAGTCTTTTAATATGCACAAAGGGTTACCATTAATCACAACACAACAGTTTTATTATGTCAAAAGTTTGTCTACATCAGCAGTGTCTGTAAATGTTAGATTACAAAAAATTCTGAATCCAGAAATATGATTGATCGGGAAAAACAAAATGCTGATTTTTTTTCCATCTGCAACTCTTCAATGATGTATGTGACTATACTGTATCTGCTCAATTATTTACATAGTCAAACAAATGGCTGGGCTTCAGAAGTGTTCACTGCATCTAATGCAAAATGAAAGGAAATCAGAGTATGCTAGTGGAGCAATGAATAATAGGTAATGTTTGCAGAGTGTCTGATAGATCCCATCAAAATGCATATGAAATATTCATTTAATGGGCTACACTTTATTTGGATAGTCCAGTGGTGAAAATCGGCATCCCATTAAGTGACTTTAATGTGTCGCTAAAATGCCTAAGGTGTTTCAAAAGCTGCTCATAATTGTGTGAGAAGGAGTCAATATATCTCAGGGCTACAGTTAAACTTATGGTTCGGGTTACTTTAGTTGTACGATGTTCTGAAAGCCTGAAAGCTTTAATGCAGTAAAAAAGAGGGAGGAATACAGGAGCGGAGTCTCTTGCAGCTCTCTTTGGCTTTGCACTGGCCTTATTAGTATTCTGTCTGCAGCAGAGGACAATGGTCTAAATTTAACCAGAAAAATTTAAGGAACTGGCCTCACCATCTTTAAGAGAACAGAGCTGACCAGACCTGCATTGTTCCCACACCTGCTGGAGGACCAGTGTTTGTGTTTTTTGCCTGTGGTCATAATTCCAGTACTTGAGCAACAGTCCTGTATCTAGACTGGATTGGGTGCTTCTAATGACATGCCTCAGTGCTGTTGGCAGGGTGCTTCAGGCCCACACTTACACCAGCATATCCTACTGTTGTATTGCTGGGATTTTGCTCAGAGATGGCTCATTAATAAATACGTACTCTCTCAAGCTGCATGTCATTATTGAGATACACTGATTAGTAAGTAACTTGAAAATGTATCTCAAGACCTCCAGTATGCAGACGATTGTGATTGGTAAACTTGTGTTTACAACTGCAACCATTAATAAGTCAGCACTTAGTGATAGGTATTGTATATAACCAATTTTAAATTGGTTCCAGTACCAGACTTGTCTGCACTAAATTGCTGATAAACACCTAGACAACAGTAACGGGTATCTGTTAGGGTTAGAATGTTACATATTCAAGAAGACATTTGTTTTCCAGCGGAAAGGTTCTAATTGATGACATTTTCTGCAGGTATCATTTTCCTCTCTCTGACACATCACAGGCATCGAAGAGATGATGAATCATGGGGACAATTCAGAAAAAGTCAACAATAATATTCTTCACGTCTTAACAACTACTCCTTTTACAAAAATCTTTGAGAGTAAAAGGCCAGTAAAAATCATTTTTTCACAACACCTGCCCAATAGCGCTTAAATAGTTACCAAAATGCTACTCTGTTTTACACAAACGCAATGGCTTGTTAGGCTTATTGAATCAAGAGCAGGCTGACATGAAAAACCCCACCCCAAATAGTTTAAGCTTAGTGTGAGATGTCTAGACTAGTACCAATAAGAATGTCAGTGAGGAGTATCTATTGATAAAGTCCTAACAGTACGCAAATAGGACAAATGGAATAAATGCGAGAAAAAAGAAATCAGAGTATTCTATGTAATGTCAAAGCAGCCATAGCTTTTAGTCACTCATCTTTCTATTGTCACCCTGAACATGTCACTACTGCCAGATAGCAAAGGCATATCCTCATGCAATCACTGCAGTCCACCCAACTCATTAGCCTCCAGATATCCAGCACTGATCTCAGAAACTTACCGTTCTGCTCCGAGTAATGAAAGTGGCGATAAATGGAGAGCTATGTGGGGAGTGGGAGAAAGTGAAAAAAGAAAGAGCTTCCATCTATCAATTAAATGACAGGGGCCAGAGTGTATGTGGTGAATTAAGAGAATTCGATGGCCCATTTTTCCTCTCACAATGGAAATCATCAACACTAAATACAGCAATAGCAGATGAAGGCAGGAAATCCAATAAAGTATAAAATAGATGGAAAATACAGCCACTGGCTGCCGCAAAAGTTTATAGCAGGTTTGTCATGAGAAAAATTCTCTTCTGCTTTAAAACGAAGTGTCACTATAAGAAGTTGCTTAGATGCGGTGTGGTGCACCTTTCATCAAAGTAATGATGTTGCTAAATTGAACTGCTATGTCAGATTATTTCTTTCTTTATTGCCCTCAATATTGTGAGCACACACCACCACTCGCAAAGGCCAACATTTTCTCCAGCAGTTCTGAGCAATGAAACACTTCTGACAGTTATTTTGACAATCTGGTGTGAAAGGAGGGTAAGAAGTGGGTGGGTGGGCTGTGTGACAATGTTGTTAGCAGTGCCAGCGCTCCTTTTTCCGTCCTTTCCTTGAAGCTTGTTTTCGCTTTTAGTGGTTCGATGCCCCTCAATGAGATGATACCCGAGGCAGCCTCCATTTGTTTGTTTTTGTCTTTCCTCTTTTTCTTTTTTAAGATTATCAAACTGAAATTATCTGCTGCTTTTCCCTTTGTCTATCAAAGTGAGTTACATGCATATTGAGAGTGCAAAATAAAATCCAGTACATTGATCTTTTTGGATCAGAGGTTAGTAAAAAAAAAAATCTAATAATTTTCAACCTTTGTATATCTTATTTAAATAAACTGTTCACAATGCCTGCATATATTATTTATTTAATTGTAATTTTGTTCAGGGATGTGGTAGAACGCATTTTGAAGCCCCACATACAGATGATGTGTTTTGATAGGCTATGTAGCTTAGTTTAGCTGTGAAACAAAGTTTATTCCTCAAGGATATCCACTCGTGTCCGAGAGTTAGAGATCAATAGTGTATCCTCCGCCTCTACTAGGCTCACTGATTTTTAAAAAAAGAAAAAGATGTATATTTGTGAAGTGAAAGTAGCATTTATTGATCTTTATCCCTTTTTTTGTGTCCAAGTGCATAAAATCTGATGCAATCAATTTTAAGTAATTACTCAGATTGCAATTTTTGCAGCAAACAGCATGACAGGTCAGATGATATGTATGAAAGAAATGTACGATGAATAGTATTAAGCCAAAAAACATGTATTAACCCGTGTCAGTAATAGTAACCACCTCTACATTATCTATCATCCATCCACCATGATTATCTTATCTATTAAGACAGCCTCAGAAATGAGAAAAGCCATAGTTTATGGCTGGTTTGGTACTCCTTTCCACTTTGTGAGCACAAACTCATACATATGTATAGGCTTAGGCAGGCAGGCAGGAGTGGGCTGAGAACAGCATGAGGCTGTGTTTTGCACTGTGTATATCTAATTGCCTGACCACCAACAGTTATAGCCAGATTCAAATCCAACACTAAATGTTTCCTGAGCTGTTCCCTGCTTCCCAATCCCAAAGCCAATCTCCCTGGAGCCCCATGGTGGCGGGGCAAAGGCCCATCTACCTGTGGCGCATAGAGGCCGCAGTCAACCTTTAGCAATCTGTCAATCAGGCAGTGACTGTCAGAATGAATTTCAGCCCATCAAGCCCCTGCTACTTCTCCTGCAGACGTTGGCTTCAGAATCCTTGCCCAACTGCCAATGCTATGTCCCTGCAATTAGGCTGAGGAGAGGTAATGGTGTCGCCCCCCTCCAGGTGTCTGGATGGGCTGCATCTGGTCAAAGGAGGATAGGGATGTTGACAGAGTGCACATTTCTCAGAGGTGTACTTGTACAGGAGTGCCACAAAGCCTTCATGTGGTTACGTCAAAGTAGCAATTTAAAAAAAACAAATCTTTTTGCTCCAGGCATCAATTAGTGGAGTTAAAGAGCTTTGTGTGAGATTTACATTCACAGCTATGTTATGTTCAAAGGTCATCCTGTCTCCAGCTTGTTTCAAAGCAGAGCATTAAGAAAAGGTTTTAAAATTACAATCTTTAACATGTCTCTTACTCTTTTATTTACACTGAACAAAAATATAAACGCAACACCTTTGTTACTGCTCCCATTCCCCATGGGATGGACGTAGAGACCTAAAATTCATTCCAGATACACAATATAACCATCCCTCCCAAACAGTGGTCACAAATCAGTCCAAATGTGTGGTAGTGGGCACATCTGCTATATTGAGATAATCCATCCCACCTCACAGGTGTGCCACATCAGGATGCTGATCTGACATCATGAGTAGTGCACAGGTGCACCTCAGACTGCCCACAACAAAAGGCCACCCTGGAATGTGCAGTTTTGTCTCACAGCAAAATGCCACAGATGCCACAAGCAATGAGGGAGCGTGCAATTGGCATGCTGACAGCAGGAATGTCAACCAGATCTGTCGCCCGTGCATTGAATGTTCATTTCTCAACCATAAGCCGTCTCCACAGGCGTTTCAGAGAATATGGCAGCACATCCAACCGGCCTCACAACCGCAGACCTCGTGTAACCACACCAGCCCAGGACCTCCACATCCAGCAGGTTCACCTCCAAGATCGTCTGAGACCAGCCACCCAGACAGCTGCTGGAACAATTGGTTTGCACAACCAAACAATTTCTGCACAAACTGTCAGAAACCGTCTCAGGGACGCTCAACTGCATGCCCGTCGTCCTCATCGGGGTCTTGACCTGACTCCAGCTCGTCGCCGTAACAGACTTCTGTGGGCAAATGCTCACATTCGATGGCGTCTGGCACGTTGGAGAGGTGTGCGCTTCACGGATGAATCATGGTTCACATTGTTCAGGGCAGATGGCAGCTGAGAATGTCCCAGTTCTTGCATGGCCAGCATACTCACCGGACATGTCACCTATTGAGCATGTTCGGGATGTGCTTGTACCAGTTCCCACGAATATCCAACAACCTCGCACAGCCATTGAAGTGGAGTGGACCAACATTCCACAGGCCACAATTGACAATCTGATAGACTCCATGCAACGATGTGTTGCACTGCATGAGGCAAATGGTGGTCACACCAGATACTGACCGGTTCTGGGTCCCCATACCCCCAATAGCGCAAAAAACTGCACATTCCAGGGTGGCCTTTTGTTGTGGGCAGTCTGAGGTACACCTGTGCACTACTCATGATGTCAGATCAGCATCCTGATGTGGCACACCTGTGAGGTGGGATGGATTATCTCAATATAGCAGATGTGCCCACTACCACACATTTGGACTGATTTGTGACCAATGTTTGGGAGGGATGGTTATATTGTGTATCTGGAATGAATTTTAGGTCTCTACGTCCATCCCATGGGGAATGGGAGCAAAAACAAAAGTGTTGCGTTTATATTTTTGTTCAGTGTACATATGAGGCCTGATGGTTAGATGCCTTTCCCTGAACTTCACTGACAATAAAGTAAAAAACACTTTGTAACAAGTTATTAAAGAGTTAAGAATTAGCACCAAGTTATCTTTCTTTAATACATTTTAGAGCATCATAGTGACAGCTCAGCAAAGTTGGGGCTTTATCTTAAACAGAATGAGAGGGCACATACATCAGAACAAATTTGTATGTTAAGTGCTGTATGTACTATGTGCACTAATATTTTATAAATATCACATATTAAAAGGAAAAAATAATCTCCAGTAAAAGTCATTGTGACTTTAAACGCTTTTTTTAGTGTTTGCATTGTCCTTCGTAATTTAAACGTACAGAAAACACAGATCCCTTTAAAGTGTGTGTGCGCTATCATAAATTTAGCCACTGGCAGCCCATTTAATATTTCCTCCATTTAGGTCATAGCAGATGTCATTGACTAAATGTAGACCACTGCTATTTATGGTTGTTACAAATGACTGTGCAAAGCATTAGTGACGCAAGACAGATGGATCCGATGCTTCTTGGGGGCAAAGGACTTGTGAATTCCAGTATCAGTTAAAATATAAGTAACGTCTACAAACAAGCAAGCGCACAGATGGGTAAAGAGATTTTTTTCTTTCTCCTTTGTGAACCCTGGCAAATATGCTTTGATTAACAACCTCTAGTTGTCAGAAGCTGGAATGACGTGTTAAATGGATAGCTGTTTATTTTTATTCTTATTATTTTTTGAGCATCTGCAACTGACTTGCAATCATAGAATTATGGGATGAACTGCTGACCCTCTGGCTCATGCACCCCAAAGAGACACCCCCACCCTTTTTCAGAGCTGCGGCTCTGAAAAAGAACTGTTGTCTGCAGGCCAAGAGATAAGCCTTCACTGTGTCTGTCTCTCTTTTCTTTTTCCCCCGTCTGTCTGTGGCTCCACCTCTCTCCTCTTCGATTTCACACTGCCGCCTTCTCTACTTCATCTCTTGATTTTTAGTCTGTAAATATTTTCTCTCCACAGACAGACCCCTATACAGTCTGTTTTGGACGTCGGATGCTGTGCTGTTCTGTATCCTCGTCTTCTTTGTTTTGTGCTGACAGATGCCTCCCCAATCAAAACCACCAACGGGTGACCTGTGTCTTCACCCTCACCTGACTTTGAAAGTCCTGACTTTGGGCAAACCACTCCATCAAGCTGCCCTCTTTGCAAAAATGAACAGCTGATTCTAGAAGTTATAATTTCAGCTATGACCTTAGCAGCCGCTCCTGAGGTCATCAGTGCAGCTCAACTCTGCTTGATCATTCCTCACCACCTCCTTACAATCCATATCAATGGCTCTAAAGCCAAACAAGGACGGCCTCTAAACATTAGGACAATTAGTCACGTAGTTTGCCTTTTGGGAATTCACAGATGCACACAGAATTGGTAATAAACCTCAAGCAGCAGAATGAGCTTTACGATTTATGTGGTAGTACAAAAAAATGTATGACAGTCATTCCAGTCATGATTGACCCTTACGGTGTGTTCACACCGAACGCGATGGACGCGAATAGAGCGTCAGGTTTAGTCCTTGATCACATGGATTGTAAGGATTTTTTTACACTGGTCCACACATTGATAATCATACTGTTTTAATGACTAAACTATAAATCTACCATTTTTATTTTCAAGAAAGACCGCAGAATGGATTAAATATAGGATATAACATTTCTTCATTGTCATCATATGTCACCATAGCAGCAAGTGTGGTTTAGTAACTTAACACTTAACAAAACCCGTCCATATCTTCTTCCAGCCAAAAGGTCATTTTTAGTATCTCTACCAACCATCTGATTTCCATCTGTATTTGTATGTCTGACTAGAAGCCTCAAAACTGTGACTCATAGTTGAACTGAGGGTAGCAGAGAGGGTCTACTTGTCAGGCTCTTCTTTTTTTTACATTCCTTACCACACACAGCATGCAAATATAGATTTTACTGTGTCAAAGTGAATGTATTGTATGTGTTATGTATGGCTTTACACCTGAGTTGGTGTTTATGAATATGAATTTGTCATGCATAATGAATTCTCTAATGAAATGACCACAGTTAACCATGGACTACCGTAGCAGGGTGGAGGGTTTGATTATATTGTGTGATGTATTTTCAGTGTAAGCTGAAAGAATAAATGAAAGTACTAATTACACGAGGTCAGTACAATCCTGCTAATCAGTCAGTCAGCCAGTCAAGCTTTAATGACAGGTATCAAGATGAACATCACATCAATAAAATCTTAAAGTGGCTTTTCTGTTTTTTTTTTTAATCTTAAAATCAGTACACTTAGTCATCCAGAAGACCTTAAAATGCAGCTGTTGTTATTAAGGGTTCACTGTTTTTCTATTGGAGCATGCATAAGTGCATGGGTTACATCAGCCCATGCACTCAGCAACAATTTTTTCAGTTTAATATATAATATCTGGGAAAATATTTTTAAATTACCTGACTACCCGAGAGCACAAGATCTTATTGAATTCATTTTGTCATGTAAAACATTTAGTAACATTTAGTTTGGGGACATTCTATGTATTCTATGTACTACTAATCAGCATCTTCTCATTAACGTTAGCATTTATTCCTTTCTTTGTAAGTTATTTAAATTAAGATACCTCATTGAGTGATTATATGCCTAATATTCTCCAAATCCTTATTTCAGAGATGTTAAAATGCATTAATGGTTTAAGTAATAATTTAGATAGCTGGATGGTCATGCAATTGATAATTACAAATCTAGCTAATGAGGCTGAAAGTTTTTGTATATAATAGAGTCATTTTACAACAGAAAGGGCTTCCCAGAGATTTGAATAAAAAAAAGTGATCACTGGAGACACAAGTGGCCATAAACAGTTTCTTTATGTGACACTACAACACAGCTGTCACTTATTTCACACTGAAATGAAGCGCCGGATCATTTGAATCCTGCTCAGGGCAAGAGACAGAAGATATTTTCTATAAAAATGCATTAATGAGCATTATTGTATCAAAAAAGAGTCCATGACATAAAAGAATAAAAATGCTTACAACAAATGATTACTGTGCCCACCTTTCTCAAAAAGGGGTTTTGTTGTCCTTTAGTGTATACGTTTTTATTTATAGTCAAACATTTGACATAATGCAGACATTGGGTCTGTGGATAATTACAAATGTGAGTTTGCTTGATGCCATGTAAAAAGGCTGAGGTTCAGTATTTGCACGATTTTATTAAAATTGGGTTCTGGATATAAAGCACGGAAAAATTATATTTCTTTTAATCTTCCTGTTACTTTAACCTCTTTCTAGGAATTAATATATATGGGGTTTTTTCACATGAAAAATGTATGAAAATATATCATTGGCATAGCACAATTATGAAAATAGAGCAGACACATAATTGTTATTTTTAATCTATTTTTGCATAATCATAATGAGTATTTTTCCAGTGTTTATCTCTCTAATCAGAACCTTGTAACTTATGGTCCTCACAGCCCACACAAACCTGCAGTCCCCTCGCCAGACAGTATCCTTAAAAATAACAGCAGACTTAAGACTCATTATATTTTTACCCTCTTACACCTTGCTGCATTGCATAAAAGTCCGTATTCTTCGTCATCTTATCACCATAAACCGCCAACTACACAGGTGACTGCGCAGATGACAAAAAAAATTAATCACCCAAACAGTTTGTTGACAAGTTATGTCCCCTTCTGCTCTTAGCTGTGTGTCTGAATAATTAGCCTGTCCTCTCTGCTGTGCGTGTTTCATTTTTGCCTGCCCTGCATTAGATAGTGTGTTGTCATGCTATTGACAATGACAGTGGTGGCAGCCATCCATGCCGTGCTTCTGTCAGTGTGAGCTGCCAGTGCAAAGCAATGAGAGAAACAGAGTCAGAGGACGGCTCCAAAAACACAGAGCTGCTTTTGAAGGCATTGAATTTAAAGAGATTTGAAGGTGCTGTTCTTTAGAATGACTGTAGTATGTGTTAACATTACCAACATTATGAGACAGCCGAGATGTAATGACCTGCCATTACATCTTGCTTTTCAGAGAACAAAGTGTTTCTTCTATCACAGAAGAGCTGAATTTATTCTGGAAGTCTAACTCATTCTCATGGCCAACTTATTCACCTGCAGCCTCAGCACCTGCTCCACCAACACTTACTGGCACAAGCCTCAATCTATGTTGGATAGATGGCTTCCCTTTGGATACCATCCGCAACAAAACCTAATACCAGCTACCCGGTATGCAAGCCAACAACTAGCCACCTCGCCAAAACCGTTAAAGATGTAGTACACAAAGAAGTAGAGAGGAAAAAAAAACGCATTAATGTAGGAATGTAGAGTCATACACACGGACTCTCTTAAGTACTTGTTAATTCATTCAGCTCTCAGCATGCAAAAAGGCTCCCTGAGTGGACAGGTGCTACGCCTTGATGAAGATCTGTGTGTCATTCTGTTTTGCTTGGCTTGTTTTCTATATGAATGCTTAGATTTTGTGATTCATAGATTTAGTAAAGATGTCTATGAGGCAACTTTGCAGGATTCACTGTTTTTGTGATGATTAATATGGTTGGCTCTGTAGTACTTGGAGCACTGTGTAGCTGGAAGGTAATGATATCATCCCAAAAACTGCACATCACTTAAGGTCAGTAGACATCTGCATTCTTTCTCATTGTGAAATATAAAACTTGACTTGCATACTAAATGAAAACAAAAAAATTGAGATTTATTTGATAAGAAGGTTCTGCATAGGTCCACAATGGAGATTAGCATAGCATCAGACATTGTAGGCCACCTGCTTAAATATTCAGACAGATCAACTCTTTACAACGTGAAGTAATTAATGACATTTAGATGTTAAATGGATCCTGGGCTAGTTGGCATTAATTAGGGGATTCAAAATAATCCCAGTAAGAGAATTTAATGTTATGGTATTTGTAGAGTTCCGATGCACACATTGCAAGGTGTGTTACCTTTGTATTTCCTATTATTCCCAGAGCCTGTGATCTTGCAATCACAGAACCGAGTGCAAATTCAGCTAATCCTATTTGCCACCACACACAGTTGTGTCAGTTTTATGCTGAATTTCCAAAACAGTGGAAACAATATAAAAAAAATCTACTTGAAGTAAATGTTACGAGTCTTAAATTAAATTTCAACCTTACCAGACAAACTTAACTGGCCACTAAAATCCTGATCTAAAGAAAAACCTACTCTCAGACTGTGAAAAGCCCCTAACAAGCTCTTCTACTTCAAATTTAAACAAAGCATTTCCAAAGTGAGACAAACATCGACTAAAACCAACCATTTTAGGTAGGAACTTCATGAAAGAACCAAACAGGATGACACTAGGCATAAGCTTATCCCTCAAGAACATTTGCATTTCTAGTTAGCCGTTGGGGGAAATAAAGTAGCTGAGGTGTTTAAACATTAAAAAGGATAAGGGTGTTTCTCTGAGAACATTTTTCAAGATGTAATTTAATTTCCCTGTTGAGCAGACACTGAATTAAGAATTTAAACTAGTTTTTTAATAGTATTTGTAATCTGTTTTACTGTATATAGTACACCACATCTGCTGTGATTTGTATCAGTAAAAGAAACAGATCTTTGTGTATGTTCAAAAGAACATAAGGCCTGCATTGCACAGTAACGTAGCATTTTTAAATTGTATAGTTTAGTGAGGAATTGTTTCCATTCTAAATACTCAGTTGCTAGAAATGGGTCTGGTAGTTTTGTTGAGGAAAAGCACATGGTGTCCTCAGTGACTTTTTACTCCCATAGTGTTCTCATGTTGCCTTGGCAAAATGCTTTTCAAGAGCCAAATTGAGCCTTCGATAGGAGACATGCCTCTTTTATACACTCTGTTATCATAGTACTGAAGCAGTAATTTTTCTGCCGTCATTTATCCCCAGAAAATTCTCTACAGGTTCTGTACCTATATTCATCACATATCCAAAGTTATTTTGTGTAATAGTAATGAAATTAAAAATATGCAATATAAAAAACAAAAAGATAGTGGAAAAAAATACACTTGAGTACATATTGTCAGAAACTTATGTTTGAATGGTAATAAAACGGCCAGATTCAAAATTAATGTATAACTCAATAACTTTCTTACAGAATAATTGACCATTTGTGTTTTGTGATACTAAAAACTGTACAAGTTATCACATAAAGGTGTTTATGGGATAATGGAGAATAAAACCTGGCTTTACCTTACCAGAGGACTTTCATCCTTCTTAAACTCACAAAGTGTAAATTCATCAACTATATAAAAGAGCGAAAGAAGTAAAGACAACACTGGCTTGTCCCTGAATATGATAAATGTTCCTTTATATAATTATTTTTTGTGCAAGACCTTATTTGTTTAATTGTGACAGATTACTGCCAAATTTTAGAATCCTTTTTATTATGATTCATTCTGAGTGATACAGTTAAGTGGGCCGTTGCTCGAGCACTTTACAATTAAAAACTTTGCTCAGTAAACTTTCCACTGTACAAAATGCTACTTTTGGACTAATTAGTAAGTCAAGTAGGGATCTTCTTCTTGACTTACCTTGTTGCCACAGCAGCCATGTAACCCTAGCATCCTCCTCTATCATACCAACCATTGCAGGTACCTCTCTCTCTAAATCCATGACTCTTTTCTGTGGTCTTCCTCTTTTCCTTCTCCCTGGCGTCTCTCCCTCTTCTGTACATGACCAAACCACCTCAGTCTTGTCTCCAGAACTTGGTTTCCAAATTGCTCAACCTGAGCTGTCCCTCTGATATTTGTACACATGAAAAAATCAAGTTAGATAGCTTTACAAACTAATAGCTGATACTGATTAAAAATAAAACACCCAATTGCATTGTCACAGCTGCATTCTGGCTCTATATTGTAAACAACACATTTTTAATTATACTAAGACAGTGTGCAACATTACACATGCCAAGCCAGAATTAGAAGTGAGTCATACTGTTGTAACTTGTCACACAGTTTCTGGCAGGATTTTCTAACATGCATAACAAAATACCAGATGCACAATAATTTTCCTATGGTGGAAATATCAGAAATGCTGAATATCAACAGCACTAAAACACCTGTTGTGTGTTATCTGAGAGAACCTGTTTGGTGTTATGTGTCAGGACGGATGTGTAAAGACTTGAGCCCTTGAAAGGCTTTAGAAATGGTCCAGTTGCTTAGTAGTGTGCCATCTAACTTGAGCTATTTCTGCTAGTGAAAACTGAACAATCTCATTCGAAACTGGGTTGATTTACGATGCATCACAGACTATGGCTAAAAATAAAAGGAATGACAAAAAAAGCCTCCTGATGATCCCTCAGTATAACACAGTTCCAAAGATTGTAGCTGGATTAAGCTGCACCGCTGGTGAGTGGGTTGGTCCATGCTGCCCTGAGCGTTTTTACAGGCAATGGAAATAGAGAAAAATATAGCGCCTCTTCAAAATCTGATCATAATAGTAATCGGTTTATTTTACATTATGTGTATCTCAACAGTTATAAAATCACATATCCACACCTTAGTAAAACGCAATCTGATGGCCTAATGGAGAGAAAGCTGTCCCTCTGCATACAGTATGCTTTGACACAATGAAATGATGTAGCTATTCTTGGAGGCTGCTTGTGCACTTCGATGGATGCCATTTTTCACACCATTAACTACAGTCTACTGGTTTTATTCACAGCACAGAGATAGGCCAAAACAATCCTAAACACGCCCACGAACGAGCACAATTGCAACAATTGATCTAAGCTGTTCCACCCAGTCTATCGCAATTCTGTGCAGCAGGAGAAACCGTTATCTCCATCCGCCCTTCATCTCTCCCTTTCTCTCTCTTTTTTCCCCTCAGTATTTCTTTGCTTTGCCTGTAACACCCTTTTTTCATCCTGTTCGGCTCTATCCTTGCCTTGGGACAAGCAAAAGGGTTTGTGGCTGAATCACAAAGTACAAACATGCATGGTAAAAATTTTCACTGTAACTAGCCCACAGTAGGTGTGTTAGCTGATAAAAATCACTGAACACAACAAGCACAATTTTTGGAGTGTTTATCTCAGCAGAGGTCAAACCTAAAGCCCTCATTACAGTCTGTGCTGAGTGCAGGGTTCATGGAGGGAGGCAGAGCTCAAAGGGCCAACTAATCCAGTGGGTCTCATAGGCACGGTGGGCTAGTCAATATGCTGGGCCTGCATCCGAAAGAATGCTGGAGCTCCACAGCAGAGCTAGGTAAAAGAGTCTCTGGGGAATGCTTTGCGTGGTGCAGTTTTTATTCTTTCCACAGCTCTCAAGGTTAGATGCCGTTTAAGTCTTAACACATTGTTTACCACTAGTCCTTTCCTTCTTTGATCCCGTTGCAGTTCTCAAAACCGCTTACTTTTAAATATTGTGATCGTGCAATTAAACTAAAAACAAAAGGTAATGTCCTTTTATTAAAGCAGTGATCTTTTTGTCACTTGCTAACAACTGTGGACATATCCGAATTCATTTAAAATCAGCCAATTGTTACGTGCGCGTGTTGTTGGTTTGTTTCTTAATGTGTGTATGCAAATTCACCTGTGCAGGGGCTCGGCTGTGATTGGTGGACCTAAGGAATGGCCTGATGTAACTGGTTCCTGCCGTGGACGTAACTATAAAAGGACGACTGAAGAGCTGCGGTGTGGGGGGTGTGGAAAACTTCCCGTGCACTTGCCTCAGGTCCAGACGGAGCAGCCGCAGCCGCAGCCGCAGCCACTTAGTTAAAGTCGGGCATGTGTGTGAAGTGCGGATCAAGTAGGGGTGAGCTGCCGATTATTTTGGGAAACCTTCTTTTCTCCTGTGTACTTTGACCAGGGAGGTCAGACTGTGTCACTTCTTTGTTTTCTTTTCCTTGAACAGGTCAAAGGGGAACCGAAGCCTAGGTTGGGTTTTGTTTGTTGTGTTGGCCTTAGCTCACCCTGAAATCATACACTTCCACTACCGTGTACTGAGTGCCACTGCTGTGAATAAATTATTGTTAAAAGTCCGATGCTGTGTCTGTTTGGGCGTGGGAAGTCGCGGGACACCCCGCTCTTGTTACGGTCATTTCGAGCCGGGTTGTAACACAGTCAGTAGATGATCTGGTTTTTCACTGAATCCAAAAGAGCAATTTCTTCAGTCCTGAGAATAATTGAACCCTTGCTTCCTTCCAGGAATGGACAAACTCATGGGGAGCTCAGCTCAAGGCAGCAACACAGATGTGGAGATGGCAGGGTGTTCTGAATTCAGCCCGAAAAAAAGGTACCTGCTTTTTCTTGTTTTCCTGAGCAAGGAGAACTCTGCTGGAGGCACGTCACCAAGTTTAATTTAGGAATTTAATTTGCACACACAAAAGAGGTCAGTCAAGGAAGAACAAATTGACAGACACAGCAGGCGGGTACTTGTCATTTCTTCCAAATGGCTTTTAATAAGATGAAACACTTTGGCCCAGGTATGTCAGGTTGAAGGGCACTTTTCTCTCTGTGTGTTTTTAAGCTTTTACTGTTGGCAACTGAGTATCGTTGACCTGCAAGGAGCAGCTGGTCGGCATGTTCACATGTCAGAGACTTGGCCCAACCCTGCCTCAATCTAAAGTAAATGGATTCTGTAGTGGAGAACAGGCTGGGCCATCCTCAGTGGAGATCACTGGGCTGTGGTTAACTGGGTAGTAAAATCCACAATGCAGTAAGCCAAGTCAAAATGGTTGTTTTGTGGAAAATGATACATCAGAACACAGCTTTGTGACTTATTACATTGTAATTTCTTATTGTAGGCGTCTGTTTGGACAAACAAAATGAATCCCATCCACGTGCCAAGTTGATTAGCTATCATGAGTATTAATAGAAATAGACTGTTTTTTTTGGTTTTTGCTCTGTAGTAAGTCCAGCACGATGGCATGGATGTCTTAGAAAAACATTTTAGTTATTATCCTGAATTTTCCCAAGATTTCATTTATCATTACGGCTATATTTTTTAATTTGTTGTAAAGATATTTCATTAGACACGTGTCAATTGGGGTCAGAGCTAAAATTTGGAAATAAATGGAACTCATCTATTTTATCACATCACTCTGCAGTGGCCCATTTTCCACACAGGGATTTCCTAATGCCATTGCTATGCCCTTAAATTTTGCAAATATTCTCTAGTAATAGGCTCAACAATGTTATGGTATGAGAGTGTGTTTACCACTGTCCTCTATATTGTTCTACTCACTGAGTTAAAGTGCTAGTGATTGCAAGAGCCACTCTTATGGTTAAATGTTGAAGTGTTCTTGCTAAGCAGTTTTCTGCTCCCTGCTCTGCTCAGCAGCAGCAGCAGCAGGGGAGGGAACAGAGTGAGAAGAGGATATGGCTTCTTCTTCTTCTAAAAAAAGAGAAAAAAAGGCCCTTTGATTTTGGTTTGAGTCTCCCTTGGGCTGCCTCTGGGTTTGGAACAGATTTCATTCAGCGCTGAGCATGGTAGCTTCAGCAGAGGGGCACTGTGCCCCCATCCCCACTTCGACATGTGTCATAACTGGTTTCAGACTTGATCAGGAGACACAACTGGCTTGTTGGCTTGGCAGATGGCTCTGAGGCTGAGGCCAGGTGCTTGGTTACCTCACTATCCACACCAGGCTTTAATAACATGGCATTTACGTATGCCTCGCACATGAAAACAATATAGTAGCCTTCCCGATCAGATAATTTACATGGCAGTTTTCTTTGACAGACTCCATTTTAGCACAGATGTCTTGATTTGACAGCCAGGCCAGAGGGATCATGCAGATGGTATTGGGTGATGAATAGAAATTAAATAGACCACCCATTTGTGCCGCATGCATCTGCCATTTAGAGGCGAACTTAGCTTGTTGAGCACAAGTTCTCTTGTTAAAAAACCAGCAAAAATTAAAAAGTAAAAGATGCTGGTGCTAATCACAATGAAAAACGGTGATGACTGCTTTTTGTTGTTGTTTTTGTTTGTTTTTGGTCACTTGGAGCCTTTAATGACACACTGAAATCCTTATTATAAGATTCTGAAACGGCTTATTGACCAGTCCCATTAATGGAACTGTTACTTAATACATCATCACTGGGGGGGAAAAAAAGCTGACATTTGGAGTACACAGATTTCACCTGACGCTTGCCTTTTGTTGCTGCCTCTGTCCTCCTCCTTCAGGGTAGTTAGTCGCTCTTAAGCATTACATGAACATACGCATAAAGCTACCAAAAGCTACCATCACTCTTATTGCCTGTTCTTATAGTCCTTATCTTCAACGCTATGCTGCTCTGTTGTTTGTTAATTGTCCCTTGGGGATAAATAAAGTCTTCTGATTCTGATTCTGAAAAGGCTGACTGATCGAGGCCAGTTCTCTGGATGTGTTATCCTTCTGATAATTGCCTGTTTTTCTAGCTTATATTCTCTGCTCTCTTCCTGATTAGCTTCCTGTGTTTAAATATCTTGAGCTTCAATATAATTTGCCAAAACCTTTTACGTTAGTTGATGCCACTGGTGCTTTTTTATTAGTCCTTTATTTATCCAAAAATCGAATTCCCAAGAGTGACTCATGGCAGACGTCATGGCAACAAAAGTCAAAATACATGTACCAACATAAGTGCATTTAAAACAAATACAATACACTTTTCCTCTGCCTCAATTTTATTTCTGTAGCACTTCATTAAATTCTTTTAATTTTAATCTCCAATTTCCCAATTTTTCCAATAACCCTCACGGGTGCACTCTAACATTTGCATTTCTGTATTTGCCTTTTTTTTTCTTTTAAAATTTTTATTTGAGCAAAAGTTAGAACTCAATAACTTTCAGAGGTTACTTTGCATTCTGTTTGCTGCCATTTTCGCAAAAAGTCCAAGGTTGACATGATATCCAAATGAATTATTTCCTCTAGTCTCGCCACTCCTGCCAGTATTATTACTACAAATGGAGTAGTTTATCAGTATATTACCTTCCAATGTCCTTCCTTTAGGTCCTTTTCATTTTACCTGTCATGGAGCCTTAATGGGATTCACAAGTAAGACAGGCTGCAGTTGACAGTAATAGGCTTTTGAAGGGAGCAATCTTGAAAAACTACTCGTGCTCCGTGTTACATTTTTCTTCAACATGTGAGGAAGATTTGCTGCCTGAGACATTGCTGCAGCATGGAAAGGAAAACCTTGATGTTTTACACACTTCCAATTTCAAGATTTGTACCATAATCACATTTTTATGTACACTAGGATTATTCAGAATTTATACTGGATAAGTTCACGGTTATATTGGAATGTGCTTATGGGTAGTTTTAGTAGTATTATCATAATCGGTTATATTTATGTGAGTATATAACCATATGGCATGGTTTGCTAAAATGTTTAACACAAGATCTGAGGAACTATATGTATTGTTCTGTGTGCAGCTGGTGCTTTTTCACTGACTGCCATGTTATTTAATTTGTATGACTTAAAGGTGATTGTAGTGTTAATGTTTGAGCCAAATGACTAGCGTGGAGAAGAATTCTGTATATTGTGTGAAGATTTTGCAGAAGAATGCCTTTATATGAAAATTTGCTTGAGATTGCTTTTTAATTTAGCAATCATTGAGTCTTTCCTGAAAGTTTCCTGAAATAGCTCCATCTTTGTGAAATTTGTTTCCAGAAATATTTTGTTTTTATAACAAATAAAAAAAAACTGAATGGCATGCACTTACTATACTGTAAATTTGCATAATACGGATTTACATTAAACTTGGTGAGTTTGTTTAGGCTGTATGGGTGCTCAAACTGTATCAACAATTGCGAACCTATATTTGCTGTCATTTAAGATGTTGAGCACATCCTCTGTTGAAAGAATCCTTATTGATGGGGATGGTGAGGTCTGAAAGTCAAAACCAGTAAGACCCAAAAGTGACCCCATGTTAAGTCTTTTTCTCGCTTTATGAGAAATGGTAGTCACTCGTGGGAAGACTGAGTGAAGGTGGAGAAAAGCACTGAGTCATTTTTAAACTGTGCCTTATTTTCCTCGTGTATAACAGCACATTGACTGGGTTTAGTGTTTAAACAGCAATTTAATGGATGTTTATTCGTGCCAATTATCTAGTGTTATATTGAGTTGAGAACCTAGATGGTGATGACGTCTCTTGGTGGAAGGCTACAATTCTGCAGTGATACTTATTTTTAAAAGAAAACCTATATTGTTCTCGAAGAGATTCCCCTTAGAATTTTTCTTGGATTTTCCTCGGTGCTTTTTTGACATCTTTTGACATCTTATTTTATATAGAGTATTGAAAGTGTTCTCCTTTTTTACTTTACCGTAATCGACTAAAAACGCAGAGGATACATTATTTAACTGTAGGTACATAATACTCTAAAATCCAGACAGTATAATTAGAAAACCTCCCAAAAGTAAGTGTTTTAATTCATGTGACATTTAACGTCATTGACTAAATGATCTAAATGAACACTGCAGGCAATATGGAGGAAAAGAAAATTAAATGTAGGTAGATTTCTTTCTTTTTTTTTTGGCAACGTGACTAATAATGTGTTAAAATTAGATGTTTTAATCGCTTCTTGGTTTCAGCTTTTGACCAGCTGGCACAGTGACATGGTACATATGTGATCTTGAGCTTTGAAAGCGGTACCGTGAAGTAAGTTTAGTAACACACTCGTAGGTTCCCAATATCTGGGCAGCTTTTTCCTTTAGAATGTCAGCTTTAACTCCTCAGAGCTCTTTCTTCAGCTCCCCAAAGACCTTGTGGGTGATAATCAGTCATTACCGCTCCTCCACTGAGTTATTTATTTCACTACATTCACACTGCAATTCATCATTTATTTATATGACAGTTGTTGTCTATTATAGTGTTCCTTTCATGTGGCCAAGAATGAGAGATTTTGTGGAACATTAGGCTTCCATGCATCTGATAGCACAACACTGATTCTATTTCTCCATTTCCCTTTGATACAGACTCCCACCCCAAAGGTCAGTTAATTGTAGGATATTTATACCAGTATCACAGTTGCTACTTCAGTTAATATGATTCCTTAACCATTTTAATATGTGGGAATGTGCTCTTCCAATAAAAAATGACATTTGAGCCACTTTGCAGAGCCTTCTCTAATGGGGTCTGGGATAAGAATGGTAATATGCACTGGAGCTGGCAGAGGCACAGCCTGTGTTTTTGTTTATAAATAGCTCCAGCCAGCATTATTCCACTTGCAGTTGTCCCATAACCATCAATCACTTCTGCTCATGGGCCGACTTCTGTTGTTCACCAGAGAGAAGGTGCACTGCAAGCGGTGCCCTTGCACCTCCAACTGTGCAAGTACATAAAGTAGAGCGTAGTGAGTAGGACAGAGCTGGGAGTCAGGGAGAATGTGGGGGGGAAAGGTTCCTGTGGGGTGATGAACTCAGTTATGATAGCCACCCACACCCCCTCCTTCTTCGGGTGATTATATGCACCAACATCCACCATTTTGCCTTTTTAACACATTTAGACACACGTGTCGATCCCAGAAGCAGGTGGGAGGCTAATCATGTCATGAGCTTGGAGGATATGGAATGGGTCGGACAAAACTGTTTACTGAGGTTTCATTTGTCTCTGTCTATATCTGCCTTCATCTCTTTCTGCAGAAGAGCTTTCCAAGAAGAGCTCACATCTTTGAGGACACTGCAGGATCCTACAGAGATTTCCCACATAAACAGATGTACTACTGATTATCAAACATCACGCAGATTTTTTTTAAGTCTACGTGGTTGTACGTGCATATAACAACACTCACAGTGTCTCTTTGAAGATCCTTGTTCAGACCTTGTGGCGTATACACACGCACACACACTAAAATGCACTTATTACAGTGTTACCATGGCAGTTTCAAAAATACAGTAAGAATCCAGCTGATTCTTAACAAAATGGTTATGTAACTATTGCAGCGCTAAGTCATGTATCTTATCTAAGCCTGTGTCTGTATTTCCTTTCAGCCTGGCTTTGCTGCTTTTCAGCAGCTTTTCACATCTACTGTACCTCCCACAAGACGCCAGTGAACACATGAAGGACATTTGTAATTGCCCATAAGCAACTGTGTTCTTGTGGGCTTATTGTAAGAGCAGAAAAGCCTTGGTGTGGTTGTAATAAACAACATTCTTTTGTTACAAACACACAGAAAAGTTAGATCTCATCACTGTCAAATCTTAATCAATATCTCTATGCTAGAAAAAGAATTTTACACTTAATTTAATGCAGCTTACAAGAGAAGCACGCCCACCTGGCACCCATTATCTCCCTGCCTGCTTGTCTTCCTTACTATAGTCCTCTCTAAATGAAAAAGCGTGATATTTATAAACTTATTTTGATGCTCACCTCCCGGAGTTCCTTGGCCACATCCTTGAGCTCTTTGAGAATTCCTTCCAGCTGATCAATCACCATCTTCATGTGGCTGCGGATGCGTTCTCTCGGGCTGGGGGTCTCAGAGGTGTCCCGGGCCGGAGCTCTGCTGAGGGACATCCTTTACAGGGTGACGTGGAGCCAGTGGCCAACAGGCTGAGGGCGTGGGGGAGCCGAGTCGGGGTCCATGTCTTTGGCTACAAGGAGCCTCAGTGCTACTGATCCGAACAGGGGCCCCGGCCACGCAGGGAGACCTCAACATCTTAAAAGCACCTCGGCAGCCAAAACACCTTGCCTCGCCAGCACTCTCGGCACAGGGTCACACTCTGGCATCCATGCCTTCTTGAAGACACTTCCAAAAATGAAGAGAAAAGGAGCATGGGAAAAGTCAAATGCTGTAAATCCATCGAAAAAGAAGAGGGAAAATTCATGGGCTAAAGCTGGTATGAAACTCTTACATAATCATGTTGAGCCAACTCATCTCATGTGTCAGTGTATATATTTGAAATTGTTCTCAAGGAGATGCTATTTAAAATGCCTGTCTATACAGGGAAAAGACTTTTTCTTTCTTCCATTTGTCCTGAACACTCTTTTTTACATGTAAAACACAGTGGCATAATGGCAGGCTAACATACAAAAGTGAAAACAGGAAAAGGGTTCACGATAACCTTTTTGAAATAGAAAAAGAAAACTCCCAGCAGTGGCTCGATTCTCAAAATGATCGTGTTCTATTTTATTGGTAGCGGGCCAAGATTTGCCTTCTAAAAATAGTCCATTAGTGAGGGCTACTGTTTAAAAGACAGAAAGGACAGCTCCTGTTTAAAAAAGAGATTATTCCTCTGTCAAGTGTGGTGTAACCTCCTCTGAGGAAAAAAAAGACTCTCAGTAGAAACTCACATCAAAATAAACTCTGCTTCTCATCCATTTTCTTTGCAGTTGATGACCTAATCATGTTGTCCTTCATTTCTTGTCCATGACAGGGAGAAATGTAAAAGTGGGTCTTTTCACACAGTGTCAAATCTCCCCCAAAATGCAGGGCTCATTCCAGGTGGCGTGGGATCAAAATGAAGTGATTTCTAAGCCAGTGCAGTGTGACTTGCGATGCGAATTTGTGGAGGCATAACAAAAAACTCATTGTGCCAATGAGACACAGTAACAAGCTGACTTGAAGGCAAATGAGCACCTTCCTCTGGAATTTCGGTGATAGCTTGTCTTATGTAAAAATGTTTTTGAAGTCCTTTCTCAAAAGACTGACCCACAGCTGTCCACAGGGGTGTGCCCAAAAACCAAAGGAGCAGAAAGAGAAAAGGATTCTCTCGTCTCCTTCAGTTGTTGCTAAGGGAACCCGGTCTGCCTGCTTGTGCTGTGATTGGATAATTATTTTACTTCTTATCCGTGTAATGTATGTTTTCTCTGTGGACTCTTTTCAGAGAGGCAGAGAGCTCCGTGCCATCCAGCAGGACAAGATAAATCCCATGAAAGCTTCCCAAAGGAGCCCCAGAGAACAAGCAGGGGGGAGAGCTTCTCGCCAAATCCAGGGCGATGCCACTGCCACAGGGTATGCTGGCCAATCACACATGGCACCTGGTCATACAGGAAGGAAAGCAATCACTTATTCGTTCATGTCTCGTCTTCTTTTCTTTTTTAAAGCTTGCTCTAAATCATAGCAGCATGAAAAGCAGCATCAGTCGGGTGAATAAGACTCAGATATGGTCAGGGATTAACTGCGTTGATTATTTCTTGCTTCTGTTAGAATGCATCTCGTACTTCAGCAGCACTTGCCTCACCTCCACATGCTCACACACGCTCACACACGCTCACACACATCCGCTGGGACGCACACCTACTCACCTTTTCTGTGCATCACTTTGCTGTTGCTATGCCCAGAGCTTACTGTCCAGGCACAGCAGAATCACCGAAGCTACACACAACCTGCTGGTTCTTTAGAAGTCCCTGTGTCGCACACACCAACATCTTCTCTCCTTCTTGCCGTTCTCACTCCCTCTTTTTCCTCTCTGTCTTACACACGCAGACACACTCCCTCTCTCCCTTACACACACACACACAGAGTTCTCCCCCCTCCTCCCGTACTTACTGTCTTGACAGAGGGAGAAGCTTCTATTAGCAGGGTTATTTCACTCTGAGGCTGTGGCTCATCAGAGGAGGAGTAGAAGTGGAGGATGAAGCTGTGGAGGAGGAGGAGGCAGGAGGCATGAGATGGGAACGATGAATGGCCCTGATAGCACTCTGAGAAGGGAGAGCGGACGCCGAAGATGACTAAGAGCCAGAGTGGCAAGAAGAGCCCCTGCTTCGGATTGTGATGCTGCTGCGGCCGCTACCATCACTCAGATAGCTATGCTGCCGTAACACACCACCCGTCATCCCCTTCAGCATTCGCCTGCATCGGGAGGCAGCAGACAGATCAACTGAGCTGCTACTGTGAAAAAGGAGCTGTGTGATTCTTATGACAGCCTCTCCCTCTTTGTCTATCGGCCTGGTTTGTCTCTCTCTGCCTCTCTCTCACACTTCCCTCTCTTTCTGTCACTCTTTCTCCATCCCTGTCCCTCTGCCCCTACGCCCTCACTGTGTCCTCGCTCACTGCCGGATGAAGGGAAGCTGATGCCAGAGTTTATCGTTGGGCTCAGGCTCCTGCCAGCACCACTCGGCTCTTCTGCTTGGCTCTGTGGAGGAGGGGCTTGGTGCTTTAAAGGCACAGTGTATCACACAGTCCCTCCTCTGCCTCCCTCCTGTCCTGTCTTCTCCTCTCTACTGGTGTCGACACTCCCTCACTATCTCCTCTCACACTGCCTATCTAGCCTTTGTCACAGTTCTGTCGAGGGTGTTATCTCTCTTAAATCAAGATGAAGTCTTCCTCTGCTGCCAGACAAGCAGTCTCCAGGGACAGGGTGTCCAAAGAACCCTGGCTGTTGCATCATTAATATACAAAGCAGGTTGGTGTTTGATGACCTCATCTCGCTGAGAGACAAAAATAGGAAGGGAGGACCAAGCTGACTTTTTTCCCCCTCCCTTGTCCTCTTTATCAAAATTTATATTTCTACACAATGCATAGCCACACATAACACAACCAGAATCAACCTAAAATGAAACTAATATTTTAAAAGCCAATTGAAAATGTCAGCTTCCTGAAAATGCAGTTTTTGGCAGATAGCTGTGGCGAACAGACAGAGGCTCTGTGCAGATGCTGATATATAGCTCTGTGGTCACAGAGGTCTGGTAATTGTTTTTAGAGTTCAGACATAAGGTCTGAACGGAAATACAACCAGAGCAACTATATTTAAAAAAATAATTAAAATCATCAGCTGTGACTGTGTGACGCTGATTTAAAAAAGTGATAACAGCTGCAGTGTCTACAGAGCATTTTTAAGCCACATTAGCTGTATGCAATGATGTTGCCCTCAATCTTTTTATTTTGTTTTTATAGCTAGCTAATGTAACCTCTAACATATAACGTTAGTTTAGTCATCATAATCATAGTGTCGATACTGTTTTCACACACCTGCCTTACAGTAAACAAGCAACTCAACCCTATCACTTCCACCTACAGTAGTATGCCCCAAAAGTTGATTCTGTTCATCTGGACGCAGCGTTTTCAGTGGGAGAAACATTTTGTCGCTCATCCAAGTGACTTCTTCAGTCTATACTGGTATATATAGGCTGCTATGTTCAGTATACTCGTATGGCTTCACATTCTTTGGTATAACTGTCATGGGAAATGCCGAGTTGATTCAGGGTACTTGGGTCTTTCATGCAGAGGAATTTGTTTTGAAGTCTTCTGTGGTTTCTAGTACCAGCATCACAGACATTATGCTGATGCTGTAATCCTAATTACAGTATTAATTATCTTTTGTTGTTTTCTTTGATCAATAAGTGATGTAGTTTGGCTTAAAAATAATGTCATAAAGAAATGCTTCAAAGTCTGCATTATACTTTCCTAAGTACACAGTCACGCTGTGTCATCCTAGGACTTCATCAAATTTTTAATATGTCATCACGTTCAAAAGTACATTGTGGTTCCATGTGGCGATAAGGGAGTGGATCCTGTTCCTTTTCTTTTTTCATTCACACATGACTGGTGCAGTGTTGCACAGACAAGATGCTTCTCACAAACTGCTCCCTGCAACGAACAGGTGTCCTTGAGCATGTTTCCTTTGTAGCTTCACTGCTTCGTTTCTCTGCACATATGGGAGGCTTCCTTCTTAGAACACAGCAACAGTTTGCAGCACTTTTTCCCCCCAGTCATTTTCTTTCTTCGTGACATTGCAAAAATCCTTTTTTGCTTGGGTATGCATGGTGTATTTAATAGAGCTGTGCCTAAAAGAGAGAATGTAAACTAATGACCTCTCAGTAGAAAGGCACAGGTGCACAACGCAGATAGCTCCATGACAATGATGCCTTGGCTGGAATGGAGTTGGATTATTCCCCCCTGTAAAATATATATTTTTAATGCTAAGATCATCACAAGTTGTGAGTTTTACTAGAAATCTGGAGTGAGTCCAGCAAAATATTGGTTCCACTTAATATTTCTGCCTTGGATTTATTGTGCCATGCCGTTTATAGAGACGTTTTATGGAACGTAATTTTTTTCTAGTTGGGCACAGGCTGACAAACACAAAGATGCATATACACAGAGATACACACGAATACGTGCAGGCAAAGACCCACAAACGTACACACCAAATACATATATAAACAGCAGAGTGGGTAGTATCTGTGAGAAACTATAGTAATAGTTTCCAACCATAAGAATGAAGCCAGGAGAAATTTTATTTGCATTGCATTGTGTATTTCCAAACAAGTTCCAAACCAGTAAAGTCAAAATATTTCTCATTTAAAAGACTCAAGATGCTTTTTTCAGGCTGTGGAGGGGATTTGATATCTTCATTACAGTTGGATGTCTAGGTAGGAGGAATACTATAGTATCTTGGAGTAAAATATATAACTGGAGGAAACAGAGAGGTTGGCTATATTCTAAAATAATGAATTCAACCTACCAGTGCCACAGAAATTATATGTTGTCTTTCCTTTCTTTGATTTCCACAAAAAACAAATGCATTGTTTCTTTTTGTTGGCCAGGTTCAGTCTTGGCAGTCTTGTCATCACCTTGAGGTTGCCAGGAAATTGGCAGAGACTTCAAGAACTTACTGTCATTTGGATAGAGGTAGGCTAGCTGTTTCCTCAGTTTTCCATATTTGTTTGAAACTTTGTCCTGGCTTGTAATTGGTCTCATATTTACAGTTCTACACAATAATACTGCAAGTACATATAGGCTACCCCATCTTGGATAAAACACTAGCACTCTCTGGGGAAAAAAAGATTTGCATTGCATAATGAAAAACATCTGCAGAGAAAACTGCCCCAAAAGGTAACAGATGTGCAAACAGTTGTGGCCAAAAAAACTATCAAGCCATCAAAAACTTGGATGGCAAAGTGTTTTGACTAGAAAATATACTTACATATTATTAAGTTTAATAAAGATACATATACTGAAAAAATCTTAAAAGTAACTTTGTTTATCACCTTGTTGATCTGTATGGTATTTGTTCTCCCTCTATGCTTCTGATTGCACACCCTCCATTCCCTAGCAATAATTTTCTTTTCCTTAATTATCAGCTATTTACTGCTGATACGGAGCCATGCCTTCTGCAAAGACATAAGTCTTATGTGCGTAAACAAAACTTGCTTTTTAGTGGACCACAACTCTTAATGCTTTCATTTTTTTACAGTAGCAGTGGCTGACATTGTCCCTCTCCTATTCCATTGAATTTCAGAATACAGTATGTAATTATGCAGCTGCCCATTCATAATAAAGTGGTCCTTCTGGTTTGATGCTTAAATAAACTAGCAGAATTCGATTCTCTTTTTAGCAACTATGTTTGTTACTTTGTGTGTTGGACCTCCGCAGTAACAATCAATTTCTTTTGGTAGAGATCCCCCATTCTGATCATTCATCAAATAAATCCCGAGCTGGTGTTTTACTCTACTCTGATAGATTTGTTGTAATATTTTTGAGATTTTTAATCACTTGGAGACATATGAGAAAACACTGCCTCCTCCCTCATCTGCCAAGTGATAAGCTACAATCTAAGGTATTGTTCTTTTAATTAATCCTTATCCATTATGCTTTTCCCTCTCCTGACCATTGTGTGGCGCTGTTGTGCAGTTGTGGCATGTTGCATTTTATTTGCCTTGATTAAAGACTAAAATGGTCGACAGACATTAAAAAAGTTGAACGTTTCTTGTTTTTTGACTGATGACCTGAAGTGATTATTGTTACAGGGTACATCCACTGTGTTAATAAATCAGATGAAACCACGATGCACGAACTCTGGGGATTAATGGACGTTTCAGTGCACATTCACCATATACTCATGGATTAAGCGCCACCTGGCACTTAGTTTGTGTCATAATTTTGTTAAATGTATGTATAGTTATAGCATTTCAACTGATAATTTGCACACTCTCTAAGAGGTTTAAGTATTTTTCTATGTAATCTCTGCAAATCATAGTTCCGTATTTGGATTTTTAGCTTTATGGTGACTGAGACGGATTTGAGAATCTAAGGAATTGGAAGGCGCATCTGGCGTTTAAAATATGCATGGATAAACATAGACATTAAGGCTTGTTTACAATTTCCAGTGTTGTCCTTGATTTCAAACAGACAAACACTCGGGGACAGAGAGCTAGGACCCAGCCTGTCTTACAGTGGCACCACCATATCCTCTTGCCTGTCTACTGACCTTTTGATATTTCATCTGGCATCCTGTGTGTGTTCTATCTCTGGGTGTATGTGTTGTGTGTCTGTGTGTGTGTGTCTTTTTTTGTTGTTTTTCTTCCCCCATCTACAGAACTGTGCATGTAGACAAAAGAACCCTGTGATGGAGCAATGCTCTCAAACAGTGAAATGAAGCTTAAGTGTTTGATTGATTTTTCTTATTTAAAGTGTGGATGTTGCATGCAGCTACACTAGGGGCCCTGGCAAGAGAAAACCTGTTGTCTCATTATAAACCATAGCCCTGTTTCATATTCAAGCCACGTTTGGAGTTGAAATTTTCAATTGTGCTATGTCTGTTAATTGTATTTAATTATAGCCATGCACTATTTACAGTGTGGCTTGGCTGGGGTGGGGCCATTAACAGCAATGATAAATTTCATGCTAAAAGCAAATGAAATTTTTTTTTTGCATGCTATGGTTGTGTTGTGTTGGAAATAAAAACAGAATACAATGGCTTGCAAATTACAGACCCATATTTTATTCACAATAAAACAGAAAACAAATCAAAAGTTTAAAGTGAAACATTTTACTATTTAGTGAAAAAAATTGGATCATTTTGATTTTGATGGCAACAAGTCTCAAATTGGGATTGGAGCTACAAAAAGATTAAAATGTAAGTAGTACTAAAAACAAACACCTGGAGGAACATTTTCAACTAAGCACGTTAATTGGCAACAGGTCAGTAACATTACTGGGGTTTTTTTTTGGTTTTTTTTAAAATGGTGGAATATCTAAAAAGTAAAGATAAGTAAGATACTACATGCATTACTGACTATATAAACTTCTGTGTGGATAACACTGTACCTACCAGGACTGTACGGTGTTTCTCCAACAACAAACCTTGGATTACCCCAGAAATTAAAACCGTCCTCAAGCAGAAGAGGAGGGCCTTCAAATCCAGAGACAAAGAGGAGTTGAAAAGGGTGCAGAGAGAGCTGAGGGGACTGATAAGGAATGGGAAGGAGAGCTACAGGCAGAAGATGGAGAACCAGCTTCAACAAAACAACGTTGGTGAAGTCTGGAGAGGCCTCAGAACCATCTCGGGCCACAAACAGCAGAACTCTCTGCCTGGGAGGGATGTGAGATGGGCAAATGAACTGAATCATTTCTTCAACAGATTTGACTCAGCCATGAGGCAGTCTGCAACATCGGCTGCAGACTCACCCACCCCCACTGCTGCTGTTCCACCTCAGACACTTCACACCTCCTCTATTCACCCTGCTCACTCCCCCCCACCCCCAACAACAGCATCCAATACACACTCAACACAAGGCTCCAGCCTGTCTCTCTCAACCACCCAGGTTAGGAGGGAACTGAGGAGGATTAATGGCAAGAAGGCAGCGGGTCCAGATGGCATCAGCTCGAGGGTCGTCAGGTCCTGCGCGGACCAACTGTGTGGGGTGATGGAGCACCTCTTCAACCTGAGCCTGAGGTTGGGAAGAGTCCCACAGCTCTGGAAAACCTCCTGTGTTGTACCAGTGCCAAAGACTTCACGCCCCAAGGACCTCAACAGCTACAGGCCGGTGGCTCTGACATCCCACCTGATGAAGACCCTGGAGCGGTTGGTCCTGGCTCAGCTTCGGCGCCTAACAAGCTCATCACTGGACCCACTTCAGTTTGCCTACCAGCCTGGCATTGGAGCGGATGATGCCGTCATTCACCTCCTACATCGTTCCCTCGCTCACCTGGAGACCGCTGGAAGCACTGTGAGAATCATGTTCTTTGATTTCTCCAGTGCCTTCAACACCATTCTTCCCTCGGTTCTAAAGGACAAGCTGGTGAACTCTGGAGTGGACCATCACCTCACTACTTGGATCCTGGACTACCTCACCGACCGACCACAGTATGTGAGGACTCAGGGCTGTGTGTCGGACAGGGTCGTCTGCAGTACGGGGGCCCCACAGGGAACGGTTCTGGCTCCGTTCCTCTTCACCATCTACACTGCAGACTTCTCCCACAATTCCACCCAGTGCTTCCTGCAGAAGTTCTCTGATGACTCTGCAATAGTCGGCCTCATCACTGATGGGGACGACAAGGAGTACAGAGGTCTGACCCAAGACTTTGTGGACTGGTGCCAGCTGAACTACCTCCAGATCAACGCCAGTAAAACCAAGGAACTGGTGGTAGACTTCCGCAGGCACAAGCATTCTCCACTGCAACCACTGAACATCCAAGGTATGGACATTGAGGCTGTGGACAGCTACAGGTACCTTGGTGTTCATCTGAACAATAGACTGGACTGGACTCATAACTCAGACGCCCTCTACAGGAAAGGGCAGAGCAGGCTGTACCTGCTGCGGAGACTCAGGTCGTTTGGAGTGGAGGGCCCACTCCTGAAGACCTTCTATGACTCTGTTGTGGCTTCTGCTATCTTTTATGGCGTGGTCTGCTGGGGCGGCAGCATCTCTGCTGGGGACAGGAAGAGACTGAACAGGGTGATCCGAAGGGCCAGCTCTGTTCTAGGATGCCCTCTGGACCCAGTGGAGGTGGTGAGTGACAGGAGAACGGCGGCTAAGCTGTCATCCCTGATGGACAACATCTCCCACCCCATGCAGCAGACTGTGACAGCACTGAGCAGCTCCTTCAGTGGGAGACTGCGGCACCCACGGTGTGGGACGGAGAGATTTCGCAGGTCTTTCCTCCCCACTGCTGTCAGACTCCATAATAAAGACTTTAACTGATCAAGCACACACATCCATACATATGCAATAATACTAAGTGCAATAATCCTTTCTGTCATCGTTGTATTTTTACTCAGTTGTATATAGTATTTGTATTCTATTTTTATCTTATTGTATATTTATTTTATTTTATTCTACTGTATATAGTATTTTATTTTATTCTATTCTGTACAGTTGTGTACTGTATTTATTCTTATTGTATTCTAATTTTTGCCTCATAACTTTTGCACTGTCCACTTCCTGCTGTGACAAAACAAATTTCCCACGTGTGGGACTAATAAAGGTTATCTTATCTTATCTTATCTTATCTTATAACAGAGGTTCACCACACTGCAAAAAAGCCTTCTTCTGATGTTGTTTTGATTTGCCACTGTATAAATTGAATTGAATTGAACTGAATTGTGATCCAGCAACATTTGCCAGAGAAGGCCTTCCTTATTTCAGCAACACAGTACTAAACCGCATACTGCATCTAGTAAAACGCCATGGCTTCGGAGTAGAAGCCTCCAGGTGCTGAAATGGCCTGCCTGCAGTCCAGAACTTTCACCAACTGAAAGAATTTGGCACATCATGAAACAAAACTAGGAGAAAGAAGAGCCCTGGGGGCTGTAAAGCAGCTATAATTGTACATCAGGCTAGAATGGGACAGGATTTCCCTCCCAAACAACAACAACTGGTCTTGGCTTTCAGACATTTACTGACTGTTGCTAAAAGAAGAAAGGGTGTTACAAAGTGGTAAACATTGCCATGGGGCGGGCGGGGGCGTGGTGTGGCGGGATGGGGTTTCTTGAAATTAATGTGTGTTCCTTATTTCTTGAAATATATGACAATGTTGCTACTGTTAATTTCAGAAAATAAAGTGGAAAATTAAGTATTGATATATATTATAGATAAACTATTATGACAACTCAGCTACATATTGCTTTTTTTTTGTGATGTGGGCTTTAGTAGTGTATTAGATTTCATAAGCTTATCTTAAGTTTTTATGTGACATTTTGAACAGAAATGTACGTGGTAAATGACTGCAACTGTAGCTGAGTGAAATGTACCACATCTGCCTGTGAGCTTTAAATCAAATGAATTCCAAAAGTACCTCAAACTGTACTTGAAGCTTTTAATGTGAAATGGCAACAAAAAGTGCTCCGCTCCCATTAACTCCACCACAAGAGCATGAGCACACATGACGAGCCCATCAGTTAACTGTGACTTGAACACAGCACGATTGAGGATGGGGACTGTCATGGTTCTTCCCTGCTTATTATGGGTCACTGTGGTTATCTCCTCCTGTGAGGATGCAGTGGAAATAGAAATGAGCCCAGCACGTTGAGACATAATGTGGCTTCCATTATATATGCTTTCACTGCCTTAAGGATAGAAAGCCATATGCGCTGAAAAACATGATTGCAGTATTCTTCCTTCAGTAACTGTCATTGGTTGAGGCAGGGCTGGACTGGGACAAAAAATCGGCCCAGGCATTTTGACTAGAGACCGGCCCACCAGGTATTATAGGAAAAACCATAAAGCCTTTGAATGAAAACAAACGCTGTTGTCACAGTGATGTACGCTGTCTTGTTGGTATATATGTATCAATCTAATAAACTTAAACCTACAACATCCTCCCTATTCTGGTATTCTAAACAGTACTGAAAAGTAGACTGCTTGGTCGAGTTAACCTCCTGAACTATCTACAACACATGGTGAAAACCTGAAATTAAGACAGAGAAGGCTAGAGGTGAGACATGATCATTACTGATGACAGATTTAGATATATTTTCATAAACCATTCATTTGCCACATCAATAAACAGCATGGTAGGGCAAAATATTTTTTCTAACATGGCAACCTTTAAAAAGTGAAAGGAGATAGAAAGACAGGTGAGAAAGAATAAAACTTAATTGACTTTTTGATGGCATTTTACACACAGTACTGGTACATTATCTAGAAAATGTGGGAATATACTGGCATCATATACGGTACTTAGTTACTTCTGAAGAAAATTTGATGGGACCCTAAAAAAATTAGTATGTGCAGTAATGGATTTCTATACATTTTACATCAGATGAAAATGTTTGTTGTAAGATTCAGATAATTATTTGTTAAAAGTAAGACATTTTAAATGAGAATAAGAAAGAAAAGTATTTCTTTGTGCCCCCCTTTTCCCTGTTAATGCCCTACCTGGGCCCCTGGCAAAACTTTGCTAGACCCGCACCTGCACAGTTACCAGCTGTTGGCTACTTAGAAAAGGATCCTGGTGTTATTTGTCTCTCAGAAACAGTTCATAACTTCCCTTCAACTCATTCATGTCACCTAAAAGGTAAACCTGTTTCTCCATCACAGCTCTGATGATTCAGTAAGGACATCTCCTGGTTTCATCTTCATGTTTCCCTCTCACCACATATCCAAACCGACATCATGACCAGCAGCTTTACAGCTGTGGCTCCAGCAAACATCAGCTGATACTAGAAATTAATATTAAATAAATTCTAACAACAGCTGATCAAGCTTAAACGTGCTGCTGTTGTTTAGCGCGACATCCACTGGTTTCTTCTTTCTGGCGCAAAGTGAGCGATAAACAAACGAGAGAAAAGCCGATCAGCTGATCATTGATCAGTTTCATGATTGAAGTAGAAACAGGAGAGGGAGAGAATGAGAGAAGAAGAGGCAGCTGTGCAGCTCCAGCTTTGTGTCTTTTTCATTGTAGCTGAAGTCCGGGACAAACTGCGTTCCTTTTCACCTCAACACGAAACGCGCAATATTTTCTCTGAATACGAGACGATTCCGTTTTTTAAAACGGAAACTCTAATAACTAACCTTACGAATAAAATAAGATAAAACAAGTTCAACATCAATAACATCATAGCACCCGCCCAGCAGTATAGAAACTCCGTCATGCTAGCTAGTACGCAGTACGAGTTATTGTAACTGACTGTAATAAGTCAGCATAACGAAAATAAACTCCACCTAAACTTGGTTTATATCTGACCCAGATAGACTGCAGGTCATAACTTCTTACCTGAAGTTCAGTTCACCGCCTCGGGTCTCTGCTCCTCCTGCCTTTCCATCATCCACCTGCCAGCGTGTTGCATCTGCTGGCCTCCACCACTTGCTAATGTTACTGAATCTGTGGAAGCTCTGCAATAGCCACCACCAAACAATTGAGTTATTTTTACACACCTCCCAGCATCTGGCCAATCCACCACCTTTCAGTGTTTATATCGTTACGGGGAAGAAAAAAAACAAAAAACAAAACAAAACATCGGCCCATAAAAACGAAAAATCACCATCGGCCCACCGGGCAAATGCCCGGTATGCCCGATGGCCAGTCCAGCTATGGGTTGAGGTATCTCTTGTGAATGTATTTACTGCTGTACTGAAAATCCATGTTGCATCTATCTATATGTGAGATGTGCAGACTGGTCCTGTTTGTTTAGGTGTTTTGATGTTTTTTAATCATGGAAAAGTTACAGTTTAGTCAACTAAATTCTTCCCATACACAGTTGAAACCATTAGTAATAGTGTATTAAAGGGTTAAGGCAGATAACCGGTAGGTTTCTTGGTTCATCTTTTCTTGTGTTGGCAGATTGTCTTTGATTTATTTTACTTACTTTTACTAATTGTAAAGTGAGTTTTGAATGAGCTTCTAAGAAATGTACAATTGAGCAATTTAGCAAAACAGTAGCAAATTTCTTCATCTTGCACTTCTGATGGTGTTAAAACTTTACATTGTCACATGTGTTTATGTCTTGTCAAACCATTGTCTGTCTTTTGTCTGTGATCCAAAAGATGAATGGGATATCTAAAGGAGAGGAATGCAAAACTACAGGTCATACAAAATACCTTGAATATAAAGTTATGCAATTTACATTCATTCATTGAAATTGCTGTTTAATCTAGCAAAGTATGTTTTGTCATTTTCTTTCATTTGCAATGTAAAGAAACCTCCACAGTTTAACTAATAGGGAAAAACTGTTGACACCTGCAGATGTAAACAGACAAAAACCACTTTTTTGTGTGTGTTCATATGTGTATGAAAAGAGTTGCTAATTTGCAGGTGCTACTCTCATCCCCAGTTTGCTGCCCAGAAACACTTACATTAGTTGTGACAGCTGGTATCTCTCATACGTCCACAGAAACTGGATGACCATTTGTCATTCAAAAACATTGTGTTCATGGAAACCAATGACATGTTTACCAAAACATTCACAGCATACGTAATAAAGGCCCAAATTTACAGAAAGCTTAGAAGAAAACATAAGCCAAAGTAATATTTAATCCCATAATTTTTGTTTCACTGTTTTGTCCTATCATCATGCATCAGTATAAAAGTCAGCCCAGTTCTATCTGTATCTTCCTTTCTAGTCTTTCTTCACTTCCCCCGCGTGTTCACTTTGCTCAGGATGCCCTCTGTGTCTCCTTGTGAAATGCTAAGTAGTCATCCCCCTTTAACCCTGCCCTTCTCTGAGAAGCTAAAGTATCTTTTGTGTTCGGTTTGCCAAGAGCTATAAACAAGTGTAATAGAATTGCAGAGGGGTTAGCCGAGGTAGCCGACTGTGCATCTCCCATCACCCCTGGCTCCCCAGCCGTGTGCTAACAAGCCCAGCAGCATCATTGTGAATTCATAACAACTCGCACCAATGTGGGTCATCTCTGCTGTCTCCACATTTTCCTTGTTGCCCCTCCTTCTCTCCCTTTTCCTCGTCTTACTTTTCTTTTTGCACACCTGTTTGCGTATTTGACAAGTATGTTTTGTCTCACTGCTGCAAAAGACTTGAGAAGACAAATATTATTCTTGTGTAAATCTACCTCACTCAAAGAGAAAATAATCCTCACTATCCTCACTAGGTGTTTGTCACCTGTTCACGCAAGCTTAATTAAACAGAGTGCTCTGAAGTAGGATATTATGGGGGAAAAGCTTCAACAGAAGGAGAGAGAACTGCTGTCATTTTTCTTGTGTCGTATCTGTTTGATCTGTTTGATTTGTTGTCCAACATACTGAATCATTTCTGCCCCCCAGGTATTCAGACATTACCTGTGTAATAGAAATGCACTGCTGCTGTGGCAAACGTGGTTTATCTTTGTTGATAAAAAGTAGGAAAAAGGTGTTGAACAGTGTTGATCTTTTATCCTTTGCATTAAGGGACAGAATGAAATGAGGTCTGATTAAGATTCCAAAACCTTACTTTTACTCCTCCAAACCTACCTCTTGTCATTGTGAACTATTTGGAAATAGTTCAGTCTTTGTCTTATCTAAGAGTTACAGACTGGATGTGCAAATATTATGTGCGTCAAAAATATTTTTCAGACTCACCTGTTCTTAATGCTGCCATTCTGACTGTCTAATCTTACAAGATGATATTTTTTTTTCTCGATCAAGCTCGAGTTTTCAGATGTTTTTATGCCAATAAACAGATTTGACTAGTTGGACCACTGCATCTGTAGTTAGTAGAAGTATAGATATGTGTGTTTTGTGCAAAGCTAACTGAACCCTTTGCTAAATTAATATATTAATAAAATAATATTAGGGCACTGAGGTGCTCTGAGGTTTACCGCTCTTTCTGGATTTTCTCAACTGAATTCAACACGACGTAAGCAGATGTTTCATGAGTTGTCCTGGCTAATTTCCACTACACTGACAGTATACTGTTTATGCTGTCTTTATACTAGATGCTATTAAGATAGATACAATGAATGAATCTAAGCATCGGCAGTTTAAATTCAAATCATTTCTAACCTAACTCTTATCATGAACACCACAGCAGCTGTGCACCAGTCCAACACAGTGCTTTGCTGTAAATTCCTCCAAGTACAGAAAGCTAACCTATAATATTTATCTTGCACTAAACTGAAGAGCATTGACATTCAACATTTGAATAACACAAAGTTTGTATGCCTCAGTTTGTTCCCAATATTAAAAAAACATAACTTCTCATCATATATAAATCCAATATCCGATTTAACAAATCGTGTACGTGTGTACGCTTTACATTTCCATTTGATCAAATACCACTGAGCAGGGCAGTCCTTTCATTTAACTATAACCTCTCTTCTTCCTCTCCTGTCTTACTTACATCTTACTCCATCTCTTAGTGAAGTCATATCTCATTCTTTTCTCTTCCTAGTAAACACGGCAGCTGTACATTTAGCTAGTAGACACAGTGTGCAACAAACTGCACACAAACAGTTTGTGTGTTTGCTGATGTTTATGAAGCTGATGGAAACGCTGCATTTGAAATTACTTGCCACTTAAAAACATTAGTCCCTTTATGCTCCTCTTCTGTAGCAGGACCTTAAATGCTGAAGTACCATAACCACAACTTATGGACATCTGCACTCCTTCTGGTGTTGTGCCAAAAAAAATAAAAAAGCCACCAGCTCACTCTGACTGTAGCTCTATAAATTATGCATAAATTATATGGTTTTGCTTCCTTCATCTTTTTCCACGTGATTGATTTCATGTGTTACTGTTTAGGCTTAAATCGGTTTGATGTTTGAAGGGGTGAGGTGTTGGGAAATAATACCTCCCCTTAAATGTTGTAAACCTAAAGTAACAAACCTGATTGAAAATGTGAGGAGTTGAAAGTACAAATATTTATATTAAAATTTAGGGATTCAAAGTAAAAAGTTAAATAAAATTTAAAAGTACTTACCAATATAAGAGAAAGTATTTGCACTTCATTACTTCTCACCACTGCAAGTATGAATATCTGAAGCTTACACAATTAGCATCAAACTTTAAAAGGTCTTTTTGTTAGTAATTGTACAGAGACAGAAAATATTAATTGATAATTAAACTATATTTTCGTCCAGTGTTATTGTGTTTATTGGCTTTTTGAGGGTTTTCTTTTTCAGTAGAATTGTGTTATCTGCCTCACTGATCTCTTGAAATACCATAATTACCATTTAACTGCTACAGAATTTCTGACTTTGTGTTGTTCTTTGTCTTATATCAGCAATAATAATTTGCTGGCACTATTCAGCAAAGCACAAGTGCACAGGGAAATGCTGTAAATTAAATGTGCACCTGGTGTCATTACTAATGGCTTTGCTCTAACAGATCAACCCCTGAGACAGTTTTCCTAATCAGCATCAACAAAGTCCTCACAGTACATCACACCAAACCTTTAGGTGGTGCCTTCTCTATTCCTCAAGAGGAGTCAGTTAATTCAGCTATTTTGGGTCTGAAAGGAAAGATGCAGTCAGGCAGTAGAGGAGGTAGCTTCTCAAGTGAACGTGCCAGTGAAAATGAATGTGAATATGAAAATGTATTGTGAGGCTAAATTATTCAGCTCAACCCTGATGTCTACTGCCAGTTTTGTTTCATGGCCTAAGGCACCCCAAGTTTTTCTCTCATTGCCATGGTCTGGAATCTAGCAGGAAACACCAGACACCACCAAAAGTGTGATCCTCTAATAAACATTTGCACTGTTAGGTTGCAGGCAGCCATGAATTACATTAATCAGTAGAACAGTGGATCAGTGGATTCATTATCATCTCAAATTCACTTTTTACTCACGCACTCCGCCTCATTATGGTTTCATGGAAAATCTTTTGTTTGAAAGTTTTTTCTTAATGATGTTCACAAGCAAAGTAATGCCTATATGCTCCTTTACATCAGTATTATCTTTGCCTTGGCTTGACTTACATGGTTGCAGTTTTCTTGTAAAAGCTTTACAAAGCTGTAAACATAGCTTAAAAAAGCTAAAATATTTCTGAATAATGTTGATCTGACTCACCTGTGGGGCATATGAAATATCTCCAATTGTTTCAACAACAAGATTACAGATTGTTACAGAATTGTCATGTTGCTGTGACATTTCTCATTTCTTTATCTGGCTTTTCTTGTCTTGCAATCAAGGGGCTCACACCTGCGGTTTGCTAGAATTTGAACTTTAAGCTTATAATAACAATATATAATGGTCCATGTTCACTGAATGGAGTGGAAGTAGTTGTTAATGAATAATAGTGATCATGCTTGATGTAAACGGCCTCTCTGATCTTTCTGGTGTTGTCTGTGGTGTCCTTGTCAGTGTCATTAACTAATTTCCAGCTGAAATTACAACATGTTTACGTCAGTCTTATAGCCACTGGTAACAGGAGATTAATGTTTAAGACTCTTGTAACAGCATCTCCATGAACAACAACATCATCACAGCTGGGTTCAACAATTCGGTGCCTACTGAATGTGTCAGAAGAGTCGGCACCTACTGCAGTTCTTTATTACATACAGTTGACAAGAAGCACGGAAAGTAGAAGTAATCCACCATCAAGTAACATGCTTGTATAGGTAGTCATTAGATCAAATTAAGTTGAATTTGCCAAAGACATCACTAAAAAAGAAACAGTGTTTTATAAATATTTTCATTATATATTCATTATAATAATATCAGTTAAAATCCTGAGAGTTGGGTAATCTCCCCAGTAGTGATAAAAACTGCAGTTAGTCTGATCCAAATAACGTTCACTATACAGGTTGGTGAAGCTTCAGTCTGTCGGCAGCTGATTTCAGGCCAAGTGAGGCCTCCACCCTCCAATTCTCCCTGCTCTCATCAACACATCACATAGACAGAGTGCTGTGCCCCTCTATCCTGCCGCCCCTCTTCACCGACTCATCACAGCCGCTCAACATGTGTCAGGCTAGCCAGCAGCCTCCATCTGTCTCCCCTAGAGCCAGCCAGCCATGTCCATCCAGGGGAGCCACACAGGCAGAGAAAAAGTAATTCCCAAGACAAAGTGCGTTATGCCATGCAGCCGTTCCCCTTGAAAATGAGAACTCCATTTGGGGAGCTGGGGTAGTTTAGCAGACAGGCCACTTGCTTGTATGTCAGAGACTAGGAAACATAGCCCCGGCCATGCATTGGAGGGCTGCATGGCTTTAGATAGTGAGAGGAGATTAGTCATCCTGAGCCGCATGCTTTTATGGTGTGTGGCTTCTTTTAAATATAGAATAGTATAGAATAACAAACACATGAGCCCATACACACACAGACAAAACTGTGTGTATGTCTGTGTGTGTGGACAATACCAGCTGCTATAAGACTGTTTATTGCATAATAATAATAACAATAACAACAATAATAATAATAATGATGATGATGACAATGATTATGTTTGCATATTTGCGAGTGTTAATTACTGATGTTTTTCCCATTTATATGATTTTAACTTGATTAGGTATTAATATTGTTTTGCTTTTTGGGCTCTGTGGTGTTATGTGTGTGTTGATGCTCCGGTGGGAATGTAATTTCCTGCAAAATAATTTATAGAGGATTAATCTATCTTTCTAATAGATATTTTGCATGCATTCTGTACAGTGCCACAAATGTATAGCACCGATTTTGTGTATATCACCTTCGTCATTAACATCAATAACATCATTAAAACTACATTAGTGACACCTTTAAATATTTTACTAACTTGGCAACAAGTTTAATCTCTTCAAATGTATTTTTATTTAAAACATGCAGTTAACAAACTCTCAGTTGGCAGTTTTGTAAAACAAATACCTCTCATGCTCTTCTCTACCTAGTTTCTCTAATGCAACTGCTCGCTCTCTGTCACACACATGCAAAGCTCACACACAACATCTCAGTGGGTAACCAAAGGAAAAAAACAAAAAGATTAATACCCACTGTGTGTTGTCTTTTGGGATTTGAAATTTTAAATATCTAAATGCATGGAGCAGACATTAATGCCTGCATGCACTGTGCTAATAAGAGCATGAATAATATAGACAATAAGAAGGAGAAAACAGGGGCTGAATGTTACTGTTAAAGCTGAAAGATGTAGCAGCCAGGAAAGGAAAGTAGAATCTTCAAGCAAAATGGATGGACTTTTTCTTGTTCTTATCTATAATACTCATCCAAAAATTTACAGTAGCTTTTTTGATAACAAGCTGACATGGAACCACTGGCAGTCTCTTGGTTGTTATCGTGTCACTTGCAACAACCACATAGAAGGAATCCTCTGATTTCGAGTAGATTTTTGGAGCAAAGTGATAAAAGCAAGATTGTAATCAAGTAATTTTTAAGGCCTTTTCCTTTTTTGCTGTGACCTGAGCAAAGTCAATAAGTTAAGTAGAGTACTTTCACTTTCACAATTTGATTTATCTCTGCTTACAGTACAGATTGTCAAGAGAGATATACAGATAGGGGTTGGAGAAATGAAGAAAGGGGTGAAATCTTTCAGCCACAAAAAATATCAGTGCCACTTGCACAATGACAGCCATATAAAACACTTAGGGACACCTTATCAGTGTTCTGCTTAAAATTAATCTTGCAGTTTTGATTTATTTTTAAAGTCAGATTTTCTTGAAATCTCTCGAGGCAACTGAGATGCCATTTAAAAAGGTGACATTACCCCCATTCCACTGGCAGTCTGCTTATTTACTTATAAATCATATTTCAAGGCAGACTGAATAATTAAGTGACTTATCAAGTTGTTTATGCAGAGCTCATCCGACACTGTCAAAAACTTCACTTTGGGTGTGTGAAAGCTAAAGAATTATGAAAAACAATTACATTTTTTAATGGAAGGAGAGTAGAGTATGACATTTAGCTAAAAAAAACATACAAAGAAGTCTCTGCACACTGACATTAAGTTATTTATAGTATTATTGTAGTCACATGTTTAAGGTGTTTTATTGTCACCTACCGTATTTTTCGGACTATAAGGCACGCTTAAAATCCTTTAATTTTCTCAAAAATCGACAGTGCGCCGTATAATTCAGTGCGCCTTATGTATGAATTCTAGTTGTGCTTACTGACCTCGAACTGATTTTATGTGGTACACGGCGCTCAGAAATCTGTCAAAAACTGTTTTAGTACGACTTTGGTAAGCTACAAAGCCGCACCGCTTGATGAATTGTCAGAGCATTACGGCTACCATAGTCAGGAGCCTTCAGGCCCCAAAGTCAAACGAACACTGTGGCATCACTGAGAGTTAAACAATTCTTTCAACTTTAATAAAATGATCAGTTTTGCTACCAGGTGTAACAATTAAGTTTAACATCCAGATATCCATGAAAACAGAATTTATTAAATTTAATGGAGTTAGAAGTTAGCAGGAAGTTAGCTCGCTAGTTTCTACTTAAACATGGTATACCATGTTCTGACTGAGAGATTTCTGAAAAAAATAAAATGTACAGCTCTGCTATCACTTCCAACATAAATGAAGACAGGAAACTAACCAGCAGTGACTTTTGTAGGGTTACTGAAGTTGGGCTAGCTGGTATATAATGATGTGCTACGTGATGGCTAGCGACACAGCTATGCTAGCATGACATAAACATCGTGAAGCTGGAGGCTGAACGCTAACTTTTTTCCACTCGACGTGAGGGTTCCCGATGGTTAGGGACAAATGCAATCGCATGGCAGGATGCTGTAAACGACTCAAACTTCAGTCAGGAGAACAATTGAGATAATCCATCCAAAACATGAGGTTAGTTATTAATATACTGCAAAAACACGAAATAGAGCAGCTGTGAGAGAATTCAACATTAATGAATCAATGGTACTGAAGTGGAGGAAGCAAGAAGAATGAGTTGAGTAAAGTTTGACTCATCTGAGTGTTTTGTTTCGCTTAATGCACCTTATAATCTGGTGCGCCTTATGTATGAAAACAGACCCGTTCATCGACAGTGCACCTTATGGTCTGAAGAATACGGTATGTAAAAAGCATTCAAGGTTATGCTGAAATTCTCAGTTTTCTTCCACTAATGGCCAAAAGGAGAAGAACATTATCCAATTTTGTTTTACGTATCTAAAATATCCGCTACCTAATTCTCCTGCACGAATCAGGGATCATAAAATTTTAATAGCAGCACTACACCCTTTATCTGAAACTGGAACATGCAGTAAATTCTGGAATGTTCTTGCTGTTGTTTTGTCAGCCTTCTAACAGCTGAATCTCCAACAGGCACGTATGCCTTTCCTTTGCACAGATCTCCGTCTATTACAGCATGCTCAGCGATGACGCTGATGGTTTTTCTGTGGAGAGATTGGGCTGGAAGAGAATCTTGCTGACACGCAGGGTAGTTTTTCTCATGTCTTATAATCCCAAAAAAGGGCCATTCATTATATTGCCCTCTGAATTATATGCTTAGTATTAATCACAGAACTCTTTAGCTGAAGCTCCTCTCAGTTTAAAGATGGTTTATTGTATTGCTGAAGTGCTAAATACATGAGCTTCTGGGTGTGTACTTCAAGCTTTGCTAATGTGAGTTGGTTTTCATTTTTAGATTTACCACTGTGCTCATATATGCATTCTTATTCCTTCATAAGAGGGAAAAGAAAAAGAGAGAAATGAAGTGCTTCTGAGTTCCATTATATGTGGTGGCTGAAAGCAGCCTCTGATAACTTGTAAGTGCATGGAGGCCGCAGCTGTGAGGAATATCAATAGCAGGGAGACAACGGAGTGATTGTTTGTCAGTGTGTGGTGATGGTATGTGTTTGTGCTCATGGGGATTTTGTGAAGTGAATACATCCATTTCTTTCTTTTTCTGCACGTGTGTGGCTGTGTAAATCTCTGCATGGATTCGAATCAATTTACATGTATGCAGTCAAATACCTCTACGTTGGCTGGTGGAAGCGGGGGGATGTGTAGCATAGATGTGCGGCTTTATTCTTCATCTTTTATAAACCACTTGAGTGTCAGGTTTCCCTTGAAGACAACAGGGGTTCTAACAGGGTGCAGTCATTCAATCCCAGAGCCTGTCACTCATCTCCTCACTGTTCATACAATGCCCTCTGCTCAGCTGTCTTACTGACCAGCAAATAATGAGAAGTGACAGCCAAGGACAACCCTTTGCTCAGCCACAGCCTTGGAATTGAGTCACCATGCAAAATAGAAGCGTACCCACAAACGCACACATGCACATACACTGAGGCAGCCAGATGCAAATTTCCTCAGACTGGCATGTGTGCATACAAGCCTGCACAAAACTTGCACAATCCCCCATGTTAAGAAATTAATGTTAATATTCAACATCAGCATTTCCCCTAGATGCTGGTCTGCTAAATATTTAATAATGCATTTTATTGCATATGAAAAAAATGCATTTTGTGTGTTTAGTATTAACAGTAGTAGTAACAGTCTGGTTAACTCTAGTAAATGAACATAGGTTTGTTGACTAGGGATGGGTACTGGTATGTTCTGACATAAACGGTAGTAACCAGACCGAAAAGCAGCACACATTTCGGTGCTTTATTTTGGTGCTTTATTTCGGTGCTTTTTTTCCCCTGAGATGCAGTGTTGCCAACTCCTCAGTAAGGAAAATCGCTATTGGTTGTCCTAAAAGTCGCTAGAAGTCGCTAAATGACGTCATCGCCTAATTTGCATAATTGGTCATGCTAATCTAATTGTAACCTATGTTGTTGGAGAGAGAAATAACATTGTGGAAGAGACATAAAGTGAGTAAAAAACGTCCTAAATGCATTTAGAGTTTATTTAGAACTACAAATTAAATTTCTTTTAGCAATTATTGTTTTTTTTATGTCACAATTCCAACCCTGCTCCTTTACCCGGGCTTGGACCGGCAAAAGTGACCCGAAATAGGCACTCTGGTGGAGTTACTTTGTGTCTGTGTTTATAAGTAGTTTTAAACCTTGTGATCCACAAAACAGCATAAGAGTAAAAGAACTGACTGCGTTACAGCACCCGCTGCTTGTTGAGAGTAAAAGCGATACGCGCTTTCACGTCTTTTTTTAAAGACGAAAACTCGCTAAATATAGCGACAAAGTTGCTAAGTTGGCAACACTGCTGAGATGTCATACACTTTGGATTCTAGCCAATCATTTTACCTTTCCAAGGATAGGCAGGCCGATGTACATATGTTCTTTTAGAGCAGAGCTACAGATTAAAAATGCCCAAGGCAAAGTGGTCAAAAGTCTGGCTGTACTTCACAGCAAAAGATGCAAACTCAGCAACCTGCAACAAGTGCTTTAAGGTGATACTGTGCAAAGGAGGTAACACCTCGAAACTGATGAAACACCTGGCGATGCATAACATTTTTTTAAAAGCAGAGAAATGCACCGTATTTGATAGCTTGCTGCAAGACCGAGCACCGAGCACATCTACTCCCGGTGTGGTGCCTGTTATCGGACCCGGAGTTAGCAACATCCCCCAAGTGCTGCTCAAAGCAAAGTACCAGTATGCTAAGCTTATCTCTTTAACATTGCTAATTATTGATTAAAGGCAAACACATTAAAATGCACTCACACATTCACAAAGACTAGGATTGCGGCACAACCTAAATTATTGTCACGGTGTGACGATGGAGTTGCAATCTTGTTGCCTTTGAAATTGTTGCTTCAAAGACAGGGCAAGGTCTGCAACCACTCGCTGTCACTGCCCGTTAGATGTGGGAAGTAACTAAGTACAAATGCTTTGTTACTGTATTTAAGCAGGGTTTTCAGGTATCTGTACTTGAGTATTCATTTCTGTACTTTTTACTGCTCACATTTTCAAAACAGGCACGTCACTTTTGATTTGAGACAGTTGATGGAAGCTTTTATTTCCCAGCACTGCGCGCCTTTGAACATCAAACCGATTTGAGCCTAAACAATAATGCATTAAAGGCAATCCTAATGGTGTATCAATCACCAGGGGTTATTGCAAATCAAGAGATGAAAGAGGTAAAAATCATATAATTTATGCATCATTTATAGCGCCATAGTCAGGGGGGTTTTTTGCACTCATTTTTTTTGAATGAGTGCAGATGTTCATAAGTTGTGGTTGCGGTACTTCAGCATCAAGATTGCCCTATAGAAGAAGAGCGAGCATAAAGGGAGCACTGAAAATACTGTGCAGTTTAGTGCAGGATAAACAGGTTAGCTTCCAGTAATGTGATGGATTTAAAGTGTGTTGGACTTGTGCACAGTGGTTGTGGTTTTCATGGTCAGAGTTAGGTTACATTAAGAGTAGCAGAGATTAATATGAATTTTAGCTGATGATACTTGGATTCAGTCACTTAATTCCAACTTCATACAAACGTTATAGTGTCTAGTGTAAAGACAGTTAACTGATCACTACACACTAAGAAAATCTACTGTAGCTTACAATAGAAATTATTGAGAGCCATGGCTGAGCCACTACAGATGATTTTAAGGTCCCCCCACCTGTTGATTCCCACTTTAACCCCTGACTGTACTCTTTTTCCTGTTTAGGTGTGGAGGTAGAGCTGGGCGATATAAGATTTTTTCATATCACGATATGTTTTTTTCATTTCAGGCGATAACGATATATATCACGATATAAGCCAAACAACTATATTTGTAGGATTTAAACGTGCCGTTGCTCACAAGTAAAATGTGAAATAATCAGCAGCTTATTTTTATTTAAATATTTATTTCCCATAATAAGTTCAACAGGGTAGATGTACTTAAGGAACATGAGACTTTTTCAGATAAATAAAGGCAAATATTGCAAACTACACAAAAGGCAGCCGCTAAAGCGTTTAAGATTCAAAATAGAACAAACGAAACAGACTGCTAAATTGTCAATTCCACTTAGAAACAAAATATTAATTCTAAAAATAAATCTTAGTTTGTTTTACAGAAGAACAAACAAAATTGACTAACTTTTGTCAATATCAAATAAACTGAGAACTAAAAGGAAATTCTCAAGCTCTCCTTGTTGTATAGCTTAGCTTTTCAAACAGTTTTAACAGTTACTTTAGTCTGACAAAAGCCGAATGACGAATTAGCGCTTCCAGTCAGAGACTGAGGCTACGTACACGGTTATTTTTGAAAACGGAGATTTTCCGTTTTAAAAAATAATCCCGTCCACACATAAAGGCAGAAATGAAGGAAAACGCTGCTATGAACATGCCAAAGCAGCAGGTGGCGCTAGATTCCTAACCGTGCAGAAATGTTGGCCAATCAGAAATTTAGAAGCCTCGGTGGGAAAAAGTAAACAAAGCTGGGGCATAGAAGCAGAACCGAGTCGTCTGTGTGGAGGGACAGTAACTGTGTGTATATGTAAGCATTTAAGCACTGCAGAGAGTAGAATTAACAGTAACAGTATTGTAGAAATTCATTTCACCGTGAGAGCATGAGGGTGGGAATGGATGTTTGTATATGTGTGTGCCTGTATGTCTGTGTCTATATGTCAGGTTGGGTGTCAGGCGCCACCTCTCTGGGGACATTTCAGGCCCTCCGAGGTTTGGAGGCCTATCTCCCCCTACCACCACTTCCCCTGCCAGTGGCGGACTCCCTCAGACATTGGTGTGTTGGTGGTTCTTTGTGTCCGGGGATGGGCGTCCAGGTACACACCGGCTCACTCCTTGGCGGCCGCTTATCGGGGCCTGGAGCCTGGGGCTCGCTCGGGCCACTTCGGAGGTGGGGTGCCCCCGGCCTCTCGGCCTGGGGCTCGGTCACTCAGTCACTGCAACTCCCCCTGGCTTCTGCTCCGCGGCTGCTGAGTGAGCCCTCATCTGGGACTCTCCTCAGCTCTTACTGGAACAGTGGCGCAGCTGCCCCTCTGTTGGTCTTCCTTGGTCTCTTGTGTTCTGGGGGCCTCTGGATGTCTGGAGTTTTGATCTCCTCCATACCTGCTTCATGCCCTGGAGGACGGGGCTGTGGCCCCCCCACACCCTCTAGCAGATCATTACATGAAGGAACCTTTAAAAAAAAAAAAACAAGCGCGTCCATGCTCACAGGTGTACACACGGGTGATCACACACACAAACTACACCCTTTTTGGCTCCTACCTCAAAGCACACTGTGTTCTGTTGATCTTATGTGCTGCACAATAATGTTTAATATTTAGTATTTACTGTCATATTCCCATATATCATTGTGATGTTGTTTATTCTATTACTCTTGTTCTCTTCTGCTTGTTTTCTTTTTTCTTTCTCAGCAGGTGATCCAGGTGATTGATATATGCATTTTTTTTCTTTTTTTTTCTTCTGCCCGTTCTGTTGGTTTTTGTCTTTTGCCCTTCTCCCCCGTCCCTCTTCTCAGCTGTTTCTCTTTCCCTCTTTCTTTCTCCCCTTCTTTCCCCCAGTCAAGTCTGTCCCGTATTCAGTAAGTGAAAATAAAATTTTAAAAAAAAAAATGTGAATGTAAACACAAAAAACATTTTATTTTTTGTGCTGGAATGTGCAGAAAATAGGTTTAAATGTTAAACTAATTTATTCAAGTCAGAGAATGTTGCATATAATTAAATTTTTGCTTGATGCATAAAGTTAAAAGATTAAAACTGATAAAACAAGTTAAAAAAAGAGACTTTTCCATTTGATTACATTTTGTATGATGGATTATGTAGAAAAAGTAGAATTGGGCTGAAAGATCTATCGCTTTATCACCTCTTCAGGTTGTAAATCGTGTTTTTAAAAAGTAACTAAGTAACTAAGTAATTAATTACTTTTGAAAATAAGTAATCAGTAAAGTAACGGGATTACTTTTTTGGGGAAGTAATCAGTAATTAGTTACTGATTACTTTTTTCAAGTAACTTGACCAACACTGGTTAGGAACAAATGCAATCACATGGCAGGATGCTGTAGTTACATTGTAAGGTTTTAAAAACAGCTTTTAAATGAATTGTGGTAATAAAAAACAAGGGAGGCCGAAGGTGATCACTGCCTTTTTTTAGGGGCTTGTTCAGATTAAATAGAACAAGATACAAAGCATTAGAACATGTTAAAAACACAACAGCTCTGAGTATTTTTTACCTGGAAGCAGGGTTCATACATCATCACTTAAGGACCGGATGTGCTTTGAAGAAAATATAATCTGATCAAACATTATTCAGCTTTAAATATTGTTCAGCTTTAAAGTTACTGTGCAACTGTGTAATAAAAATGTGCTCACGACTTTGGCCTTGAGAGCGATAAGAAGCGATCGCCTCATTCTGCAGGTGCAAGATATCTGCAAGCGAAGAGACTAGAACACCCAAGGCCGCTTTCCTTTTATGGAGTTGTTTTTCTGCTAATGCAGCACTGTCCTCACAACCCCCTCCTGTAAGTTTTAGAGAATATATACCCATCCTCACAGCAAATATTGGGAATCTCCTGATGTGAGCTGTGTTGAGAGGTTGTCTCTGTCACAATAAAAGTTCACTGATTCCCCATCTGCAGCAGGTGTCCGGTTGTCTTCATTCTCCGCCAGCCTGGTTAAGTCAATTCCTCCTTAACATCTAAAAGAACCTATTTAATGAAGGAAGACGGGTTCACTTTGTGTTTAATATTATTCTATTGCTGTTGTTGTTTTTTTTATATCCTTCAGCTTCTCGCTCGTATTCCAAGGTAGTCTGGAAATTGGCCAAGGAATTACTTTTTCTTTCTATTTGTGCTGTTTTGTTTGTCCTGTTTTGGGTTGTTTGTTTTTTTTTGCTTGTTTGTTTTTTGTTATGGAGTCTCAAATAAAATAGAAAACCTAAAAAAAAAGAAAAAAAGAAATTCATTTCACCGAAACAATAACGTGGCGCACAGTGCGACGTCAAAAAATGCGCACACCTTTGACGCTGCGTTTTCTCCGTTTTTCTAGTCCACACGTAAATGCAAAAATTGAGTTTTCCAAAATATCCACCCTGGCCGGAGTTTTTAAAAATCTTCGTTTTCAGTGACCAAAAACGCCGTTTACGTGTGGACGAAAGGTGCAAACGCATAGAAAATTCTGCGTTTTCAAAAATACCCGGGTACGTGTGGACGTAGCGCACCAGTTTATTGTATTTCCAGACTTGCTTTCGGCACAATTTACAGTGAACGCTACTCTGTTTTTTGTCAGACTTGAAATAGCCGAAATACCTTCACACTACGGAACTTCTATGGCTCTTCCGTTCGACAATCTCTCCGGCATTGGAACCATCATCTGTTTTCTCTTCGGTAACCTTCGGTCACGCTCGGTTGATTTTTCTAGTCGGCACACTCATTTCCTCCATTACCCGGGCGGTACGGTGGCTGGCTGCTTCCCAAACAAATACACATGTGCGGCTTGGCACTAGTGCTGTACGTAACAAGTCACGTGACGTGACGCTGCGGCTGTGATTGGTTCGGCTCTGCGCTACTTAATTTGGATTGGCTGTTCTTTTTTTTTTCTTTTTCTTTTTTTTAAGAGGACAAGAGCGGCGAGGTCTATCGCAATAGTTTAATTTTTCTATCGAGAAAAAGTTATATCGCAATACATATCGTTATCGTTCTATTGCTCAGCTCTATGTGGAGGCAAAGTCACTTTCTACAATGTAGGCAACAGAAAATAGAGCTATTTTTAAAATGTCTCCTTCTTTTTCACTGCTCATGTTCTATATAGCTGATTCAAGCAGAGTGTATTTGAAATAATACATGGGAATGCAAATGTTAATATATTTTACAGTATTAATGTAGCACACGGTTCTGTTTGCTTTGTACAGAAGTAGCTGGTAGAAACTGAAAATGGGCTACTTCTTACTTTCTTACTTTGAGTACATTTCAGAGGCTGTACTTTTTGTCTTTTACTTGAGTAAAGGAATTGACTCAGTACTTCAACTTTTACCAGAGTATAATATAAGTATGTTCTCTTCCACTAAAGTATAGAATGTCTGTACTTTTACCTTTTCTGTTTGTCATCTTCAAAGTGACTTTAGTGGTCAAAATGGAGACAAAGCTGCAGTAAGATAGAGTTAGTCTGCTGTCAGTTTGCATTTGAATGGGGTCAAGTTGTCTCATTTTTGTCTATTTGTGATAATATGTTGATGAACTTTCATAATTCAGTTAAAATAACAGCAGACATTTGCATTCAAAAGAAAATCACATTAAGTACTTACATTTAAGCTCCTTTTCGATTCGTACATACTTGGATCAACACGTTTTTCTGTATTTTCCATTAGGTACCATGTGCTTTTTTTAGTACCTGCTTACCCGGGGTTCCAAGTGATCCGAACAGGTACTAAAATGTGAGTTGTCAGACTGCATGCCAACGATTGGCTGGTCAGTAGCATCACTCGATGAGTCATGAGAGTGCTTCATTCACGAAAATTAAAACTGCCATATTTGAAACAGTGCAACGAGGGAAATGGCTACAAAAAACTACGCCTTGGTCTCAGAGTCTGATGAAAAGCCACAGACCGAGCAGCAGGTATATTCTTGCCTCGATGTCCACTTTTTAAAGCGTTTGTTTTGCATATTAATTACATCGCAGGACACTCGGACGTGTTACTATGATGACAACCACACAGGTCAGGTAGTACCGGATTGTAATGGACAACCAGTCGATCCGAGTCGAGCTGTGGTGATCCGTGGCGAGTTGATTACGAGTAGGTAGTAATGAAAAAGGGGCTTTAGAGTCTAGCCATAGCCTCACAGATTTGAAACTGAAATTCATTCTTAAATCGTGATGCAGTTGCTGCAGGATGGTGATTTAACTGCTAAATGATATTGGTGCTTGGCAACCTTGGTTTTATTTAGGAATATAATAAACCTTTACCAATCAGTCTGTGAGTGATTTGCGTCAGAGTTGGGCTTCAGTTGTTTTTAGAGACATGTTGCCTCACACTAGGTGGCCTGTGTAGTCACTTTAAGATCAATTGCAGACCTCTTGCCCATCTCATGAAAAACTGCCTGTCTAGGATGATCTGTTTAACCTAATTATGGGCAAAATATTCCTCCAGCTGCTGATTGTTGTTAGTACCACTTATTTTTCCAGCCTTTTCTTACTCCAACTTTGAGACATGTTATTTTCTGTCTTTTATATCTTTTTATATTTTATTTCTGTCTTGCATATCATTGCATTCTGTTTCTATTTGTATCTTCATTACAACCTCCCAACTTTTGGGAAAAATGTACATTCTCAACTGCTGGGAGATCAGTTGGTCCCCACAACTAGCATGTGAAAAAATTTAGTGCAATCACTCGCTCAACCTGCTCCTCTAGTAGCAGGTTGAGCTTTGGATCCCATTTTACTTTAGTGTGCCATAAGTACTAGGTACTAGGCAAAGTGCTGCTGCCTAGGAATGACTACATGAAAGCCTACACTTTATATGCTTCAACATGCTAAAAAAATACTTTTTCACTATCCACAAGACCATGTAAAATAATAATAAAAGCCAAAAACTCGCCTTACTTTATCATAACCACTAACACACACACACACACACACACACACTTCTGAATGGGTTAACCAGCCAGAAGTGGAAGACACTCGCTGTCATAAATGACAATGGGGACTTGATAATTACAGCTTACTGCAGAATGTGCTGCACACAGTTCTAACCCTGACATGCTGAATTCAACATCAAACATCTGCATATTTAACTTTAACCCACAGGCTTATGTTTGCTTCAGACACCCCTATTTGAACGATAACATGTCCATGTCTATCTACATCAATATTTTTTTAATAAGGGTAAAAATCTTGCCTGCAAAATGTACTTTTAATTATTTCATGTAACGATGCAGAATGGTTTTTACTAAACATAATATGGTTATTAAAGTGCTCTTGAAATAAACAGCAGGAGTGTTCTGTGTTTATCTTGTTGATGCATTATTGATCATCCCGCCTATTATTCCTGGCCAAAACAAGAGTTAAGGTGAATCTCGCAAGTCTCCCAGGTGCTAAAATTGATACTAATGGAACTGCATCTTATTTATAATGAGACAGTGCTATGGGCCCTTCAAAAGCAAGGTTGGCTATATTAAAAATTTATCAGTGAAAAGTACCTCTCCTACATTTAAGTATGGTGTGTTGCTGAACTGGTAAAACATGCATTATTCAAGAAACAACTCAGATCATGTTTAGGCAATCTGATGAAAGTGCAAAGCCCACATCGGGCTGATTTAGTGGTAGCATTGCTAAATACAGAGTGACATAACACGGCAATATGAGGAGCAAAATGCAATAAAATCACAAATTAATAATGAATGCAGACTTTTGTTTCTGGTGGTGAAATGGGACTTGACTTTGTAATTTTCCTCCCTAATTATGGCAGAATTGTGTACTTCTAAAAGCCAGTGCAAATTTTAAAAGCCATGGGAATTGTTGATACAGGTTTTAATGGCAGAATTTGCAATATCTTTGCATATGCTTTTGGGCACAATTTAAATGGAAGCCTTTCAAGGCACTTAATTTGTGGTGTGGGCAGTCCAGAAGATTCAGTAAAAAGGAGCAGACCTTTTACTGTTATGGAATTTTGTGCTAATAAAATGGCTTCATTTTTCAGACATGAAATGAAAAGAAAAATAAACCTAACCTTTATAGTGAACAATGACTGGCTACATTGAGATCTTGCAGAGACACTGACATATCCAGACATGAAAGTAGCGAGTCCGGGATGACTTCACAAACTTTAGTGAGCTCCAGCAGTGGCAAGCTCCCTGGGGCACGAAACAGATCGTGCCTCACACAAGCTGGATTGCGTGAGGCCAGAGAGATGCTTGGCCTTGGTACACAGAAGCTGAGGCCTCGAGGGCTAAAACACCAAGCAATAGACAATGATGTCCTCTATCCGTCTCTCTTCTCAAAGCCGATTAGAGTACTGGAGGGCCTAGGAGAAGTGACTATATCATCCCTGTCCGTCTGGAGACAGCTTTTTCTCAGCCAAACCTCCAGACATGGACTGAGAAACCTCTGCGGGATTCACTTAAAATCACACAAAGAGTAGTTCAGTTTAAGACACTTTGCATCAATGCTGATGGTGGTTAACCTTGAGGGAAAGTCTTTATTGCCTCAATCAATTAGTCAATATATTGACAAAAACAAAAATACATTATTGCATTTAAGTGTCTCTGAAACATACATATATATATATATGTGTGTGTGTGTGTATATATATATATATATATATATATATATATGTGTGTGTATATGTGTATATATGTATATATATATATATGTATGTGTTTGTTACTTAAAGCCTGTCCAAAGGAATGACAGATGCTCGCAATCAGGGTGGTTTGTTGTAGTAATTGCCAACTTTTAGATTTGAGTGGGTAGAATAAATTTTTCATTGACGTCTCTGCTTCCTTGTCATGTGTGGACGCAGCCAGTCTTCTCAAATAGAACCAAATAATAGAAAGCCTATAATTCCTGTCAATCTCTCTGCAGTGTTGGGATGGAGGGAGTCACATGTGTCCAACAGGACTCTTTAGTGCTTCATCCAGTAAATGCCATAAATACTACAGTGAAAATTATACCCCAGTCACAAATAACTGTTGACATTATATTGTACACAATGCTGCAGACGGGGGGTGGGGGGTGGGGGTTAAGGAAAATTATGAAATAGCACTTACAGAACATGGTAACATGTACATGCCTTAGTCTTAATTTAATTATGTCCGTTTTTGCCTCAAATTAACTTAACAATTGACCTTGTCCAAAGAAAGTTCTGGCACAAGTTTGGTTTTCCACAGCACACATACAGTATTAGTTCAGTTAGCAGTAGTCAGTTCATTCATAATATTCAGTTCAAAATTCTATTGGAATTCTATTTAGTTGTGATTGTTATGTTTAGTATATATATATATAGTAATAGTTATAAATATTTTGTTAGCAATTCCTGAGTTTGGCAGTTTATCTAAAAGACTTAATAGACTGTACTGTACAGCGAGTCTCGCATTTGGCTTTATCAAAATTATATAGTTTCTTTTATTTGGTTTTATTGCTATTATTACTTTTTACATTAATTACTTTAAGTTTTAAAATGACTTTAATGCAAGTTTACACTTTTGGCCCATTAAGTGTGTGCAGGTCTATATAAATGTGCAAATTCTTCTCCATCACTTCCCTTAGCCACTTGCCTGCAACTAACTCTGCTCTCTCCTCATGGTTCTTTCGTTAGATAGAAACAGTAGACAGGCCCACAGTGCAAACTGTTCTTAACTGTACTATACTGTTCTCACAGCACAGGGGAATGTAAAGGATGTTAAAAAAACCCAAAAGAAAACACCAAGTGCATCAAAAGAGCCACTGTACTACAGAGGAACAACTATGTGCTTTCTCATCGCAAAGCATCTAAAACTGTTACCGGTTGTTGAGAAGCTCAAACTTTGACGTAATATGTTGTCTCTCTTCCACTCCAAAGATGCCTGCTGTGTCATGCATTTGTCTGTTTCATCGGGCGAAATGGAGAAAATACTGAGTCACACTGAACTAAAATGAATTTGTGTACATAGATAACAGGAGACTTACTTTGATTACACACCTTGAGGCGACTGGTGTTTTGATTTGGTGCTAGACAAATGAAATTGAACTGATATCAGGCAACTAATGGTTTGCCAAAGTTACATAAACCTTGTTTTTGATTGAATGCAAAACATTAGCCGAGCTAGTTGACAGGATTTGTTCCTAAGTTCCAATGAAGCTTATCCATGGTGTTTTCAGCTCTTTTTTCTTCATGCTTTCTAGTGTATAGAGAAAACACATATAGAGAAATACCAGTTTCAAAAACGTGGTTTTCATTAGAGGGTACCTTAAATAGCATTTTCTTTAAGATAAAGCCCAGGAGGTTACACATTAGTCAGTCCTAATATTGTACAGGTCAGTATGTTTGCATAATAAAGGAAACAAACAACTGCAAATTGCTTCATAGCATTTGTAAGGTTTTTTTGACAGCCAAGAGTTATTGCTGTCATGGATGATGGGCTCAGAAAGACTATCTGAAAAATCCTAACTGTCAGCGAAAATAATTTTGACCACTTGTAACAGCGTAACAGATGAGAGTTTGACTCTGTAGCTAAAAGACAAGCTATGGGTTTTTCATATTACCATCATCCATGTTTCACTTATGGGGTTGTGCCATTGCTAGGGCCCCCTCTGTGGAGTTTGCTCCAGCTTCCCTCCACAGTGCAAAGGCATACACGTTAGTTTAAATCTAAACTGGTCCAGACTTGGATCATCAGAAGAGAATTGATGGCTGGATTTTCTCTGGCGTTTAGGACTTCCTTGACCTTGGATTAACAGTAGCTCATCTTACTTTCACAACAGTACTAGTTTAAGAGCGTTTACTTTCTCCGATGCAGTGGAATTTGTATTAGAATGAGTTGATTTCATCACACTTTTAAATCCCTGACTTCTTCAAGCATCCAGACTGTTTTTTAGAATAGTCAGTAAATTCAAATTCAAATTTTATTTGTACTTGACTACTATCTAACTGTAGCTACCTGGGTATGTTTGTTTGTTTGTTTTTTTTGTTTTTTGCATGCACTATTGACTACCACAAGGTTGTTACTCGACTTACAACATCTTGAATGCAAAAAGAAAGAAAGTTCTGTTAACTTTTTAAAAATCAATGCAATACAGAGCAATATTTTTCTTTGGAACAAACCATCTTTGTCTGACTCTTACTCTGTCTCTTTGCTCATCTGCTTGTCTAGCTGATGTGTCTATCTAGAAATAGCTTGCATAATAGAAAGGACCAAAGCAGTGCTCCGCTCTTTTGTTCCTTCTCATGTTGTTCTTACAGCTAAGAGGGAATAGCAAAATCATTCTGCTTTGTTAACACTCAAGTCAGGCTTGCAATACTCTGTTCTCAAGAAAATATTCACCCCGCACTCACTCTCTTTGTCTGGCTTGTTCTAGGTAACCTTTATCCTTTTTTGAGGGGGGGGGGGTCTTTATCTCACACATACGCACACACATACACAGCGAGACACTGCTGTCCGGCAAGGGTCCATTATCAGACTTGGCACACATGCATATAACTTGTTAGTCGAGCTAATATTATATAAAGTACACTGTAAAATGAACAACAAACAAGAGTTGTTTAAGGTTTTCTCTCTTTCAAAAATATGTCCCATACCTGAAATGCAATGTATAGTGCAGATTGCCATCTAGCTATATTTCTTATCCAGCAACACTACAATAATTGAAACCACAGACAGGAAAGGTAAAAAAAGTTCATCGGAGGAAGCCCTACTGCCAGTTGTTTCAGGAAATGACCATGCAGTACAGATAGAAGTGTCAACCTAATTAGACCCGAAAAAGCATAGCTCACCTAACAGATGGACAAGCTTCTGTCTTGGACGGTGCTTCTGTTCTGCTTTACTGACACATCTAAACCGTGCATGATATGTAGACTTGCATCTGTTTGCACACATAAATTTGCATACTACTTAGGTATGATGTTCCAAATAAATTCAAATTTGTTTCTGTTGTATTCTATCTTTTGTTACACATTGTGTTTCTCCTTATTTTCTGTTACATTGATGAATGTTCATATTAAACTTGGACAGACTTTGAGATAATGAGGTCAGTGTATGTCAAAGTATTCTCTGTGAATCAAAGATTAAGGCTTCAGACTGGTCTAAATGCTCATTTTTCTATTCGTGGCTCAATATGATGTCAAGGAAATTGCATATTTTTATAAGGTCTCAGCTGTTCCCACATACTCTTTAAAACCCACAATGTTAGAATAATATTTAACATTTGAATTATGTTAAAATAACCGTGGTCTTACAGGTAGCGGAAAAGGTGAACCTAAGCTGCCAAACAAGAAGACCAAAGACAGGCCCAGAAGAAACAAAGATTTATGTGTCTTCATTTGCTAACCTACCCTAGCGGAGGAAAGGGAAACATTACTGTGCTGAAGTTTTTTCCAATTCAGCATGTCATATTGAAAGGTATACCACTCCATGATAGGTGTGAAGTTAAAGGTGTGCAGCTTCAGCAGTCTGTTCAACAGGTTTATGCTGCATGTTGGATTTAGACTATGCAATATCAGCCCAGCAACATTATGAGATGCCTCATAATGTCAAAACAATATGTTTCACAATGTGTTCTGGTATTAATGGAATTCACTGTTGCTGTTTTTATTTGTTTCTTTTTTTTTATGTATGCTTTTCTAGTCCTTTCTTACACTTTTCCTGCAAGGTTGATACATTTTTGCTTTAGGTGGCATTCTTTATCTTTTTCTGGAGGCGTGTTCTTCACGCCCCCTTCCTGATAACAAATTGGAGATTTGTAAAGGGTTGCAGTATTATTAGTCAGTGACCGAAGTTTAATCTGTCACGTCTCTTGTGCAAGTCTTGATCATTTTTTACATTCATGACTCTGTAAGCCTAATCTAATGGCAGTTGAAGGGTAAACCTATCATTTACTTTGTGTTTTATCAGTTTTACATTTTCTTCACTTTTTGTGACATTAACTGATAAATCAAAACTCAGCATAATAAGTTAAGTAGTACAACGTTTATGAAATTGTCCACAGAATATTTAGTCTTTTTTTAATCTACTTTCTAGTGCTACTTGTTTTCTTATGCTACCACCTTGCCAACCTTCAGCTTCACTTACTGTTAATCAACTTTCCTTCAATGTTGAGGGACTTTTAGAGCAGCACAAAACAATAAGCAGAACAAGCAGAGCGCATGGCCCACCCGTTAATGGTACTATTTCATTCCATTTAAAGGGGCTATATTCAACCCAGCTGTTTAAATAAGCATTGCTAATGTACCTCTGGGGCTTGGTGATGGGCATTATCTACCAAGCGGGCTCCATCTGGCAGGCATACTGATTTTTATTTGTATTCCCCTACTGTTTTCACTCAAGTTTGCTTTATAGAGAATAGGGCAACAATACCGTAGCTCTGCTGTAGTTTGAGGATCACAGGGGTTCTCCACCGAACAAAACAGTGCCTCAGCTAGGTCTAACGTGTTCTGCTCCCAACTCGTCGAATAAAAACAGATCAAGAATATCTTTCCAGACAGTCAAGGATATTTATGTTGACTGGAAGCATGCAAATCAGTGACTAGAAACTAGAGGCAGTTCCTCTAAAGACTGGCATTTGTTTTCCACAAGAGATCTTGTTGTTAGTTGAGGAAACGTGGACAAGATTACAGCCCTCTGAGCAGGAATGCCACATTTGTGTTTGCACAGCTACAGGGGTTAGATCTCGCTACAAACCAGGGAGTCCTAGACCGGGATGATGAGCTTGTGAGGTCTGTGTTCAGCTTGGTCGGTTTGTCTCTGACTTCAGTCTTTAGAGAAATGTAATTTGCATCACATACCTCACCAGTCGACTCTCCTGTTTTATCAAAGCATTTTTGGAGGCATCACCCCTTCTGACTACTCTTGGTCTGGTTGTAAATGTGCAATGGCATTTATGCTTTAAGATGGAATGCACTGGTGAAGGCAATGCCTCAGCTATTTTGTCTCAAAAGCAAAGTATCAGTTTCAATTTTTTATGATTCTATGCACTGTATATTGTGGCGCAGCTCAGTTATAGAGGAAGGCAGACATAGTGTCAAAATTACTTAACCCACTGGAGAGCTGATTCTGACCCAGTCTGTCAACACAGTCAGAGGTATGCTTCTTCCCTCTCCATCAGTTTGCCTTTCACAGAGAAGAGGCTGCATAAGGCAGATGAACCAACATTAGCTAGCCTAATTGGACATGAAATGGTATTGGCCTCTAGCTATTGCGGTCCAAGTTGATCGTGGCTTGCCATTACACATTATCATCTCTTGATTGAGGATAGGTGAACATGGATTATCATTGAGGCTTGACATTATGATAAATGTCCTCTTTCTGATACTTAAAATCTGTACATGCTGGAACCATCCTGTGTTCTGTTATGGTGATATATGAGGAGGGGCATTGTTCTTCAGAGTGCATTCCACCTTATGCATACAGCATGTTTCCAGTTTCCATCATGCTTTCACAAAGTGCCCATCAAGCATGGTACCAAGAAGAAAATGACTCTGGGTGTTCAGTTTCTGCTGTCATTCGTTTGAAAGAAACACTGCAGAGGGCTTAGAGGCTGTGGGGTTATTTTACACTGCAACCGATGAGCACTACTTACATGGTGATTGCAAACTGCACCAGCATCCAATTTTCTAAAATGAATTTGCGAATGCCCTCTCTCTCGTGCTCATGCATGTGTTATAAGTGTGCTGTTGCTTAAAGATGACTAGATTATCTTATGTTGCAAATCACAGCTTGTATGTTGCAAGTTTCATGAAATTGGCCAAGGTTCAAGTCAGCTGTAGAAAACATGTAACATAGCTTTATCTCAGCCCTACTCATTGTTCCAGCACTGCACAAAACCGACAGCACATAGTGGCAATTTTGTTGGACAAGGCCATTGTGCATCTGTCTCAATATCCTATCTCCAAGCAAATCCACTTGCCCTCCCTTTTGCATTCTGATATATTTTCTTCATTTAGTACACGCTTACAGTAAGTGCCTACCAGAATATAATTTTTTAATCTGGTTAACGCAGATTCTGAGTTAGATTAATGGGGGATTCGTTATTAGTAATACAATTCACAAATACTCGTTGCAAATCATGTACCAGAGTTGCTATATCCATTTCTTTCATTCATCATCTGCTGTGATTTCTTGGATGAATCCTCTACAATTATGCAAGTGCTGAACAGAATACGTATCTGACATAATTAAGATAAAGCTTCTGACACAGCAGCGGAATATAACAATGGTTCACCATCCTACTATGGTTTTAGAATAAAAAATTAAAAACATTTTACACTGATTAAAAGTTTGGAACCTGATTTGACTGTTTTACGTGTCCTGGTCTCACTTTTTTCTTTGAGCAAGAGAAGATATTTCTCTTGGTTTACAAGTTACTGTAACATAAGAAATATAGTTTTTGCAGTAATTTTAGGGAATGAAAACAGTTAAATAGAAACTTGTTTTTCAAATAACTTGTGATAGATGGCAAGTTTCACTTACTAAAATTATATTATCGAAGCTCCGCCTTATTTCTTTATTTTTTGGGGGGTGGGAGTTTAATGGACATCTAGTTAGGGGATTAAAAAGCAATGGCATGTGTTTTTCCAACTGACCATCCAATTCAGCAGTCAGACATGTCCACAAGTGAAACTACTCAAGAGCAGTAACCGCTAAACATAAATGCATAAACTTGTAAATAAAATGCACATTAAAGTGAAGCATTACAGCTTTTTTTTCGAAAAAGAGGTTCTAAACTAAGTGTAGTCAGTCAAATCATTTATAGTGGTATATTGTGTATTTGATAATTACATTGTGTGTAGTCTTATGGAACTCTGTCATTTTGTCCTGTGTTTTATGGTTATTTTAAATGTACAGCTGTTGTTTTTAAATGTGCTGTAGAAATACACTTGACTTGAATTGAACTTTAAATATAGCACACTGACAGTAGTGACCATGAGAGACAGAGATATACAGTATATGACTGACAAGCTTTATTTAGACAAATAGAAAAGCAAACTTCATAAATGCTTGTAGTAAGTTATAGTTTGGATAGAACACCATAACTCTGGGATTTGATGCTGTAGAGTCCTGTCATTCCTTCATTCATTTAACCCCTTCTCCTTCTCTTTTCACCTTTGCCTGGTATTGATCTCGGTTCATGGGAGCGGTGATGCATGGTGACTAGACGGAATAATTATCCAATTTCAACTCCATCGCACAGGAGAGCACATTACTTTGCTGTAACCTAGACCACCACAATACAGACCAATCAGCTGACAGATTACACTAGGGACAGTGTGATCTGCAGTAATTTATTTTAATTTTACCTGGGGAGCCCTGTGTGTCAACTGAAAGATTTTACCATCAGTCTGATTGACAGATGACATAATCTCTTGATGGATAGTTCAGAAGCAGGATGTTGATGTTGTTGCCAATGATTACGGCTTAGTTTTGTGTGCATGGGTGTTTTTGTGTGAGTGTAGGTTTGTGTGTTCAGCACACGCTCCACTTGGGCATCAGAGAGTGATGAGCCATAGAAAGCATTAGACATGTAATCAGTAAGGCTGTTCATCTCTCCATTTGGGTGAGTGAAATCCTGAGGGGCAAGTGTAGAGTGTGCATACCCCCCTGAGAGCCCAGAGTACTGCAGCTTCTCATGCTTGCCTTTTTAGGGCTATTTAATGTTCACACAAGAGAGGAACTGATGCAAAAAAAAAAAAAAAAACCCAAAGCCCAGAGTAGATTTTGCTTCATATCACTCTCTTTCTTTCTGCATCTGCTCTACATTGCGCACAATCTTGCACAGTCTCTTCTACTTTGTTCTAGACCACTCCCTGTTCGTCTTTCCTCACTTGCTTATACAACCCCTCCTCTTCCTGTTGAGCATTTCATTATGCAGTTGTTGAATATACTGCAACCAATTGTGCCAAAGGAGTTGGTTTGCTATAATATGAAAATCTGACCTCATCTTGCCGAGGTCATGGGCAATAAACACCTGACAAGAGGGTGGGCCGACAGCGCTTCAAATTCTAATTTTCTCTTAGCATCTTGTTGGTTCGCAGTGTTACCAGGGTCAGCTTGCTTTCCCCTCCCTGTGGTCAGTTCGAGCCAGAAGAGTGTGGAGCATTTTATTTCCAGGCCTGTGCCTCCCTCCCTTAGCATCCGGATTTATTGATATTGACCTTTTGCTGAAATTAAGCGTGTAGATCCCTGAGCAGCAAGAGCAAAGTTTAAACCAATTAAAGAGCACTTCACCAATCAGCAAGTCAAGGCTAGATCTGTCTCACAGGCGGGCCTGGTAAAATTAATATTAATTTGCACTGTATCAAAACCTGTTCACAGGGGCAACACTGCCTAAGTAATCTGATTAGGCGAGTCATCTAAAAAAGACCAAAGGATAACCTTGAAACACTGTGACAGCAACGATAATAAAGAATCTGATCACATAGACCCCCACAAGGGACCTATATAAATATATCAAAAAATGGTTCCTGTCTGAATGCAAAACAAATGTAATTATATTAATTAAGACAGGTATATGCATAATTGTTTGCATTCCAAGTGACTTTTTATTCTCTCTTTTAATGAACAGAGGAAAGGAAATAGTGATGTTTGAATGTGACAGGACAACAATTCTTAGATATGTGTATTTCTAATTTTCATGCACAATCTGAATTTGCACATAAAAGAACTGAATGGTAATGCTGGGGAGCCCTATTGTAAAGGGATTGGCAAATTTGTACATTGAGGGAGGGTTGAGTAAATGCCAATGTATAGTTTTTCTGAGTACATTTACATGCCAAATAAAGCACATTTAAATGTCTAACTGTGCGACTAATTGTGCTTTTGTGTGTTTTCACATGCATGACCAAAACCTAATATGGTGAAAGATTTTCTGTCAAATGTGCCATCTGTACATGTAGCTGTTGCTCTCAAATGATTAAGTCAGAATCTGTCCAAAATTGCATTTACCTTTAAAAAATAACAGAAAATAAATGGGTTTTCTAAATGAGTTTGCACCCACATCACTCTTGAACTGTGAAGAGATCCCTTTAAGTGTGGCGTGAGTTCCTGCTCGGAGTGAAGAGTTCAAGTATGTTGTTGTCTTTTTCACTGTGATCACAAGTGATTGGAGGAGTAGTGTGAAATTGACAGAATTGGTGTTTAAACCCTCACCCGCAGTTCAGTGATTGTAAGTATTTTGTCATCGTTTTAAGTTCTTTTGCTGTGTGTCCTCTGCTGGGTGTCTGGGTTCAAGGGTTGAGGAGCTTAGAAATCTGGAAGGAGCTCAATAATAAATTGCTATTACATTACCTTGAAAGGAGGTGGCCATTTTGTTAAAAGTGCAGGTAGTAGTAACAATAGAACAGCGCTGTGAACAGCAGATGCTACCCTTCGACCTTCTCAATCTGTGGTTAGAGTGCTGGCTAAGAGCCTAGCAGCCACTTTCCAAAATAATTCTGTTAGTTCCAATTCTCGCTGTTCTGATGGTACTTGTTGTCTTTGAAAATGGGTCCGAACTCCTGTGTCCTTCATGCGTGTACCTATCAATCTTGTCTCTTTAATATCATTAGCCAAAAGCAGATTTTTTAAAGGTATACCTTGCTTTCCTCATACAGATCCTCTTTTTAGTAGTAGCTCTTGAACATCTGGAGTAGATAGCACTGGATGTGCATGGTCATATATATTGGTGTCTTACTTTTTTTGCCTATTCCTATGTAGCCCTGTTTGCTTAGTTAGGTGTTGGAGAGTCAGTTTGAAGTTCTCTATTCTGCTCTAAGGCCCAGCTTCTCCCCAGGTGATGGCTGTGTGTGTTCTGCATACAAACAAACCTGTCACTCTGAAAGACATGGTGTACAGTTAAGCACAGCGCCATGCTACTGTCAGATTACAGAGACACCTTTAACAGTGCTATGCAAGCAGGGAAAAGAACATGGAATTGTGCCTTAAGTGCATTTTGATTGCAAACGGGGACCTGGAGTTGTATTGGAGTCTCTTTGAGGGCCAGCAGGAGGCCCTGCTCCACAGCACATCAGCAGTGGTGCAAAGCTCTGCCTCTTGTTCTCATCAAACTAGTGTGGCTTGCCTTATGTATGTGCATATTTATATCCGTTTGCATTTATTCATGAGTTTATTTGTTCCCTTTAATGTCACGAGAAGCTGACTTTTGGTGGTGGACTTGGCTGTGAAAAATCCACTGGAATTGGATCTTTTTGACTCGCATCGAATTCATTTTCATATTATTAATAAAACATAGCACTGTTTTTTGTTTAACTTTAGTTGCAAACATTCTGAAAAACTGTTATTATTTTCTCTGTATTTATTAGGACAGCAAGATAAATATATCAAGACTAATACAACAAAAAATGTAATTTCTGTATATTTATATCATAAATGATAGTACTACCCCAATGTGCTAATGCTTCACATATCTAGACACATACAGATGAAGAGCAAATGCATTAGAAACACAAATAAAACAAATAAAAATATAGCTATGATTCAATTAAAGCCAGTCTGTACAACATATCTTTTTATGCAGCCTGTACTAGATGAAAAAGACACTAATAAGGCAGGAGAAAGACTAGCATCAGCTACAGGTCTCCTTTTGAGAGATAGCCTGCACTATTTGAACATATTAATGTTTTGTGAATTGTCCATTGGCAAAGCAGAGATACCACAATGGTCACATTTGATCCATTTCATATTATTTATCCTAAAAAATGGTCTCTTGTCTTGCGCTCTAAGTAGACTATTGATCATCTGTTGTGGTCTGTCCAATACATCTGCTTTACATAAGCAGATGTATTGTGGGGTACAAAAGTACTTTACTAACCCCAAGAATTTGAAATTAGTAAAGTACAGTGAAGTTTAATTCAGGGGAACCTAATCTGTTCTCGAGCGAGTCACGTTTGAGATAAGATATCAGTACATATGAAATTACTGTATGCTGATCAGTCAACTCTTTAGGAAAATAACAGCATCGTTCCAGAGCTGCATGGATATTAAGAGGGTATCTAGGGCAACAGTTTTTAGAGGACCTCTTAACCCTTTGGCTTTTCTTGATGAGCATCAATAAGAAACACATTGATTAACAGATACTGACAAAAACCCTGTACTTGCTGACACTGTAAGTCTTAAAAGTGGCCCCACTTGTTTAAATTATGTTTTCCATATTCATTCTGTCTTTGCTCATAAGACCATTTAGCATCGGCAGGGTTGCAGAATAAGAAAGAATAAGGCTTAATGATGGGGCAGTGATATTGATCAACCTATTAACCTTTTGTTTAGATTCTAATTTGTTTTTCATGTCCATATTTGTGATTGGTCATGGGGTGCTTGGTGCTTTGTCATTCTTTAAGTATAAACTAGATTTAGGAAACTAGTGTCATCTTACTTAGTTAATAACCATCATTGTATGTCAGCTTGATTTGTATTGCAAAAAAATCACATTGGCAACAGCAATGGCAAAAAAACAAAAAAACGCCCAAAAAACAATACAAAACATAGACAGCTGACTACAGAATGCAACATGGCAAAGCAGCAATGGTGTGATGTGACAAAGCTTCCCTTTACGGTACTTTTATGCACAACGATTTGCTTGAGTGACTGGAATCCTGTCCAACCCCCCACTTTATTGTAGCAAGTATAGAAATTTAACATATTGTAATGTATGTGCTGCTAGCCTAATTTCTTAGTCATCTTCTAGTCACACAACCTAATACAAGTTAGTTATAATATATTAAATCTAAATTGGTTCTTACATATTATCAGAAGAGCAAATTACTGCTATCTTTTTAATTCAATAAAGACAAAATGGATTTTGTTTCCATTAAAAATCAGGTCATTAATTGGCTGAATTTTTGAATTTTCATTAAATAATTACAAAAACAAATGCTTGTTTAACAAACATTGAATGATAACACTCGCATGGTAAATATTAACTGCCACTAAGTAGTTATCAGTAAAGCTGCCAGTTGTAATTTGGAGTGGGACTCTGGTAATAGTGGGATAGGAACATAGCCAATTATCTGCAAAAAGTGCTATATTATAATTCTAGTAACAATGTACTATTAAACTCTGTCTGTCTGACACAAGATAATGAGCGGTGTCCTTTAACTGTCAGGGAAGATTAAGAAGTTATTAGAAGTTAACATTTTTCCAAAAAAAGGACACATTTAACTGTTGTTTCACATGTGTAAATGCATGTACATCTCACTTTAGAAATGCATTATGTAGTGTGTATCAGTGTTCTGTGAGCGCACTACACAACAAACAAACTTCATCTCTTAATGAGTATTGATTGAATAGTTTCACTTGATGAGGAGACATCTATTTTGCCTCTAATAAGTGCTAACCTCATTAGAAGTTTTGCTTTTTATTTATCGTTCAGTTTGGAATAGTTCTGAAATTTTAGAATATAATGAATGTGACAAGACTGAACATACACAAAAGGCACTTTATAATTTTGCAGAGGTCCCTCTGCATGCACACACTTCACTAAATTAAAACCATGTGAACTTTCTTTTTGCAAATACAGGGAGTGCAGAATTATTAGGCAAATGAGTATTTTGTCCACATCATCCTCTTCATGCATGTTGTCTTACTCCAAGCTGTATAGGCTCGAAAGCCTACTACCAATTAAGCATATTAGGTGATGTGCATCTCTGTAATGAGAAGGGGTGTTGTCTAATGACATCAACACCCTATATCAGGTGTGCATAATTATTAGGCAACGTCCTTTCCTTTGGCAAAATGGGTCAAAAGAAGGACTTGACAGGCTCAGAAAAGTCAAAAATAGTGAGATATCTTGCAGAGGGATGCAGCAGTCTCAAAATTGCAAAGCTTCTGAAGCGTGATCATCGAACAATCAAGCGTTTCATTCAAAATAGTCATCGGGGTCGCAAGAAGCGTGTGGAAAAACCAAGGCGCAAAATAACTGCCCATGAACTGAGAAAAGTCAAGCGTGCAGCTGCCAAGATGCCACTTGCCACCAGTTTGGCCATATTTCAGAGCTGCAACATCACTGGAATGTCCAAAAGCACAAGGTGTGCAATACTCAGAGACATGGCCAAGGTAAGAAAGGCTGAAAGACGACCACCACTGAACAAGACACACAAGCTGAAACGTCAAGACTGGGCCAAGAAATATCTCAAGACTGGTTTTTCTAAGGTTTTATGGACTGATGAAATGAGAGTGAGTCTTGATGGGCCAGATGGATGGGCCCGTGGCTGGATTGGTAAAGGGCAGAGAGCTCCAGTCCGACTCAGACGCCAGCAAGGTGGAGGTGGAGTACTGGTTTGGGCTTGTATCATCAAAGATGAGCTTGTGGGGCCTTTTCGGGTTGAGGATGGAGTCAAGCTCAACTCCCAGTCCTACTGCCAGTCTCTGGAAGACACCTTCTTCAAGCAGTGGTACAGGAAGAAGTCTGCATCCTTCAAGATAAACATGATTTTCATGCAGGACAATGCTCCATCACACGCGTCCAAGTACTCCACAGCGTGGCTGGCAAGAAAGGGTATAAAAGAAGAAAAACTAATGACATGGCCTCCTTGTTCACCTGATCTGAACCCCATTGAGAACCTGTGGTCCATCATCAAATGTGAGATTTACAAGGAGGGAAAACAGTACACCTCTCTGAACAGTGTCTGGGAGGCTGTGGTTGCTGCTGCACGCAATGTTGATGGTGAACAGATCAAAACACTGACAGAATCCATGGATGGCAGGCTTTTGAGTGTCCTTGCAAAGAAAGGTGGCTATATTGGTCGCTGATTTGTTTTTGTTTTGTTTTTGAATGTCAGAAATGTATATTTGTGAATGTGGAGATGTTATATTGGTTTCACTGGTGAAAATAAATAATTGAAATGGGTATATATTTGTTTTTTGTTAAGTTGCCTAATAATTATGCACAGTAATAGTCACCTGCACACACAGATATCCCCCTAAAATAGCTAAAACTAAAAACAAACTAAAAACTACTTCCAAAAACATTCAGCTTTGATATTAATGAGTTTTTTGGGTTCATTGAGAACATGGTTGTTGTTCAATAATAAAATTATTCCTCAAAAATACAACTTGCCTAATAATTCTGCACTCCCTGTATTTGCTGTGTAATGTTTACATTCAGACTTTGTCTTATGATAAAGATGTTTATGCTATGAATTGCTGAGTAACCTCTACATTTTTTAAAGGGTTCGGTCCTCTCAGTTGGCCTTGAGATTTGTTCAGACATTGTAATGTGTGCGAAAGAATCATATCGGTATGTCGTCACTGGATATTTATGCTTCCGAGAACTGTAAGCATGCAGTAATGACAGTAGTACCAGTAGTATTATTATAAAGACATACTACAAGATCAAAACATGCTGGGTATTGAAGAGAATAAAATAATAAAGTGTTGACTTAAATGCATTCACCTTAAAGGTTTTTTTTTCTGATTTAGACTTCAGGATACTTTCGCAACCTTTCAATCTCATGTTCAAGAAGACACTATTTTATTTGATGTCAAAACAGGAAGCAGGTCAAAGAGGAAAAATAAGGTGGAACTCATTCTTTCAGCTGTGCACATCGAATAAAGCAGATCAAAGTCAAACATTAAGAACAGAAATTCATCTCTGAACTTTATCCTCACTGTAAGTGTGTGTGTACTCCTGTATGTCTGTCTGTTTCTGTGTGTGTGTTTCTTTTGTTATTTCTCTGACACTGACAGAGAAACATCAAACAGAAATACAGTTTTTTTTTTCAAGATGTTTGGTCTGTCACATGAAAGTGATCACATCTATTGGTCTGCAGTGAGATATGACTGTATCCCACTGTACTTTTTTTGTATAAGTTACCAACCTACCTGTACTAGCAAACGTTGTTTTGTAAGGTTGTCAACATTTTTGAATTCACTCTTGGAGCCACTTTCTGTTCATCCCAAACACACATGGCTCAGTATCTATGGCAATTCAATGCAAAGCTGCAGTGTAATTCGCTTCAATGTTTACAACCTTCTCATATAACATTGATCGACGCTGCATGGCTGCACAGGAGGCTTAGTACACACTCTGTATGCTTGGCGGTGGAGTGCTCCTGACCTCCTATTGACAGTTCTTATACTGGGTGTCACCTTGTGGATCAATTCCCTTTGCACAATAGAAAAGCGAATGCCACCCCACCTCTCGGGAGCCACCATACACAGTATGTCAAAATTTCATATGGAGGATTTTTTTTGGGGGGGGGGTAATCGTTTCCCCCAATGCTGGGAATAAATCTGCCTGCAAAGCATTATTCCAATCAAAAACATAATCTCCTAAATGTTTGTATTCATCAACCCTGTCACCTCTGCTAATCCGCGCCTTTGCTTACTTCTCATTGGCATCCTGGACTTAAATGCTGCTTTCCACATAAAGTCATGAATATTTAACATCGTTGCTGACTCATAGAGAGTGATTTTAATGCCAGCACCGAACAAAAGATTTTCATTTTTTAACATGTAAATGTGGAAGAGACAATTACAAAGCAACAACAAGAGGCTTTTATTCCATCAGTGATTCACAACCCTAATCCCTCCTCTCAGGCGATTTGTCCTCCCACTGGTGGAGATTGAAAATGTGACGTGTCTCAAGCTTATGGCCCAAACTGCCATACCCTATTCATACAGTATTTGTTTATTATTCTGTCCGACCTTTATTTTCCCTTGGCCCCATGACAAATCGTGTTTAATATGAAATGTCTTGACTGATATACAGCCGAGTGTGTTTTGAATACAGAGCAGACTCGCCTGCTTGTGTATTCCTGTGTTATATTTACTTTGATGGCAAATAAACAGAACCAGTCATTCTTGAGAAGTGGGATACATTTCAACTGTGAGACCAAAAGGAGGGATGTACCACAAATATTGTATACTGGTGGTCAGTGAGTAAACCCGTAGGAAGTGACCTTTCCAGTTTAAGGTGAAAGGTGAAAGAGAGAGAGAGAGGTCAGCCTGACTATGCCCTCTGTTCATTAGTCCCAGATTAAAGCTAGGCTTACTATAATTCCCTTGTAAAATAGTCTTTGGAGGTTGGAGCCATGATTGATGAAAAAAGCAAGAAATGCTTATGTCAGATCTGCGTTTGCCCTCAGTGGCCCCTTTAAAGTGATAAAATGGACATGTGGTGGCATGAAGGATTATTTGAGAGTGGAGCCTACGATGACAGGCTTTTAATACTAGAGCTGTTATTACAGCTCTAGTATTAAATTAGAGCTTTTGTGAGGCTTTTGTGAAGTCAACAGTTTAAAAGAGTGACTATATAGGGGTGTTTATACCAGTAAAAAGAGCAAAAATCCAAGACATGGTGTGGTTCTGATGATATACCTGAATCTCTGTTGCAGTAATTTGATTTCTTCTCCTTTTTTAATTAAAACGTTACTCCAGCTGAACCAAATGCAAACTCATAATAGTACAATTAATTGTAGGCTATCACATTTCATTTGTCTGTAAAAAAATCTCCCTTGTTGTAGCCTTAATGAGGCAATTGATTTCATTTGACACATATTGACGTCAGTTGTTGTTTCTTTATTTTGCTAAGGGAAATTATGCAGATTACAAGGCGTGAGCAAGGAAAGGGGACAATGCCTTAAGATGTGTCTCACCAGCTGTGTAGCATATGGTATTCTCATGCTTTAGTATACATTATGCAGTGCTCCATCCCACAGTGACTGAATAATAAAGGTACCACACTGTTACTGCTACAGTGACGTTACTAGTTCAGGTGCTTGAAAAATACTCACAATAAAATATCTTGCTTTATGTCATTTCTTAAAGCTAAGAAGTGCTAACCTATAAACTTTATTGTATCATGGCAGCACATTTTCATTTAAACACTATATGATTCACTGACTGAAATCTATATTGTATACTGATAATCATTTCTAGGGTAAAACCAGTCTACTTACATCATGGTTATGTTATGGGAAAGTGTGATACTCTTTCTTAGTTTGGGGCTTCTTTTTTTGCACTCTACTAAACCATTTATTATTAACACCAACCCAAAGCAATTTGCATGGCTTAGCCTTCTCCCTGAAGCTGTTTCACAACACAGCATAATTATAAATCTACAACAGTCACTCAGAATGTCTACACATTTAAGGGCTAAAATCCTCTTTAAACTTGCTCAGCATTGTTAGTGTCATGAAACTATTCCAATATTCCTGTCCCACAAGGCACTTCAGTTATCTGGATTTGTACGTAGCGAGCCAAGGTGTATTGTCTTCCTCTTTTATTATTGATGGCACTGTGCTCTAGCCCCTGACAGAGCAGGATGAACTGGTCTGCAATGAACCTTGCAAAAGAGTCAACGGCTTTGCATCAATCCACTTGAAGTGAACATTAACCACTTAAGTTATATCAATCCAAGGAGAGGAGAAAAGGAGATTAAACAGGAATCAGTGAGTATTATAGCAGGAATATTTTTTTTAACAAGTTATTGTAATGATTGCATGTAAGAAGTATATGCAGTAGGTGCTACATTAAGGTATAACTTATTGTGAAATTTGACAAAAGGTTGTAAATGCATTATGGTATGCAAAGCTACAGTGCTATGAACTATTGCCCCTATTCCTGATTTCTTAGCAATTTGCTTATTTGCCACACTTAAATGTTTTAGATCATAGGTGTCAAACTCTGGCCCGCGGGCCAAATTTGGCCCGCAGCCTAATTACATTTGGCCCGCGAAGCCATACCAAATTACTATTAGAGCTGGCCTACTGGCATTATACAGCTAATATATGTATTGTTTAGTATTAAGCTTTGCTTGTTCCATATTCAGTTATTTGACTTTGTTCCAGTTTTGAATTTTGGCCCACTGTGTATTTGAGTTTGACACCCCTGTTTTAGACCATCAAACAAATTTTATTATTAGTCAAAGTTAACTCAAGTAAATACAAAATGCAATTTTTAAATGATGATTTCATTTCTTAAGGGGGAAAAAAAGCTAGCCAAACCTACTTGGCCCAGCCTTGTGTGAAGAAGTACTTATCCCCCTTGTTAAATTATGAATTAACTGTGATTACTAGGGGTGCAACGATATTCGTATCGATATTGAACCGTTCGATACAGTGCTTTCGGTTCGGTATGCATATGTATCGAACAATACAACATTTGTAATTTATTTTATCAATTTTCCTTCTGACGATGCTGTCTGTGTTGAGCGCTCAGTGAATCTGTGTTCAACTACTCCGCCTAGGCTGCACTGTTGAGCGCAGATCCACTGAGCGCTCAACACAGACAGCATAGTCAGAAGGAAGAGCGCAGGGCAAGCTAGCGAGACAGAAGTTAAGCTCTACTTGCAACAGGCAAATTGAACCTCATTCAGATCTGGCGTTTGGAATTATTTTGGTTTTCATGTGACGTATGACCCTGAAGGTAAGCGAGTCATGGACTAAAGTAAAACAGTATGTTGGATGTGCCATGCAATGCTCAATTACATTGGTGTGAACTAGTGTGTTAGCGCAGTTAGCTCGTTAACGTGTTGGCCGTCTAGCCCCATGCACGGAGTGATCGGCGGTAGCTCGTTAACGGAGATTTGCCGTGTTGTGGCGTTAAGGTCATTTCAACAAGATTAACCTGAAAGCACTAGTGGGAACACAACGAATATGACTGCACATTTACACCGACATCATCCTAGTGCAAAGACAAGTGGAAGCAGACAAAAAAAAGCAAGCATGCTACTAACTTTAGCCGAGTCATTTAGACAGCTGTTAGCACATGATTCTCCTTATGCTGCTGAGAATATAGCCCAGAAGAAGCGGATAGTATAGCTTTTATTTTGGAAAGAGCCATTTCTCTGTAATAAACTCTCTTTTCCAAAGATGAGTGATTCCTCAATCAGATACAGGGCTCGCAATATCGCTAGCCCGACGTCCTGGAGCTAGCGATTTTTTTCAGTCGGGCTACCAAAATCTATCTCTTCCCTGCCCGTCGGGCTATTGTAGGAAAAATATATGTCAATGCTTTTGCATTCTTTCAGAAATGTAGCTGGGTAATTATGTCATTGGCATCGGTGAGCCACTGTCAATATGTGACATATTGAAGTCGCGTTTGAATTTGCGCTTGTTTTTTTGCTTTCACTTTGCAATCGTGCGAACTGTGTATAGAGAGCGACAGCACTGATCTGTGAGTGATGATAATTTGTGCACCAATTCCTCTGACATCGTCTTATTAATCGTTAGCTTACTATGCAAACATGACAAGTGAAATCTCCCACAGCAAGCTTAAACATGTGAGAGGTTGATCGCGCAGAGAATCGCTGAGCTTATGTGAGTGAGCGTGTAAAAGCATTTCAGTTCTGCTGAGCCAAATAAGACAGGTCAGGGTGAAGAAGTGACAGCCAAAGAAAAGCTTACCACAAAACGGAGAAGTTATGACAAATCAGACTATAAGGCAAAAAGAAAGTGCAGCTTTATGGTTTCATGGACAAAAGAATTTCTGTGGCTGCGATATGACGAGCTAAATAACCAGGGCTGCACATAAGTGGTCCGCAGGTGCGCATTCGCTGTCAAAATAAAAAACACGCACAAGGGTTAGGGTTAAATTTAAAAACTGTACTTTTGAGTTAAAATATATATTTATAATTTTAATAAATGACAAATTAAAAATGCATGAACATTTTTTTGTATCGAAAAAATATCGAACCGTGACACCAAAGTATCGAACCGAACCGAACCGTGAATTTTGTGTATCGTTGCACCCCTAGTGATTACCCACATTTTATTGGAAAATTGAGTTCAATTTCACTAGCCACACCCAGGCCTGATTACTACCAGACTTGTTGAATCAAGACATGACTTAAGTAGAAGACATCATGCCACAATGTAAAGTCTTGAAAGGGTTACACAGCCATTTCTAAGGCTTTGAGACTTCAGCAAATGCTGAAATAAATGGTGAGAGCCATTTTCCACAAATGGAAAAAACTTGGAATGGTGGTGAATCATCCTATGAGGGGCCAGGCTACCACAATGACTCAATGAGCACATCAACGACTCATCCAGGAGACTACAAAAGAACCCAGAACAACATCTAAAGAACTGCAGACATATCTTCTCACAGATAAAGTCATTTTTCAGTATTCAACAATAAAAAAAAGAGACTGACATTGACACTGACTCACATTTGCCAAAAAAAACCGCCACCAAAACAAACTGATGATCGCCAAGAATTTTGGGAAAGTAATCTGTGGAGTGACGAGACAAACACTGAACTTTTTGGAAGGTTTGCAATTTGTTACACTTGCCATAAAATTAACACAACATTTGACAGAAAATAACCTTGTCACAAGATTCAAAGATGGTGGTAATTTAATGACCTGGATGACTTGCTATAATTAATGGATCATTAATTCTACTGTCTACTAGAAAATCCTAAAGAAGAATGTCTGGCCATTAGTCCCTGCCCTGAAGCTCAAGTCCACTTGGGTTATGTGGAATTGAGCGCACAGCAATGTGAAACACTCATGGCCAGTTATCACAAATGCTTGATTGCAGTTCTACTTGCCAGTTTAGGGGGCAATTCCTTTTTAACACAGAGTGAAGGTAGGTTTGGACAGCTTTTTTCCCGTAACAAACAGAATCACCCTTTAAAAATACTGGTAGCCACCAATCCTATCCCTCATCCTCCTAGTAGATAAACCAATGGTAAAAATTTTAAAATCCTTGGTCACCTTATTTTCAAGTTGTAGCATTTATTAGTATTTTCAGAACAGCTGACTTCTGACCTTGAAGTCAAAGTCACCGGAATTTGAACTCATCCAAAAGTTTTAGTAGCTGCATCTATGGTATCAAATTGAAGCTATGACGCCACCCAGTGGGGTGTAGACAATACCCACGAGGGGTAAAAGCTGCACTTTGTATTTATTTATTTTTTTAAATAACCAGGTCCTATCTTATCTTAATAACCTTATCATACCATATCACCCCACTACAGAACACAATTTTAGGGATAGCCTGTAGTTTTCAGACCCCTCTTCTGTGGAACCAGTTTCTAATTTGGATTCGGCAGACAGACACCGGCTCTACTTTCAAGATTAGGCTTAAAACTGTCCTATTTGCTAAAGCATATAGTTAGGGCTGGATCAGGTGCCCCTGAATCCTCCCTTAGTTATGCTACAGTAGTTGTAGGCTGCTGGGGGATTCCCATGATGCATTGAGTATTTCTTCTGCGGTCAACTGCCTCACTCACTATGTGTTAATAGACCCCTCTGCATTGAATCATACTTGTTATTAATCTCTGGCTCTCTTCTACAGCATGTCTTTCATCCTGTCTTCCTTCTCTCACCCCAACCTGTCACGGCAGATGGCCGCCCCTCCCTGAACCTGGTTCTGCCGGAAGTTTCTTCCTGTTAAAAGGGAGTTCTTCCTTCCCACTGTCACCAAAGCACTTGCTCATAAGGGATCATATTATTGTTGGGATTTTCTCTCCTGTATCATTGTAGGGTCAACCTTACAATATAAAGCAGCTTAAGGCGACTGGTGTGATTTGTTGCTGTATAAATAAAATTGAATTAAATTAAATTATTTGGGTTATCTTTGTCTAATGTTCAGATTTGGATGATGACCTAAAACATGAGAGAAATCTGCAAAGAAAAACTAATAAAGCAGGAAGGGGGTAAATACTTTTTTACTACACATATCTGGACACATGGAGATAAATTGTAGGAAAATGTCATTCTTGCCTTCTTTGTTGTTTAATGCCTGTTTAAGCACGAGTAAAACTGGATTATCTGCAAAATGTTCACATCTGTGGCTTCCCTTTCTTGTCGCACTAAAAGCTCAGCACTTGCTGTGTTAAAAGAAAGATGGATTCTCTATGTCCTTCACCTCCATTTTTCACCTTGTCTCTGTACCACTCTTTCATTCAACTAAACAAGGCACAAGTGTAGTTCACATGCTTGTCCTCTCTAAGGGGACATTGGTTCATTCATTAAGACGTGAAGCTCACTGTTTTCTCCAGCTTACTTGATTGACAGAACAGCTCTTCTATGCCTCTCTCTTCTCTCTCTCACCTGTCACAGCTCTGTTCATCCCACTGACATCTCACCAGCTCTCTCACCGGATCAAAGGATTAAGCCTGCGAGGACAGCAATTGCTCTGCTTTACCTGGAGGTTAAGACAGCAAATAACTAAAATGTAAATCGCAAAGCAGATATTCTCAGTGTGAATGAGTGTAATAAGGAAGATAGTATTTAGCAATTATGCCGCAATTATGGTGAAGTTTGAAAGTCTGTAATGCATTCACCTATGCACTTGGTCTGACAGTGCTCTCTACAGTTTGACGCTTGACCCGCTTATGCTCTAACAAATGATTTAGATACTATTGAATTGATGCTAAGAAGACTTAGCTCTTTTGTTAGCAGTGCAGCACTGTAAATATATATTTTGTTGCATTGTATATGTTTAAACTTCAACACCCCATTCAAATTGTATTATGTTCACAGATAAACATGGTATAGCCAAATGTGTAAAACCTGGGTCCATGGTGACTCCCATCTCTCACCCTGTGACACCTGGGATAGGTTGCAGTCCCACTGTGACTCTGAACTGGATAAGTGAAAGAAAGTGGGTCTATAGAGCCATAAAGAAAAATATGAATTTTAAAAGATTTATCTATAATCACCAATTTTACTTTGTACATCACCTGACTGATTTACAAATTACAGTATAGAGTGAGACTATTTAACTTGCACAAAGCAGTGGTGACATCAGCCTTGGGTACCAATAGTGGTATTTATAGAATATGGAAAGAAATGACTTGAAGCATCTCCCTTGCGTAAAAGAGGTGATTTAATTTGAATTGAGAAATATGGAGAATATACAGTATGCTTTGCTATACTGTAGCAATAATATGACAAAAACAAACCTGTAGAAGACTAAATGGATCACAAACCTTGTATTAAGTTATTTCTCATAACTTATCCAATCGAAAAGAAGATGTGTAATTGTACAGAAATCTATGATTCTACTTTCTAATGATCTTGTGGTTCCAGTCAGGACTTTAGGGAATCCATAAACCTGCATGTGATGTTACAAAGTCTAGGTCCCTTTTTTTCATGAACAGCATATGCTGTGTGCTAACTTAGCAGGATGACCAAACCTTTGTTCATTCCCCAAATGGCAATGGGCAAGAGATACGGTACAACCTCGACAGCTCTCTGACTTATTTCAGAGCTGAAATAAAATGTAACAGTGCATTCTAATTTTAAGAAAGGCTCATTCTGATGTCTGTTTGCTGCAAGCGTTGCATCAACACAATATGTAATTTTCACATGACCTCTGCATAAATCAATATATTGAAAGGTGTACATGCAATATTATTCCTACAGTATGGCAGCCTATTGGTTTTTCAAGATAATAGTGCTCTGAATGCAACAATAGCAGGATTCTTCCAATTAAATTTGGTCAGTTCCACTCCTAAAAATATTTTCCTCTTTTGTAGTATCGTGCACATATTTTACTATTCATTTCATCTTCATGAGCTTGCTAAAAGAAAGTCTTTGCCAAGCAGCCAAGCAAAGAAAGATATTTGCATATCACTGAATAGTGTCGTCAAACAATGTAAACCAATGGCTCTTGAGCTTTAGTGTCTTTGTTAGTAGCCAAGGATCTGAGGCTCAACATATTCTCGACCACATAAAAACAGAGCATTGTGAACTGAGATGAATGTCGAATTATCTAGAGACCTCATATGAGGGTGAACAACCACCCCTTAAATATCAGTGCTGCTTATAAAATATGCTGAATGTTTAGCCTTCTGGCTTTATTTTGGGGGGTAGATAGTTTGTGACTACAGACAAAAGTACATATGTTGGTATTCTCTGTTAAAGGAACAGTCTGACTCTGCGCAGGTTAGCTTGTAGAATAGCAAAGTGCAAATATGTTTTGCAATTAGTATAGTCCAGATAAACAATGGTTGTTATTTTTTGCATTTTATTTTTAGTCTTAGTCAATCTTTTAGTTTAATGATTGTACTTTTTCTGCACATGAACAAAGGCTGTAGTTGCAACCCCCTCAAGTCAAATATGTTTTTGTCTTACTTTATGTCTGTGGAGGCACACCCAAGCAATTCCCCGGTTGTTTTTTCCTTGACTGTGCTCCAGTGACCCACAGTATGTCTCTTTATCTTTCATGCACACATTTGCAATAATGAGGAAAAGATGGATACAAGTTTTTTGGGTTGTGGCATGATTCTCCATGCAACTGATTTACCACAATGGCTACACAGTTAGGGTTATCAGTGGTTACTGGTTTTGCAAGCTACTTTTTTATTTTCATGTGAACACATTTTTGTAACAAATGAGTGTGTGTGGATAGAAAAATATCTATTTGTGTGGTTGTAGGTCTTCCTCTCTGTATACCTGCTACCCAGCAACTGTACTTTCTGGAAACTATACCATATACCAGACTGACATTTTTGACATTTTTCAGTGACTTTTCACATTTGCATTTGTGCATGTATTTGTTTGTGCTGTTCCATACAGACTGCATTATTGCTCTATCAGCAGTTGAATGTATAATTCTTATAGTAACCCAAGGACAGTAAAGCAAATAAAAAAGCAAAATGTCAGCTTTTTTTTTTTTTCACTCACAAACATCTCTTCTTTTGAGGTGATGACATTGTATGAATAGTGTGTGCTCAGCAAAGGTTTTGATGGACATGGAAAATGAAAATTTCCAGAGTCCAGTAGATTAAAGACTGTGGGATGGAGAGGGTAGCCTTCTTGTTGGTTTGCAAAATCTTTAAATAGGGTCTGATATTTTAAACATACTCTTTTGTTCAAGTGGGAGCAAGAACTACTAAGGCGCTACAAAGAGAGGAGGTTTGACAGCACTGCTCACTAGTCTCATATTATGCAAGTGCTGCATTTTAAAACTTCCCTTGATTGTTGCTGTAGTCACATAAAAATCAAAACTTTTGCACTTTTTCAGTTCTAAACCGTGCATCTAAACCACATGTATGCAGAGTTATTTTCCTTTAATTGTTCTATTTCACTGACAAATAATTGGGCATAAGGGAAGCCTAAATCAGGTCTCAGAGGTGCAAATTGTAATCATGGTCACAAACTGCATCACATCTGCCAATGGGGGTCATCAATTGATGGAACAAGCGGGACCCACATCATTCACAAAAATCAGAGCCAAAATACTGAGGCCACCAAATCAAACACCCTCCATTACTTAGTTACACCTTGAAATTCTGTCCATAGATATTAGAGCTGGTGATGAAGGGCAGCCTGGTTGAGTCTAGTATCTGACGTATTGTGGGAACTGAAAACCAAACTCTTGTCATGACCAAATGGTCTGTAACAATAGGCCTAGTACCCTATATTAACACCAGAGGACCCCCCAAGGTATGCAGTGGAAGGCCTACTCCAAGTCAACAAAACAGAAAAATCTTGTAGTGAAAATAGGTTTATAAAACAGTTTGCAATGCAACTCCCCTTTCACAGCATATTATAAAAACTATTTTGGTGCATCATCAGCATACTTTAGCCTTCATGTCCTAATATTTTTCCTTCTTTAGTGTGAGATTTGATAGTTTGAACTTAGTTAATGCTTTTAATGCTGGTAATCATCACCAGGGATGTGACTTCTCATTAAAAAACATGAATAATTTCTAACCACTGGCTATAACAATACTCTGCGCTGTGTTTAAGGGCAATCAAGGATATGTAGTTAAATATTAACCAATTCCAATTTCAAACACACAAGGGGAAAACGATTTAGAACTGCATAAATTACATTTTGACTCAGATAGAATGTCCATTTGCACTTACCTGAAAAACATGCTATTAATTAAGAAATTTGCAACACCTTTGTAATATGATTTCCTAATTTTACATTGTTAAAAGCATTGCCAACCAACACCTTCTTTTGTTTTCAATTTGTGATTCAGATCCATAAAAGATATCTAGTGTAACTGATCCACCAATTATACACAGCAATTGGGGTACTGCTATACTATAATGAACAAATTAGATATCTGCACTCAGTCTCTTTTTCTAAAGTCTGCCTTTCTTTCTCTGCTCTCAACACTCAGGAAAATATATGATGAAGCAAGTTTTAATTAATACATGAATTAGACAGAATAGCTTAAACCCCTTATACACTAGTCTTTTTAGCCCATACCATTCACATTTATTTAAAAAAAAAGATTGGGAAAAGTTCAGTTTTACAATAAATGATTCCCTCCATTTTAAAATAATGGTTTTTTTGAGGCAAATATTGATGTTTTATTTATGACACTGGGGAAAATGAGCCAGCTGAAGATTATTTCTTAACCAGATAAAAGTGATGGTAAACTAATTCTGTGGTTACTTCTGGGAAATATTGTTATCATATTTTGGTTTACCATTGTTTTCAATTATATATCCCTGTGGCTACAGTCTGCTGCAGTCATATACGTGGGAGTGCTAGCTTTCACGCCTTATTAGTTGTGCCGAATGAGAGAGACTACATTGCCTCAGGTAAGGAAGCATGGTGGTGATTTCCTTTTTCTTAACAGCCTTATTGGCATAACTGTGCACAGATCTGTGAAGGCTTAGAATGACTATTTGAATAACTTCTCTCAGTTCAAAAACTTTAGTTAATGCATAATATTTGTCTGGAGAAGATTTTGAAAGTGCAGCAGTTAAATTTTTCACCAAATACAATGAGTTTTTCTATTGTATTGACCTATTTTTCTTATCGACACCCTGTACTAATCAACTTTGACATGATAGACAATGGTCTGAAAAGCCCCTTGGATGATGTTAATACGAGATAATACTGTATTTGTCACAGATTTTGGAAATTGATTTGTCACAGCAAAGGGTGATTTTTTGCTAGTAGTAGTAATGATAACAACAATAATAGTAATTTCAAAATCAATGAAGGAAAATGTAATTAAATTATTCAATTTAAAATGAAAGAGCAGATGACACTGTTAGACCGATACATGGCATTATAAAGAGTAAGATGGTAAGTAGGATTGCTTTGACAGTCTCAAGCACTTTGAAAGTCCTGTGGTTTGCTCATTTAATAAAAACTGATTTATGAATCGATTATGACTCTTGTTTTCTTGTTTTGTACAGTGGGTTTTAATACATCAACAATTAAGAGTAGTATAATTATTATTTACTGCTTATGAAGAGCATGATCTCAATAGCCTACACAGTAACATATTTCAATTAAATAGTTTTACAGCCGTTTTCATCACATGAAACTTCTGTTCCTCAATCGTCCCTTTCCTTCAGCAGTCTTTAAAGTGATCTTCAAGTTGTGTCACTTAATGTCAAGTCTTGTAAGGCTGATAATTTGTAAGGCACTTTAGATTCAAAGCACTGCCAACACCTTTCAGGGGTAAAATGAGAAAGGAGATTGCAATGGACTCTGTCCCTTTTCCCAGGGACAGTAAATCTATGCTGAGGGTACTGGAACTGTCTTTGATCACAACTAGTGTTCAGAATATAACACGTCTTCGTTCCTCACAGAATCTGTTATAGTTAACGTAATTTTGGAAAAAATTTGGAATGCAAGATGCACAAGAAAACCACACGGTTTTATGTTTCAAGGGCTGAACATAATTAAGTACATTTCAAACATTCCTTCTTGCTCAATTCTGATGTTTAGATTATGGTTCAATAGTTTCTTCTTTCACACACTACACACATTTTGTCAATATGTGATAACTGTGGTGTTATCATTTGTAAATGTGTTATTTGTAACATTTTTTTGTTTGTAGTGCATTTTTCTATTGCTTATGACACATTAAACGTAGGCCATAGTGGTGTTTTGGGCAAAATGCTCGTAGAACAGGCAGAGCAGGATGGTCAAAATGAAAATACTTATTTGCTGATATGTAGGAATATTTACCATGTTCTCCGTCTTAGCATATAAGCATATGTCAGTTGTTGCAGTTGGTTTGGTAGGTATTTAGTAATGTGATTAGATTGAATTGGATAAAAATATGAATCAAACTAAAGTTAGTTCCATACATCCTGAGGGAAACATTAATGTTCTTGTCATATTTCATGGCAATCCATTTAACAGATTTCAAGAAATGTCACTCAGAATCCCAAATATCAGCTTTGTGATGACGTTGCATTAGAAATCAGTGGACTGGAAACCATGAATGTCTGTAAATCTCTATATAGAAGATGTTTGAATATCTCTTAATTACATAAAAATTTGTATCTTCTGGTCACTATACCATGAAGTTTAAAAACAGATCATTTAACTTCTGTGGATTGCGAGGTGGGTTTTCCATGGATCCTACAGGTGGTTGATTAGACTGAGATCTGGGGAATTTCGAAGACAAGTCAAAACCTCAAACTTATTTTTCTCCTCAAATAATTTCTGAGCCATTTTTGCTTTGTGGTACATTATCCTATTGAAAGAGGCCACGGCATTTTTGGCAGTAGACCGAGGTCAATATGGTCACACGGATTGGTCTGCAGCTATGCAGCCCCATTCACAAAAAACTGTGATGCTCTGATATCTTTCTATCAGAACCAACATTAACTTCTTTTTTTTTTTTTTTAAAGCCATCTTGTCAAACTATACTGAGTACTCTTCCTTTGTGGAAATTGGCTGGAAAATGGATCATGATCACCTCATCAAAAGAAAAACAGAACTATATACCACAGACAAAATATCTCATTTTTCGTGTACAATAAATTGCAATGAATACCTCAGCGTGTTAGTGCATAATACTGCATCTTTTCATGTGCTAAACATATATGTATCCTCTTTTCCTTTTTTTGGGACGTCCTAGTAGTGTGAAAATGGCAAGTTTTTGTTGTGTGACATAACATGTCTGATACTTGGAATTCTGATGTGCTTGCACATTTTGTGAAAAAAAAAACTATTTTATTTTATGGTTTCTCTGCATCAGAGATACCCTGACTGCGATTATAAAAGCAATTTCACCTCCTGTGTCTAAAAACCCTCAAAGAGTAATTAGCCAGAGACTCCCACCAGCACCCAATTATCTCATCAATTAAGTTTCTAAAAGCAAGTGAGAACTTAATTAGGGAAGTATCTATATTGGCAAGATGATCAAACCCAAAGCTGTCAGTCCCATAAGAGGTGACCAAAGGTCTGGACCACCATTGTGTCGTTCTCACCCTAATGAAATCCCTTTCTAAATTCAGCAGTGTTCCCACTGCAACTCAAATAAGCCTCAGTATCTTACTAGCAATGTCAATGAAACCCTCAACCAAATTTCATCGATATATATACATAAATATATGCTTAGCTATACTTTTAATTTGCACTTTGAACTCTATATCAACCCTTACCTGATATGCTATGAATGTTCTGGTTTGGAAATTAGCCTGTGCAAACTGAATATAAGGGCCAAGGCTAGATCAATGAGCCTTGAATAAATTGGCAGTTTTTTTCCAGTGGAAATAATCAGTTCCATATCTCCTCACCTCAGCGGTGCTATAAATGAGAGGTTTGGTGATAAGACACAATTTTCATTGCCTTTTGACCTTTTAATTATAAGTGTATAACTTTGTAGGAATGAAGGATATAGACATTTAACACTGAATTATGTTTAAAAGTTTACCTTTCTTCTTGGAAAGGGAATTGAGCATGGTGCATCCTGTATATATAAATTAAGTTTGTGTAAAAAATATTCTTTGATGTCTGTCTTATGTGTCTCATTAGTTTTAAAGTGAATCGTATTAAAAGCTAAAACTGAATGCAATTCTTTGACTGCAGTTGCCAAAGCAGGTAGCAGTTTTGTTTTGCTATTGCAGACTTAACCCCCTTTTTTAACCTACAGTATATGTATCTCCTAATTTGGACTCATAATTTGGAATATATGAACTTTTTAGCTTCATGAATATCTTTAAAGGTTTAATGAAATACCACATATCTAGTGTTTTTGGGAAACATAATAGGGCCAATATTTCTTTCACATGATACAGAAGTAATCAAACAAGAATGTCAACAGTCCTGTGCAGCCCCATCAAAGTCCTACATATTTTTCATTTATAATAGACAGGGAATCAAAGAACCCACCCTTCGAACTCTGAGCCAGTTACACAATGTCTTCTGCTGCCCCCACTTCACTATCTGTGTGCCTTTCATCCCATCCTCTTGGAGAGGGACAGCGGATTCTCTTTCTTCTGCTCCTCGGCCTCTCTGTTTGATCTCTGTAATTCAGCTAATGAGGCTGGGCCTCTGGCAGGCAGCTGGCATGCACACTAAAGGCAGCAGCACTGAAATATGCCCCTAGATCTCAGTTAGCTGCACAGCGCCACCCCATCTGACTCAGCAGCCAACTCTGAAACATCCAGATACTCGTTGAACATGGTGGAAGAATCACATTTAATTACCTACCATTGGAAAGTCAGCAGAATTTTGAAATAATCAAATGTAGGTCAGCTTGAGCTCAGCAGTAAAACAACAGGAAGCTATGAACAGAACCTGTCAAGGTGATCTTGACAATTCTTTCTCTCTTGATTTTTTTTCGCACATTTATTCTTATGTCGCCTAGAGCAGAATATTTGTTTAAAATCATAAAATATTTTACCTTGAAAATTATATGATACTGAAATTTTTATTCCCATTCAAGTTTGAAACATGACAGCACCGACTGCATTATTTGAAAAAAAAAAAAAACCCCAAAAAACCCCCAAGTTATTCTAGTGCAGAATATGAAATGTGCTACACAAATTTCTCTCTGGTGTTACAGATTCCCAGATATCTGAGTCAGCAATCACTGAGGCGAGTGCAAGCCTTTCAAAAATGCTAATCTATGATTCCTTCCAGATTAGGACTCATGCAGAGCAGTAAATGCAAAAATATAAGCAGCTGGTGGACATCCTACTTCTGTGGCCTAAGCATCTAAGTAAATGGAAACCTGATGCTGCATCCTTTTATTGTTGGCCTTGAGAAAAGTACAGTCTGTGGGGATATTACAAAAACTGTGTATTACAATTATCATAGAGGACGTTTATGACTATTCCTTGAACAATTTTAATAAATCTTAACTATATGTCTCCTGGCAGTGCCCCACCTTAAAAACAGGTTCAGTGTTAGTGCTCACAAAACTGGGCAAAAAGATAACATACAGTACCTGTGGATATGAGGAAGATTCTCCCATGGTCGGTGTCATTGATGACTGATCTCACTGCTGTTTTAGCATTAGACCTGAGGTTTGTTCACTCAAACTGGAAGCTTCTTTCCTCTTGGAGTGAAAGTATACTGCTCCATTCCATGTTTGAAAGCCATGTCCTAGAGCCAGGCACAGATGGTGTGAAACAAGCCCTGAACTGTAGCGAAAAACCCAAGGCATCTACCTGAGGGCTCACAGGGTGGCATCATAGTTACACAAACTCAGTTTTTACACCACAATGTAGATCTGCTGTAACATGTAGCTTTTTACCCATCAACTGTAAAAGCCTGACAGGCTATTGTTGCGGGTGGATGGTCCGTGCGAACACCTAAGCTTGTGGAAGCAATAAGTTCCAAATTGATGCCATGGGTGTATCTACTATATCTACTTGTTTTTAAAAAAAAAAAAACTTTTCCATGACCACAGTCTCAGTGGTAAGACCAACACATCTGGCATAGGGCAGGGTCTACATGAGACAAGGATTTGAATTTTGGATTCTAGTGATGGTGCTTTTGGGTCCATGGGTTAAAAAATTATTGTTTTCAGAGATACGATTGTGGACACAGTCTGTTTTAAGGTGTTTAACCAGCTGGAGGACCTCCTGTGCAACTTTCAAATCATCATTCGACAAAATAATACACAGTTTTCTTAATGAAGTGGATCTGTGAGGGCATTTTGTACCATATACTGTATATAAAGCTCCTTTTTTCCACCACAGAGTATGGCTTTATGCATGCTGCCACAAACAGTCCAATAGCTATGTTTCTAGCATCAACCTGGTCCACTTAATGCTGTGATAAGACATTTTTGTAGTTGCCACTGCAACTGCCACACATGTGATATTAATGATGCAAGCTCAACTGTGATCAGCTGTGATCCATTACACCACTAATAATTATTCAAATATGTTGTTTAACATATCTGTACTGCAAGTATATAGACATGAAATAATGAATATGATGGGCCTGAGTTAATATTAATCATCATAATTCATATTGCTCGTCACAGTATATATATATATTTACATTGCATTCATATTTGAAGAAAAGAAGGAAACAGAAATTGATTGCAATGTTTTCACATACATTCCAAAGTTGGACAAAGATTTAATTAATGAAGTCATTCATTTGTTTAATCAGTCGTGACACAGAGGTTTATATTTACATATTTATTCAAGGGAGAAAACATTATGTCTGAGCCCTTAGCACAAATGTCATCAAAATAATTTGAAATTCCGATTCTCTGCATGAGAGACATCACCAAAGGGAGTAAAACAGGAGAAGGGAACACAGAATAGATAATCTGAGAAAGCATTTAACCAGCAACTTGCTGCAAGTCTCAGGTGGTGTATCCACTTTGTTAGGGGGAGACATATCGTAGGTATGTGATTGTGTAAATATTCCCTGAAGAACAGATCAGCAAGACAGAATGGAGTACATAATGAGAAAGTGTGCAAATACTCATTTGTGCACTCCCTGTATGTTGCTCAAATGGTATAAATTGCATGCAGTGAAATCTGAAGTTATGTTAAGTATGTTTGCCAGAAGGACGTTCTAGCTCAGTATAAAGATATCAGCTACTCCCAGCCAAAAAGTCATTCTGAGTTGCCATTTTGATATACTGCAGTGTCCTTGTCACTTTCTTGACTGTAATTCCATCATTTGCATAATTTCACATAAGTTTCTAAGAATATCATGTTTAATTTGTATTTGGACCTATGGGAAAAATTATAAGTCCTATATAAAGGAAAGTGTGGAAGGGTTTCTGCAGACCTACTTACTCATAAAGTTTGCTTCATAAAATAATAAATGTGTTATAGTTGCAACCTGCCTTTGTTGCAAAACTTTTTGCCACATTATATAACCTTTTATTATAACCTTCATTTGGTGACTTTTTGCTCCTATGTTGTCGTTTCTATTTGCTTATTTAAGAGAGATGATATACATAAATGTTGTATTTCTTAAAAATACAACTTTTTTAAGATGCAAATGATTCAATATATGGACTTCTATATGAACTCCAAATTTGCATGCCATGTCCCTGCTTAGACTTAGATATTTCAGAGTGGCTTTTGTGATCATGTGACTTTTCTTTCCATGCAAAAATGGGGGTTAGGTCACAGGCATAACAACTCTGTTATAGGCCCGGGGGCCACCGCCACCACATTGAAGACGAGTAGACACAGCTTCTCACATTTGCTCTTGCTCTCTTTTGCTCACACTCCCTCATACACACATAGTAAGTACAAAGATAGCATAGCATATAGCAATAATCATAGCGTCATTCCTGCTTTTGATCAGCACCACAGACAACCACGAGAGTCCGATCTCTGGGGAATCAGGCTTCAGCTATAAACGGAAACCATCCTCACCAGTCATGTTCAGTGAATGATTGGTGAATATTTTTTTTGCTTGCTACATATAATTAGAAATGTTGCAACATAAACTAACACCAGATTGTCCGACTGAGTTGGGTAAAACGCACATCAATCACGTTTGATTGCTCTTGAAATTTGAAACGTGAAACAGCAAAACTAATAGTATCTGAATCTGCTTTGTGTCATAATAGAAAAAAGTTTCTATTTTACTTCATGTTGGTTTTTCCCCATGTCATCCTTTTAATATATGAGCATTTAGGGCTCAGTTTACTTCTTGTCTTTTTTTGTGTTTTTTTCTTTGCTTGCCTTCTCCACCCTGTCTTACCAGAGTCTTATTTTCCTTTCAGCTCTTCGTGTAGGAAAATATATATATTCCATTTCTTTCTCTTACTTTATTTAGCAAACACTCTTAACATTGTTCCCTTTGTCTGTTGGTGACAACTTCACCCTACAACATAACATTTTCGTTAAAAAAAATAAAGTTTTCTTTTCTTTAAAAAAAACAAAAAAAGATCGCTAGCTGTTTTGCTAAACTGAGATGTATCCCGTAGAGCTGCTTGCATGACTATATGCTGATTCTTGATGAAGTTATTATCTAATAGGCCATGTTGTGCACTCTCTACTTGAACTGTACAGGAGAACTTGTCCTTGTAACTGTGCATATGGGTCTCTGCAAGCATGTTACTGATAGGCTTAGTATTTCTTTACATTTATCATGCTCAGTGGTGACAGTCTCTTTAATGCAAGTTCTGAAATTTAATTAATCTGAACTGATTGAGTTTGGGGTGACAGCACATTGCACAATCGTGGGTATGTGGGCGTGAAGACCCAACCATACATAGCTCCACAATAATGAGTTGCAGCAGGCTATCAGTGGGTGTGGTGTTAAAGTGCTGAGCAGGGAAAGTGAAGGTGAGCCCCACTGGACTCATTTGAGAGGAATGTGGTGCTGAGAGCAGCTCAGAAGCCACACAAAAAATCACAATTACACGTAATTACAGCTTGAAAACTCTGGGCAAAGGGGCTCTTTATCTGCCTGTATTGGCTCAGCACTCCACTGTGCCTCTAATTGCTACTCTACTACTTGCATATCTTTTTCCGCGCCACTTGCGATATATTGTTCAGGCATGCACAAGGCACACCTTCCCCATACCTTACAGCTTTGAAAAGCAGTGAAGCAGCTTTGAAAATGTATATCTTTGTAAATTGTTTTCTTTCTCATAACTGAAAACAGAATTTTTTATATCTGCCATATTTGTACATGGTGTATGCACCATGTACAAATATGTAAACTCATGAACAACCCTAGACAGAGCACTGTCTTGTATTTAAATATATACACCAACTTTACTGTGTATGTGCCTATCCGGTTGTTCAGTCTGACGTCACTAGCCGTGTCTGGGTCTAAACTCCGCTGCAGGTCCATATATCAAACGATCACTGTGGCATTACTGAGAGTTGAAAAACTGTCTAAAGTCTTTCATCTTTAATAAAATGATCAGCGTTCTGCTCTACCAGGTGTAACAATTGAGTTTAACATCCAGGCATCCATGAAAACGGAATTTATGACATTTAACGGAGTTAGAAGTTAGCAGGGAGTTAGCTCGCTAGCTTCTATCTAAATACAAATTCAAATTCAAATTTTATTTGTCACGTACACAGTCATACACAGTACGATATGTAGTGAAATGCTTGGACAACTGCTCGTGACCTAAAGAAAACAAAAAAAGGAAAAGGCTATGAATAAGATAGGAAATAAATATGAAAAATTAAAAAGGGTAAATTTAACTAGGAAGGAATAGAATATAAATTAAGGTTAAAAATGAAATAACTGTACAACACAAATTAGAATGAAGGGTAAATTTAACTGGGAAGAATAAGATAAAGATAAATATATAAATTAAAGTTGAAAATAAAATAACTGTACAACAAAATACACAATACACAATATAGAACTATATAAGAATGTATGAAGAAATCTAAATATAAATAAATATATACACAATAACAGCAGCTGTACAAGTATTAACCGGAAATGAAGAATATAGTGACCAGTGTTGTGCAAAACCAAAGTCCAGAAAGTCCAGTGTGTGTGTAAGAACCATATGTGTGGGTCAGTACTGTGTGGTGGTGTGATTGAGAGACCGTATTGCCTGCGGGAAGAAGCTCCTCCTCAGTCTCTCTGTGTTGGTCTTCAGGGAGCGGAATCGCTTTCCTGACCTCAACAGAGAGAACAGTCTGTTGTTGGGATGGCTGAGGTCCTTCACGATCTTCCTGGCCTTGGTCCAGCACCGCCTGCTGTAGATTGAGTGCAGGTCAGGGAGCTCGGAGCGGATGGTGCGCTCAGCTGACCGCACAACCCTCTGTAGAGCTCGTCTGTCCTGCATGGTGCTGTTCCCGAACCAGGTTAAGATGTTTCCCGCCAGGATGCTCTCTATGGTGCACGAGTAAAAGTTCCTGAGCACCTTGGAGGGCAGTTGGAAGTCTCTCAAGCGTCTGAGGTGGTAGAGACGCTGTCGGGCCTTTTTCACCACGGTGTTGATGTGACAGGACCATGACAGGTCCTGCGTGATGTGAACTCCGAGGTATTTGAAGCTGTCCACTCTCTCCACTGGGCACTCGTTGATGACGGGGGTCTGGTAGTTCCTCTCCTGCTTAGTGCTGAAGTCCACTATCAGCTCCTTTGTCTTACTGACGTTTAGAAGGAGGTTGTTCCTCTGGCACCAGTTCTCCAGATTCCTAATCTCCTTCAGGTAGGCCGTCTCGTTGTTATCAGAGATCAGGCCCACCACGACGGTGTCGTCAGCAAACTTGATGATGGTGGTGGAGCTGGTAGTGGCCACACAGTCATATGTGTACAAAGAGTACAGCAGGGGGCTCAGAACACACCCCTGGGGGGCTCCAGTGCTGAGAGTGGTGGAGGCTGAGACATGTCCGCCCATCCTTACTGCCTGTGGTCTGCCAGTTAGGAAGTTGGAGATCCACTGACACATAGATGAGCTGAGTCCCAGATGCTCCAGCTTGGTGGTGAGTGTGGAGGGAATTATGGTGTTAAATGCAGAGCTGTAGTCTATGAAGAGCATTTTAACATAATTCCCCCTTCTAGTGTCCAAGTGAGTGAGTGATGTGTGGAGGAGATGAGAGATGGCATCGTCTGTGGAACGATTTGGACGGTAAGCGAACTGTAGTGGGTCCAGTGTGTCTGGTAGTGAAGAAATGATGAAGTCTCTGACCAGGCGTTCAAAGCACTTCATCACTACTGAGGTGAGGGCTACAGGGCGATAGTCATTGAGAGAAGCAGGGTGGGGTTTCTTCGGGACAGGAACAATGATGGACTCTTTGAAGCATGTGGGGATCACCGACTGAGATAAAGAGATGTTGAATATCTCAGTGAACACAGGAGCTAGCTGGTGTGCGCAGTCTCTTAGGATACGACCTGGGATGCCGTCTGGTCCTGCTGCTTTCCTGGTGTTCACTCTCTTGAAGGCTCTCCTTACTTCATGCTCGGAGATGACGAGCACGTTTCCGGTGCTGGCAGTATCTTCCTGTCTGCAGCCCTTAGCGCCGCTAACACTAGCATTGTTGGAGACCTTAGCTGCAGCCTCGAAGCGAGCATAGAAAGTGTTCAGCTCGTCTGCCAGAGTCACGGCCGCGTTCGTCATACCGGTTGTTGGTGCTTTATAGTCCGTTATTGTCCTTAGTCCCCGCCACAGGCTCCTAGAGTCACTCTGTTGGAGTTGTGACTCTAGTTTCCTCCCGTAGCGCTGCTTCGCCTCTTTCACCGCCCTCCGCACGTTATATGACGCGGCTTTGTACGGGTCCATGTCCCCCGTCATGAGTCCCGTGTTGTAGGCAGCGGTGCGGGACATGCTACAATATAGCATGTCCTGACTGTGGGGTTTTGGAAACAAATTAAAACGTACAGCTCTGTTATCACTTCCAGCATAAATGAAGACAGAAAACTAAACAGCAGTGACGCTTGTAGGGTTACTGAAGTTGGGCTAGCTGGTATATAATGATGTGCTACGTGACCGCTAGCGACACAGCTATGTTAGCAAAATATAAACAAGCTAACTTTTTTTCCACTCGATAAAAGTTAACGTGAGTGTTCTCGGTGGTCAGAAACAAATGTAATCGCATGGCAGGATGCTGTAAAAGGACCAAACTTCAGCCAGGAGAACAACTGAGATAATCCATCCACAATACGAGGTTAGTCATTCATATACTGTTGCATGGGCTGGGCTGTAGTTACATCCTAAGGTTTTAAAAACTGAGCTTAAATAAATGATTAGCGGTAATAAAAGCCGAGGGAGGTCAACAGTGATCACTGACTGTTTTAGGAGCTTTTTGAGATCAAATAGAAGAAAATACATAGCATTAAACATGTTAACAACACAAAAGCCATATTAAACGCAGACTACTTTAGACCCGGAAGTAGGATTCGTCGCGTCATCACTGAACAACCGGATACTGCCATGACAAGTGCTTTGATATCAACAACAAGCTTTTGTTAAATATTTTGTTCTTTTCATGCATATACATGTATGGGCTGGACTGGTACTTTATGCCACTTTTCTACTCAGTTTGAACACTCAAAGTACTTTCTAACAAGTCTTATTCACTCATAAGTGCGTAATTGCATATTTCACCAAGAAAAAAGCCTGTACTCCAATGTGGTCAGCTGTAAATTTCAGTTGAGCTTGAAGCTGTTAGACAAGCCAAAATGCCTTCTGGAGAGTGGTTTTATAATCAGTCAAGACATAGATTGAGGTATTTGGCCACTTTAATCACACTGGATTTTGTTCTAGCATATGGTATAGAAACTGAACATTTAACAGTATTCTTTGATATTTAATAATGGATTACACAGTAGTGGGGATTAGGGCTGTGCGATATGACCAAAATCTCATATCCCGATATAAAACATCTATCGTCCCGATAACGATATAAATCACAAAATATTTAATATTTTCTGAATCTCGGGTAGGTGAAGTGTTTCCAGCTGCGCGTCATGTAGCTGGAGTCGAGTGTTTTAACCATTGCATGAAACTATACATTTTTAGACATAGGTTGTAAAGGCCGCCGTTTTCTTTGTGAGTATTTATTACACAGTGTGCTGCGGGGAAAAGCCTGTTCTAACATTTGAGTCTAAGGTTTATTTTTTAGCACCTGACGACTCTTGGTTTGCTTCTCATCCGTCAATACTCTGCATACTTTTTTACGTGATTCCATTTATTTTGAAAATTCTCAACAGGATCTTGAGCTTTATTGTGAAAGGTTTATGTGGAAAATAAACAAGGGGACATGCGATGGTTTTACCGTCGTTGTTGCTAACGACAACCCATAAAAACAGGTGCTTGTCCGTCTGTAGTGTGGTTATATTAAATTTAAGAGAAAGAGAGAACTTTAAAAAATTTATATAGCCACTGCACTGACCATCAAAACGATGAAAAAAATATTGCCGTAAACAGTTTATTTTGCAACACCACGAAACAAACGATAGCGTAAAATGAAACGATAGACGTTTTTATATCGTCATCCGATATATATCGTTATATCGAACAGCCCTAGTGGGGATACATTTCATTACAGTACTTGTCTTTCAGAAAGTGCTGTATGTAAATTTAAGGATATAATTTATTCCCTGTTAACTTTAATGCCATATGCCAACATATTGCAAAGCAGCTGCCTAAACTCTGCCCCCTCAGAGGTCAGTTATCTTGTTAATAGTGCTTCACTGGATACAATTCTGGATGCTACGGCTCTTTTGAGAAAGAAAGCCTCAAATCAGAAATACTTGTCTCCATGGTATAAAACGCATCTCAGCTGACCCTTCTCACCCTGGACACAGTCTGTTTGACCTGCTCCCCTCAGGCAGGAGGCTCCGGTCCATTCGCACCAGAACCTCTCGCCATAAGAACAGTTTCTTCCCCTCTGCTGTTGGACACATGAACAATAAACGTACGACTGTTCCCACCACTAACACATGACCCTACGCTGTGTTCACTGCATCATTCCATGTTTTGGCACTGATCACCACCTGCACTCATGTATATATCTTTCTACGTAGCACTTTTAATTCTTATTCTCATGTATATATCTCATGTATATCTCATGCATATATCTTTCTACGTAGCACTTTTAATTCTTATTCTTACTTTTATTTTTTCATGTCTATTTAAGCGCAATTTATGACAGTATGTTTGCACTGAAGCACCGCAGCAATTTCCTAATGTTGTAAACCTGCTCAACATTTGGCAATAAAACCCTTTCTGATTCTGATTTCTGATTCTGATCTCACTAACTTACCTCTTCATTTAGCCTGGGAAAAAGAGTTTGTTGCCCTATAACAAAAAAAAAGCCCTCTGTAAAGCTAGAACATCTTAAGATTCATCACTAATTCCAGAAAATGACAATAACCTGAAAAAAATTATTTTCAGAGTTTATTTGAGCCAAACATTCTTTTAAATTTAACTAGTAAGACTTCATGAATTCCTGCACAGATAAAATTTTAACCATTAAAGAAAAAAATATTCATAACCATCTCAAAGATGTGACCTTATGTCCTCCTATTTTCAATAGTATTGATATTTACTTAGACTCTCTCCCATTGATCTTTCTGGGTAGATTCATATCACAATCTTAAAGGTGGCAGTAATTAAACCTTTACTTTAGAAGGCCATCACTTGACTCAACTGTCTTAGCTAATCATAGGCTGATTTCCAACTATCCATTTATCTAAAAAGTTCTTGAGATTAGAGAATGCCATTAGAATTCAAGTTAGTGTGCAGCAGCGGTTTGAGTCATATCTATCGAATACACTCCAATTTGTTCATGTAAAAGAGGACCCTTCTTTACATATTGAGGTTAGTTATGAAGTTCCACAGGGTTCCATGCTAGGACCAGTTCTCTTTACAGTGTATATGCTTCCCGTAGCATACATTTTCAGATGATACCTAGCTTTGAAGCCAGATTACACACACAAATTAGTTCAAATGCAGCAATGTCATAAAGACAAAGACCTGGATGATCTCTATCTTCCTGCCTCTTAATTCAGAAACCTAAAAAAAACCTAAAAAACCTTCGCTTGACCCAAAATGCTGCTGCATTTCTAGTCCGTACTAGCTTTCTAGTACGGACTAGAAAGAGAGGACATATTTCTCCCATATTGGTTTCTCTTCATGCCCCTATTGCCAGTCTTGGTGGAGTGCCCCCTCCGGGTCGGGGATGAGTTCCTGCCCCAAGTGGAGGAGTTCAAGTATCTCGGGGTCTTGTTCGCGAGTGATGGGAGAAGGGAGCCGGAGATCGACAGACGGATTGGGGCTGCAGTAATGCAGACGCTGCACCGGTCCGTCGTGGTGAAGAGGGAGCTGAGTGTAAAAGCGAAGCTCTCAATTTACCGGTCGATCTACGTCCCTACCCTCACCTATGGCCACGAGCTGTGGGTAGTGACCGAAAGAACGAGATCGCGGATACAAGCGGCAGAAATGAGCTTCCTCCGAAGGGTGGTTGGCCTCTCCCTTAGAGATAGGGTGAGAAGTTCGGCCTTTTTCATACCACTAGCTAGATGTTGAGTAGAGCTACTAGACATTATTTACATCTGCCCCATAAAAGCATCACAGGATGAGAAAAAAAAAGCACGTGATGGGGCTGTAAAGCAGCTGTGGAATGTGATTTTTTTCCTTAATACTGGACAAGTACCTCCATGCCACCAGTGAGAGGAACACTAAGCTGCAGCATGCAAAAAAGTCATTCAACAGTAGCCCATATAACTTGGTTCTGGATTGTTCAGGTTTACTTTAATCCCTACCCACGGTGCTGTTCCGATATCAATCTCAGTTCAGATATCTCAGCAATCTCTTTACTTCTTTGACCTGTAACTATTACTTTATGGCTCAAAAGTAACTTTCAAAATAATGATTCAGGATGTGTGATTTTTAGGTCTTTATCTGAATTATATTTGTGTGGAATGTGTTACCAAATTAAACTGAGCAGCAACGCTGTAGGCCTGCAAAATGGTGATCAGCTCTCAGCTCATCTATATGTTATACAGCGACTCTTTGAATGGCTGTCACAATTAATCCCCATAAAAGATATTATGGCTTATCATTTAAAATAAATTACAAATAGAATGATGGTGAAACAGGGGGAGACAGCTTATTAAATAATATATCCTGTACGCTGTCATTATCTCAGTTGGTAGCTAAACGTTAAGTTGCTGGTCTAATACGCACCAGTAATGTGCTGCTTTTTGTTAAAACTGTAATAGAAGTTGAAGTAAATGGAAGTGTTTAAGACATATAGGTTTACCCAAACTAGCTATTACAATGCAGTTCAGTAAATTATGCTATCATAACCAGTACAATAAGGCAAAATTTGATTTAGATTTTGCCCTTCCATTTTTCCATCTATCCAACAGTCTTCTACTGCTTATCCTGCTCCTATTCCCAAGCCACCTCTTGTAGCTTTTCTGGTGTCCCATAGCTGGCTAGGTGTTCTTTGCCATTGGGAACACCAAGCCATCTGACACCTGTAATGTCTCCGGTGTGTCCTGGATTTACTCCAGTGAGTCCTCCCAGCTGGGCATTATTGAAACACCTCACCTCAGAAAGGTAAAGCATGCAGCCAGGCTTTGGGTGTCCAGAGAAAAAACTGGAAGCATGGTGCTTGTAGAGCCTATGCTGTAGTGGGCAACATGCTTGTTTGCATATTGTGCAGTTATTTGTATTGGTTTGCCATCACTGAAACGGAACTATTATGTTGGACTTGGAGCAAATAAATATTCAAAAACAGTTACTATTAATGAAATGTATAACAGAACGAAGACTTTCAGAACAGATGGGGTTTATACTCGGATTCTCAGAGCAACTGAAATAAGAAATCTGCATATGCCTACCCTGGCATAATGCTAGGTATTGCAGTTGCATTGTGAGCAAACTAGATAATATCACAGAGTATTGGTTTATGTTTGATGGATTAATATTATTATAATATTATTTAAACAGTATTAGTACTTTTATTTGTTATTTTATATTTTGATTTTTCCTATATATTTATATTTTTATTATTACTAATTGCAGTGTAAATACATTAAGCAGACCTAGTTTTTGCAGTCTGAATTTCTTCATGGCACAATTACTTTCCAGGGAAGGTGCATGCTTTGGTTATAGTGCAATATAGTAATGTAATCCAAACTGTAGGCACAACTTGGCATTAGAGGATCATACTTTGGACAACTTGATTGATACATTTATGTAAGCTAGCCTACAGTAATAATCTTACTTTAAAAAAGCTAAAAACTTGTATGTACTGTATGTTTATTATGTTTCTTTTTAATTTTAATTAATTTTATTGACAGGGATGCTGCAATGCTGTCTGGAAACTATTCGGTTCAAATCGGTTTTGTTTATACACCGTGTTCCAAATTATTATGCAAATGATATTTTTATCTGATTTTCCTAAATAGTTGATTCAAAACACAGTCAGCATAATTTTCGAGTCATCAACCATTTGAGTATAATTCAGATGTTACTGTACAAAACTCCCAATGAAAACAGTATGTTTTTCAAAAATAAAAAACTTAAAATGCACTGTTCCAAATTATTACGCACACAGAGTTTCAAAACATTTTATAGGTTGTAGAGAATTGAAAATGGTCATTTGTTGAATTTGCAGCATTAGTAGATCAATTTTACTGAAATCAAAAGCTATTTCAATCAAAAACATCTTAACAGGTCAAGTTACATATTAACATAGGACCTCTTATTTGATAGCAGTTTTACAATTCTTGCATCCATGGAACTTGTGAGTTTTTGGAAAATTTCTACTTGAATGTCTTTGCAGGATGTCAGAATAGCCTCCCAGAGCTGCTGTGTGGATGTGAACTGCCTCCCACCCTCATAGTTTTTTGTTTCAGGATGCTCCAAAGGTTCTCAATAGGATTGACGTCAGGGAAGAATGGGAGCCAACCATGAGCTTCTCTCCTTTTATGCCAATAGCAGCCAGTGATGCAGAGGTATTCCTTGCAGCATGAGATGGTGCATTGTCTTGCATGAAGATGGTTTTGTTGCAGAAGGCACAGTTCTTCTCTTTCTACCATGGATGAAAGTGGTCAGTCAGAAACTCCACATACTTTGCAGAGGTCATTTTCACACCTTCAGGGACCCTAAAGGGGCTGACCAGCTCTCTCCCCGTGATTCTGGCTCAAAACATGATTCCACCACCTCCTTGCTGACGTTGCAGCCTTGTTGGGACATGGTGGCCTTCCACCAACCATCCACCACTGCATCCATCTAGACCATCCAGGGTTGCATTGCACTCATCAGAGAACAGGACTGTTTGAAAATTAGTCTTCATGTAGTTCTGGGCCCACTGCAGCTGTTTCTGCTTGTGAGCATTGGTTAGGGGTGGCCAAATATAAGGTTTATGCACGACTGCAAGTCTCTGGAGGATCCTACACCTTGATGTTCGCAGGGCTCCAGAAGCACCAACAGCTTCAAATATCTGTTTGCAGCTTTGTAATGGCCTTTTAGCAGCTGCTCTCTTAATCTGATGTATTTGTCTGGCAGAAACCTTCCTCATTGTGCCTTTATCTGCACAAACCCATGTGTGTTCTGACTCAGCCACAAATCTCTTAACATTATGGGAATCACGCTTAAGTTTTCATGAAATATCTAAGGTTTTCATTACGTGTCCAAGGCATTCACCTATTTCACGCTTTTCAGCAGCAGAGAGATCCTTTTTCCTTCCTATATTGCTTGTAAATGGTAGTCTGCTTAATAATGTGGAACATCCTTCTTTAGTAGTTTTTCCTTTAATTGGGCTCACCTGGCAAACTAATGATCATAGGTGTCCGAAATTTATTTCAGTCGTCCAAAGAGCCCTGAAACACAATTCCATCCGTGGGTTTAATTGAAAAACAACTTATTTAATCTTTATGACACTTAAACACAATTTGCATAATCATTTTGGAACGCGGTGTATATCGCCAAATTACAACAACAGTCACCCAAAGCACTTTATATTGTGAGGTAAAGGCTCTAGAATAATATAGAGAAAGCCCCAACAATCACACAGTCCCCTATGAGCAAGCATAGGGATGGGCAGCCATGTGTGGGCGACCAGTTAGATTTGAGGGGACATCTAACAGTGTCACAGCACTATAGTAATACAGTAATTACTGTTAAGTCACATTTAACTACATTTAACTACATACCATAGTTTATGATAATCCAGTCCAAAGTTTAAAAGAGACAGAAATAAAATAGTATATGTGGTTCTGTGTATATCCAACATACTAGATACAAGAAATGTATGTTCTTTTTCAAATCATTTATATCTGACTTATTGCTTTTCTCATTTATTTGATGTTTTTCTTTCTCTTAGTCTTGGTTGTCATTGTTTTCCCTGTGCCTAATGTTACCCCGACTCATTTGCTCCCTTCACAGCAAAATCCAATATTTGAAGATATGCTCCCTGGCTTAGCTTCTGTAAATATGTTTTCAAAATCCCATTTATGTGATTTTTTTTTTTACTTGTGCACATGGAAAGCTTGTAATTAGATTGATTATTTTAATATAGCTACACAAAATTAAAAGGAGCTCAGTTTTCTCAGAAATCATGAACTGTGGTAAAGACTTTCCTATTTCTATGCTATAGATGTGAGCATCAGAAACAATATTTCAATTGAATACAGACTTAACATGCATGCGGTAGTGTTGAATGAATATTGTGCTTGCCTTTGGTCTCTGTTTCTCTTCTGATCTAAGGCGTTAGTGACATAAATCCATCTGTTGCTTGATGGAAGAAAATGTAACTCTTGGAACCCTTTGCATATCATGTTTAATTGGCTTCAGTCTTCAAACAGCTTTACTTTAGATTACGTTTTATCAGATGGATAGTTTTTCTCTCATTTAATAACTCTGTTTCACATCACAAATGAGCAGAATCGCAAACTTGAACATTTTCATCTAAACAATAAAATAAAATTACATGATGTCCATCTATCATAATAAAATATACATTTTCAATGTTATAACCAGCTGAATCAAAGATAAAACATTATTACATTTAGATATTGGCAAGAACACTACAATACAGGACACAGTACACTATATTTAATAAAAAAGAATAATCAAAAATGCCTAAAATATATCATTTTAACCCTGTTTTAGTTTTAACAAACAAGGGAAAGTCGAACTTTCAGAAAACTTTGAAACACCACCAGTTACTCATGCAATTGTCACGGTGGTGGACGGACTCAGGCACAGACTGAGGTAGCATGGTTCAACAATACTTTATTAATCACTCCTGTGCGCTATGTACACGTGCGGGGGGGGGGTTACTCAATATTCCAGCGACGAATAGCTCAGAGCCCCAGCCTTAAGAAGAGCCAGAGATCAACTGCAAATCACTCGAGATCAGCTGCAGGTGCGTGGGCCAAGGGCGGGAGCCCAATCAGAGCTCCGCCCAGGCAGACAGGTAGGAGAGAGAGAGAGAGAGAGAGAGAGAGAGAGAGAAAACAACAAACACTTGTGGCCACACTAGGTTGGCCGGGGAGGCACAGGGACCATGACAGTAATAGAGAAACCATTTTGACATCGGTGCAAACTCTTTAAATAACATGTTTTCCTAAAGAGGACTGGTTTGAAATGTAATCCTCGTCCAATAACAGAACTAGAAATGAGATGTCCTATCATAATGTGCTGGTCAGGAAAGATAGTTGAGTGCAAAGTACACTTCGTGTTAGAAACGCTTATATAAGCAGTGTCCTCTTAATTTGTTGGGACCTTTATGAAAGTAAAAACATGATCACCCATTATAATCCAAACCAGACCTAATGTGAGAATCATGTACAAATAAAATTCCAGCCTATTTCAGGTGTCATTGAGCAAGAGCTGACAAATTTAGCAATATTTTAATATTATACAGTAAAAATGCCTTCCACAGCCTTTCTCCAAGTTTAAAATTTGTATTTATTTATATATTTCTATATTTTAGGATTTTTAATTTTTAAATTGTCAATAATCAAAAACTGTGTACTATCAGTTTAATTCATAATCTTGATACTCACACCACATACTGTGCTTGGTTCCAGGTCTCCTACGGGGAGTTTCCCATCTCCTTATCACTTTCACAGAGCTCAAGCAGGGGAGCTGGAAAATCTAATATTCCGCTTCATGGTTATGGAACAGACTTAGCCACTACTCATGGTTTAGCAGTTTTTAATTGCATCAGGGAAAACCATGCAATGTACATTTTGCTCCCTAACTCCAACCCATTGAGCGTAATGTATATATTAGTGTAGGCAGGTGGGGGAGTCTGTGCAGCCACAGCTGTCAGCATTACTGCAAGGTATGAGACACTGGTGGATCCCCACAGGCATAGAGATCCCATGCAAAGAGTTGCTTGCTTTACTGCATACCATCTCCTCTTTTCAGACTTGAGTTGCTATGATTTTAAGCTGAAACAATGAACAGATTTTAAATACAAATATGAGAACTCATTAACTGTTACATAATGATATATATATTTTTGTTGGAAATGTTTACATACTGTAATGACATACAAAATTAGGTACTGTGTAAAAGCACCTAAAAGTTTTATTCCACTATCTGAACATTCATGCCTTTAAAAGGGTACATGTAAAAAATAAAGAAATAAAAAATTCAGCATATTCCAATTCAGTAGCAGCTGTGCTCTCTTCACCACTTTACAGTAAAAGGTGAGCTAATGTGCACCCACACTTCTTGAAACAGCATTATGGCCCTCAAGAGGTTAGTGATCTTTTTTTTAAGATGGTTATCCATTTATATTCCTGGGTCAAGTGCTACTTTGAATTTATTTCTAACCTTTGCTTAGAACAATTTACCCAGGTTGAGGGCACATTTAGATAGGGAAATGGGTCGTATTAAAGCAACAAATAGGAGTTTTAGCATCAGTTGAATAGGGTTTTGTAAGTCATGTTCTGGAGTGGGCACACTTTGGGCTTCTCTTTCCCTAATTACATCATGAAGTCTCCACAAATGGGATTAAGAATTGCCACTAATGGGCAATACCTAGTATGTACTGCTACATAAATGAATCACCAACAGCTACATTAAGATACTAGGGATAAGGCATCCTGTATAGGGACTGCCTTTACAAGAATGACACCAAGCATAAAACAGCTGTTGGTCTGACATTTATAAATTGGCAGTCAACATGTGTGTAAATTATAGGAATGACCAGAAACAATTGTTAAAAGCTTACAGAACGTGTGTATTTAAGTCTTTCTTTTTTCACAGGGTTTTCACAGGTCCCAAATATTGAATAGCAAGGTGATAAACCATAGATGGCAAAAGCATTAAATAGTCAAGTATTAGATTTTTTTTTTTTTTTTATGGGCGATTGCTCAGGGAACACAGACCTCATGATATCATATCATAAATGAGATCTTTCTGTATTACATATCTCCTAATCTGAAAGAGGGTCTTCCAATATAAAATTATTTAATACTTTTTGAAAAAAAAGTTATAATTAATTTGCATTTATATTTTTAATGCCTATGAATATTGAAAGAGTTGCGCTAAATAAACTGTTAGCTTTACTTTGTTTAACAATGTCATAATACTGCATCACTGCATTTTAATCTGCTATATTTGTCTGTAAGAACATTCTTAAAAAACTCTACTGCTGCTTAAAGACCATTTCATCACTTTATATACATTTTTGCTTAAAACTACACAGCAGTTAAATAACTAATACAGAATGATGAGATTTAGTTATAGAATGAAAACTTAAACTTAAACTCAAGCAGCGATGCTGTAAAAGCTGGATGACATAGCTCCACTTTCTTAAGTTGTACAAAAATTAAGCCAAAATTTCCTGTTTGTCAGGTGTACTATGTTACACTTTTGGAGCCAGAATCTACAGCAGTGACTTGGGGTGGAGTTGCTAGCACACCCACTGCACCTGCGAACATGCTAACCTACACTTACCTAGCCCGGCTGCTGCGGTTTTAACATCTCTGCTGATGGTTTTAATGAAACTGACAGCTCATTAAATTAAGATAAATATAACCATGTCACTTTATTTTAAAAGCAAACAACTAAACCTGTTATAGTTTTATACAACATCTAATAGCATTCTGTAGCTGCTACTGTTAGCCTTTAGCATATGCACTGTGTTAGAGGCTTGTTATTAACTAGTTAGCAGGCTGGATACCTGTGGTGTTCTGAGGGTCAATATGATTCGGTGACCCTCGTTAGTTTATGGCATCCTATTTTAGACAGAGATGACATCAATTGCACACTCCACATAGGCCCAAAAAACAGTAGCAGACGCGTTAACAGAAGTGTAATTTGTTTTTTCCAAAACGCAGGACCCAGTGCTTAAAAAGGGAACATGGTCTCGTGGTGGTTTGTCAAGTCAAGTCAATTTTATTTATAAATCACATTTAAAAACAACAAAAGCTGACCAAAGGTGCTATACAACTTGTAGAATATCAAAAAAATGATATCACAGACATCAATTTAGACAGTGAATAAAAATGGGTTTTTAAATGAGTTTTAAAAAGATCTCATGTAAGAGAGGTCCTAATGTGCAAGGGTAGTTTATTCCACAGTTTCCATAGTTTGGTTAGCATTGTTGCCTCACAGCAAGAAGGTCCTGAGTATGACTCCACCACCTGGCTGGGAGAGTGACGTTTGCATGCTCTCTCCATGTCTGCGTGTTCTTTCCAGGTACTCAAGCTTCTACCCACAGTCCAAAGACATGCAATTACTGGGGACAGATTAACTGGTGATTCTAAATGGCCCTTAGCTGTGAATGTTAGCGCGAATGGTTGTTTGTTTCTGTGTGTTAGCCCTGTGTCAGATTGGCGAACTATCCGGGGTGTACTTTAATTAACATTTAAAAAGCAACTTAAAACACTACACATACAGTATAAAAGCTCATTTAAATCATGGAGCCATTTTGGCAAAAACTGGCAGAGATTTAAAATGCCAGTGCTGAAAGTCTAAGATTTGAGAACGTGTTTAGCGCCAACTTGTGCCATGTCACTGGGTTGGTTGGTTGTGTCTAATAGACTTATATTAGTTTATGTGAGCTAACTAGTGATAGAATTGATAAGTTTCTGAGTTGAAATCAAGGAGACGAAAACTTAACAGGATCACTTTTGTGCTGCCTCTTGCTGCAACAATGAGTTTTATATTCCAACCCAAGACGTACTGTCCACTTTAACTGTCTGTCTCTTTACCAATATTTGGCGCTTTGTGGTTTGGCTAATTGCACTCAAACGGGAAAATCCCTGTGTAATTTTTCATTATTACAAATAATTTATGGACACCTATGGTTTGATTTCTTTGAATGTGTAGATTGGATTGGTTGTTACCGAGAATTTCAGCTTACTATCACCTCAAGAATATTTCAAGGATAAAAGATCTGATGTCTCAACAGGATCTGGAAAAACTAGTCCATGCATTCATCTTTAGTAGGCTTGATTACTGTAACAGAATCTTTACAGGTCTACCTAAAAAATCAGTCAGACAACTACAGCTCATTCAGAACTCTGCTGCTCGAGTCCTCACTAAGACCAAAAAAGTGGACCACATCAGTCCAGCTCTGAGGTCTTTACACTGGCTGCCTGTCCGTCAGAGGATAGACTTTAAAGTTCTGATGCTGGTCTATAAAGCTCTGAATGGTTTAGGACCAAAATACATCAGTGACCTCCTGACCCAGTATGAACCTTCCAGATCTCTCAGGTCATCTGGATCCGGTTTTTTATCAGTTCCCAGAGTCAGAACCAAACACGGAGAAGCTGCATTCAGCTTTTATGCTCCATGTATCTGGAACAAACTCCCAGAAAGCCTCAGATCAGCTGAAACACTCAGTTTATTTAAATCCAGGTTGAAGACTCACCTATTCTCAGCTGCATTTGAATAAATTACCAAACCACACTTTTAAGCTTAAATTTCAAAACTTAAATTTTAACTACTGATTTTATCTACTGTTTTTTTTAATCAATTTTAAATCATGCTTTTTATTTGGTTTTTGTTTTTAATGTCTCTGTAAAGCACTTTGAATTACCTTGTTGTTGAATTGTGCTATATAAATAAACTTGCCTTGCCTTGCCTTGGTGAGTTCATGTCAATAGCACCCTTAGAAATAAATTTACTGAATATTAATTTTACGTACTGTATGTATTCATTGTGCTGAACTTAAGTTAGACAATTAACAAGAGTTCCATTGCATAAGTCATGGTTCTGTCTTGTAACCCAAAGCCTAACTTTACTTATACATTTTCCTTAAGAAAGGAACTTAAGAAAAACATATATAATGCATTTGTGGAAAATGCATGAGGAAACATATCTGTCTGAAAACTTTGCAAAGATTTGAACAAACTATGAGACTTATGGAATAATGTTTCGTCTAGCAATACTAAAGTGGAGATGTTTGGCCATGATGCACAGCACCATATTTTTCAAAAGCAGATACAAAACAGAAATACTTCATACCAACTGTTAATCACAGTGGTAGATTGGGTGATGATTTGAGTCAGCCATGAACTCTGTATACCAACGTATTTTAGATTTAAATGTGAGGCCATCTGTCAGACAGCTAAAGCTTAGGCTGAAACTGGGTCATGCAACAGGACAATTATCCCAGGTGCAGCAGCAAATTTACAACAGAATGGCTGACAAGTCAAAGTCCAAACCTCAACCTCATTAAAATGCTGTGATGGGACTTTAAGAAAGCTGTGCATAAATGAATGCTTGCAGACTTCAATGAATTGAAGCAACGCTGTAAAGGAGAGTGGCCTAGCCAACTAAACAAGTATTGCACGATATCTGGGAGTTCTTTGACAGTCAAAATGCCATGCAAGTTGCAGGTTTTTAATCCATGTAGCATTTGTCAATTAACACACGGCTAATACTTTGATAATATACATCCCAGCAGTGCCACAACATTATGTTATTATTATTATTATTTTTTTGCTCATATTATATTATGAGCATGTTAATGCTGTTTTTTTTTTAGTAAATTGTCAATTTATTAATTAGGGATGTTGGTTTTACTGATACACATTTTGTGTAGTTTCCACTTAAACTACACAAAATGTTCTCCCATATATACAACGTGTAAGCTACAGAATAGAGCGTTATTATTCACTCAGAGCTCAAAAATCTACATAGCAAAAATGAGTAAAGTCGCACCATTTCACACACAAATAATGCAGAGCCGAGTAAAACACTTTTTACAGTGTCAGCAAAATGTTACTGATCACTGGTGCTGCTAGGACTAACCTATGAATCATGGTTGAGTCATAGGTTTATTTTTTTCTATTCGTTTTTGTTCATGTAATGTTCTGAAAAACCTAAGCTTACCAATACAAAACCACCTTAACTGATTAAGTTGATTACCCTTGGTGACGCTATAGCTTACCTGGTTGAGCAGGTGACCCATTAACTGAAGGTGTTGTAGGGGTTACAGGCAATTTCCTGTGTCTCATTTCCACTGACTTGCTCCCTACCTTCCTGACTCCTCCTTGAACTGTCAAATCAAATATCAAATAAATGCCCAAGTGACAAAAACAAAAGTCTTTAAAAAAAAGATTAATCTGCCAGTAAAACCTCTCAATATAATAACATCCCTATTGAAAATGGAGCTCTTTCCCTCTTTTAGCAGCACCACCACTGTCATAACAACACAGGCAGAAAAATGACATCAACTATATGTACCAACAAGACCAAACCTGTTACAATAAAGAAACAAAGAGCTACATAAGAGAGAATTAAGATGAAAAGTCTTCCTATAAATCTGAAGTCCAGTTTGTACCATCCCATAGTTAAAATCTTTCAAGATGGCCTCTGCCAATCAATCAACCAATTTCAAAATCATGCTAGATGCTCATTAAACCAATCCTCTCCATGGTTGAAAATCCGCATCAAAATTCTAGCAGCAGTAACTTTTGCTGACATTCAGAAGACCCTTCTTTTGATATAGTTCACTTTCTGTTTTTAGAAGGTTGCTTTTTCGTTTTGCAAATTTCTAATCTAACATTGCCAAAGTGGGCAAATAAGCCCAGAAATAATGGCCATGAAAAGACCTAAACCCAGTGACTTTAACACCAGTTACTGGCCCATAAGAAACAATTCAAACATAGATCTGCTGTTGTTAAAACTGTGTTTTCTGGAAGTGTAAAACGTACAATCCATTCAGGATTACATCTGCCAGGACCACTGCTAATGATTCTAGTCAACCTTTAAAGGCTTTAAAGCAAAACTATTGTATCTTAACCAGACATGTAACTTCAGAATGTCATAATACAAAATGTTAACTATGGTGTTCTGCAAGAGAAATGGCAGTGTCATGTAGTTAATACAGTTTTATTTCTACCTCCATGTCAGTGTGCATTTTGTGGTCCAACATTTTAAACCCCTCAACAAAAAAAAATCTGAGAGTTCACATGTGTCATATAAGGTTTTATATTTCAGTTTACTGAACTAATGTGAGGTAGCGTCAAGACTTGATCACAGTTTACTGGATGGATGTGTCTGCCCAGACAGAAAAAAATATTCTATTTTTATGGATCCTGCTCAAGGGAGCTGAAGTTTTTATTGAATCATATGGCCTACACTCATGTAGGGAAGGACAAGGAAAATGAGTAGGCTAATAAGTGCCTTTTACACTATGTTACTTCCCCCCTGATAACTAAAGCATTAGACTCTACTTGGGTCTTCTCTTCAGAGTAATCAGCAGTTTGGAAAAGCAATGTGTTAAGATGAACCCTATACTAGCACTGTGACAATCCTATTAAGAAAACACTGTGTGCTGTTAGTGTCACACAAATTGGCTGCAAGTAGTCTGGCTGCTCTCCAGGCATGACTCAAGGTGACGGCAGCAACACAAAAGCGCAAACCTGCTGTCCAGATCAATACAGGCATATTGATGACATAGGGCACATACATTTGTGGTACGATGTAATGAAACCAAAGAGAGCGTAGTTACAAGAAAGAAAGTAAAGTAAGTCGTGTAGTATATTTGTATGCTACTTAGTCAAGAGCAAGATAGTAGATTACAATCCTATCTGTTCCCATACTTTAGCCAGATATGAGTTCCCTAACAATTATCACTCCTCAGAAATGTTAGAAGAGAACGCACACAGTCACACACAGCCCCCTTCTCTTTCTGAAGGTCTGCAAAATAGAGAAGGACACAGATATACTCATGTGCAGTGTGTTAAAAGACTAGGACAAGTGAATAGACATGCTATATTTTAAAAACAGGGAGTTTTTGGCAGCTTTGATGTATTCCCTGTGCAGTATGGCAGTCTGGGAGCCTGCAGAGAAAAAACCCCAGATGCCACAACAGAGAGAGAAAGAGTGCGGGGTGCAGAATGGTATTGCAGGTCAGTGCTTGCGTCATGAAAAGAATTATAGTTCATATCTCTGGAGCTACGCTCATGTTCCCCTTTGTATTCAGCTCTTGTTCACTTTCTTTTATCTTTTAATGCAACCATTCGTCTCATTGTCTAACGCTGTGGCAGAAAAAAAATAAGGCAGCATCCAATTTCCTAACCAGGGTGAATAAATCATAGATTCTACTCAGAATCCTTTACCATGGCTTCATCTAATCCACTCTAAACCCACGTGTGTTAAGTCAATGATCAGACACGATGTAATTTTTTTCTCTTTTAGTAAAACAAAATTTAACAATTAAGCTATAACATGTTATGATGCATTTTCATTGAAAATAAATTTTCAAATAATGAATCCTGCAAATATAATAGCATATGATTAAGAGCACAGTTTCTAAAAAAGTAAGTCATTTATGGAAATATTGTAGCGCTCAAGGAAAAAAGGACCGTTTCTACTCATTGTTTGCATCCTGAATTGTGTTTGTTTGAAACCATTGAGGATGGATAAACTGTTCTTGAATATGTTGCTGAGGGTGACCTTATCGTGCGTTTCAGTTAGCGATAGAAGAGAAGACAGAATGATGATGAATCTGTTGCATTTGGTCATTTTTGATCTGGGCTGGTGTCCTAGTATCACGTATCCCTCAATAATCTGAAGACAGTTTAGAATATTGGAGACTATTGTTCAGCATTACATTTTGACAAAACAAAGGCCTTTTCTTATCAGCATCTGACTGATATGTTGGAGGCAGTGAACTTGACTGCAAGCGTGGGAGGAGAAGCACAGTAGAGGGCATGTCAGTTGCAATCAAGCACTACAACTGAGTTTTGTGTCAAGGATATCCCGGCTTTGCACTTAAATGACCTGCCTGTTAGGGCCAGATGATAAATGTAAACAAAATGCAAAGGGCTAAATATATATGTATATACGTGTATGTTATCTTTGATGGAAATGAAAAGAATGAAAAGAATTATTATAATCTTATTTTAAATGGTTAGTATGTAATTTAATGATGGAGAAATTAAATTTCCTTCCAAAGCATTGCTCACTTTAGTTTTACTTTTTTCCTGTTCCATTTTCGACATTACTTTGCTTCTCCTATGTGCAGAGAAAGAGGACTCTGTTATCTCTCCCACACTAATTAATTATCATTTGCCCTCTGCAGCTTATGCAGGGTCCATATATTATGCCTGCTTTAGCTGCTTTACATAGACAATCCATCACAGTGACCATCATTCCTAAATCAAAGTTCCTTTATTATTTCACTTTTTTTGGTTAGCATTACAATGAACGTGAAGCACTGCTTTCTCGTTCATTGCTTACAACTCACACTGCATTGCCAAAAATATTCACTCATCTATTCAAATCATTTCCATGGCCACATGTATGATGATAGGATGCTAACAACGCTGTGTAACAAATCTAGAGAAATTTCCTTGCTGCTAAGTATTCTAACAAAGTATTATAACATAGTGGAAGCAATATGAAACGACAGCAAATCACCCACAGTGGTAGGCCACGTAAAATCACAGAGGAGGGCCAGCAGATGCAGAGGCTCATACGTTCAGCAGAGTCAATTTCTACAGCCTTCTAAACTTCATGAGGCCTTCAGATTAGCTCAAGAACAGTGTGTAGAGAGCTTCATGGATAATGTTTCCATGTTAGAGCAGTTGCATCTAAGTGTTACATGACCGAGAGCAATGCAAAGCATCAGATGCAGTGGTGTAAAGCACACCACCACTGGACTCTAGAGCAGTGTAGACGTGTTCTCTGGAGTGACGAATCCTGCTTTTCCATCTGGCAATCCAATGGCCAGTCTGGGTTTGGCAGTTGCCGGGAGAACGGTACTTATCTGACTGCACTGTGCCAAGTGATGGAAGAGGCATCCTGGTGTGAGGTTGTTTTTCTCTAACAGGCTCAGCCCCTTAGATCAAGTGAAACCGACAATTAATGCTTCAGCATACCAAGACAGTTTGGACAATTTCATGCTCTGAACTTTGTGGGAACAGTGTGGACATGGCCCGTTCCTATTCTAACATGACTGTGCACCAGTGCACAGAGCAAGGCCCATAAAGACATGGATGAACGAGTTTAGTGTGAAAGAACTTGACTGGCCTGTACAGTGTCATGACCTCAAACCGACAGAAGACCTTTGGGATGAATTAGAATGGAGACTGCGAGCCAGGCCTTCACTTTTGGAAAAGTGATCAAATATTCCCATAAACACAGATATATATATATATATATATATATATATATATATATATATATATTCTCATGTCATATCAAACCCCATGGATTAAGAATGGGATGTCACTGAAGTTCGTATGCATGTGATGGCACACGGGTAAATACTTTTGGCAATATAGTGTCATTTTAGGATTCACCAGAAGATCACTTTTGGACATCAGTATCAGTGTTGTTGAAGAAGTATTTTGTTTATGATTGCAGTATTCTTTACATTTCCAGCCAGTATGAGCTAACAGCTGTACATCTCAAAATGTAAAAGCAAGTGAGCATATACTGAGAGTATATATTATTTTGAGTAATAAGCCTTTTCTAAACATAAATAGATTACATTTTTCTTCTGTGCCATTTCAGTCACTGGAAACACTAATGGAATTAAGGCCAAACGTTTTTTTTTTAATGTAAAATGTAATTTTGGCATCATGGCTGTATTGTTTCTAAGCACTGTTTCTTTTCTTTGTTGAACTCTTATATTTATTTAAAAAAAATCTCTCTTTGTGGCTTTTTGTGGTCTGCATAGGTGTTCTATGTGTGTGCTTGTGAAATAAGATTTTGAAAGGCTCATCTGTGTAAAACTTTAAACAAATGCACAATTACAACAGCGTCATAGAACACTCGGCCTACTCTAAATTACTCTAAAATAGGAGTCATCAATCATGCTCATTCAGGACACTGTCTTTAAAACCTGGTTGAGCTTGTCTTAGCATCATAGTGGAAAAATGTTATTAGATCTGTTCAATCGACTTTTGCCTCCACTACTCTTGCATAAGAAATTGTACATTTTGTTTATATAATTTTTTGTGACAACACATTTTGCCTTGTGTACTTTGTCTGCATATAGTTTGAACACTGCATTTTTTTTACTTATTACATTTAAGCACTCTGAGCTAATTCAACAATTTTGCGACAATTTTGGCAACAGCTCAGAATATGTATCCATGAAAACTACAGAAAATCAAAATCCTTACAGTATTTTACAAGTCTTGTGTAAATTGTGTATTTGTATTGCTAGAGCAATAATAGTGGTTGTCAGAGTTTTACATAATAGCATTCATTTATTTGCATGTAATTGGTAAAGGCTGAAATATAATTTCTTTATGCAACACACGTGTGAATGTTAAAATATGAATTTGTATAAATGCAAATGCCACAATGGTGTTACTTATCCCATAAATGTTCCTGAGCTGGTTTAACCACTGAAATATTTAAATGGCATTGAGGCAAATGCAGACATATTATACCGTTAAGATATCAGGACAGTTTTATCCACAGGGAAATTAGTGTTTATTATCTAACTGGGGTCATAGAAATATATAAAACTGTGCCCTCTTATGGCTAGGATTAAAGTAAAAAAACGAATAAACAAACAAACAAACAAAATAACATGTTAAGGGTGTTTAAGAAATAAAACAACAATGTAAGCTAATTTTTAAAGTTTTCAAGTTAAGGTACTAGTAATAGAAACTGAGTTTATTTCAGACTTTTATAGCTTCATCTAGCATCTATCGTAGGAAATCGCTAATGAGAAATGGAAAAGAAATGTTTGATAAGCTAAAAATAAGGGGAAAGGCTTAAGCTGAATTTTGAAATTTTGCGTAAATCTATTTGAGATTCACTGTTAACATTACACTGACTCAAAGGGTTACTTCACTGATAGTAAAGAATTCATATTGTTTTATCCCTGGACTGTCCAATTTCAAACAGTGCTTTCAACATTCTTGCATAAATGCGATGTAAATTTCCGGCACTTTGTTCTACTGTTTTACTTGAGTCTCACTGCCCTCATAGTATGCAGATGTTTTTAATGAAAAGCTCTAAATTACACTAGCGTATAAAATACAATGCCAGACACAGAAACTGTAAGCGCCTTGTGTTATACAACATTTAGTTATTTACCTGACAGAGCTGATGGAGAGAAAACAAAGTCAAACTGCATATATACATATATATACACATATAAATTATGGTTGCCAGAGAAATGAAAAACAAAGTGCTTAAGTTCCTCTGTATCTTCTGAATGTGTACAAGGTAACCTAAAATGCCAATGCTGAGTTTGTAGCATGTTTCTCCTATTCCAAAGTGGATTTACATTAAAATATGTGTTCTAGGACTTGGTGAAATCATTATCGAGTCCATTTACAAATACAAATTCACAGCAGATGTCGGTAAACCAATCAGTAAAAGAATATACTATGAATATACTAAAAATTATTGGAGTCCATCATTCTTGTTCACACACACAATGAAGCTTTTGGTAGTTCGGTTTTGTTCATCTTCTTTTGGAATTAAGCTGTATCCTTTTAGGCCTGTTTGGTTGAGTGGGTTGTCATTGTATGAGTAATCACTTTTGTTAATGTTCTGCTATTGACCTGGTGAATGCAAAGAGGGACGCTGTTCTTTGTGTAATTTGAAATGAATAGGCTGGCTGCAATAGCATTACTCATCGTCATCTGTAATATTAAAAAAAATGTCTGGAAATTTGGCTTGAGATAGTAAAAATGTATATATCATATTAAAGTTTAGAGCCTCATTACATATTTTCTAAAGAGCGCAACCAATCTGTGCGAGTGTGTGTGTGTGCTGCGTGGGGGTGGTGGGGGGTGAGGTTGATAAGCTGGTAGCTGTCTTTTTTGATAGATAGGTAGAACATGCAAATATAATTGAAATAACAAGAGAAAAAAAACCTTAATAATCATCACGTTTTCATGTATACATCTATATCTACAGAATGTGTGTGCTCGAAAAGGAGTAGGATGAAGTTTACACTTTTCCTGTTCCTACCCCCTTATTTCAAATTTCATTGCTTACAAATCCATATCCAGAATTCAACATTATTTGATCCATATATGTTTAACTATGTACAAGTCTAACACATTGAACATACTCAAATAAAACAATTTTCGGCACGTAAACCCAAACAACAACAAACTACATTTTTACATAAACTAATCATCCTGTGTTTAACACCCGCTTAATCTCTGAGCTTATTTTATATCTATGTGACAAACACCTTAATGAACACTTAAGCTTAGGTTACTCTGGCCTCGATCTATAAAAAATGAGGACACTATGAGACAACTCAGTCACTGAGAGGAAAACTTCCTATATTCATGCAATTTATTATTTTTGAACAATCGTGTGAATTTTTGTATTGATGTACTTTTCTTGATTTCATCTGTACAGGTGTTCCACACACTAACTGTAATGCTGTGATAGTTTACATTTAATTTGATATTATATTTAATTTGATGAAATTAATTTTAAATTAAATTTTCTTCTTTATTTAAGTAATAAACAGCATGCTTCTCCATCATGCCAAGTCAGAAATTTATACATTTAAACCAAACCAAGACACAAATGCAAGACTGCAGCGCTCAATGTGATCATTCATTTTTAAGCTTGACTTTTGTTTACGTTTCAAAGGAAGTGGGACTAGTTTGTCCATCTTTTGTAAATTTGATTGGTTTTTGGCCAACCTTTTCTAACAGAATTTGGTGGGGTGGGGAAAACATGCTTTACGGTTTCATAAACTGACAGAGCTGAAGACTGAAAGATTACAGCAAGTGAAAGAAAAACAGTGGTGAATTAAGCGGATTTCTCTCAGCTTCATGACGTGATTTACTTTGTTGAAGATAATCTGTGTTTTTTTTTTCCTTAGGCCGCTGTTTTTTAAAACATTTAATAGTTGAACAAAAGAGAATTCACACACCATTGCCTGAGTTGATGATTTAACACTTTGGATGCCTTCCTATTTAACACAAATACAATAAATACAAATACAAGGGTAATAAAATAAATGTTTGCTACTGTTAGATACTGTATCTGACATACAGAAAATTTAGCAAATAAATAGTTTGGTCTTTTTTGGTCATAACCAAATAAGATGAATAACAAATAAAGAGCTCTTTTATTTTTATTGCTGTTTTTTTGGGGGGGGGTTCACATATTTTTTATTACTTATTTCAAAGTTAAATATAAATCAGTATCTTTTCAAGTGGTCATAGGACCGTGTTTAAATCTGTCATTTGCTTGAGGAAAAAGGATTCTAAAATCTATCATATTTGAAACCAGCTTAATGAAGGGGACTAATTGATCAAAACAATATCATAATTATAATCACGGCGTTGATCTGGGCTCATTACCCATTCTAGATGCAGAAATTTTGTTCAATTTAGTGGATGCTGACAGAGCCACGCTTTCCCTTTCCAGACTGCTAATTTCTTGGTGCCACGTGTACATCATTTGTCTTGGACCAAAATCTATTCTGAATAGAAGGCTTTCATTAAGTCATCCAATAATGAGCCTGTTTGTCAAGTACAAATGCCACGAGTGCTGAGGGCAGTCATTCAAGGGCACATTTTCCATGCATTGTCAATTGTGTTGCTGTGTTCACCCAATAGTAAAGGGAGAAAATCCAATAACCGTTTCCCTGTAGAATATTGCATCAAATTTTAAAAAATAGCATGATATTAAAATTGCTGTGTATGTGTAGCTAAAATTGTATGAAGTGAATGCAGTTTACAGTGTATCCAGTATGTATTTGTGGCTTTTTTGTGTTTATTCTTACTTATTTCTACATTTTCTTTTCGTGTTGCTAATGCATCTCTTTTCTTGCCTTTGTTAAAGCCACAATATACATATTTAATTGACCCCTCAGGTCTGCTCACATGTAAACAGTCAATTCACACTGTGATGGGGTTTTACCCTGTCTGATCAATTCGCCAATCCCAGCAGGGCTTGTCTGTCAGCAGGTTATCTTGTAACAGTGATAACACAGCTCTGATTTTCTTTTTCTGTAATGGAAAGGTGAAGAACTAATTAGCTCATTGGGCTGTTAAATTTCTGCAAGAAAAGGTGTTAAAGACAGATCCTGCTGATGGAAGCCATGTAAGTGTTCAAACCACATGCTGCACAAGGACAAAAAGACCATGGAGTCAGTAATTAAGAAATAGCTTGAAGTAATTTCTCAAAAAATTTTAACTGTTAGAATATTCCTCTTTCACTTAATCTCCTCTTTTTGTCCTGAATATTAAGTATGTAATTCCTTTTACAACTGATTTGGAACTACATCAGTGTCTTTGTCCTCTTTTGCTTTTGCTGTAAAATGATCAGCCACAACATTAAAATCGCTTTCAGGTGAAGTGAATATCACTGATTATCTCATTACAATGTCATCTGTCAAGGTGTAGAATATATTAGAAAGCAATCTGATATATTTAAAGCATGGAAATAAGAAAGTATCAGGATCTAAGTGACAATGTCGGACTTGTGATGGTTAGACAAGTCATAGCAACTCTAAAACAGCCGCAATTTTACAGTGGTAGAGCCCGAAAAGGTACTCTATATGTGCCCAAGGCTAACTCATTTGCAGGAGGAGCCAAGAGTCGGTCTGATGAATAACCCACAATGTGCCCTAGGTGTGTTTTTCATTTATCAGGAGAAGAGGACAAAATGCACTATGACTATCTGGTATATGACCTTTCTAAATATTATTCCAGACCATCTATACCCCTTCGTGAAAAGACTAATCTCTGATCACACTGGCCTTTTCAAGACCAGTTTAAGAAACATGTCAGATAATTTAAGGTGTTGACATGGCCTCTAAATTCAGTTCTCAGGTGTTCGAAAAGAAGGTCAGAACTACGGACACCCCACCTCATGATTTAAAGTACTTAAAGGAGCTGCTGCTAACATCTGGTACCTGATAAAATACAAAAGCTCTATAAGTATTCTGGAACGCAAACAGGTTTGTTTGCATGAATGAGGCGACTTACAGAATATTAGGCAGATGCTTTTAGCATTGTAGCTGATCCATGTATACAACCACTGGTGTAGAAACTGATGAAGAACCTTGTTTCCCAACCATCACACTAACCACACCCCTGGGCAGGTGAATGCATATCTGACATATTACATTGAGTCTGTGCAACAGTCTCTACTGCATCATGAGCCAATGTAATATATTATGCCTCTTAAACACAGGGGAGACAGCAAGTAGAGACGTGATGTGCATGCAGCTGAAGTTTGCAACAGAGAATGTCCTGAATTATTTAATACCAAACAAGGTTTGGGTGAGCACAGAGGATAACAGTTCATTTAGGTAATGCATGGTGAAAGCACTGTCAAATTTTCCCCAGATACATTCTTAACACTTCCAAAGGAAGAGAAATATACTGTAAAACCACATTGTGTACTCTTACGAAATATTGCCCGAAGCATTAATTGTAATGAGTTAGAAGTCCTGAAACGGCCTAGTTTTAGAATAACAAGGTGTTATTTTTCTTCTATATTTAAATGTAATAATACAGAATCTTGAACTCTTCCATGACAAAAAGTTGAGCTTATTAGTGAAGTTTTAATATATTTGCAATAATTCTACTTTTATTTTGGAAATGGACTACAGAGCAATAGTAGTGGTGAATCTCTCATATGTGCTTAAGCCTTAAAAATCAATTTAGTACCATCCCTACACCATATATGTCCAGCTGGACATCACTAACTAAAATAAATGATATTTTGTGTCTCAGGCTTAGCTGGCTCAGCTAGCCATGCTTTGCACCGTAAATAAACCGCAAGGTGCAATACATCTCAGACCAAGATGTATTTCCTGCATGTACAGCACAATCCTAATCTATCTTCATACTCAATCATAATATGAGCACTGTGGAGTTCTTTTATAGTACCGTATAAAAGAGAGTGAAATAAGTGAGAGTGCTTAGTGTATGTGTCTGTATTAGTGGTGTGCCTGTTGGTTTTTGAGTGACAGCGGGCGCCATTGCCCGCTGGAGATGTTGCTTTATGTGTTTTTTGCATCTCTGCCTTTCATATGGAAGTGCAGTTCTACCCAGTGTGTGTGCAGTGTTGTCTCAGCTTAATGTGTGCTCCCAGTGTTACCACATCTTCAGCCCATTCTGTAAAACACCGGGGGCTGCACAAAGTCATTTTCTGATGCTTATGGTACAAATTTGCAAGCGTGAGCATATTGTATTGCTTCATGAGATAGAAGTCAACCCGCATTTTCCAAGTGTCAGTAAAATAATTCAACTCATTAGGCTACCAACTCTTATCAGTTGTTTATGGGATCACAAGAACTAGAACTTTATTGGCGGGTGATTCCCTCAGGCACTCCCTGCCTTTTTATCAGGGTCTGTATCTCTGTATCTTGTGTTAAGATTACTGTCATCAAGGAGCCCTTTCTCATCTCCATCCACACTAGTTATCACTGTCCCTATTAACACAGAGCACCAGTGAAAGAAGCCAGCAGCCTCTAAGTGATCTTATCAAGGTCATCCCCTGGATAGCGCTGAGGAAAATAAAACAGATAAGAGATCTTCCATAACTTAATTAGCTTTTTATCACACAATGCAATTACAAAATTGTCAAGCAGCTGGTATAAGAGGCTGGGAACACTTTGAAGGAACTAACAATAACAAAGTGGTCAATGCCACTGGGAGAGCGATGGCCCTTTTCGTCTCCTCAGCTAAAGGCTGTAACTCAGTACAGAGGGTAAATCAGATGGAGCAATGTGGTTTATTTAGCATCCATTGAGTAATGGTAGCCCAATGCAGAACATACCATTCTGAGGCCAGAGCACCCACTGAGATGCTGATAAGAGAGATTAATGGTGTTGTCTGAGTGGCTGGCACAGGATCAGTGCTTGAGCAACCCAAATCTGACTGCTATCTAAAGCATCTGTATCCCTGCGAAGCATTGAGCTGGATGAGGCAAAAGGACAAGATGTCACATGAATAAATAAAGCGACAAGACTAGGGGGTAAAACAGCCCATTGCCTGTACATTCTGGTCATTGCACAAAACCTGCATTAAGGCAACACATGAGCAAGTGACAGCGAGATGGAGAGAAGGGAAAAGGAATAGGTATAAATGTATAAATAAATCAAAAGGTTAAGCAGAGAAAACAGAGAGTTTGAATTGCAGTCACACTGAATATGGAAATCTTTTTGTAAGTGTGCTCAAAATTTGCATGGAAATTGCATTTTGGTCCCTTGCTCTTTTGTGTGTGTTTCTGTGTGTATATGGCAGGCAGGGTGGAGGTCTATTATCCCTTTTGTAATCTCACCACTGCAAAGAATCACACACTATGTTCTGGATGTGATCAGCTTTTTCTCACACAGAAGTTATAGTTGGAAGTTATACCAAGTGCATTCATTTCATTCGCAAAAGTATGATCAAATTCTTTTGTTTGCAGAGAAAAAAGTGTCTTGGTGGTCTTATATGTCATGTCCGGTTACACTGCAAGAGCTAAAATTGACTTTTAAAGAAATATGGAATAAAATTTTTTGGTAGTTACGTTTGCACAAATGCTATAAAGTATCTTTTTAAGTTTAAGTGGCTGAGTTGGGGGTGGGACTCTCAGCACTGCTGGTCCTTGTTTCATCCCACTGTCTTTCTTTGGTGGTGGCAAATGTCTATGAAATACTGTTATTTTTCACACTGCATAAAACTTGCAATTTCCTTGTGGCTAAAAGCAAACACTGAGCACTGGGAAGAGATGACATGAAAGCCATTTTCTTTCCCAGCAACAATCAGTTTGAAAATGTCAACTAAACTTATAAGATTTCATTACTGGACTGCAATTACGATACTCTGCATAAACAGCGTCCTAAAATAATCCTACACAGAATGTTTCAGTGTATTACGGTAACATTAGTTTTTTATTTGTTTATTTATTTACTGTTTCTTCATCCATCCATCTATTCTCTTCTATGCTTTTCAGGGTCACAGGTTGCTGGAGCTTATCCCTGCTCTCATAGGGCAAGAGGCGGGATACACCCTGGACATGTCGCCAGTCTGTCATAGGGATAACACATAGAGACAGACAACCATTTGCAATCTCATTCACACCTGTGGGCAATTTAGAATTATCAATTAACCTAACCCCAATAACTGTTTCTCCTAGTCTTTAATTATGCATATACTATTATTTAGATTTAACTGTATAAAACCATTAACATTATCTGAAAATCTATTCCTAACAAATGCTTAGCCTGCCATGTAGGGCTGTTCAATATAACGATATATATTGGATGACGATATAAAAACGTCTATCGTTTCATTTTACGCTATCGTTTGTTTCGTGGTGTCGCAAAATAAACTGTTTACGGCAATATTTTTTCATTGTTTTGATGGTGACTGTAGTGGTTATATTAATTTCTTAAAGTTCTCTCTTTCTCTTATATTTAATATAACCACACTAAGGACAGACAAGCGGCTGTTTTTATGTGTTGTCGTTAGCAACAACGATGGTAAAACCAACGCGTGTCCGCTTGTTTATTTTCCACATAAACCTTTCACAATAAAGCTCAGGATCCTGTTGAGACTTTTCAAAATAAACTGAATCACATGAAAGAGTATGCAGAGTATTGACGGATGAGAAGCAAAAAAAAAGAGTTGTCAGGTGCTAAAAAATAAACCTTAGACTCAAATGTTAGAACAGGCTGTTCCCCGCAGCACGCAGTGTAATAAATACTCACAAAGAAAACGGCGGCCGTTACAACTTATGTCTATAAATGTATAGTTTCATGTATCGGTTAAAACACTGGACTCCAGCTACATTACGCCCAGCTGGAAACACTTCATGCAAGTCGAGCTGCCCGAGATTCACAGAGTTTACAGAAAATGTTACATTTTTGTGATTTATATCGTTATCGGGACGATAGATGTTTTATATCGGGATATGAGATTTTGGTCATATCGCGAAGCCCTACTGCCATGTATACCTTTTATACTCTGGCAAGTGAACAGACCAACAGGTTGACTGGTACCCAGTGGACTATGCATGTTAAAACATTACATCATTGTGAAACAGTTTCAGGGAACACATACTCACCATAAATAGTTTTTAGCATGTTGTGACCATGTTAAGAGAAATAATATAAAGTAACATATTACTAACACTTCAAATTGTATTTTAATTGTAAATTAAATTTAGACAATAAGCTAGACCAGCGGTCCCCAACCTTTTTGGCGCCACGGACCGGTTTATTTTCACGGACCGGCCTTTAAGGTGTCGCGGATAAATACAACAAAATAAAACTAGTACCGGTATCGAAAAAAAGAAGATTTATTCATAACACACGTGAAAAGACCCAGGAAAACCGAGTTAACGATAAAAACGATAACAAAATAACGCTGAAAACCGATAAAAACCCTGAAAACCATACCCCACAAAAGACCTGAGCCTCAGCTCTCGCGGCCCAGTACCAAACGACTCACGGACCGTTACACAGCAAAATCTCCAGTGTTAAATTAACACTAGAGAGTGTCTATATGGGTCCACTCTGAGTGTTAAATACAACACTGTTGAGTGTTAAATTTTTTATTTTTATTTTTTTATAAATAGGACAGGGGGAATGAATGAGAGAAAGAGGGGGAGAGAAAGAAAGAAAACCAAAGGGGAGAAGAGACGGTGAGAGGGGGGGGGGAAGAGAGAGAAAAAAAAAAAAGAACTCCTGGGTCACCTGTATGGAGAAAAAAAAAACAAACAAAAAAAACAAACAGAGGAGACAGCAAACAACAAAGAGCAACATAATAATAGAGAAAACAAAGCACCATCACAATAAACTAGCTAGTCATAGATATCAATATTTACTAAATAATAAACGATATTGTGCAGCACGCAAGATAGACAGCGCACAGTGTGCTTTGAGGCAGCAGCCAAGAAAGCTTTAGTCCGCGTCTGTGAATACCCATGTGTGCATACCTGTGTGGATCAGCATGCTTGCATTCCAAAGGTTTCTCCATGTAATGATCTGCTAGGGAGTGTGGGGGGGCCACAGCCCCGTCCTCCAGGGTGTGAAGCGGGTATGGAGGAGATCAAAACTCCAGACATCCAGAGGCCCCCAGAACACAAGAGACCATGGAAGACCAACAGAGGGGCAGCCGCGCCACTGTTCCAGTAAGAGCTGAGGAGAGTCCCAGATGAGGGCTCGCCCAGCAGCCGCGGAGCAGAAGTCAGGGGGAGTTGCAGTGACGCGCCCGTGAGCTCCGCCGGCCCCCAGCTGTGCCTGAGTGACCGAGCCCCAGTTGAGTGTTAAATTAACACTTTTGACAGTGTTATATGTTTAAAAGTAACCTGGTCAGTTTTGAAGATTAACAAAGACTAACACTGAGCAGTGCTGATTTTCTAACACTGGAAAATAACTCAAAATGTTAGAAATATTCCAGTGTTAGAAAATCAGCACTGCTCAGTGTTAGTCTTTGTTAATCTTCAAAACTGACCAGGTTACTTTTAAACATATAACACTGTCAAAAGTGTTAATTTAACACTCAACAGTGTTGTATTTAACACTCAGAGGAATGGACCCATATAGACACTCTCTAGTGTTAATTTAACACTGGAGATTTTGCTGTGTGGCAAGGAGAGGCCCGGGGGTTGGGGACCGCTGACCCTGACTGTGTAGCTGAACTAGCTCACCCTAGCTTACTATTACAAAACTGTGTTATAACATCAGGCAGGATTAATACCTGGCATTTTACTGAAAAAAAAAACTTCCCTCTTGGTGAAAAGCAGGAGCTAAGCATTAAATCACAGTGGAAGTCCATCACATTAGTCAAAAGGGCTACGAGCGCTTGACCTTTGAAACAATGGCTATCCAGATAAAAAATGTATCTTCAAAACAATGATAAGTAAAATTGACATGTTGGACTAATCAACGTTTATCGCATCTTAAAAATATAATTTTGAGGTTACAAATTAGGTGTCAATAACTAATACTTCCTTAAGGAGTGACAGACATCTAGGGTTTGTGTTCTTTACTTCTAAGTATGTACGGTGTCAAAAATCCAAAGCTCTACAAGGCCTTCGGAATAAAAAGATTGAGACTCTTTCATGTAGTGATGGGATTTCCGGCTCTTTTTAGAGATCCGGCTCTTTCGGTTCGGCTCACTAAAAAGAGCCGGCTCTTTCGGCTCCGAACCAGCTCTTCAGGTTGTTTTGTTGCTTTAATTAATTTATTATTAACAATAATATAAAATTATGCACAAAAGGAATTACTAACGTAAAAACAAGTGGTTTTATTTATATATGTTTATATATAAATATATGCGGTGGCCCCTAGAGACAAAACACGTACAAACTCCAAAACACATTTCTAGCATGAACTGAACTTCCAAAGCAGAGCTACTAGATCACTTAAATTACACAATTGAAAGCATGTGTGTATTGTTTGTGTATTTATACACAGGCACTCATATATATATTCAAATAATTTTAAAAAAAGTTCATTTACCTGTTATTACCACACACCAAATCCGGTCGTTGGTACTTGCTGGCTTGTGTAGCCACAAGATAACAAAGGCTCAACACTGCGCCCAGCATCCTGGAGCACTTCTGTTGTCTTTTGTACGTGTTTTGAGTTTTTATGTGCTTCTGAGTTTTTATATGCTTCTGAGTTTTTACGTGCTTCGGAGTTTGTACGTGTTTTTACGTGTTTTGGAGTTTTTACGTGTTTTGGAGTTTGTACGTGTTTTTACGTGTTTTGGAGTTTGTACATGCTTCAGAGTTCGTACGTGATTTGAAGTTTGTATGTGCTTTGTCTCTAGGGGCCACCGTAAATATACTTTTATTTATTCACTTCACATAAAATGTAATAAATAAATCATATAATACAAAAATCAACTATTCACATTTCAAGTTTTAACTATTTAAATTTTCAGCTTTTTCCTTTCACAAATTTAAAGTGAAAAGAACACCTGCAAACCACAACACAATTAAATATAAATTATAATATGAAAACTAAAAGAACATGCATATTCTCTGTCATATGGACCTGCATGAATAAACTTTCTCAATCCTTTATCATCTGCAACCGAAAATAGTTGTGGATGATTACTATACCTTTCTAATGTTGTTGTCCCTGCCTCTCTTTCTCTCTCTCTGGCTCTGTTCCTGTGCTACTGAGTGTAACTACCGCCCCTCCCCCCTCTGCCCAGCGTAAAGCACAAGGCTCGCGTGCAGAGTGAAGCGGAAAAAAGTGCGAGAGAGAGGCTGAGAGAAAGGAAAAAAACAAAACAAAACCACGTGACGGCTCGCGATAAGGAGCCGGCTCGCGTCGTTCACGTCAAAGAGCCGGCTCCAAGAGCCATTTCGTTCGCGAACGACCCATCACTACTTTCATGGGATTTTATTAGATGTTGTATAGCAACACTTTTAATTTGAAAGAATAAAAATCTACAAATGTCTCACACAAAAATGCACATACCAAAGACTGTAAAGCCTTTTTTTCCACCTACTCGGCTTGACTACACTCAACTCGACTATTTGGTTTTGGTCGTTTTCTATTACAGTTGAGTACCATCTCAGTGTGCTTTAGGTCGTTATAGTAACATGGCTGAAGGTCCGAGGACATCATTTGTATGTGACACCAAAAACACAACAATGGAGGAATTCGAAGGAGACAGTACTGTATACCTGCTGCTTCTTCGCTGGGCCATAGTGTTGGTTTTTGTGCAGCCATTTCCATTGTTAAGGAGTTGCTGTCATGACTCATTAAGTGATGCTGTTGGTGTCACATTTTCGAGTCGATTCAGATCACTTGGAACCTTGAAAAAACTAAAAACCGAGTAAAGTCAAGGCAAGCCGAGCCCAGTAGGTATTAGTGGAAAATGACTATAAAAAGTTTGGGCTTTCAGAGAACACATAAAAAACAAGAGTAGCCCAACTTCAGAGCTTGGAGAATGGAAGGGCTTCATGATAGAAAGAGAGAGAGGGGGAAAATATTTTAGCACCAATTTAAGCGCATCCTACACAATGATTTTGGACATGATGAAAGTTGTTTCTGATGTATTGTTACATTTCTATGCAGCTTTGGTGATTTATTACAAATTTATTACAGATTTCTTGTTGCATATTTTCTAACTTGGACATCCGGCTTTTGTTTCTTTTCATGCGTCCTATCATGTAGCTGTCTATTCTCTTTGAAGTTAGATGTTTAAACCTTTAAACTTTTTAAAAAAATGTGTTACCATATCAGTTCCCTAATACTCTGCATGGGGTGCATGGTGGAAATAATCTTTTTTCCTGTCCTAAAACAACATTAGAGCCATGCTAAATTTGTCATTAAACAGTAGCATACACAAAAATATGACATTTTTAATTTTCAGATACATATGATGCTAACTGTCTGAGTCAAAATGAAAACGGAACACACAGAAACCAAATGGAAGACTGTGAAATGGCCTGTAGTTTTTGTTTTGTTTTGTCTTTAAAAAGAGACAGGATAAGAAAAAGGTAGCTTTGAAAATCTCTAAAACATGATCTCATCAAGTCATCAAAAATTGTGTTACACACAGTGTTGCATGTCATAGTTTAAAAAGCAAACTGGTCAATGTGCAGCTGGACACAATTACATTGAACCCCTACTTAAAGTTATTTCAGCTTATGTGGCCAACACCAGCTAAGGTTGCAGGTAAATCTGTATAGATATTATATCTACATTAAAACTCTACAAAACTCTACACAAAGCTCCACTACCAATGATGAAATACAAATTTTGGTTAGAGATCCTTTTTACCATTCGTCTTTTTTTGTATTTATCTCGAACTATGTTCTTTGTTGCTTACAGAATCTTTCCTTCTAAACATATCTAAGTACGTAAGTCAGAACGGTATTTTTTCATCAGCTGAAACAATTAAAAATAGTTTCAATCCTGTTATGACTCATAGCAATGAGGGTTCCTTTAGATTCTTAAAAATTCGTAATTTATTAATCTAAACCTTATGCGTTAGTTCATATTAAAATGTATTAAAGTGTTCTTTGCAGCTCTTAAAAATGCTAAGACAAACCACAAAAACAAAGCCATAGGCATCTGTAATCCTATGTATATGCTGCAATTTATTTTCTTAATTTGAGGTTTTCATATAGTTGACGTTAAACCAACTAAGTATTAAATCGAACCTGCACTGAGCTCTACAATCCATAATACTGCATTTTGTAGAATTTAAAGCTTAAACTACTTACATGTTGTTTTATGTAAAGTTGTAGCTTGTTCGCTTAAAGGGAAACAAGTAAAAGTGGCTTTATTTACTAAGTGAAACTGAGCAAATTACTGTGGCTCTTCGTAGTAAAGGCCTTTCTTGTTTCTGGCATTATCTTTAATCTGAATCCTGCTACTGCTATAACTGAAGTTCTAGGTGTGCTGATAACAGAATGTCCAACTGCCACTAGTAAGAGGATGGGCTTTGTCTCTGATTGATCTTCAATAAGGAGACCTCCAATGTGCCTTTGGCACTCTGTGAATGCTCTTCATTGATCACATCCCAATGATAACAATGCATTTTCTTTAGTACTATAGCTTCCAGTAGATGTGATGGGGTGTAGATTAAATGTACACTAGAAAAATTTGCATTTCCTGCGAAAATGCAGTGTGGATGCTTAAAGCTGAAGCTGTATGCAAAAAGTAGCTGAAAAAGCTGAAAAGTTGCAGAAATTGTAAAAACTTTGCAGAAGCAAAAGAAGTTTGCTAAAATGGAATAACTTAGCAGAACTGCAATATCTTAGAGGAAACATAATACTTGGCAGAAATACAATAGCATAGCAGAATTTAGCAGAAATATTGTAACTTACCAGAAACATGATAACTTCTCAAAAATACAAGAATTTAGGAGAAATAGTATAAGATAACAGAAAGAATATATTTAGCCAAAAATACTTAAACATTACAGAAACACTATGATTTAGAAAAATAGTACAACAGAGCAGAAATATTGTGATTTACCAGAGACACTGTGATGAACTATGAATATTGGAATTTTAAATTGAGACTATGTTTTAGCACAAATATTATAATTTGGCAGAAATACTATAATTTAGCAGAAATACTATATTAAGCACAAATCCTATAAAAAGCAGAAATGGTATGATTAAGCACAAATACTACATTTAGTAGAAATACTTTGTTTTAGCACAAATCCCATAAAAAGCAGAAATACTGTACTATGATTTAGTAGAAAAACTATAATTAATCAGAAATACTAAATTTAGCAGAAATACTATATTAAGCACAAATACTATGAAAAGCAGAAATAGTATGATTAAGCATAAATACTACATTTAGCAGAAATACTATATTAAGCACAAATCCTATAAAAGCAGAAATAGTATATTAAGCACAAATCTTATAAAATAGCAGAAATAGTATGATTTAGCACAATAGTAATAAGTTAAACAGAAAAATTGGAAAAGCAAAAATGGACAGCTGAAAATATGCTGAACATGCTGAGGGTCCCTCAAATATACTTGTTAAATGACAAAAATCTGCAAAAAAATTTATTACAGCCACACAATCACAAATATGTACACATGAGGAAACACACATGCACAGAGAGACCCACACACAAGATCCAATTCAGTCAACCAGTCTAAATATATTGAATTTAAATCTTAGAATGAGATCATCCCATTAAAAGCCTTTCTCTCTCTCTCTCTCTCTCTCTCTCTCTCTCTGTCACACAGACACACACACACACACACACACACACACACACACACACACACACACACACACACACACAGGGAGAGAGAAGTAAGTTTCTAGGTCATCCTGGGAGCTGGTGAATTTGAATCCACCAATCAGAGAGGCTGTGCACTTTTCCCCACCAAAACAGGTGCATCTGTTTACACACACAGCAGCACAGAGAGGCACAGGATTTTTGCATTCTATTTCTCATAGTGACGACTCCCCTCAAACAAATGACCGTAATTTCCTAACCGTAGGGGCTAGAACGGTCATTCTTACACCGTTTTGTTCAGAAGAGATGGGGGAATCTTCAAGTGTTGACAATTTAATATTAAAATATGAATTTTTAGAGATATATGACATGGATGACTTGTTGACTTAGAAGCCACGAATTCCCCAATATGCAAATTTGAATGCCTGAGACCACATATGTGATTGGCTGGCTGGGAAGCCGTGCAGGCCCTGATTTGTGGGTTTGAATTCCTCAGCCCTCAGATATGATTGGCTGGCTTAGAAGCCACGAAGGCCCCAATATGCAAATTTGAATGCCTCAGGACACTTATTTGATTGGCTGGGAAACTGTGCAGGCCCTGATTTGAAAATTTGAATGTCTCAGTCCTCACAGAGGATTGGCTGCCTGGGGACCTGGCAGAAATATATAGAAATACTATTATTAAGCATAAATACTACATTTAGTAGAAATACTATGTTTTAGCACAAATATTATAAAAAGAAGAAAAACTATAATTTAGCAGAAATACTATATTAAGCACAAATCCTATAAAAAGCAGAAATACTATAATTTAGAACAAATAGTATAAAAAGCAGAAATACTATAATTTAGCAGAAATACTATGTTAAGCACAAATCCTATAAAAAGCAGAAATACTATAATTTAGCAGAAATACTATGTTAGGCACAAATCCTATAAAAAGCAGAAATACTATAATTTAGCAGAAATACTATATTAGGCATAAATCCTATGAAAAGCAGAAATATTATGATTTAGCAGAAATACTGTATTTAGCACAAGTACCGAAAAGTACCAGAAATACTATGATTTAGCAGAATAGTAATAACTTATTGAAACACAAATGCACAGAGGGACACACAAACACAGGCTCTAATCCAGTCAACCAGTCTAACTATGTTCAATTTAAATCCTACAATGACATGCTGCCAAATAAGGGCAGGGTCCTCTCTCTCCCACTAAACACACACACACACACACACACACACACACACACACACACACACACACACACACACACACACACAGGGAGAGAGGACTAAGTTTCTAGGTCAGCCTGGGAGCTGCTGAATTTGAATCCACCAATCAGAGAGGCTGTTTACGTTTTCCCGCCAAAACAGGTGCATCTTTTTACACACGCAGCACAGAGACATAGACCTGCTTCTTTCAGTTTATTTCACATAGTGAGGATTCCCCTCAAACAAATGACCATAATTTCCTAACCATAGGGGCTAGAGCGGTCATTCTTACACCGTTTTGTTCAGAAGAGATGGGGGAATCTTCAAGTGTTGACAATTTATCATTAAAATATGAATTTTTAGAGATATATGACATGGATGACTTGTTGACTTAGAAGCCACGAATTCCCCAATATGCAAATTTGAATACCTGGAGCCCACATACATGATTGGCTGGCTGGGAAGCTGTGCAGGCCCTGATTTGTGGATTTGAATTCCTCAGCCCTCAGATATGATTGGCTGGCTTAGAAGCCATGAAGGCCCCAATATGCAAATTTGAATGCCTCAGGACACATATATGATTGGCTGGGAAACCATGCAGGCCCTGATTTGAAAATTTGAATGTCTAAGTCCTCACAGAGGATTGGCTGCCTGGGGACCTGGCAGAAATATATAGAAATATATAGAAATACTATGATTAAGCATAAATACTACATTTAGTAGAAATACTATGTTTTAGCACAAATACTATAAAAAGCAGAAATACTATAATTTAGCAGAAATACTATATTAAGCACAAATCCTATAAAAAGCAGAAATACTATATTAGGTACAAATCCTATAAAAAGCAGAAATACTATATTAGGCACAAATCCTATAAAAAGCAGAAATACTATATTAGGCACAAATAGTATAAAAAGCAGAAATACTATAATTTAGCAGAAATACTATGTTTGGCACAAATCCTATAAAAATAATAAATACTATAATTTAGCAGAAATACTATATTAGGCACAAATCTTATGAAAAGCAGAAATAGTATCATTTAGCAGAATAGTAATAACTTACAAAATTACAAATATGGAGGCATATTGAAACACAAATGCACAGATGGACACACAAACACAGGTTCTAATCCAGTCAACCAGTCTAACTATATTCAATTTAAATCCTACAATGACATGCTGCCAAATAAGGGCAGGGTCCTCTCTCTCCCACTAAACACACACACACACACACACACACCCACACACACACACACACACACACACACACACACACACACACACACACACAGACAGACACAGAGGGAGAGAGCTGCCGAATTTAAATCCACCAATCAGAGTGGCTGTTTACGTTTTCCCGCCAAAACAGGTGCATCTTTTTACACACGCAGGACAGAGAGGCACAGGATTATTGCAGCCTATTTCTCATAGTGAGGACTCCTCTCAAACAAATGACCATAATTTCCTAACCGTAGGGGCTAGAGCGGTCATTCTTACATCGTTTTGTTCAGAAGAGATGGGGGAATCTTCCAGTGTTAACAATTTATCATTAAAATATGAATTATTAAAGATATTAGACTTCTAATGCACCATAACTGAGCAGAGCGAAGCAAAAACTGCCTTGACTTGCCCTCAAACAACGCTTTGTAACTCGAAATCTATTTGGAGTATCGATATCATTCTTTCACCGTAAGAGACAGCAGGCTTTGGTGAACAGTCATGGAAATTTTCAGGTCTCTGTGGAAATCCAAAAAAAAGTTATGACGAGAGAAAAAAGTGGTTCATTTCCAGAGTTTGAAATCTGAAGAAATCTGAGCGAAGGACGAATTTCCTACCCTCAAACAAGTCCAACTCATTTCAGAACGGTAATAGGTGAGAAAGAAATTCTTGAATTGTGAGCGTCAGGGGTGTCTGAAGATATTCGGGGACAAGCCTCATGTCTTAAAGTCGCTTCGTTAAGGAGATATGACGATTCGAATATGCCTCTCATTACAGAAATCCAGCGATGATTTTGAACAAGCTCTCCATTGACTTTATATGGAGAGTTTTGAGACCTTGTGTTGGTCTGAGGAGATTTGCAAAAATTCTATAAATCCCACAACAATGATAGTGACATTTTCTGAAAGCCAGCAAAAATACCTACGTTTTGATGTATAATTTGTGGAAGTTGAGTGAAAATTGAGCAAGTAGCAAGAAGTTGTTCGGACATGAAGTGAAAATTGCAAAACCTTCAGTGGCACACTGGAAGCCAAGAGCATAGCAACCATAACAACACATGTATTTTGTGAAAAATCACAATTTTGCAACTCAAAACTTTAAGAGGCATAAAAGTAAAACAGTAAAACATTTGAAAAAGCTGAATCATACCTGAATAGCCCAATAATTTGTGAACATTTTAAAGTTTGAATGGTTGTTCTAGGTGAAAATATGAGGAAGTAGTTAAGTTTCAAAAACAAGCAAATTTTAGCAGAATTGCAGAAGTTTCCCATTCATTTCAATGGGACAAATTAAAGGAAAAAAGCTTAATATTTTAAAAAGTATAATAGTTAAAAATAGCAAAAATCGTAGCGTAAATTACCAGAAATAGCAGAATAGTTTAAAATTTGAACGGTGAAAATCGGCTGAAAATTGTGGAAGTAGTTAAGTGCCAAAAAGTGTACGGAAGCAACTAGAATAATAATAATAACTAGAAAAATTTGCATTTCCTGCGAAAATGCAGTGTGGATGCTTAAAGCTGAAGCTGTATGCAAAAAGTAGCTGAAAAAGCTGAAAAGTTGCAGAAATTGTAAAAACTTTGCAGAAGCAAAAGAAGTTTGCTAAAATGGAATAACTTAGCAGAACTGCAATATCTTAGAGGAAACATAATACTTGGCAGAAATACAATAGCATAGCAGAATTTAGCAGAAATATTGTAACTTACCAGAAACATGATAACTTCTCAAAAATACAAGAATTTAGGAGAAATAGTATAAGATAACAGAAAGAATATATTTAGCCAAAAATACTTAAACATTACAGAAACACTATGATTTAGAAAAATAGTACAACAGAGCAGAAATATTGTGATTTACCAGAGACACTGTGATGAACTATGAATATTGTAATTTTAAATTGAGACTATGTTTTAGCACAAATATTATAATTTGGCAGAAATACTATAATTTAGCAGAAATACTATATTAAGCACAAATCCTATAAAAAGCAGAAATGGCATGATTAAGCACAAATACTACATTTAGTAGAAATACTTTGTTTTAGCACAAATCCCATAAAAAGCAGAAATACTGTACTATGATTTAGTAGAAAAACTATAATTAATCAGAAATACTAAATTTAGCAGAAATACTATATTAAGCACAAATACTATGAAAAGCAGAAATAGTATATTAAGCACAAATCTTATAAAATAGCAGAAATGCTATGATTTAGCACAATAGTAATAAGTTAAACAGAAAAATTGGAAAAGCAAAATGGACAGCTGAAAAAATGCTGAACATGCTGAGGGTCCCTCAAATATACTTGTTAAATGACAAAAATCTGCAAAAAAATTTATTACAGCCACACAATCACAAATATGTACACATGAGGAAACACACATGCACATAGAGACCCACACACAAGATCCAATTCAGTCAACCAGTCTAAATATATTGAATTTAAATCTTAGAATGAGATCATCCCATTAAAAGCCTCTCTCTCTCTCTCTCTCTCTGTCACAGACACACACACACACACACACACACACACAGGGAGAGAGGACTAAGTTTCTAGGTCAGCCTGGGAACTGCTGAATTTGAATCCACCAATCAGAGAGCCTGTGCACTTTTCCCCACCAAAACAGGTGCATCTGTTTACACACGCAGCAGCACAGAGAGACACAGGATTTTTGCAGTCTATTTCTCATAGTGACGACTCCCTCAAACAAATGACCGTAATTTCCTAACCGTAGGGGCTAGAACGGTCATTCTTACACCGTTTTGTTCAGAAGAGGTGGGGGAATCTTCAAGTGTTGACAATTTAATATTAAAATATGAATTTTTAGAGATATATGACATGGATGACTTGTTGACTTAGAAGCCACGAATTCCCCAATATGCAAATTTGAATGCCTGAGACCACATATGTGATTGGCTGGCTGGGAAGCCGTGCAGGCCCTGATTTGTGGATTTGAATTCCTCAGCCCTCAGATATGATTGGCTGGCTTAGAAGCCATGAAGTCCCCAATATGCAAATTTGAATGCCTCAGGACACATATATGATTGGCTGGGAAACCGTGCAGGACCTGATTTGAAAATTTGAATGTCTAAGTCCTCACAGAGGATTGGCTGCCTGGGGACCAGGCACAAATATATAGAAATACTATGATTAAGCATAAATACTACATTTAGTAGAAATACTATGTTTTAGCACAAATCCTATAAAAAGCAGAAATACTATAATTTAGCAGAAATACTATATTAAGCACAAATCATATAAAAAGCAGAAATACTATATTAAGCACAAATCCTATAAAAAGCAGAAATACTATATTAAGCACAAATTCTATAAAAAGCAGAAATACTATATTAAGCACAAATTCTATAAAAAGCAGAAATACTATATTAAGCACAAATCCTATTAAAAGCAGAAATATTATATTAAGCACAAATCTTATAAAATAGCAGAAACAGTATGATTTAGCACAATAGTAATAAGTTAAACAGAAAAATTGGAAAAGCAAAATGGACAGCTGAAAAAATGCTGAACATGCTGAGGGTCCCTCAAATATACTTGTTAAATGAAAAAATCAGCAAAAAAATGCACAGGGAGAGAGAAGTGAGTTTCTAGGTCAGCCTGGGAGCTGCCGAATTTGAATCCACCAATCAGAGAGCCTGTGTACTTTTTCCCGCCAAAACATGTGCCTCTTTTTACACACGCAGCACAGAGAGGCACAGGATTATTGCAGCCTATTTCTCATAGTGAGGACTCCCCTCAAACAAATGACCATAATTTCCAAACCGTAGGGGCTAGAGCGGTCATTCTTACACCGTTTTGTTCAGAAGAGATGGGGGAATCTTCCAGTGTTTACAATTTATCATTAAAATATGAATTATTAAAGATATTTGACTTGTAATGCACCATAACTGAGTAGAGCGAAGCAAAAACTGCCTTGACTTGCCCTCAAACAACGCTTTCTAACTCGAAATCTATTTGGAGTATCGATATCATTCTTTCACCGTAAGAGACAGCAGGCTTTGGTGAACAATCATGGAAATTTTCAGGTCTCTGTGGAAATCCAACAAAAAGTTATGACGAGAGAAAAAAGTGGTTCATTTCCACAGTTTGAAATCTGAAGAAATCTGAGCGAAGGACGAATTTCCTACCCTCAAACAAGTCCAACTCATTTCAGAACGGTAATAGGTGAGAAAGAAATTCTTGAATTGTGAGCGTCAGGGGTGTCTGAAGATATTCGGGGACAAGCCTCATGTCTTAACTTTGCTTCGTTAAGGAGATATGACGATTCGAATATGCCTCTCATTACAGAAATCCAGCGGTGATTTTGAACAAGCTCTCCATTCACTTTATATGGAGAGTTTTCTGACCTTGTGTTAGTCTGAGGAGATTTGCAAAAATTCTATAAATCCCACAACAATGATGGTGACATTTTCTGAAAGCCAGCAAAAATACCTACGTTTTGATGTATAATTTGTGGAAGTTGAGTGAAAATTGAGCAAGTAGCAGGAAGTTGTTCGGACATGAAGTGAAAATTGCAAAACCTTCAGTGGCACACTGGAAGCCAAGAGCATAGCAACCATAACAACACATGTATTTTGTGAAAAATCACAATTTTGCAACTCAAAACCTTAAGAGGCATAAAAGTAAAACAGTAGAAGATTTGAAAAAGCTGAATCATACCTGAATAGCCCAATAATTTGTGAACATTTTAAAATTTGAATGGTTGTTCTAGGTGAAAATATGAGGAAGTAGTTAAGTTTCAAAAACAAGCAAATTTTAGCAGAATTGCTGAAGTTTCCCATTCATTTCAATGGGACAAATTAAAGGAAAAAAGCTTAATATTTTAAAAAGTATAATAGTTAAAAATAGCAAAAGTCATAGCGCACATTAGCAGAAGAAGCAGAATAGTTTAAAATTTGAACGGTGAAAATCGGCTGAAAATTGTGGAAGTAGTTAAGTGCCAAAAAGTGTACGGAAGCAACTAGAATAATAACTAGAAAGCGAAAATTTCTGAAGAAATTTTAAGTGTGCCTATGCCGCCGCTAATCAGTATAGTTTGCCATTCAAACGGCTACAGAGAGAAAAACTCAGCAGAGCAGCCATTCTCCACCATGAACTATGGTAAAACCAAACACCGCTCGCGCCTCACAGATGACAGCTTACGGTTTTGTGTAAAGATAAGGTGACTTCGTACAGCCCCAATTTGTAGACGCTGTGCGCAGAGGTTCATAAGCAGACCCGACAAGGTTTGCATGAACACACTTTGAAGCATTACGTTATGGACCACTTTTCACACATAGTTGCTGTACCCACACAGCCGGCTGTAGCTTTTCATCTCACAGCCCGACACATACACAAAAAAAAAAAAAAAAAAAAAAAAGCAGAGAGAGCACAGACTTTACACCTGAGAGGCGTGATTGCAGATGCCGCTGAGGTGGGTCCACCTCCCCTGCAGCGGCACTGCAGACCACGCCCTGCCACACACATCAAACACGTAAAATAAATATTTATGCACTTTTCATTCACTTTTTGTTTTTTGTTATTTTTACACAGTGTTCTGAATGATTAACAATGGTCTACAGCCAATCTTGTGTATTATTATACAAACTTTGGTTGTAAGATTCAGATAACTATTTAATAAAAGCTAAATATTTTATATGAGAGTAAGAAAGAAAAGTATATCTTTGTCTCATACTCTCATCAGACAATACATGAACCTCTCAATAAACAAAATATATGCTCGGCTTAAATGACAAACCGCTATTTTACACAGTGGAACACTTATTTTTAAACAAAACCAATGCAGTTCGCCACTGACAGTGCTTACCTTTGCACATCACAGTAAACACTGAACCAAGATGGCGCCCACGCGAACGAGAAATCTGAACTACGGTGTCCTGCAGAGGACAAATGGTCAAAATTGCTAAAATTTACAACATATATGCAGCTCAACAGCGACACCTTGTGACTTATTCCAGTCACTACCTTACATATACATAACGTCTTACCTGACATTCAGTTCACCGGACACTCATACTGAATCACCAGCCCATATAAATGAAAAATAAGTCCAGCAGCCAACCAAGAGTCATCACGAAAGACTAGGGGTGACACGACAGCGTGAGCGGGCCTGGGTGTCAGCCAGCCCAGCCTGGGTGTCAGCCAGCCCGACCTGGGTGTCAGCCAAGCCGCGCTAGCCAGCTAGCCGCCATGCGGCGGTGAAACGAGAGCGTGAGCCGGCCTGGGTATCAGTCAGCCCGGCCTAGGTGTCAGCCAAGCCGCCCTAGCCAGCTAGCTGCCATGCGGCGCTAGCAGTAACATCGTGAGAGATATGGGACTTCTTGATAAAATATGGGACTTCTTGATAAAACGAGCAGATATTTGAAGTTTACACCCCTACATTCTCGCCTGAAAATAGGGGAGGCTGTCATAAAGTTCAAAATCAGTAACTTAGCGCGCACAGCTGTATAGAAACTCCGTCGTGCTAGCTAGCACGCAGTACAGTTATTGTAACTGTCAGCACAACGAAAATAAACTACACCTAAACTCGGTTTATATCTGACCCAAATAGAGTGCAGTTAATAACGTCTTACCTGAAATTCAGTTCACCAGCCGCCTGCTTCTCCTGCATTGGGTTTCCCTTATCCACGATTGAGCTCCGCGTTAGCCACCACCGGTCGATCGGTGTTTCTTTCCCCGCATACGAGGGGAAGAGACATATACCGGTGGCTAACGCGGAGCTAGCTAGCCACCGGTATATGAACAACTCAGTTATTTTTTCCACATCGACCAGCATCATCGGCCCATATAAACGAAAAATAAGTCCAGCTAAGACAAAGACTGTTTGCGGAGCGATCGGGGGTGAAAGGAGTTAGAGACGCCTCACTGAAAGCCAAGCCTGGGTGCTTTTGAGCGAAGCGGCGCTAGCTAGCCGAGCTAGCTAGCCGGCTGGCCAAACTAGCTAGCCGACTAGCAGCAACATCGTGAGAAATCTGTTGCTAATATGGGATGTTTTGACAAAACGAGCAGATATTTGACGTTTACACACCTACATTCTCACCTGAAAACCGGTCGATCGGCGGCCGCCTCACATGTTTCTTTCCCCACATATGAGGGGAAAGAGACACATACCGGTGGCTAGCTAGCTCCGCGTTAGCCACCACCAAACAACTCAGTTAGTTTTTCCTCATCGACCAGCATCATCGGCCCATATAAACGAAAAATAAGTCCAGTGTGAAACAGTCGCTTGGCGAGCGATCGGGTGGTTTAGCGAGTGTCAGCCTCTTAAGTTTAAGACAAGCCCGGCTGCTTTTTAAGCGACGCGGCGCTAGCTACCCAGCTAGCGTCAGTACACAGGAACTACTTCCGGTAGTTATACAAAATAAAAGCGTCCACAGGGACACAGCGGCCGCCTCGCATTACTCCCGACATACCACTAGAGTGAGCCAGCACACCACAAATGAAGTTTTCTTGTTCTCCATTCATTTCAATGGGAAAAAACTTGCATTAAAATATTCATATTTAAAAAACTATAGAAGTAATAAACACCAAAAGTCATAGCAACTCATTCCAGCTCCAGCCGCACACAATGATATATCATATGTGAACCTTGTCTCAAAACTGTGGGGCGAGTTAAGGTCCAAAATTTCAGGCGGAAAAAGAATAATAATAATAATAATAAATCCGAGCAATAGTAATAAGTGTGCCTTCGCATAGGCACACTTAACTAGAAAAATTTGCATTTCCTGCGAAAATGCAGTGTGGATGCTTAAAGCTGAAGCTGTATGCAAAAAGTAGCTGAAAAAGCTGAAAAGTTGCAGAAATTGTAAAAACTTTGCAGAAGCAAAAGAAGTTTGCTAAAATGGAATAACTTAGCAGAACTGCAATATCTTAGAGGAAACATAATACTTGGCAGAAATAGCATAGCAGAATTTAGCAGAAATATTGTAACTTACCAGAAACATGATAACTTCTCAAAAATACAAGAATTTAGGAGAAATAGTATAAGATAACAGAAAGAATATATTTAGCCAAAAATACTTAAACATTACAGAAACACTATGATTTAGAAAAATAGTACAACAGAGCAGAAATATTGTGATTTACCAGAGACACTGTGATGAACTATGAATATTGTAATTTTAAATTGAGACTATGTTTTAGCACAAATATTATAATTTGGCAGAAATACTATAATTTAGCAGAAATACTATATTAAGCACAAATCCTATAAAAAGCAGAAATGGTATGATTAAGCACAAATACTACATTTAGTAGAAATACTTTGTTTTAGCACAAATCCCATAAAAAGCAGAAATACTGTACTATGATTTAGTAGAAAAACTATAATTAATCAGAAATACTAAATTTAGCAGAAATACTATATTAAGCACAAATACTATGAAAAGCAGAAGTAGTATGATTAAGCATAAATACTACATTTAGCAGAAATACTATATTAAGCACAAATCCTATAAAAGCAGAAATAGTATATTAAGCACAAATCTTATAAAATAGCAGAAACAGTATGATTTAGCACAATAGTAATAAGTTAAACAGAAAAATTGGAAAAGCAAAATGGACAGCTGAAAAAATGCTGAACATACTGAGGGTCCCTCAAATATACTTGTTAAATGACAAAAATCTGCAAAAAAAATTATTACAGCCACACAATCACAAATATGTACACATGAGGAAACACACATGCACAGAGAGACCCACACACAAGATCCAATTCAGTCAACCAGTCTAAATATATTGAATTTAAATCTTAGAATGAGATCATCCCATTAAAAGCCTCTCTCTCTCTCTCTCTCTCTCTCTCTCTCTCTCTGTCACACACACACACACACACACACACACACACACACACACACACACACACACACACACACACACACACACACACACACACACACAGGGAGAGAGAAGTAAGTTTCTTGGTCAGCCTGGGAGCTGGTGAATTTGAATCCACCAATCAGAGAGGCTGTGCACTTTTCCCCACCAAAACAGGTGCATCTGTTTACACACGCAGCAGCACAGAGAGACACAGGATTTTTGCAGTCTATTTCTCATAGTGACGACTCCCCTCAAACAAATGACCGTAATTTCCTAACCGTAGGGGCTAGAACGGTCATTCTTACACCGTTTTGTTCAGAAGAGATGGGGGAATCTTCAAGTGTTGACAATTTAATATTAAAATATGAATTTTTAGAGATATATGACATGGATGACTTGTTGACTTAGAAGCCACGAATTCCCCAATATGCAAATTTGAATGCCTGAGACCACATATGTGATTGGCTGGCTGGGAAGCCGTGCAGGCCCTGATTTGTGGATTTGAATTCCTCAGCCCTCAGATATGATTGGCTGGCTTAGAAGCCACGAAGGCCCCAATATGCAAATTTGAATGCCTCAGGACACTTATTTGATTGGCTGGGAAACTGTGCAGGCCCTGATTTGAAAATTTGAATGTCTCAGTCCTCACAGAGGATTGGCTGCCTGGGGACCTGGCAGAAATATATAGAAATACTATTATTAAGCATAAATACTACATTTAGTAGAAATACTATGTTTTAGCACAAATATTATAAAAAGAAGAAAAACTATAATTTAGCAGAAATACTATATTAAGCACAAATCCTATAAAAAGCAGAAATACTATAATTTAGAACAAATAGTATAAAAAGCAGAAATACTATAAATTAGCAGAAATACTATGTTAGGCACAAATCCTATAAAAAGCAGAAATACTATAATTTAGCAGAAATACTATGTTAGGCACAAATCCTATAAAAAGCAGAAATACTATAATTTAGCAGAAATACTATATTAGGCATAAATCCTATGAAAAGCAGAAATAGTATGATTTAGCAGAAATACTGTATTTAGCACAAGTACCGAAAAGTACCAGAAATACTATGATTTAGCAGAATAGTAATAACTTATTGAAACACAAATGCACAGAGGGACACACAAACACAGGCTCTAATCCAGTCAACCAGTCTAACTATGTTCAATTTAAATCCTACAATGACATGCTGTCAAATAAGGGCAGGGTCCTCTCTCTCCCACTAAACACACACACACACACACACACACACACACACACACACACACACACACACACACACACACACACACACAGGGAGAGAGAAGTAAGTTTCTAGGTCAGCCTGGGAGCTGCTGAATTTGAATCCACCAATCAGAGAGGCTGTTTACGTTTTCCCGCCAAAACAGGTGCCTCTTTTTACACACGCAGCACAGAGAGGCACAGGATTATTGCAGCCTATTTCTCATAGTGAGGACTCCCCTCAAACAAATGACCATAATTTCCAAACCGTAGGGGCTAGAGCGGTCATTCTTACACCGTTTTGTTCAGAAGAGATGGGGGAATCTTCCAGTGTGTACAATTTATCATTAAAATATGAATTATTAAAGATATTTGACTTGTAATGCAGCATAACTGAGTAGAGCGAAGCAAAAACTGCCTTGACTTGCCCTCAAACAACGGTTTGTAACTTGAAATCTGTTTGGAGTATCGATATCATTCTTTCACCGTAAGAGACAGCAGGCTTTGGTGAACAATCATGGAAATTTTCAGGTCGCTGTGGAAATCCAACAAAAAGTTATGACGAGAGAAAAAAGTGGTTCATTTCCAGACTTTGAAATCTGAAGAAATCTGAGCGAAGGACGAATTTCCTACCCTCAAACAAGTCCAACTCATTTCAGAACGGTAATAGGTGAGAAAGAAATTCTTGAATTGTGAGCGTCAGGAGTGTCTGAAGATATACCGGGACAAGCCTCATGTCTTAACTTTGCTTCGTTAAGGAGATATGACGATTCGAATATGCCTCTCATTACAGAAATGCAGCGGTGATTTTGAACAAGCTCTCCATTGACTTTATATGGACAGTTTTCTGACCTTGTGTTAGTCTGAGGAGATTTGCGAAAGTTCTATGAATACCACAACAATGATAGTGACATTTTCTGAAAGCCAGCAAAAATGCCTACGTTTTGATGTATAATTTGTGGAAGTTGAGTGAAAATTGAGCAAGTAGCAGGAAGTTGTTCGGACATGAAGAGAAGACTGCAAAAGCTTCAGTGACACACTGGAAGCCAAGAGCATAGCAACCATAACAACGCATGTATTTTGTGAAAAATCACAATTTTGCAACTCAAAACTTTAAGAGGCATAAAAGTAAAACAGTAAAAGATTTGAAAAAGCTGCTTTATACCTGAATAGCCCAATAATTTGAGAACATTTTAAAGTTTGAATGGTTGTTCTAGGTGAAAGTATGAGGAAGTAGTTAAGTTTCAAAAACAAGCAAAATTTAGCAGAATTTTGGAAGTTTCCCATTCATTTCAATGGGACAAATTAAAGGAAAAAAGCTTAATATTTTAAAAAGTATAATAGCAAAAAATAGCAAAAGTCATAGCAGGAATTAGCAAAAATAGCAGAATAGTTTAAAATTTGAACGGTGAAAATCGGCTGAAAATTGTGGAAGTAGTTAGCGGACGAAAAACGAGCAACTTGAAGAATAATAAAGTATAAAGAGAAACAGGAACTCAATAGTGTGGATGCTTAAAGCATCCACACAATAATAATAAAGAATAAAGAGAAACAGGAACTCAATAGTGTGGATGCTTAAAGCATCCACACAATAATAAAGAATAAAGAGAAACAGGAACTCAATAGTGTGGATGCTTAAAGCATCCACACAATTAAAAGCTTAGCCATTTTGTGGAAAGTATGCATCTGACAGAGAAGCAGATCATTCAAAGCCAGAAAGCCGAATACTATTGATCTAAGGAAAGTCTAGATTTCCTTTTTTCCAATGGATAAGATCTGTGCTGGATCAAGGATGGCCCTGTTTTGTTTAAATAAAAATTGCTTGCTTAATACACTTGACCCAGTGAATGACTTCATTGTTTCCAACGGTGTTTAAATTATTTCTGCCATGTTTTAAGCATACAATGAATGGTAGCCAAATCTGTACCATATTTATCCATCTCTTCCATGCTCTGTGCATCCATTGAGAGGCACTGATTACCCTGATGCATTATTCATAGTCAGTGGGTCTTGGTTGACTGTGTAAAGAAATAGGGTATAATTTAAAGGGCGGGGAACAGAGGCTTGGCCTGTCTTGGAGTGCAGCCTAAGGAGCACGTTGAGATGAAACCACCCTTTTTGTAATCTGCCTGGCATTTATCAACAGGATTGCTCTAATGGGGATGTCATTGGAGGAGGAGAGGAACCGTCTCACTGGGCTTCAGAAGAGGACCCATGATGGAGATGGAGAGCCGTGTAAAGATTAGCCATATCTCCAAATGAGACCTCCAGTCATATTAGAAAAGGGAAATTGTGTTTCTTAATCTGTGTCCTATTTATCATATTACAATAATGGCTACATCCAGGCCACAGAGTATAGTGGGGTGTTGGCCCCACTTACTAACTGATATAGGATCAGTCATCACGTTTCCAATCGCTCACAGTTGGCACACCACTGGTAAGTGCAGGGTAATGATGTCAACAAATTGATTTGTGCTTGTAGTGTGAGCACAATAAACACTAATTGGTTATAAAAGGTTTTGTGAGCATTTCTACGTGCTGATAATGGGGTACTGCAGTGACCTCTAAACCAGGATGTTTTTACTGGTTTTCATTCAAACAGAATTTAAAGGCTCAATTCTGCAGGCTTTTTGGATTATGGTGACAGCTATTAATATATTGTCCCTATTTCTACTCCTCACCATGTATATTTAAGTGTTAGAATTTGTCACTTGTCCATTTACTGTTGTCTTTGTACTACCTAGGCCTTTACTCATGAAAAGTACTGTATGTATTAGGCTACAGTTCTACATACCAACACACATTCACATCCTAATGAAGACACTTACACAGTCTCTCTTTTCATTTGTACATATGAACACAAAGCAAAGATGAAAACCAGCCAAAGCGATTGCTACAGTGGTTGTACTAAATCTATTGAATCTATTGAATAATAGAATTCAATTTTTTCTGCCTATGCTGGGTTTTTTTTAAAAACTTAAAAAAAAACAAAAGACATAATAATAACACAAATGATTATTGTTATTAATACTAATAACACAATGAGTATTCAGTTTAATGATGTGTTTTCAGTTTTGTAGCACATTCAGGCCTTCACTGCTTATATGCACAATCTTAGCCAGTTTTACATCTGTTTGTAGAAAATAATTAGATAAGAAAATATTAGTGAAACACAGATTTGTTCATTTAATGTTTATTTGCACATGTGGACTTCCAAAAATCTTCTGTGCAAGAAGTTATCATTTACATTATATAGTTATAACATATTATTATTAGATTTGCATCAAAATCTCCAAACAAGTTTCCTTCCCCATCATATCATGTAGTACAGTACAGTATAAGGGAACTGCTGCCAGACAGCAGCTTGTCAGTGATTAGTCTGGGAACCGGTCTAGCCAGTGATGTCTAGGCCAAGAAATCTGTGTTGTTTATGAATAAAACCATCATTGGACAATAGCTGATGATTTCCAATGCATTTCAGCGAATGCAGTCCCTGTCTTTTTTTTTCTCCACATAGGCTATTTAACTCTATGCAACCAAATCCTATAAAACGTTATATGTCAGTAGCACCACAAAGCTCCTCATATGCACACATGACATGGGCATATCTTGCCTCTCAGTCAAGGCTTAGTTACAACTCTGGACTAATAGAAAATGCAACATCGTGAAATAACAGTGGCTATAGTTCACTATTGATTTTAAAGTGCTTATTACTTTGATGCTAGGCAATATTAATATGCATCTCTGATTTACTAACAATCAAGGGTTAAGCCATAATGTCTGAATAAAGAAGTCAGTGTTAATTTAATGTTATCATATACTTTTTGTATCTAACAATTTTATGTAGAAAACATTTTATCATTTATATGTTGTATGTGTTTTGCATTTATATTATTTTACTATTTAACAAATCCAAAACAGTAAAATCAGGTTAAATGTACCGGTAGCCCAACTTTGCAACTTTGATTTTTGCAGAATAAAGCTTTTTATGTTTTATTCCATGCAGCCCACAGAGCTTACTTCCTCCATGTGGTGTTCTGTGAATTGCTATATAATATTTGTGACACTCGGTGAAGCACCCTGCTGTTGTCCTGCGTATGACCCCCGGTACCCATCTGTCACAGCATCTCACCTATCCATTCACTCCTCTGTTCCCCCTGGCTTCTTTGGATCACAGCCAACAGACTCAGATTGCTGTCTTTTACTCCAGTCATAAGGAAATCGAGACTTCAACAAAGGATGTTGCTCCAGTTCTTGTACCCCGGGGTCTAATTTAGGATAAAAGAGTGGTAAATGCCATTTACATATGTTTAATAAAGTATGAAAATATCTGGGGATTACATTACGTGTTTAGAATCACTGTGTGTTCGCCGAAGAACATCTGTAATTCAAGTTTACATGGTTCATTAATCAATTAGTATGTCAACATTGCTGGTTTTGTTTATTTTTTTGTTTTTTGCTAACAAATCCATATATTTATATATATCTTTTTTTTTGCATTCTCTCTAGTATATTAGTATATGGTGGAGGTTTTTTTTATTTATTTTCTTACTAAAAACTTGGCAAACGGTAAAACAGATTTGTAGTGCTCAGCAGTATGAAACAGAGAAAGATTATGAAGTTATGTTGCGGTACAAAGCCTGACAATTGTTTCTCAGGTCAGCCAACCTGACCTAAGAATCAATTCCTTAACTACGCTTTTCTGCCACCTGAAGCATAGAAAATGGTATCTTAAGAAAGAAACACAGGCGTGTGATATAAACGCTTGCTCACAAAAAACCCAGCTGTTTGCTAAATCATCTGTTGAAGAAACTATAGTGCCAAAACTCATTTTAAATACCTTGTGTTAATGCCTCTCATATTTAATCGCTCACTGAACAGATGTTGGGTTCTTTAATTAAGTAACCTCTGAGTTTTGTTACCTCCCAGTAAGTGCTAATGCAATCTGCTTCACAAACCTGTAACTAGAATTGCTGAACATCCTATTTTCCACGTTGCTGAGCTGATTCTAATGATCACCTGATAATGGCCTATAACAGTAATAAGTTCTGAGGTGGTAAAGCCAGCAGTCAACAGGTTTAATCCAACCTGAAATGCTGAACTTTATTGTCTAACTTAAAACATATTAATCATATAGTCAGGAAACTTTACATTATTCAGCTGATGCTGTGAGATAAAGGTTTGATTTCTATTCCAATGAATTTTCTAAAGTTTAGGATACTAAATTAATTCAAAGTACCTAATTAGTGGACCAATAGTGACTATTGTCTCCTGAAGGGCCATAGCCAGAGGCAAATGTTTCAAAAGTTTTTTTTTTTTTTTTTTTACAAAACAACTTGAGGTAATAGCATTTCTCTAGCATTTTAAGTTTGGGCAAAGTAGCAGTGACAGCCCCTGTGGTCCGTGACATTGTTTGTAGGGTTTAATTAAGTCACAGCCACTCTTGATGGAGTTAGTTAAAGTCATGAGCTCCTGTTGACTTTGGAATGGTTGAGTAAAGCACATTCATGTTGTTGCTTTGATTGTTTGTAATCATTAAAGGATCCGGAGAAGTTAAAGGAAGGGTACAGTGGATCCAGTGTTATACCAAAAAGACAATAGCTATCTGTAGAAGGTCTGAATAAATCTGCTGGATTACTTAAGCTGTATCCCATCCTGAGTTATGGAAGTTCAACCTGCATAGTATTAAACCCAAACAGTGCATCAAAAGAGAAAATCACACTTAAGATAAGATTTGTGTAAAGAAAGCCATTAAAAAGTTGTAACATTTTAAAAGGTGTTTTTTTTTCAATCCATCTCCTCAGTGAGCACACATTTCCTCAGGGCTTCTGTATTTCTGGCATTGGGACTGATCAAACAAGACATTACATTTAGCAATTTTGATGCATGGAAACTAATGAGATGATTACTGTGTATTAGATACAACTTTAATTCTTATTCCTTTTTTTAAAAAATTGGCAAATATGATACATTGAAAATTCATGGGTGGTCATTACGAACTTATTTCTTCTACTGCTAATCTGTTTAAATACACACACACACACACACACACACACACACACACACACACACACACACACACACACACACACACAAAGACGAAAGTAAATTCTGCACAGCAAATGGGAAATTGTCATAAAGCTTGTTAATTGTATGCAATTTTCAGTTTTTACTAATTTACATCTGTTTAACATTTTAAAAAATGCCGTGAACTGCCAAGCTAAAATGATCTATCATAGCAAGAAATTAACATGAAGCACACTGGTCCAAAATATTTACCTATCATTAAAAAAACTAAAACAAAAAACACATTAACCTCCTAGGACCTGGCGTCCACATATGTGGACATCACATTTTGGGATGTCTAGACCAAAATACTTAATTTTTCTCTACAAGGGCCTGATATCCACTATGAGGGCATTATGCTGTCACTGTTCTATCAAAATTTAAAACCAGTGTCCTCATATGTGGATCTCATTTGTCTCAGAAACAAACATTCGATTAAAAAAAATCAGGTAATTCTTTGTTTTTATATTCATCAGGTCCCAATCAACCTAAATAGCAAAGAAAAATTTTAAATGCATGCCATGAAAGAGTTCAGGTCTTAGGAGGTTAAATTTAACAACCCCCAAAAATGTCATTTTATTATTATAAATTCATTTAATCGGATTAAAAAAAAAAAAAAGTAACTAAATAAGTCTTTAACATCCGTGTAATTATTGTATTTCATCCAATTCATTTTTGCTGAGAGCCAAAAGGAAATCAGAAGGCTCTGTGGGAGGAAGTCTTTGACACACATTCTCTCAGTAGGCTCCATTAAAGAATGTTCATGATTCATAGGCCCTAAATCAGTTTTAAAGTTTTAGGAAGCCCAGTGGCAGTCTCTTGATATTTCATTTAATCAGATGACAGCAGTCTCTTCAGGACCACAGAATTGGGCAAACACGAAGTCTAAACCTGTGAGCCCTGTCTTAGAAGGCTGGTAAGCCACATGGAATCCTCTTACACAGCACCACAAACATACAAGAAGACTGCCACTTACCCATGCAGATTTGTCCCGATAATTTTAACGATGGCTACATCTACAGACACAAGAGTTTGGGCACTAACTTATTAATACTAAAAACACTTTTCTTAGGATTGACAACAAAAAAGATCTTTACCAAAAACATGATATAGAGAGGTTGGAATAAGTGTGTAATACCTAAAAAGAAAAATTCTGACTCAAGCTAAAAACAACTGAAACAACTTTATATCCTGAAATGTGACAGTGTATAGGGGTAAAATAAAACGTCAGAGTACAGTGGTGAGAATGAACACCATTCTGCTTTTCTCATCCTCTCCCAGTATCTCTCCATGCCGCGGTAAAGCTGAGGTCAGTTTGGCTTCATTTGCAGCACAAGCTCTTAATCCCTGGACTCTCCAGTGTAGAAAGGGACATGAGGAGCATATGGAGGGCCTCTGATCCTTATTAGTACACGGCACAGACTGCCAGAAAAATTCAGGTAATTTTAGAAACGAGGACTTCTTATAAGCCTTGGTAGTTTTATCATTATTTATCCTCCCATTATGACCAATCTGCAGAGGTGCAAATCCTCTACTTTCTTTTGTAAAAACCTCTTTTTGTGAACATTTTGTCAGATTTAAGGTTTAAATGGGAGATAAGAAATAAATATATGTTACATTTTTTTTCCTAATAATACAAAGTCAGCAATAAGCTGTGCAAATTTAACCAAATTGTTTTGATAATTCTTGTGTGTATGTCTTCTGCAGAAATGCCCTATTTTACACTCACTGCTCATTCATGTCTTAGAGCTGCCCACCAAGACCACAGTCTTTGACTGCAGGTCTCTAAATAGCTCCACTTAAGCCGTTGGGGTAAGAAAGAAAGGATTATTCATTCACTTTCAAAGCCAAGATTTTAATGCTGGTGCAGATTTTTGACCCAGCAACCTCCCAATAACACATTTACTTCCATCCATTTCAGTTTGGTCCATGATTTGACTTTTTCGGGCATATAATGACATAGCTGTAAAAATCTGAAACAAGAGACTATCCAGCTTAGTGAGGCATTCTCCCAAATCACAAATTACTCCATCATCTGGAATAAATCCTTCCACTCTGTCTGAGTGAATAGTACGCAGTAGTCCAAACACCACTACTCTCTGTGCATACTGGCAGCATTGGATGTTTAGCTATTAACATTTGTCTCAAGCTGTCAGTGTTTGAAACGTAACTTCATTGCACTACTGCAAACAATGAAGATATGATTTACCATGCTGGATAAATACGCCGTGCCCCGTAACACAAAATCGCAACTTCATACAATAAGATCAAATCACATCAAATAAATTATGAACGTAATTAAAAAGTGTTCCCAACTAAAACTACTCCTAACTGATTAAACTTATAAATTATCAGCATCTCAGAATTGTATTTTAAAAACAAAACACTAAATATTAATTATCCAATATAGCATGTTTTAAGGCCCCAGATTTGTTTCTATACATAATTAAGTGGATTCATTCAGTGAGTCTTCTGGGTAGACATAAATCAAATGGCAGACAGTCCATTTATCAAACTGCCTATCAAAAAACACACTAAATGATAGCAACTACTCTAAAAGCACACTGAAAATGTAACAAATTTTTTTTAAATATATTCAATACACCTTCTGTTAAAAATGAATGGAGGTTAACCGTTCAGACAGAATTTTATATCTTAGTATCTTAGTGTCATTTATGAATGACTTTCCATCTAGAGTCAGTATCAAGTTGAGATTAATTTGTTAAAGAATTTAACTGTTGCTAAGGTAGTGGCATTCCCATTAAACTAAGATGTATTCAATTCAATTCAGTTTTATTTATAAAGCGCCAAATCACAACAACAGTCAGCTCAAGGCGCTTTATATTGTAAGGTAGACCCTACAGTAATACATACAGAGAAATACCCAACAATCATATGACTCCCTATGAGCAAGCACTTTGGCGACAGTGGGAAGGAAAAACTCCTTCCCACTGCTAGTAATAAAATTCGTAATAATTTGAATATTTTTGTGTTCTGTTACCACCTAGGAGAAATATATGCCTCCTAAATGTTCCAATAATTAAAAATGTAGTTTTTGTGTAATGGTGAAAATGATGCTGTGAGACCAGTGACAGTGGTCAAAAAAAGCAAAGCTTCTAACCTAACAAATAAACACTGAGCTTAGTATCAACCTCTCTAAGGCAAAGGGCATCTGTTGATAAAGCTCTAGATGAATAACCTTTTTATAATATACTTATAGATATGCTTTACTTGATACATGTCTACACCATTATCACCTAAGGGTATTATTCCTGCTGTTGTCTTTTCTGTCTCATACACAGCAGTCAGCCACAGTATCCTCGTTGTGCTGCCAAAACAGCTCCAACTCATTAGTGCACGGACAAGGGTTTCTTGGGGTGTCATATGGTGAGTGGCCATAGAGTTTTGGCAGTGAATCATTTAGATGTTGTGGGTTGCAGGTTGAGGTCTCCATGGATCTGACTTGCTTATATGGGAATCTGTATTACCTATCATTAAATGGAGGGATGTTGCTGTCAAAAGGTGCTGATAGAATTGGGGTCTTGGTCTATAGGTCTACAGTAAGGTTAGGGTGTTATGCTGTGTAACATAATTAAGATAAATGCCAGGACCTGAGGTAACCCGGTGATCAGTGTCATATACATTATCTGTCAGTAGTTTTAGTATTGTGGCTGATCACAGAGTTGTTTGGGCGGTCGGTCATATAATTAATTAAATGTCAGTCAAATGTGTATAAATATAGTAATTAGTGTGCAGCGATCTTCACTCATAGTTAGACTGATGTCAGCAATACCAAATAGATCCTACCTGTCATAAGTGCCAATCTAAACTATAAACCTGCCCAATACAGGGCTGAAAATGCCTGAGATTGTCCTAATAAAGTTGATTTATGCTTAGAATAGGAAGAGTGCACCCAGGCTCTCATCATGCATCATCACTTAAATTGCTGCGACCCTAAAACCTTTTTGCCACAATCTCAGCTTTATTTTTGTTTATCAGTATTTTTTAACTTTACCATGAACAAGATGTTGCCTCATGCATTCATAATTTCTGCACCCTCAGAACTTTCTAATGGGGGCAATGTATTTTCCTGCTTTTTTTCTGTACTGTGATCATTTGCATAACTAATCTGGTATTTACATTCATCAATTGCTTCATTAATTAGGTCAGTGATCAAAGCAGAATTTCTCTATCACTCTGCAAGGGAGGGAAAAATGCATTTTGGTGGCTCTCTGCTCAGAGCTCTGCCCAGGAACAAAAAGAAATAAAAGCAGGGAGTTTGGGTTGAGATCTAACGCATAATTTCTTATGGAGAGCCTGCTGAGAGATACTGCACTCTTATGTAACTCAGCAACACCATTATGAAGACAGAGAAGGCAGAGAACCTCCATCTTTAGCCACTACCTCTGGCAAAACAGTCAGATCGCCCACGCCATCTACTGGTGGATAGGTGGAGAGATTTTTAACCACCACTAATGACCACCCAGGGGAAAGGACCAGGGGCAAAAGGAAAACTAACAGTCCTTTCAGGGACTGAATAGAAGGCATTTGAACACTGATGACATGTATGATCCCTTATCGACCAGTATCATTAGTCACAGCAGACAAATCCAGGTTCAGGGAACCACATTGCTGTTCTCCTTCTCTCCTGCCCCTTTGTCAGCAGTGATGTGTAATTTGTCTACCTTCTGCATTCATTGGCCCTTGCTCTTGACAAAGTATCATCTAAAAGACAGGTTTGTGTGTGCTGGGCATTTGTGGTGTCTTGCTTACACACAGTGTAACCACTGAGCAGCGCTGAGGTCCCTGCTCCACTTCTCCAATCGCTCATCTGCTGGCAACACTACATCATAATCTAAAAACACCAAGCACAAGACAGGAAAGGTACACAAATAGAAACTGCTGAACCATCTGTTTTATATGTGTGGAAAAAGGCAAGAATTATGAAATATGTGCAAAATTGAAAAAGGCGTGATCAATTTGATAGGCATGACTGCATTGAAAAATGAGTGTTGCCTTGCTTTAATTGCACATATTGAAGCTTTTGCGCTTCACTGAGTTAAATATCCTATTATTTCACGAGTTCACTCAGTCTTTAAAACCTGCTTAAAACAAACCTTCTGCAAGCAGAGAGACTGTAAATTGTTGTTAAAGGACTCAGTGAGTGACCTAAATGGCAACTGTAACCATATAGTAACCATGTGGTCTTCAAAGGTTAAAGGCCATTTATTATTTTAATTTCCCATCAGGTCATTTTGATTTAAGTAAAAGGTTCAGGTTTTCAGCAGGGTCGTACAGGTGCTGGGTGCATTTTGGACTGTGAACACTCTCACTGTCTCTACATGGGTTTCCTCCAGGTGCTCCAGTTTCCTCTTGCAGTTTAAAAAAAGTGCTTGTTAGGTAACTGGTGATTCAAACTGTAGGTATGGATGCAAGTGTGATGTGTTCTTCCTATGATTTGTTGATGGACTACTAATCTGTTCTTGACCAATGGGATAGATTACAGCCCCCTACCTCTGTCTATCTTCATTTAAAAGTGAATCACCAAATTACCAACTTTCTCCTGTTTCGCTATCCTTCCTCTCTTTCTCCATTGTGACATCAATAACTGTTTTGCAGATGTACCTGTTACAGACAAATAAGGCATTAAAAGCTTTTATAGCCCCTCCTTTTTTTTTTTTTACAACCCAATGAAAATGAGAATGACCTTCTCCATGGATATAAGTTTATTTGCAAAAAAAACCTGGTTTCTTTGCAAACATCTTACTATATGAAAACTTTGAACCGGCAAGAGGGAATATGTATGTGTATCTATCTATCTATCTATCTATCTATCTATCTATCTATCTATCTATCTATCTATCTATCTATCTATCTATCTATCTATCTATCTGTCTATCTGTCTGTCTGTCTGTCTGTCTGTCTGTCTGTCTGTCTGTCTCTGTGTGTGTGTGTGTGTGTGTATACACATATACACACACACACATATATATATGTATATATATATATATATATATATGTGTGTGTGTGTGCGTGTATGCATGTATGTATGTGTGTGTGTGTGTGTGTGTGTGTGTGTGTCACATTCACCCATTATTGCAATATCTTTTAGCAACAATAGCCATAACTAATCTAAGATGAAATGAGATGGAGCCATGTGCAAGAAGCTTATTAAAATGGAGAGGGACAATGGTGTATATTCAACCACATTTTAGAAAAAGTACAAAAACTAAAAATACTGATAGAACTAATGGTTTCTTACCAAATCTAAAGGAGGTCCCTGGTGTTTTGAGGTACTGCAGAAAAATTCAGACTTAAAAGTGAGTAATAGCAAATCACAGATCAGGCAGCTTTGCCCGTCACCATGGATTTAGCGATGGCTCTGTCCTAACAGTAGGTTACAGCCTCCAATTCTCTGTTGAGCTGCTGAACTGTAATTGCTTACAGTTGCTCTTATCAAACTCCTGCCAGTTTCATGACGTGCTTCTTTTCGTTGCCCTACTGCAACCCCTGGAAACCTCCTTGGAGTAAACAGAAGTTGCGCAAACAGTGCAATCTTTTGTATTTTCTCACCATGGAAAAAAATTTGCAACGAAGTGAATTGTCACATCTTGCATTCATCAAAGGAATATTGACCACTGAGCACCTGCAGTGATTCAACAGAAGGCTAGATGCCTTGTTTAAAGACAGCTCAGCAGGAGAAAGCATTAGCTGTTATGTTACGTGATGCTTTGTGGGACAACCGTTGCACTAAGGCTAATGAGAGACTGAGAAAACTCTGTTTGCCATTTATGGTGTTATGTAACTTCGAAGATTATTCTGTGAAACAAAGAGGAGTTTTAAAAGATTTTGCTTTCATGGAAATGTAACTTCTTGCTTATTACTACCCATTTTGTTTTGTGTTCCAGTGACAGGAGCTTTTATCGTTGGATGAAGCGAGTCTGCTTAATTCTCTCTCTCTACTGTGAATTGGTTATGACGTCTGGTGCAAGTATGTTAAAACACTTAAACAGAGACAGCACTATAATTCTTAATGACAGTGAATTCTCATTGGAACGTTGTAGGCAAAGAATTAGTGATTTTGGCGTCTTGTATTTGAAAGCATTTTAATCTTATAATACAGTTTTTAGACAGAATTGCAGGATGTGTGTGTAATGTAAATAAATATTGTGGATCATATGTATGAAGGGATTAATACACAAGGAATACAGGAAGACAGAAAAGGTGACGCATAAGAGCGAGAGAGCAATAAGCAGAAATGGAAGTGTGTTTTGGGGGGCGTGCAAGACTGTGGATGACAACGATGCACCTCACTCTAATAAGTAAACACATCACAACCCCATGTGATTTATTGCAGGGCCAGGGTGACATTTTCAGCTGCAGGACAAGAAGCCAGAGTCCTGTTTATTTTTTTATTTATTTTTTCACATTTTTTTGTGTAATACAGAGGACAAATCCTGCATTTTTATGCCCCCATTCCCCTAGTGAAGAAAGGGCCATCTGCTTATCTCTCAAGAAGAGGAGAATCCAGCCGCTTGGGCAGGAAAAAGGTAAATGGTAAAGCATTGGAAAACAAGGGTGGGAGGTTGCACCTTGATAAAGACGGAAGAAGTGCACCATGACAAGAATAATAAGCCATTCCTGTCATTTGTTTCTTGGTAAATATAAGTATTCTTGCTGCCTACAAAGTATCTTGATTTTGCCCAACTATAGCATATAAGTGGACTCATCAAAGCTATGGGCACATTTTGAATTGAAGTCCTGTCCCTGCTCATAGCCTATAAAAACATTTATCATTGTGACTATCTTTGGCTTTAAAATTCACATTTCAAAACATCAAAGATCTAAAATCACAGGAGCGGTTCATGTTAACAAAGAATACATTTAAAACTGAAACTGCTTTGTATTTGAGATCTGGACTCAAAATGGTTAACACGAGAGGAAAGGTCTGGCAAAGCAAATCCCAAGTCAGCATTCCAGGGCTATTATGCCTGCCAAGGGAAGCTCATACACAATAAAACTTTAGCCATAAAGGTGTTGAGAGGTGCTAAAGTAGCACACCATCTCCATGCTGAGGTGTTTACATACAGTAGTAAACTGTAAACTACATTTAGTAGCTAACACATAAAATCAGAAGGTTCAACGCCACTAAAAATCCTCACTGTGTACTGTCACTCTCACCTCCAGCGGAACCACATTAAAGCAGCATACTATAACCCTATTTCAGCTATGTGCTTATCTTTCATCGACAAAAGAAACGTGAGCTTATTGTCCATAAATATGCACTGCAATTTATAATATATATATCGACTGGCAAGGTTTTAAAGTGAGAAGAATGTTGTTGTTCTATCAGTTACTTCTGATTATTTTCATGATAACAAAGCGGATTTTCCTATCGTTGACTACAGATGACATAAATAGGATAAACAAATTCTCAACAGGATTATAAGACGATTAAGGTAACTGTAATTCTTTTTTTTAAATTTAATCATTTAAGCATTTAAAAATGCTTGAATTCGATGTTATAAAGAATATTACTCTGTCTGAGGAAATTGTAAAAGGGTTAATGGGGTCCTGGCATGAATTTGCCCATAAGGAGACCCACAAGGGGGCAGTCATTTGTTGATGTCCTTTTTAGTTTAGATGAGGTTGCAAGGAAAAGTTGATGCTGAGGTATGTTTGACCCTACCACTAATCGGTAGAAACAGGAAACGATCATTGGACATTGATCATGAGAGCAGCCAGGTTATTGACATCCCGTTTATCCATCAATACGCTTTTATCTAAAGCGCCGTGTTTCATACTGGAGGTTTTGACAAGACCTATTTTACTGTCATGCAAAACCAGAGAGCATTAAGAAAGTCAATTATATACTTCTTTATAATTCACATTGTACTGTGTCTGACACTGCTTAGATTGTACCATCTAAGTCTGCAAGTATTTCGAACAGCCATGGCCAGTGTCAGTTACAGAAAATGAATTCATGGGCGTTTTTCTTGGGATCCAATACAATGTGAGACAGAGGAGAGAGCATGACCTCACGTCTTTGCCTCTATCAGGTCGTGTGATTGGGTCTGTCTGGCAGCCAACATTTATCTGCCTACAATGTAATCATCGGGAAATGCCTGGGAAGTGTTTTAACCTGCCCATCTTAATCCAAAATGCCAGAACACTAAATCAGGCATCCCAGAGCAAATATTCCAGTCATTTTATTGGCTTGGCCTCTGCAGTGGGTTTGCACAGCACTCTCGCTCTCTTCCTTCGTCTGAAGCACTTTGGCGCTGACCCCACACAGCAGCATGCATTACAGAAATACGCTGCCATTCCACTGGACCAAGGCAGTGTGAAATGCTTTGTGAAATACTTATTACATGAGAAACACACCCCTGCTGCAACTTCTGTGTTCTCAAGCAAGAAACCTAACCCCCGAAGCCGAAGAGGACTGTGGAGAACTGAGTGGTGTTTAGATATGACTACATGTGACTGTGAGGCAGGATGCTATTGCATAACCCTCCCAGGATAAATAGAAGTTTAAAAAATACTTAAACATTGAACTCGTATGTAACAGAGATATTGTGTTATTCTTCTGGGACTATTCTGCATCTATTAGTTTAAGATTGATTCCACATGTTATTATTTTCTGTTTTAAATCAATCTGAAATTCGTTTTATATTGTGTGGTAATTTTACTGTATACAGTAGTTTACTCTCAGTTTTCCTTGTGGAAAAACTGAACTCCCTGCTGTTATGAATTCAGAATAATAGGCACAAGATGTCTTGAGCCATTCTGGGGAGTGGCAGGAGAAGAATTCATGTGCTTCCCAAAGGGTGAGAGGTGCATTGAAGCTCAAATTCCCACACCCAGTGTCCTAGGCAGTTATTTAAGCAAGACAAGGTCTTAAAGGTGGAATGTGAGGAAGAAGCTCCACATTCAGCACCTGACCGCAATGATTAGGATGCTTCACATTTTTTGAGCAATCGCATAAACTGAGTTGTAGTGATGTTTTGGATTATATTCTTCAGGGTGAGCAAAGAGAGCAATGGCCTTAGTGCTGACCACTCATGTGAAATTTGTGTGCCTATAAAATGTAATCAATGTACTGAAAGCCTTGGATCAAAATGAATAATGATATCTGGCCAGGGAGGCTAGTTCTCCTTTTAGAAACACAGCCTCTTGGAGGAGATAAGGGGAAAGAAAATAGTTGTTTCGCTATTCTCTTATCAGTGAGAACTGCATAATGTAATCTGACTCAATGGCGTATCAGATCAATCACTCTGTCTGGGTGAGGTAGGAGTGGAAGAGAGAAAGGGGGAAAGAGAGAAGGTAGCGGAGACACTGTACTGATGCAAAAATAAAACTTTATTCAGATAAAAATACACTTCGGGCAGGAAGAAGTAATAAGCTGAATTTTTATCTTGAATTACTTTTTTCTGTTCAACAAAGTCGTTTGATAGAACACAATACGGCAATTTTCCATACCCATTTATATTTCATGTTAAACATTCACACAACACATTGTTGTGTACGGGATAGTATCAGTTGACCAGAAAAGCTAACATTTTTACCATTTTTACTCTTAATCTATAATATTACAGGTAAAAGTCTATCTCTTCTGTTTTATGTGTTCTATCATAAAAAATGTAAAATAAAGTAGGTCGATGTAGGAAACATGGCAAGATTTAAATATTATTTAACTCTAATCTATTAAACAGTGATGTGAAAATGCATTTATCCATGCATTTACTAAATCAATATATATCTATCTATATCTATCTATATCTATCTATATATATATATATATATATATATATATATATATATATATATATATATATATATATATATATATATATATATATATATATATATATATATATATATATATATATATATATATATATATATATATATATTACTTACCAAGGGGTGATCTCATAGTGGCAAGATCCATCTCCTATATATAGTCTCTGAGTTGACCCTAGATATTTCCAGACCTGATTACTAATGAAATAAGTGTTTCAATATAGCATGTTCAAAGGAGTTCAGTAAAGGGTCCACTAGCACACTGTCCAAAAATCAAATGAATGGCATCAGTCTTAGTGGGATCCGGCCTAGGCTTTGAAATAATATGGGCCTGACATTACATCTGTGAGGGGGGAATACATGGAATAACAGTGAACCTTCTTAGAAGTGGACACACTTCCAAAATTCTTCCAAGCGCATGTCAACAGCTCATCCAGGAAGTCACAAAAGGTCCATAGAAAATAGGGCACAGGGGGAAATGGCATCTATGTGAGAGTGCTGAAGTCAAAATCACTCTCGGCCACTTACATTTTGGTAGAATATTCTGTGGACTGTGTGCAAAGTAGAGCTTCTTGGAAAGTAGGAGCTACTGTAACATCTGCTGAAAACCAGTAAAATAGCATACTTTCAGTCAAGTATGGATGCAGCAGTGTAAAGTGGGAATGCTTTGCTGCTTCTGGGCTAGGGTGATAGTTGAGGGAAGGATAAATTCTGCTTTCTGACAGAAAATCCTGAAGGAGAAGGTTAGGTCATCACTCTGTCAGTTTTAGCTCAAGTGCAACTGGGTTGTGCAGGAAGAAAACAATCCAAGGCATCAAAACAAATACATCACTGAATGGCTCAAAAGTAATAAAATAAAAGTTCTCAAATGGTCTTGTCAAAGTCTGAACCTGAACTTCACTGAGATGCTGTGTTTGATGCAAAATGAGCAGTCCGTGCTCACAGATTCTCCAGAGTGCTAGCACTGAAGCCCTGAATTTGTTCTGCAAAGAAGAGATGCCCAAAATTTCCCCACCACAATGTCCGAGACTCTGCCCCACTTAACAGAAGCTTTTTGTTAAAGTCAACTGAAGACAGCACGACGTGCTGATGATTGCTTTTACTATTGGATCACTTTACAGTTGTAACTTAAAACTTGAATTCTCTGATTGCCTAAATGTCCTTTGATCCTATGCTAAATTTTGTTGAAAGGTCTGACACAGGTCACAGAAGGAACAAATCATCAATGGGATTGAATATTTTTTGATTTGACTATAACACTATTAACTATAATAGTTCTGTCAGATACAGTAATAATACTGTATCTGACAGAAACTGGTATAAGCCAAAGTAAAATGGTTGCAGACTACAAATGAGAAGTTTGCCTTCTTTTTTTTACTTATGGTCGAAGCTTATTGTGTCAAAGGTTAGTCTGCTCGTATCAGACTAATGAAATAGTAACATTATGCTGCCCTACAAGCACTCCACGTCTTCATGAATCCAGTAAACGCTGGGTTTTCCATTATTTTTGTACATTACTCTGAATATGGGTGTGTTTGAGTATGCCTGCTTTTGTGTCTAGAGAGAGGAGGGCCTGGGATGACTCTTTGTCCTTGAACAATATCAACCGGCGGTGTGAGATGATTTCAGATTCAGCCTGTTGTCTGTGCTCTGTGCTCTGTATATACCAACTCAGCCAGCATCTGATTACCAGTACCTTGTTGTTGTCAGGAGTATGTAACAAAGAGGGGAGGAAAGAGTTGAGAGAAGGAGAGGGAGAAAGGGAGAGAGCTGAAGAAGGGTGCTTCTCTGGGGTGTGGAGACAACACCACACAACACATCTGTGGAGATGATTCCCTGGGGACCAGCTGTGGATGTCTGGAGCTAATTGAATAGGCTGCTCGAACAAATTTACAAGCTCCTCTTTCTTTGGAAAACGCATGACAATGGAATTCGCCCTCTTGCATCACTTTCCCCCAACCACACCACCTTACAATTCTCGACTTTGTTTTCCCTCTTTTCCTTTTTGCTCAATATCTCCTGGCAGTCGTTGTGGTGCAGAGCGTGTGCTAGTGGTGCCCACAGACAAGCGCTAGGCGCTTACTATGCCAGTCACTTCCTTCCATCTCCACGTCCCTGAGAGACCTAATTGATATTCTAAACCAGAGTTGGAGCTGCATCTCAGGCTCACCTTAGTCATTAGTGAGCCCCACAGGGCTGTTTGCATTATAATCTCTGATTTAGATTGTGTGTTGCCTCTGTGTCCTTCCCTCGAGGTTGAGCGGTGTGTGCAAAAGGCCACTGTCACAGGGGATCCGAGCTCAAATTAGACTCTGCATCTGAAACGAGGGTTACAGGTCATGAACTCACACCTAAACAGACAGAGCAGATGAGCAGATTAATACCCCAGTGAGCTCACATACAATGTGTGAAGAGTGAAAACATCTATCTCCTTCCAGACATTTGTACGGTAGCAAAGGAAGTCAAAGTGCTCATGACTCAGGCTTATTTATGAGAGGATCACTAAAGAGTTTGAATCTTCATGTGGAGACTCTCCATCTATTTATTGTATTATCTGGGTAAGGCTGTATGCGCCAGCGACTGTATATATGTGCTTTGCTTAATTGCTTATTTTTGAGGATTTCTTTCTTTAGTAATTTGTTGACACTAAACAAGTACAAATGACCTCATACAGCTCTTTGTTCCCTTAACCTCAGCCACAGTTTGATTCTTACCCTACACAAAAGTATGGAACAACTGGCATATTTTGTTCTTACCACCATGCGTGTTTTAAGAATACAAAATCATTCTGAATCAACAGGCTCTTATCTAAATAGTGTCTACATACTATCAGCATTCTACCATGGCCCCATTTCTTTATATAAGAAAACACATTTACCTCCAGGTGAAGTGTAAAAGTAGTCACAATGTTGCAAGAGAGATGCTTGCAAGTACAAACAAATTCATATTGATAAATCACTCATTTGTACATGTTCGTACACACAATTTACACACTGATTTGTGCGTATGCACTGTTGCTATATGAATTCCAATGTGTATTCCCTAACCAGTTAGTGAGTGGACTACTGGACGATGACATTTGATTTGATTGTTTTGATCACTAGCAGATTGCTGCTTTCGACTGTAGCTTCCATGGAAAAAGTGGATCTGTCTGAGAAAACTCACCATCTACTTTCCGAGCTGTGATGGAGCTTGAAAAAGTGTCAAACAAACCAAAAACTAAAGACACTATTTTTCAAAGTAAACGTGTGTGTTAGCACTGAAAATAATATGTTTGCCTTCAAAGTAATAGGTGCTCCTTTTATATACTAAAATTATATATGATATATGTAGTATATGATACACTGACCGGTGTCTAGGTCTACATGAACTGATCTTTAGCATTGCAGCAACTGCCAGAAACCTCTAGTTACCATTAGTTACCACTGATAACCAGTCAGGGAATGTAAATTTTTTTTAAATTGTGACTGGGGATTGGGAGATGGTCACTAACAGATCTTTAGGTCTATGTGAAGTAATTAGAAAAGAGGTTTTTCAACATGTGCTCATAAATCCAACTAGGATTTATCTCAGCATTTTAAATCTTCATAGGGGCGGTGAGTCACAATTTTATATAAAATTAAGATTACTATATGAAGTCTTCACTAGTTCCAGATTGACAGAGAAAATAAAAAAAGATCTGTTTTGCTTTAATATTTTTTAAAGATACAGGGATTGTTTAAAAAGACTCTGAGCTTCTAGCTGCTTGCTTATTAGCTTTAACTGTACCTTATGGTGTTGCACTTTGGAGTACAAAAACTCACAACATGCATTTAGGACCTCATAACTGAGCGCTGCTGTTGTGTGAACACATTTAGAAAACTACCCCAGTTCTAATGGCACTATAAAACAGAAGTGTTTTCCACAAAAAATAGCACCTTGTTACAGCACATTTAAGATTGAAACAGTCAATCAATATTTTTTTTTTTTAACAGCAGGATCACAAGTTCATTTTAATGTTGAGCAAGGAAAGAAAAACAAATTTAAGTGATCCTGTGATTGAAGGTATTTTCATTGTTTCTGTCTCCTAGTATCTGATATTGAGCCAAGAACAGAGTGCAGGTGCCTGATAACTCTCCTTGAATGAAAATGAAATTAATGGAAAGCAGGTGGGTACTTCAAAGGCTGACTGCTCCAAAGGTATTACCAAATGTGCGTGCAATCGCCTACCTCAGCTGTTGAATCCCTGCCGTAGTGAAGAGGAAGTTGTGAATGGAAATAATTACTTAATATTGGAGATGCTGTGAATAAAGATAAAAGCGAAGGGGATCTGATGTGTTCCTCAAGAGTCAACAGTTATTACAGTGTCAAACAGTTGCAATTTGTGGTTGTGGATTGCTGCGAGTCTCAAGTACAAACTAGATTTTTTTAAAATGTAAAGCTATAAATGAACTTATTGTTTGGTGTACTGTACTTGCAGGCCTGTTTTAACTGAAATAATAAACCCTTTTGTTATTGCAGGAATGTTGAAACAATTTCACTGACCTATTTTAACACCTACGTTACAGATCAAATCAATGCTCCTCAACAACAAAGGCTCTGTATTCTTTAATGTTCGGATTAAATTTAAAAAAACAAAACAAAAAAACTCCCCAACATGACCCAAAAATCACTTGCCAAAGAGCTGGAAATGTTCCACAAAAAATGCCGCCACAGCAATCTTTTATGTTTCTCAAGCAGATTACAGATGGGGAAGGAAAGCTGTAGGACAACAAAATGCTGAATGTGTCAAATTCTTAGCCGACTTCAGGAAGTGGGGTTTTCATGTTTGACATTGAATACACAAATTTAGCCGTAACACAAGTCTCACTTCATAAAACCATGTTTGCTGAACTATTGCTGCGTTGTTCCATTTTACATCACACAAATACAGGGCATTGTGGGTATGTGCAAGAAGGTAGATGTTCTACACTGACAGCCAATATAACTTTTGTCTTTTTTCTGCATGGTTTTCATCTATCTTTTAGTTGTGTAACAGACAGTGTCTTTCATTTTGGAAATAAGGGAAGGATCAATATATATATATATATATATGCATATTGCGAAACCCAGGTCTTATGCCAACTGTCAGCAGCAAACTTTTTTCTTCTAAGAAAGAGAGGGTTTTTTCATTATATTGTGATTTGCTTATGTGATCTTGTGTCAGTTGTCAAAATTAACTTGAAATCTACATTGCAGAAAAAGCATCCCTATGGAAAAGAGACAGCTCTTTTGAAAAAAGAAAAGAAAAGAAAAGAAATCTCGCCTGATTTAAAAGTGTTTGTAAAGAGTTAAACTAAACATTCCATTCAATATAATTCTAGACTATATATATAATTCACACAAACTCACTCAGTAACGTCGGTATGTACTGTCTACATACTGTACACTGTTTCATAGGATAAAGTTCTAAGTATATAAAAGGATGCCTAGCTCTGATTCAGTGCAACTAAAGGTTGCTCTCACCTGGGTTTTCCTCCTGTGCTGTATAGCCACTGAGATCAATGTGTTCTTTCACCGTACTTCACAGGGTACATGGTGTTTCCAGCAGACAGCAGATGCACACAGTAGTCACAAAAACAGCCAACCTTGCCTCACAACTTAGCTTAATCCCTAAGGAATGTCTCAGTGACAAGATTTCAAGGCACCGGGGCTCTCTATTGGTCTTCCTCTTTTAAGCAGCAATTTCTGACTCCCAGGAAAATCCTCTGGGATCAATCTGTAATTAGGAAAAGAAAAACCCTCAAGCTTAACTAGCCAAAAAAGAAGTCTAGGAGCATGCAAGTCATAAAAACAAGGTTGCTCTAAAAAAAGAAAAAAAGAATCTCAGCTTTAATAAGTACTCAACAAAGTGGGGCAATGTGGGTATGAAGTATTGGACATTGTCCTTCCTAAAGGAATTTTTTTATGCCACTTTAAATCACCTCATAAAGTGTCACAGCAAAAATTCACACAAACTCACACATTTAATGATGCTTTTCCTTGTACTACATTTACATGACACACTGAAATCAGCTTCAGGTTGTTTTCTCTATCCTTTTTAAGAGAGCCATGGTAAATGTTTACCACTACAGCTCTTGAAGAATGTTGTCCTTTCTTTGGTCTGTGGCACGTTGTGGCCATTTGCCCCGGTGAGACATGCCAAGGAAAATACAAACTGCTGACTTTGATAACGGAGAAATCTGATTCTTTCTGCGTGCACTCTATCAAGGCAAGCAGCAACCAAACAGTTTCAAATCCCAAGTGAATGTGTTTACTAATGACTTTTCTCACTGAACATTGTATAAATGAGGGCCTCAGAGTGCACGACTGATTTAGAAGTATTCACAGACAAAGCACACGCAGTTCTGTCTTGCTCGGGAACATGGAATATACTCTCAGCATGTCTTTTGTGCATTCAACTACAAGTAGAAAAGGGAATGAGGGGTGGAGAAGGGAGGACTGTTTGTTTTTGATGGGAGGAGGGTTTTGAACACTGTTGTAATTGACCATAGTTTGATATTTCTTTGGGTGGGGTATACAAAACACATTTTCTAAAATTCACCATATAAAGAGAGAACTGTGTTGAAGGATGATATTATTTCATTCATATTTGAGAATAGCTTATATTACATTGAGCATATCCCATTTATATTCACTCTGTGTTCACTCTGCAAAGTCCACTCAAAATGCCTTTCAAAGTTAAGAAGTGCTTTATGCTACCAGAGGATATTTATTGTGTGGCTTGCATCAGTGGTTTTGTGACAACTCCTGTAACCAATTAGGTAATTAACCATCTGCACAAGGGTGCTGTAATTTCAAAAGTTTTAAAAAAAAGAGTGTCAATTTAACAAGCCTCTGGAGTAGTCAAGGTCACACTGTCTATATCGGCTTATAAGAATTCACGCAAGGATAAAAGAAAGATGTTTTACTATGTCTGAATTCCTTTGAAGATAATAATATTGACTCTGGGGGAGCTCATGTAAGGAATATCACTAGCACTAGGGCCATGCAGGACCTCCCCTTAAAAAAAAGAAAAAAAAAGTTTGAGGTTTTTTTTCACAACCCGTTGTAAGCAATCAGGCAAATAGAAGCTTGCAGTCGTGCAGTGCACAGGCTTTTCTTTTTTGAAGGCAGAGAGCAATGCTCAGTCTACTGACAGGCGAACTAGAAGACACACGAGAAGTCAGGGCATATTCTCATAGCACTAGCAGAGGGTAACACCAATAGTGGGTCTGCTGAACCCCATTTTCACTCTCCTGGGTGTCATTGCTCCTGAATGCACATTCAACCTCCTCTGCTGCTGGCAGTGAAGAACCGCAGATGCACTCAACCACAGGCTTTTCAACTCTGCATCTTTCTCAACACTTGCACCAAAGCGCTACCTACGGGAAGAGGAAACACATGTTTTATTGACAGAACTGCAGGTGGTTTAAGTTTGATTTTCTGGTGGACTTGGAAGGTATTTTTTTGTTAGTTTGTTTTTGTTGCTTTTAGGTTGTTGTTTTTTTGTCTGGTTTTCTGGGAGGTGTGCTGTCGTTGGAGCCAGTATGTTTTCTATTTTTGTGGCATGTTTGGCATTCATCCCGTTGAGTTCAGGGCAGGCTCAGGTTGCCACACAGACTCAGGGACAGAGCCAGGGTGAAGGGCAGGACAGCTCTTCCACCCCGTGGAGGCAGGTGATTCAGTGGGAGAACAATGGCCAGGTTTTTAGCCTACTGAACAGTGGAGCTGAATACATTCCTGCTGGAGAAGGGACCCAGGACAGAGGTCCGAGGGTGGTTGTGGCAGATTCTCGTCCACGCTCTTCACGCAGACCTCAAGGAGGCAATGTCCGCAGACAGGCTCCTTCAAGAGGATCCTCTGAAACTGTCCGTGGACAGGCAAGGCATCCTTTTGGCTTTGGACAAGTGCCTGATAATTGGAGACAAACCACAGGTAGCACTGGAAGTAGCCAATTCCAGGGATCCTCTAGCAGTCGCTTCCGGCCATCTACAGGCTCTTCCTCAGTATCATCATCCTCTTCCTTTTCTTCATCTTCATATAACATACCAGCCTACCCACAGTACCCGTTGCCTCAACAGCCTCCTTTCCAACCAGTGCCTTATGACCCCAGTTTCGGGGATGTACCAGTCAGGAGCTACGAGCCCCCCTTTCAGCCTGTTATTGGTGGAGCGTATGGTGGAACAGGATATGGCACTGGACGAGGGTATACTGGAGGTATATATGGAGGTGGTTTGGCCCCTGTGCTCCCAGGCTCTCCGTCTGACTTTACTGATGATGGCTATCATTACTACCAGTCATATGGCTACGCATCCAATCCTGTGGTGCCTGCACGTGCTCCCCAGCTGCCATTTGCTGATGGTCTGGACCACAGATACACTCACAGTCTCTTCAATGAGGAATCTGCTCCTGCCATTCCTGCCCCTGATGCCAACCAGGCCCCTCCTGTGATAGTAGACAGATCAGGACCTGCTAATCAACCGCCAGTCAGGAGCCCCCAATATGAGCAGTTTCCTCCATTTGGAAGACCCCAGCCTCCCTTCGTACAATCCGTTCCCTCAGGCAGAAATTCTCTAAATTCTGCCGTTGAAAACCCTAATTCGAATGGTGTTAGTGTGTACCGACCAAATCAGAGAGGTAAAGTATGGTTTATTTTGGCATTGATAAACTAACACAGTGTATCTTTCATTGACCACTTTGGTTAGTGCATTTAGCTACATCTTAATAATATTAAACTAGGCTGTGACACAAGTGAAATGGCTTTAGATCCAAGATTGTGTTTGGTTTTCACGGAAATCTTGAAGCACTTATTATATTTGACATTTTCAGTTCAAACAGGGCACATGTTCAGTTCTAGGCATTCACCCAAGGTATTTCAGTCTGTGAGGCAAAAAATGAAAAGCTGGCCATCTGATCTCTCTTGTTGCTCTAGATATGAATGCAAAATATGCAAGACCGAGAATAATAGAAAGGCCACCACCCTTTCAAGTACACCGTAAAGTTTTTCCAGTCATCTTCTTCCATGTTTATCAGAAATCTGAAGTAATCGGAATGAAACAGCTGTTTAAAATTCAACATCTTTCAGTTTACAAACAAAGAAAAGTCGACACAAGGTTCATCTTTTCCCACTTGTATGGTTATTGAAACCAGGTGCCGAGCAAAGCCTGCCAATGTACAGAGAGCAGACACAAGAAACCCTGTGTTTTGTGTGGGGGTGTGCTGTGCTTCTACAAAGTACACTGGTTCATGTTCGTGTGGAGTTTAGTAATGATGGTGGTGACCTCATAGGAGGGGGCTGGTGACGGGGTGTTGGTGGCTACCTCCTGGGTTTGATGGCAGTTGAGGGGAAACAAGGGAGGGTGATACAGTACTTCACCACTCCCTTAGGGGAAGGGAGAGTGTGGAAAGTCCCTGTAACACATGGGGTCCATTGCTTCAGCTACAGGAAATCAAATAAATATTTAGTAAGAGTCCTCGGGGGAAGTATGAGGAGGGTCAAAGCATGCAGTGAACTGTCTTTGAAATGTTTATTTGCCATAGGTTATGATTTCTTTTAAACTATTAGCAATTAATAACACTCATTTTCATAAATTATTACAGTATTGTTCTCAGTAGGTAAAAGTTTATTTTCAGCACTATGTAGATTTTGAAATGACTTAGTTCAATGCAAACAACATGTGTGTCTATATTCTGCATGCCAGAAGCTGTGTCTGGTTTGAATAGGGAGGAGATGAGGGCCTCCAGTGAGATTCTCAGGCTGTTAATGCAGGTTTATCGTTTTGTTTTACTCAATAATCTGCCATACTGCACAGCAGTCTCTCTAGTGTGCTGTACGCCTTACAAGACTCATTCATTAAATACTCTAGAGCTGGGAGCCATTTCCAAGGCACAAAAAGCCAACATGTGTGCAGATGCCTTAGTGCCCTCAGTAATCATTGTGATAAAGATTCAGTCACTGGGAGCTGTTGAAAAGATGACATTTTTATTGCACTGCGTCACGGCAAGGCATTAAACTGGTACAGTATCATAATAACTACTCTGATCTATAGTAAAGTTGTGTTAAAGGTGATGTAAGAAGAGAAGTGTATTTACACTGTCATTTTTAAATTCAATTGTGTATTGTATCAGACACTGTGAAGCACAGAATACACACCAAGTATAATCTGTATCAGTTGCAATAACAAAAATTCTCATTACAAATAATTTCTACTAAAATCAGTTCAAAGGTAAAATACCAAGCACATAGAGGTCTTAGGTTAAGCGGAGGTGGGCAACATGGTAAATGTCATCACTGGCAACAAAAACATGAACGTACAAATAGCTGCAGTTGTTTCTCAGGTGTTAACAGTGATTGTAGTGCACAACCACCAGCTTGAATGCCAGATAATATGCAGCCAATAGGATGTGACATACTACAATTTGTTGCCCTAGAACCATATGTGCAAAATTAGAACAGTTTAACAAGTTTGTTATATTTCTTGACCCACACTGGCTATGAGGCACTTTACATGAGCCACAACCCAGGCCTAGAAAGAGGAAAGGCTTAACTCATGTCTCTGCCATCCTCAGCATATAATAAGTTTATCAAATTATGATTAAAACGGAGACGTATTTGCAAAATAAAGGTGATCAACCAAGGCCATTTACTTTATATTGCCACAAATGTGATTTTGTCTGTGTAGGCTTTGTGTGCCTCTAGTTTTGGAAGCTACTCCTTTACAGTGTTTTTGTGAATACTATGTAATCTTCAGTGAAGTTTTCTGGCAAAGAAATCTAACCCAGCTTTACCCTTATAGCTCAATATTCATATTCTCATATTCACCAGCAAAGCCTCCTACAGTCAGGAGTGAGAATAATTATACAGTAACTTGTACAGTGCTGCAGTTATTGCATTCATTACATTCACCACTATTTTCTCGCATACAAAGAAAAGATTTCAACATCTCACTAAAGTTAATCTGTAACATGCTCACTGACCACCAAAACTAAAATGTTTAATAAACATCAAAGATGCATCATAGATGCCATATTGCAAGAAGAAGTGGAAAATATAAATAAACTAATAAAGGAATATTTGAGTTTAGAGTTAACCATGTGGGTCAGATGTTGTGATTATGATTCTACATATTCAAATGAGAACACTGAATTTTAAGTATTCCAATCTTTTTGCAGTAACAGCTCTAGCTCAACATGGGAGTATCTAGAAAGGGAGACCTCATGTCTTTTATTATCCTATATTCGATGGTATAAAAAGCTTGGCAAGATTCAGTTTCTTTTCTCTGTGCCCCACTTAGAGTGTAATGTGCGGCTTTGTCACATGCTGTTGAGAGCCGATCAGCTTTGGCGTCTCAATACACTTTATCCTTCTGAAAGAGACCCACTTTCACATCTCAAAAGATTAGGGGGCAGAGAACAAAGCCTTCCTAGGGTGAGGAGAAAATATTTGGAGTTGAGAGTTCTGTTGGAAAACCTCTGTGTTTCACACTGGTTTACAGTGTTTACATGGTCTGGCGCAGGAAGTCTTCCCCTGTCTTGTATGTGTTCTTCAGAGAGAGATGTCAGATGGGATATTTACACAGCCTCCTCAAAGGGAAAGTCCTTATTTAAACTTGCAAGTTGGGGGGGAAGACTCACCTGGATGTTAGATGCCAGGACATTTCTGTGTATTTTCCACAACATGCTACAACTAAACACATCATTGTGGGTCCTAAATCAAAAGATATGTTTGTTTGTTTGTTTGTTTTTTACCCCCATTGCACTCGCACTACAACATGAATTAAAGATTGCACTTGATTTGGTGATTTCCAGGTTTAGAGGTCAGAAGGTTTGACTTTCAGTTGTTTGAACAAGCTCACATTTAAATGTGCCTGGCCTTTGCGAACCAAACAGAGAGAGGTGATAAGCCATGTCACAGACCATTGCTGGCAAGTCAGGCCTGCTTTTTTTTCTTTCAGTTTTTCTAACAGATGTGGTCAGTGACCCACTTTAAAAACAGAAGTTGGTGTGAGATCATTGTTGTTTTGCCCTGGCACATACATTACATTCTCTCGCTCTGTCTGGCTTTCTCTATGTATCACTGTTTACTTTGCTACATCTCTTAATCTTTGTCACTTGTTTTGAGAAACAAAAATAGTGAAAAACCTGGGCTGAATTGCAATCAGCCCTTCTGTAATACTCTCAGACATTTCCAAATTTATCCTTGTCCCCAGCAGGTATGACTTGTCTGTTTGTTACATTTAAGGTTAAGCTGAAGTGACATGTTCATCTCAAAATTTGTATTTTGGAAGATCACATTATATTAGCCAAGCAAGTAGGCGAGCAAGGTATATATTTTTTTCCACCTTTTAAATAAATGATACTTTATATTTAATAAGACTGACACTATAAGTACATATAATCGGGGTGAGGCTGTATACTTCTTTTTTGTTTGGGGGATTTTGTAGATAATGGATTCAGATGTAACTCTTGTGCTCTTTGACCCCTAATTCACCTCTGTCAAAGAGGCCCCTCACAGCGAAAGTATCTCATTAGAAAGCCATGATAATAATCTGGAATGCACAGTAATTAGTGGTCACTGGGTCTATAGTGTAACCCACTCTTGATCTGTGGGCCATGTTGCTGAAATTTTGCCCATTATCTCTTCCATCAACACCACTCCATTTACCTTTCTCTTAAAAAAACAAAAAAAACAAAAAACTTTGAAAACTAGGTGAACTTGGAATTTGGATTTTTTTTAAATGCATTTGTCTGCTTGAACTACAGCGAATTCATTACTACAGCATTCAAATTATATGTGTAAAAATATTTTTTGTTTCCAAATGTTAGAACTTCTTTTGTAGCACCATTGTGTGATACTGGATAACTTGGTGAATGACAACAGAGGCTGAAAACTCTATATGTTATTTCAGGTTTGCCTGACCTGGTCCCTGATCCCAACTATGTCCAGGCTTCGACGTATATTCAGAGAGCCCACATGTACTCTCTTCGCTGTGCTGCTGAGGAGAAATGTCTGTCCAGGTAAAGACATCCTATGTTTGTTTATTCGTATATTTCTTTAGTTTTTGTGCTTGTGACAAATTCTTATTTTAAAAAGCTTAACCTTTTAATGTTCAAACCATGAAATAATTACCAAATATTGTAATTTCTTTGAAAATCGAGTTTATTGATTTTTTTTTTTTAAATGAATCACATTTTAATTTCCATATATGGTTTGTAATTTGTATTGCATTTTCTACTAAATAAATTCCACAATACCCTTTTATTGTGGAATTTATTTAGTTTCTTCAGGGGGGTTGCGGGGGGGGGGGGGGGGGGGGTCACTCTTATGTAGAAGTGTATAAAAAACAAAAACAAATCTGTATGTATCGAATATGATACACTGGGCATTAAGGGGTTAAGGGCAGCATTGAGCCTGTTTGCAAAAACAGTAAATGGGAACACTAAATTGTGTAGCACTTTTCATAGGCTAGAGTCCTGTCCAGGTTACACACTTTGGTTTATGCATTAACAACAAAATGTAAAGTTTTATGAAAGACTAGCATGTTTTTATGAGCTGCTTCACCTTTGGGCAGCATTAACCGGCGAGTGAACCATCCATTATTTGAACTCAGCCTTCAGGATTATATCCATTCCGTGCAATAATTTCTGAAATAAATAATGAAAAAAGTTGACTAACAGCACAACTTACATGAGCTAAATCCTGGTCCCTTTAAAAGACTGGATAGAGGCTGTCCTTACTTTCATTTCTCAGTGTTGGTGAAAAGCATCCCCTGAGCCTCAGGCCTGGGCCCTTTGACTGCCTCTGCACTAAGGACACCATTGAAATGATGGAAGTGTGTTGTCCCTGTGGCTCCTCTATTTGCTCTCTTCCCATCACAAGCACAGCCATCCCTCAAAGCCCTTTCATATCCTGCTTGAGTCTGCAGCAATCACCCACAGATGGGCTGTTGTAATTTGCCATACACTCCAATGTCAACAACAGTCACAAGATGAATGGCTTAGATTTTCAGTGGTATTGTGAACTCGAGGTTGTGTCTCCTTTTTCGCACAAAAAGTTAATTGTGTATAGGTTGCGTTTTTTCCCCCCACTGCCCATGTTGAAACAGTGTGTTTGGAGAGATGGTTTTAATCTGTAGAATGAATTATTTAGTAACTATGCTCCTGCCTCGAAGATTTTCAGTTGGGCTCTTTTTTCCTTGTCTTAGTTATGAGAAACAGACGTGCCTGCATCCAACACTTCCCCTCATCATTTTTGTCTTCATGTATATGTGCACAATTTAGCTCTGCCTATACCTCTGAGACCACTGACTATGATGTGAGGGTCCTGCTACGATTTCCACAGCGAGTGAAGAACAAGGGAACTGCTGACTTCATGCCGAACAGGCCACGTCATACCTGGGAGTGGCACAGCTGTCATCAGTAAGTGCTTAATAATGTACAATAGTGCACAGCAGATTTCCAGATTCAGTTGAATGAATGCATTTATTTTAAACAATATATTTAAAATATGTCCTCATTGTTTTCTTAAAATTGTCAGTTTTAATTATTTCAACTTCAATTAAGAGAACATTTTTTGTTCTTTGTGCATGAGAGACAGGTACATACCATTAAGAATAATAAGAAATCCTTACAAGGATTAGTTGCTAAAAATGTAGAGTCGGAGAAGTATCAAATACGAATGGTTAATTACACTGAATCCACCAAAGCAAGAATATTCATCACACCCAAGCAAGCTGTGTTTTTGCACTAAGGAATAAAACATAAGCAACGGTATTTAACTACTGTGTGAATGGCAGTATAAAAAGCTTTATTGCCATATGGCCACATGAATGGATATAGGACTGCATATCCAACTGGGACACCTAAAAGATTCTTTTTCAGTTTTTCAGTGCGATGTGAGGTCAGCTGTCTTGGGTGTCACACTATCATGAAAACTCTGTGTTGTAGCCTATATGATCACTTCACAAATAAGGACAGACCTTGAGCTGGTTGACTAAAAAAGTCCTGTTTCACTTTCAGTAATCTGAGGTTGGTAACCTGTGGAGTCCAGAGCCAAGCCACATTACACAAAAAATAATGGAATACAGCTGTGTTGGTTTGACCAATTTGACAAACAGAACTTTCACTGTCTTTCTCAGTACATAGAACTTATATAGAAATATGCCTTTAAAAGATATATTAGGGAACTCGCTAATCTGATCGCCTCATGAAGACTGCTCTAGAGACTAGGTCCCCTAACAACATAAGGCTGATAGCCTCCTTAGGTTCTCAGATGAGATTCTGGACATACTAACAGGGCCTTGGCTGAGGACCCCAGGCTGCCACCTGGCAAAAAAGGTGTTAGATGATCTTTACTATACTTTAGTGCAAGTCTAGTCTAGAATGTCTAGAATGTGCCTCAAAGTCTGCCAATTAAATCTTCAAATCAAGTCTAAAGTTAACCAGTAACTAAGAAGCTAAAATAGAAGTCATGTCCAGCTGGCTGCTGCATTCTGGACAAGCTGGAGTTTATTTAGTGTATATATATAAATTAAGCTGACTAAGATCAAATATTTATGAGAAGTAATGAAGGGGTGATTTGAGACATATTATTCTTTTCTTATATTATATTAAATGAAGGCTTTTTTTTTTTAAAATCTCCATTTCAACAAGTCTGCTTGCTGACACAGGATCAAGGCTCTCCTTACTTTTCTCATCTTAGAGGAATGTTGACTGGCCGTTAGGAGATTGGCAGTGTTGTTGCTGCTTGACATCAGTCTACATTTACACAGTGGTTCCCAAGAGGCAGAAAGCCAAGGCAATCATTCCGCTGACTGTGTGATCAGAATGACAAATCAATCAAATTTTCCTGTCAATCTATGACACCAGATCAAATTTCTGCTAAAGTATGATAGCACAGATATGGGTTACTGGGACAGAGTGTTTGGTTACAAAGAAGCCTCTTTAGGGGAAGAAAATCTCTAGCCCAGATTCTTACAATAAACTTTCCTGCCCTACATTTTTGTCAAATCAAGTGACAGTTGACAGTTTTGCCTTTCATTTCATCCACTCCTATTTTTTGCACACAGGTATGAAAAAAGGAGCTCTCTCTGAGCATCAATTGTTGTAAAATGTTGAAATTCTGTATCTTTTTTTTACACGAATGAGAACAAAGAAATCCAGATAGATCATGTTTTTATTCCAGTGGTGAAAGAATCAGAAGTTCATTAAAACTGTTTGACTCATTTTTCACTAGTTGCTAATAGAATTCTTCAGCCTGTGCTCTATTTATCTCACTCTCATATGTTACAACTGTATTAAGCTATGTGACCTTTTTGGTCAAAGATTACAGCCACTATTTATGCAGGTGCTTTGATGTATGTCTTCATATCCTGGTCCTCCACATTTTGGAAGGCAAATGGCAGGCCACTGCTAAATAGTTCTCAAAGAACCTACTGTAATTCCTGTGTTTTATAACCCTCGCTCTGATCTGAGGAACCCTCAAAGTCTTGTTTGTTGCTAGACGAGTGGAAAATGACTCACAACTAAGAAGGATTGGAATGTTTTGTACATTACCAATACAAGCTATTCTTGTTAAATCCCCTATATGTCCTTCCAACACTACATTCCCTATAGTTGACATAGTCAATAAGGGGATCCAAAAATCAAAAGAGGAGAGGGACCCTTCCAGGCATCTCGTCATCCAGCTTTGCTTCCTGCACCCTTTCTTTCTATTTCACAAACACATACACACACTTGCTGAAGATAATCATCTCAAGACTGCCACTGAAATGAATGCCAGTTCCAGGAACACAAACAAATGCTGTGTTTCAGCATTCCAGGCCTTCAAGTTCCCTCCTTGTTTTATACACAAATGTGAATGTATGCACTCACACAAATTGCGTGCATACCCATTTACCCCCCAATAAAAAAACAGGATATAAACAGCCACAGTCATCGATATTTGTACGCCAAAAGAGACAAAATAGTAATTTATGGCCTGAGTTAGAATGAAGACAGTGTTTAGCCTTAGATAACAACAGACAGGTTTCTACCTGAAATCATTCCCTAATTGGTTGGCTCTTCTATGGAACAAATGAGTCGTTGAATGGTCACTTGCTCCATCAGTGGAAAGTACCCACTTTTCCTTCCAAGCCATCCTTCAATCTTTAATGACTGTTCCAGTAAAAGCTGTTGCTGTGTTGAAACACAGGCTATGAAGTAAGGCAAAAGGGCAATATTTATATAGTCTGAGTGTCTGAGAGTAACGGATCCAGTGCTTACCTCACCCGCTATAGCTACAGTCTCCACCACGACGAAGCAATGGAGGAACTTAGCAATGATATAAAAAAAAATATTACAACTACTAATTTAAGTGTTTCCTGTAATGCATAATGTATTGATTGTTTGTTTTTTTTAAAAATTGGCATAGGCTTTTTTATTATTTGAATTTAGTTTTCCCCTACATTCTCCATATTAGACTACATCTATACATTAATTAATAGTTTTATAACTGTAGCTGCTTAGAATATAAATCTTGCTGCTATAACACTGTATCTGTATAACGAATAACATCATGTAAAGAAACCCATCAACTACTCCTTAAACTTATCACTGTGTTCCAGTGCTGGTGCAGGTATTTTCTTTGTAATTTATTGTCCTTGAAAACAGAACCATGTAAACTCAAGTTAAAGAAAATGCTTTAAACTTGTATATGTAGGAACATAAAGAAAGGCAACCCCCCCCCCCCCCAAAAAAAAAAGTGAAACGAATTTGGCAAAGAATGCGTATTTCTATTTTTTATGTTTTAATAACTCAGTTCTTGCAAGTGTTTTGCAAAAATCCATCAAAATAGTGACCCAGAAGTAGGGTTTCCTCATCAACATCAAATTATGTTGTCACCTTTCAATGCAAATATGCACATGCCTGCTTGCACCACAATTATGTGCACAGCATGCTTGTAAAAAGCGAATAGCATCCTGGGTCACTTTGACATTTGGAAGATGATCAAGCCACATAGCAGTTAAAATTGCAGATGATTTCAAATGGACCGGCTCATTGACAGAGTCATACACTAAGAGCCACTCGGTTGATGTTCCGGTTCAGTTGAGATGATCAGTGGTCATGTGCATCCAGGCTTTCCTAAGCTGCTAAAGCTGTGCAAACACACGAACACAGAGGCATAGCAATGTGTTCATACTGTGACACACAAATGACACACATTGATATGTGCATGCACGCTTAAAAATAACCATGCTCAAACAAAAAAAAAAGCGTAAACACCAACTCACACCCACACACACATGCAAACACCTCTGATCTTGCCGATTTGTACAAGCTAATTAGTAACATTCATACATCATTAGGGTGCTAATACCTTGCTTCAGCAATGCTTTATTGTTGTCATTAATTAGTATCATTACCCTTTGATGATTTATGATGTGTTCAGTCAAGGTGCAACGTCAGTTACAAAATGTTAACAGCTGAGGTCACCGGGCTGAATAGACAGTACATCAATTCAGTTTTTGTCTTAGAAGTTTAAATTTGAATTACCTAAAATTAAGCAAAGAAGGCAAAGCAAGTACAATAGCAGCATAACGGCATTAATAGACTAATTGTAATTTCTCCTATGACACTTTACCATGGAGATACACTGTATAACTGCTAATATTAGCATTGGTTTGAACTTTCTGATGCCCACTTTGATTGTGTGTTTGCTCATTCTGACAGACATTACCATAGTATGGATGAGTTCAGCCATTATGACTTACTTGAGGTCAGTACTGGTCGTAAAGTGGCGGAGGGACACAAGGCTAGCTTCTGCCTGGAGGACACCACGTGTGACTTTGGTCACCTGAAGCGATATGCCTGCACTGCTCACACTCAGGTAATCCAAGAAACAAAATCAGAAGTGGATATAATGGCAATTATTCTTTGGTGGTTCACATCATAGTTATCAGGAACCATGCCAATATCCATCCCCTGTAGGTATGCATTTTGTGACTAGTCCACTTGTAAAAATGAAATAAACATATCAGTGTTTCACCAATACATAAATCTGACAATTGATGTATTAGTAAAAAATGGTCCCTGATGAAATTTAGCTTGTTGATGTTACATTAGCAATAAACTTCTATGCTCTGTTCATGTTTATTAGATAATCCGATCGTATTCACTTTTTGACCATTACAGCTGTTTTTGGCATAGATCAGTATTCCTTACAACCTCTCTTTTTGCCTCTGTTTCTTCAGGGTCTGAGCCCAGGCTGCTACGATACTTACAATGCTGATATTGACTGCCAGTGGATAGATATCACTGACATCCAACCAGGAAACTATATACTAAAGGTAAGAGTCAAGTGAGACTCAGACGTCCATGGGCATGGCAAGTTAGCAAGCAGCACAGGAGTACATTTCATAGAGTGAGAAAGGGTCAAGGCCACCAAAACAAATTGATCCAGGTCATGAAGTTTTTAGGTTTCTTGTTATCTGGAGTTTTTCAGGTTGCAGCACCTTATGGTTCAGTGCCACTGGTTTCCCATCTATCATATTGTCTGTTGTTCATGCATATTTTATTTAATCAATATTGCTCCAATGTCCACACAAAAAGATCTATACATTCAGTTGAGAGTTATTCATAATGCATTTAAGAATATTTTATTCTCATCTATACCAGCGCCATTGTTTGCAGCCAGTGTTTGCAATGATTTGTGTTTATGGTAAATTGTAATCTTCCCTCTTTGTTTAATCTCCAGCTCCAGGTTAATCCCAAGTTCTTGGTGCTGGAGTCAGACTTTACCAACAATGTGGTTAGGTGTAACATTCACTACACAGGACGGTTTGTTACAACGAAAAACTGCAAGATAGCACAGTAAGTAAGACAAAATGTACGACATTAATTCACTGCGAGGTTAGTTATTGCATTTGTAATGCTCTCCCAATTTAAAGACATTTCCCTGGAAAGAAAATGCTTTTGTTAAATGGAAACTGAAGTGAAAACTTTAAATCAGGGTTTGTGTCACTTTCCCACCACTGAGTTGCATTAAATCATATGATAAGGTGGCGGCTCAATGCAACTATCTGAAGAGCTGCACAGTGTTTTGAAGTACTTAGTGGACTTAATGGGTTCGTGGTTGAAATATTTGATGATTTAATGAATTATGCTCTCATTCTCCCATTAAGATTAAGAGCCTCTGAAACTTTGATATTCTCTCTCAAAGGGAGATGTAGGGGTGTTGAACTTGTTAATAGTGCTATTAGGAAGTGTATCATTGCACTCTGAATTACTATCATATCCTCTTGAAAAGACTTTATATAAAGAGGTTTGAGTGCTCCAACGAATCTCCCTTTGTTACATTGGTGCAGTGAAACAAAACCTTAAAATATGTTTGCCAAAGCATATTCACACTAATAAAAACTGGATATAATAGCAAACTATAGTATAATAGTTTTTTTAACTGCTGATACCAATAAAAGATTTGTATGCTGCAGTCAGGTGCTAAAACTCCTGCTGTCATAGATATTAACATATCAAGTGTCCTTATCTGCACTTTTTCTATCTTTTTCTTTATCATCACTTTATCTGTGATCACATAAAAGAGATGTCTATAGTTACATTTTAATCCAAATGACATGATTTATGTAAGTATATTTTGTAGCACTACACTAAGAAAGGGTTATTGTAATAAAACTAAAGTGCTCATTTTAATCATGTTTTATTAGCAGAATGGTACTAAGCTTCAATAAGTGCTAGTGTAGTTTGTGCAGCATTGAAGCAGCATAATGAAACTTAGTAAAGCTAAAGTTGCCTGTCAAACTTTAAATTTAACCACTGAATTACAGTTTTTGTGATGATGACAAAAAATGTAAATCTTGCTGAAAATGACAGTTTTTGAGGGCTCTCCTCATGCTAGGGCTCTGGCACTTATTTCTCTTCTTCAGCTTACTTAAAAGCAGTACACCTTGTTCTACAGCCAAGGACTACATACAACTATATTGGGCACATGAAGTTACAAGCTACATTTAAAAGACCAAGTCAGTGTAGTATTTGGCTGAGTACATGGAAGCTTATCCTCGAAGCTAATCAGCTTTTAGAATAACATTAGAAGTAGGTGAAATAAAGCCTCATTGTACCTCAGCTACTCTATCACAAACCAAAGTAGATGATGGACCACCAGTCTCTGTCTCAAAAGACAGTCATAAGTCATGCAGTTTTTTTTATTCAGTTTATATAAACGGAGCAGTAAAAGGTTTAAATTAGATTGTTTAAAGTAAACTGAAAATCAGCATTTTGTGAGTTTTGCATCTGACCACGACTCACACTGTCTGCCAATTTTACTTCAGGCTGCAGATGCAAACAACCCCCAGACGGCAGAAAGAAAACAGAAAACAGTCATTTAGATAATATTATTGTGATAGCAGGTTTGAACCTCACAATCTTAATTTGTTGCACAGAGTTTATACCTTAAAAATCTTTTCAAATAGCATTTACTTTATTAAGCTAGCTGGATAGCTGACACATATCCCCTTTCATAAAGCTATTATTCTAATTCAGAACAATTCACTTCAGTTCACAACAACAGTCATTTCAAACCTCCCATCACCTCAAAGAACTACAGACAAAACTTAAAGGTAGAGTACATTTACAACTGTCTCAACACTGTGAAATCCTCATGTCAACACAACTAATCATTCATGAAGGTCCTAAATATGTATGCATTAATGAGTGTGAGAAAGATACAGCAAAAAGGAAAGTAATGGTGGTGACAGAGCATCTCCAAATTTCCCGTCCCAAGAATGTAACACAGATGTTGTTTCTTATATGTTTGTCTTACAGGTCTTGATCAGACACTGGAAGGCTGCCACATTAGAGTGACCCTGATCGCTATTCCATTGAAATGTGAATGGAATCCATTTCTTGTTTGTTCATTGTTGCCGTTTGTCTCTGCTTTTTGCACTGCTTTGGGATCCCAGGCAGACAAAAAAAGCATAGGTTCCACCAGCAATCAGATTGCGCTGAGGTAGTAGTACAAGTATGCACTGCTGCATAATGCATATCGCATGTCAGTATCCCAATAATGAACCAACAGTTCGCATCCCTGTAATCTGTTCTATAATATTGCCCACCCACTTACATATCTCATATTGCCACGGTACCAGTCTGGCTTGGTTACATGCTAGGACACATCACTGACTTTCAAAGAGGTGTTTATGTTTGTGTATATCCACACAAACATCTATGCTGTGCCACCCCCGCAGAGTGGCTTTGTTTGAATTATAAAAAGCATGAAATGGTGCCCATGCTGAAATGAGTGTTCCAGACAAGTCAGGGTTCAGCTGGAATCCAACAAATAAAATTAGGGGACAAAGTCTTCCCAGGTGCATTCATCCATGCAGTGTGGGGGCAGACAGAGATGCCCAGTGACTCAGAAGAACTATAATGTGTTAGTTTTTTCTCTTTCTCTCTCTTCACTGCCTCTGTGGATCAGGCTGGAATCCTGTGACTCTCTGGGCACATCCTGTTTAATGTTGTGTTAACAGCAAGAGGAAGACAGCAGGTCATATTTTCATTTGGCAACATCAAATTTGAAGTCAGCAAAAAAGACAGACTGTCAGTAGCAGACATAGTTTTCCTCCAAAACCTCAGATATTTCAGTTATGTCCTCTTTTCTCCTTTCTTATTTCAGTTTAACAGTAACAGGAAGCTCAGCTGGCAGAAATAACAAATAAGATTCACAAGCACTATGCTTACACTATCTTGTGATCTCTTCTTCAATCAACAGCACTGGTCAGATGATACATAGGTCATCATTACCATGTGAAGAATGTGTATACAAATATTCCAGAGATGCATGTTTTTAATAATAGATATTATTTTGTTATATCCATTTTGATCTGTTACTGTAATTGTGAATTCAGTGAATACCTATATTTTTTCCTTTCTTGATAATCTGAATTATTCAACTAGTATATGTTGTTGGAAAAAAGACAAACTACTGCTATGCCTTAATATGATAATGCAGAGTGCCAGAAAGCTGTCACTACCTACCTCTCCAACTCATGAGCTGTTGTTTTGAAATGATATCCCTGCAGTGGTTTACAATGGCTGCCTACCAATCTGTTACAACACACAGGTAAAAACCATAAATCAACTGGCAATGTCATTGAGCACGCACTCCAAATTATGACTTTAGAAAAATAGCTTTAGTCCTTCTGGATCTCGGTCCTGGTTGATTTGACAATAAATGCTGTGTGTATACTATCTATACTATCTAAGGATTAGATTTGTTTACAATAAAGACAAACAAACTCATATTTTTTTCACTGAAGTCAGTAATAGCTAGCATTTTTCCATAATACCATTAGCAAACCATGGTTAGATTTTCTACATTCAGCCATGTGCTACGATGAGGCAAACCAATATTTACAATTGATCTACTATCAAAAAAGCCAAAAAGAACATAATTTATTTTTTCTCTTGCTGATGCAATTTCGATGATTGATTGTACTTGATTGTACCTAAGAGAAAACTTGCTTATTTTTGCATATTTGTGCGCGTGCACACTACAATAGAAGTTGCCCCATGTTTCGCCAGAGGTGCATTTTTTATTGTGAAGCAGCAACAGTAGCAAATGTTCTGTAAGCAGTAAGTTAATAAAGCATAGATATAGTGTAGAGAGAGTGAAATGTGAGGATATGCAGTGAGATAAAATTACAAACAATAATGCTGGATTCCATGCATGCATGGTTGCCCGTGCATGCATGTAATGATATAATTGGATTTAAGCACAGACTTACAGACCCTGCCACTAACAATAGCAGTACTTATATAGAGAGATAAATACATAATGTAAAAAGATTAAATGGGTTTTGCACACAGTATTTCAGTCATAAGTAGTGGCTGAACTTGGGTTTTATAACTAGAACATCTTACATGTTACTTTAATATTTAAGTTAATATTTTTTTTGGGGGGGGGGGGGGGGGGGGGGGTAAGAATCTGGTTTCTATTATGTAAGTGTTGGCCAAATGACAAAGCACCAAAATGTGATTTTTACTGTTATTTTTGTGTGTGTGTGTTTTCAAGCTTTTCATATCCAAATTTTTCCCCTTTCTGTGCAGGTCTTTCATATTGTTCTATAAAAGCTTAGTTCTTTAATCCAGTCTGTAGATCATTATCGTACTGTACACTTACCAAGAAAAATCCAACAACTTGTGACTCTGACTTTCGGTGGAGCAGTAGCTTATCTGTAGGTTAACATGCAGCATTTTTAACCTGTTTTGAGGCTGTGCCGTATTTTTCTAACAGTGAACACCTGTCAAAAATGTCTTGTATAATAAAAACATTTACATGTTTGCTGTGTGCACATAAGGTTGATTATATGCACTGCTCTTACAGCAATAGTTGACTGTGCTTCATGCAGCACGTTTGCATGTGAGCTCACATGTAGCATGTGTCACCTGATCTAAGGGAAATGCTCTATGACAAGTGTAACAAGCTACTGAATTCACCTCCTTCGTAAGAGATTAGCTGTGATATGTTTAATGCACAAAGGCATTTTCCCAAGTACTGCATGTTATTTTGTCAGGCATAATTCTGGCTTGGATGCAAATCTGACCTTTACAAGTAAAGAAAAATACACCCTCCATATAAGATACTGACAAAAAACAAATAATGAATGCAGCTGCATGGTGACACCAAATGAATCAGTCACGTAATCAAAAAACAAACTGTCGGCTCGTAGTGTTTTGAGCGGAAGAAATGTTTCATCACTTATCCAAATGACTTCTTCAGTCTCAGCTGAATCCAGTTTCCCCAAACTTATAAACAGTATATTTGCATAATGACTAAAACTAGTACACTGACGAACAACGGACTGTGAAGTCAGTTTCTTGATCAATAATATGCAAATTGATCAACAAACACTGATCAATGACAATTGATCAATGGTCATGAGTAACATTCACAGAGAGTTGGGGAATGGCTGCAATCACAGCGAGATGTAAGATGGTGTGATTGTCCAAGATGTGTGCATCCTCATCATTAAAAGTGTGGCCATTGGCCTGTAAGTGTAAATAGACTGCGGAGTCCTGGTCTGACGAGTAAGCTCTTCTGTGTTGTGCCATCGACTTAGCCAGAGTCTATAAATCATGGGAATTCTCTTTGCACTTAACACTATATTCCTCTGTTTGTGTCGGGGGACCGGATTCTTGGGGTGGACCAATTTTTGGGACAGCGTGTTTTGGGGTTTGCGAGCCAGGGAGTTGCAGAGTTCAGAGAAAAAGTGTCTCAGCTCTTTCAATACTCCTGACACATACGGGATCACAAAGAGTTTTCACAAGTGTGTTTGCTTTTGGAACTGTGTCTTCATTCCACCTACTTCACATACAAGGCTCAGTTCTACAGGCAGAAACATGGGTGTGCCATGGGCTCCCCAATTTCACCCATCTTGGCCAATTTGTACATGGAAGAACTGGAAAAGAGAGCTTTGCTATCCTACCCTGGAACACCACCAAGCCATTGATTCAGATATGTGGATGACACCTGGGTGAAAATCAAATCTCAGGATGTACCACATTTCACGGATCACATTAACTCGGTGGACCAACACATCAAATTCACCAGGGAGGATATGAAAAGTGGCAGGTAGCCTTCTTAGACTGTGAGATTTCCATCAGTAATGGGGGACATCTAAAAGCTGACGTGTACCGTAAACCTACGCATACGGATCAGTATTTAAGGTCTGACTCTCATCATCCACTGGAGCATAAACTGGGAGTCATCAGGATGCTACAACTCAGAGCGAACATTATCCCCACTGACACAGCGGCCAGGGAAGCAGAAGAACAGCACATCAAGAAGGCCCTGAGTAAATGTGGTTATCCCATCTGGACATTTGTCAAAGCTGGAAAGGCACCTAAAGAAAGCTCCAGCCGATCCAGGAGAGAAGGACAACTGCTGCCCAAGCGAAAACCTGTAGTGATCCCGTATGTGTCAGGAGTATCGGAGCAGTTGAGACGCATTTTTTCTAAACACCAGGTCTCTGTGGCTTTTAAACCCCAAAACACGCTGTGCCAAAAATTGGTCCACCCCAAGGATCGGGTCCCCCGACACAAACAGAGTAACATAGTGTACACTGTCAAGTGCCAGGAGGACTGCCAGGATTTATACATCGGGGAAACCAAACAACCTTTGGCGAAGCGGATGGCACAACGCAGAAGAGCTACCTTGTCAGGCCAGGACTCTGCAGTCTATTTACACCTACAGGCCAGTGGACACTCTTTCAATGATGAGGATGTACACATCCTGTACAGGGAGGATCGCTGGTTTGAGCGCGGAGTCAAGGAGGCCATTTACGTGAAAAGGGAAAGACCATCTCTGAATCGAGGAGGGGGCCTAAGGGTTCATCTTTTGCCATCTTACAATGCTGTGATTGCAGCCATTCCCCAACTCTCTGTGAATGGTACTCATGGCCATTGATCAGTGGGCTTTGATCAGTGGGTTTTGGACAGTGGTTGTTGATCAATGGTCATGAGAATTTGCATAATTAAGATTAAGGAACTGACCTCCCAGCCAATTGTTCCTTCAGTGGGCTGGTTTCAGTCATTATCCAAATGTACTGTTTATAAGGTTGGGGAAAGCTGCAGTCAGCTGAGACTGAAGAAGTCCCGAAGGTGTCCTTTCATGTCTAAATATGGTTAAACGTGATACATCATTTCTTCCTCCTCAGACAACCAACATCTTTTAACACACCCAATTTATAGTGTGAGATGGCATTATTTAACACTGAACCACCATCCTTTTACTGTTCTCACTTATCTTGGTCATGGTATTCTTAAGTGCCTGAAATGAAGGCAACTGGACTTCAGTTTCGTTTTTCTTTTTTTCACCTCTCATCAGAGAGTAGCAGGTATTTAACCCCTTTGAGAGTTGTTGGCCTACCTTGTTGCAGTCTAGTCATTAAGGGTCACATGAGCCAAGGTGGGAAGTAAGGAAAGAGTCACTACAGTCAGGAGCCAATGTGTGAATCCTTTGTGAGACATTGCTCCACCCTCCCATCCTGTGAGTTATTAAGACCACATGGGAAGGGATCTGAAGATTGTCTTATAGGTGGCTGAGTTATTGTTGTAGGCCAGCACCTTTGTTCGATGAGGGTTATTTACATTGGACATAGATGGCTTCCTTTACTCTTCTCTCAAATCATCTGACAAATACATAATTTAGATCTCTACTAAACTTTCAATTTTAACAGTTTTTAACCTATTTTTTTTGTCTCTAATTCTTCAACTCAGATTAACATGTGATGTAGCAAATATAGTAACAATGACTTGGACAGAACGGACGGTAATATAGACTAATGATGATTACTAGGTGTATCACACTGCTGTGACAGAAAAAAAAAATCAAGACAGTTTTAAAAAATAGTTTTTAAAAAATAGGCTAGATCAAAAAATAAATAAATGAGAATACGCATTGTAAGGACAGGAGAGGACTCTAAAGCATCTGCAAAATCACAAAAGAGAACAAAGTCTTTTTCCTGAAAAGAATAAATACTGTAGGTGGAACATAACAATAATGCTGTGATATAACCTAATTTCTAAGCCAGCATGAATTTAAAATCGCTTTTGTGCTTAAAAAAAAGTATATTTGAAAATCTACCTTGATGAGAAATGGATAGACTTTATTCACTGAGAAAGGGCATGTGTTGCTATTCAAAGCTACAAACATTAATGGACAGTGGGATAAAATCTTTTTCCCCTTACCAAAGGTTTAAAATAAAACTGAATTAGTTCTTTTGTGACAAGAAACAGAATAACAGTTATGACAATCTTTGCAAAGGTAATATTATAGTGTTACAGTCTCAGATTACATGTCAGTGTGCAGTTAAAGTAATAAGCTGATAACTCCGTGTGGTGAGTTTCACTTGTGAAATACGGTATTTGGAAAACACAGATGTCCCTTGTAGACGGATTTCCTGTCTCACAGAGGAATTAGAATCCATTATCCTGTTGTTTTGACACGCACTTCTCACACTCTTATTGGGTTTGTCCTAACAAAACCCTGACCTCTGTGATGGGACTTCCTCCTTGTACGGCTGTTTATTCAGGCTGTTCACACAAAGGCACCTCATGTTAGCTCTACGCTTTTTTGTGAAAATATTGCAGTATGTGGTGGCATGACCTCAACTTTAACTGTGTTTATGTTAGTGTTTTGTGTATTTTTGTTGGAGAAAAACTTATGAATAACTTCTAATGAGCAAGAGAAGCCAAATGATGCATTATATTGTTAGAGGTCTTTCCAGAAAGACTGGAATTTGTTTTTTCTGTTGAGAACTCTTTCTGTTGCATATCTGTTTTTCCATAAGTATTCCTCTGTGTTTGCATTTACATATTTTAATGCAGCTGCAATTCTAGAAGCTTAGATGAAGTCATATATTCCTCAGTGGGGTATAGGCAGTAATACAAAATATCCACCATGAGGCTCTTTTACAGTGCTGGTTTCATGTTTTTCGTGTGTTATTGTTAATGAGAGGAATATATTGCAGCACATTTCCTATAGCAGCATTTGTAGTGGCTGTCAAAGTTGTTAAGTTGCATTCACATGAATGATTTAGGACCTTTTCTTGCAAGAAACAAATATGCAATTACGATTATCAGAACTATGCTACAGGATGTTACCCAAGTGAACAGTGTGAGATTTTGAGTGGAGCACATAAAAAGGAGTGTATCAGAGAAAACCCAGCTGACACACATGGTATCGCTGAGATATAGAAGGTACACAGTGCACAAAGTGCCAAGGCACACAGGGCTATAAGAAACTAGAACAGGAGACGAGTGGAGGGACAAATTGGCCCAATTAGCACCATGTAGCAGGAGGAGGTGTTGGTAAAATGGTCAGATAGGCCTGTTAGATTATACAGTGATTGTGAAATCAGATCATACTTATCACCAGACGGGATGAGAAGTATTTTGCTCTTCTTGATCCAAGGTGCCTATGGTAAGATAGCGTGTGTGGCATTAAATATTCTGCTCTAGAGTCTCCTTCCAATGGAAATTCAAACAGCATAAAAGATTTTAAAAGCGCTTCATTAATAACACATTATCTAATGTAACAGGCATCTTTTACCTTCTGCTGGATGCTGTTTATATATTCTTGTTCACTGCATGAATTCTGCAAGCATGCTAGCACCTGATTAAAAGATCAGGTGGCAAGATGGTATCCTGAAAAATGGGAGCAATTCTGTAGAACTCACACAGATCAAGCTGCAACACGATGAGAGCAAATCCATTATATATGTAAATACTCTGCTTTGAGCAGCAAAATGTTATGTCTGATAGTCACTAAGCAGAAGATCTAGAGAGAGCGCGCTAACACCCTCCCCCCCAAACAAATATTTCCCCTTACAACAAGCCACATTTACTTTACCAGAAAACCTATGTAAAGCAGCTGCAAGCTTGCAACCTAATTGAGGAAACAGATCGAGTGAAGTGAAGCAGAACTGATTAGATCTTCCAGCATAGTAGCAGACGTCATTGAATACACAAAACCCCTGCAGAACTAGAATTCATGGACGTAAGATTAAAAGCACTCGGAAACACCTTTTCCAGGATTTTGAAGCTGTCGATCGTTACAAAATGAGGGCTTACCTGCTGCTCTCTGGCAGGTAGCTCCATGCCCTCCTGGGTTTTAAATGCACCTTAGAACACACATGCATCAACACTACAATGAGCGGGTGGAGGGAGGTTTGGAGTCTTCTCTCACCCCCATTCTCTGCGACCTGCTGGAGCGGGGGGGCTAGGAGGAGGAGTTGGCCGTCCGACTGCGGTCTGGAGTGTGGGGCCTCCCTGCTGCTGCGGAGTCGGGGCGGTCTGCCTCCCCCCACCGCAGGGAAAAGGGTAACACCACCTGGGTCTGGGTGCAGTTCCCCCCTCCAGGGGCAAGGGTACCTAGACCCGGTTCGTAGAGTACGCTTGGGGAGTGTGATCGTGTGTACAGCGTCTCTTTATGTCTGTCTCCACGTTGGTTGAGTGTGGAGTAAGTGCATATGAGAGCATGAGGGTGGGAATGGATGTTTGTATATGTGTGTGCCTGTATGTCTGTGTCTATATGTCAGGTTGGGTATCAGATGCCACCTCTCTGGGGACATCTCAGGCCCTCCAAGGTTTGGAGGCCTATCTCCCCCCACCACCACTTCCCCTGCCAGTGGCGGACTCCCTCAGACATCGGTGCGTTGGTGGTTCTTTGTGTCTGGGGATGGGCGTCCAGGTACACACCGGCTCACTCCTTGGCGGCCGCTTATCGGGGCCTGGAGCCTGGGGCTCGCTCGGGCCACTTCGGAGGTGGGGTGCCCCCGGCCTCTCGGCCTGGGGCTCGGTCACTCAGGCACGGCTGGCTGCCGGCGGAGCTCACGGGCGCGTCACTGCAACTCCCCCTGGCTTCTGCTCCGCGGCTGCTGAGTGAGCCCTCATCTGGGACTCTCCTCAGCTCTTTCTGGGACAGTGGCGCGGCTGCCCCTCTGTTGGTCTTCCTTGGTCTCTTGTGTTCTGAGGGCCTCTGGATGTCTGGAGTTTTGATCTCCTCCATACCTGCTTCATGCCCTGGAGGACGGGGCTGTGCCCCCCCCCCCCCCCCCCCCACACACACACCCTCTAGCAGATCATTACATGAAGGAACCTTTTAAAAAAAAAACAAAAAAAAAAACAAGCGCGTCCATGCTCACAGGTGTACACACGGGTGATCACACCCACAAACTACACCCTTTTTGGCTCCTACCTCAAAGCACACTGTGTTCTGTTGATCTTATGTGCTGCACAATAATGTTTAATATTTAGTATTTACTGTCATATTCCCATATATCATTGTGATGTTGTTTATTCTATTACTCTTGTTCTCTTCTGCTTGTTTTCTTTTTTCTTTCTCAGCAGGTGATTGATATATGCATTTTTTTTTCTCTTTTTTTTCCTGCCCATTCTGTTGGTTTTTGGTTTTTGCCCTTCTCCCCCGTCACTCTTCTCAGCTGTTTCTCTTTCCCTCTTTCTTTCTCCCCTTCTTTCCCCCAGTCAAGTCTGTCCCGTATTCAGTAAGTGAAAATAAAATAAACAATAAAAGGTGAATCAAATGGACCATTACGGCAAGGCTGGGATGGTCAATTTGGTAAAGTAAATCCGTTGGGCATCTTTCTTTGCCTTTAGACAACAATTCTGATGGCAAAAGAGCCAAACGGGACAGGCAAAAAACCCCCCCAAAAAAACCAAAATGAGGGCTTTATATCGTTAGTGTACATTAGTTCAATTTGCGGTATAAACAGTAAAGCAAGAGTATAAGTGGGACATTACATTTGTACTGACTGCATCAAGAGGAGTCAATCTGTGATGAATACTGCCAGATTGTAGAGGTTGTGATGAAATATTTCTGACCATCTCCTACGGAGACTATTTTATCTTTTTCCAACAGCCATTGGCATCTTTGTTAAGTGGTGATCGCAATATAATCAAACAGGAAGTGGTAGAGGTGAAAAGCTGAAAACTGCTGTTACATTTTTCCTCATTTACCCCACATTGCTTGTTTAGTCTTCCATCCTCTTTTTCCACTTTTCCTTCCCTCTTAACCAGATAGTGTAGTTGAGCTGACATTTATCTTGCTCATGCAGTGCATAATTATAGGTTTACAGTGACACTGTACAGTGACACTGAGTGTTGACAAGATGACAACATAGCTTCACTAATTTGCCTAACCTACCTATCCCATTTTGGCCACAGCCATTGTGCACATCAGTTCATATCAAAGTCATATCACCACAGACTGCTTTGTGCTTAGATTACATTTGCTATTTGTGCTCAATCAGACTTTTAGTTTTAGTGTGGTTGGCCATCACAATCTGGATGCTGAATGTTCGGGGGTTTAAGTTTCGATGGAATGCAACGCATAACATAAATATACAGTTTGTAGACGATTATTAAATCACTTTCTTGGCCCTACACACTACATTCCAATCTTGAACAAGTCAGATTACTCCACCCTAATTTGACCAGCTGCCTTAAAATGATACATAGGTAAAATGCATGACTTTAGACCTCCATTCTTCAATACAGCTGGCTTATGCAGGGTTAATTGAATTTAGTGAAAACAGAGAATAGAGGCTAGTCTGTGAGTCGACATTGCCAAAAAGCCCACCTCCAGACTTGAGGTCTAATTTTTGCAGAGCCTACTGTGTAGAGATTCTGTGGCAAAATATCAAGGCCACAGGTAATTCATCTTCTGGCTCTAGTCCTGCTTTGCAACCTAATTAAATGAATAAAGATGTGAAGAAATCTTCATTTCCGTAGGGATAAACACATTGCTGGATGGGAAAGGTACGAGGAAAGGCTGGCTTTGTAAAGCAGGAAAAGAGGCAGGTGAGAAACCACTGGCTGGGAGATAGTGAATGGCTCAACACTTTTGAATAGTAAGGGAAAAACTGCTCTGATTTACATGCAGCTGCAGTTGCTGGCTCATTTGTTTTGATAATAGCTCATCCTGCACACAGAGCTGACTCCACCATATATATCTGAGTTAACAAACATTTCACTTCTTGTGTTAATACACCACATTGAAAGCGTTGGGCATTATATGAGACAATGAAGAAGCTTGTGTCATAGGCACAAGACACACTCGAGTGTACTGGCTGACAGTTTAAATACTGCCTGCATCATCAATGAAACATCTGGCTTGTCTTTGGTGTCTGCTGCAAACATAAGCAGTCTTTCGTACAACTTAGTTCCCTCAATTTCCTCACTCATCAATTTTAAGGGGTATGCAAATGGACAGTTTCTCCAGCATCCCTGGGAGACTTCATGGTTACAACAACAGGGCAATAAATTTTCATTATGTTTTTTTTCCTTGAAAGGCAGAAATTGAAGTTTTGATATTTGGGTTTAAGGTCCTAAGCATTTGGAACAAATAGGGAGATGTTGCATAGGGATGATAGGCTTCCAGCCTCAATCAGGTCCCCCCAATCTCCCAGCAAAAAAACCCACCCATCTACTGGCTCCACAGGGAGTGTCAATGATGAAGTCAGCCACGGAGAGCGACGGCCCTGCACCGCTCTGCTCAGCCTTTCTGCTTTATGACAGGCCCATATTTCACCAGACTCATTCTCCAATGTCCACCGTCACTGTTCCCTGCATTGTCAAGGGGGCGACTCCCATCATCAGATCGGTGATTTCACAGCCTGGTGGCAGCAGCACTTCCTCGCTGTAGATGACTGAAATGGCCCCACTCCAGACAGCTGGGTGACCCCTCCTTAGTAACTGGCTCTGGTTTTTCTCATCATGCACATGTAAAGATGATCTAGTTTGGGATTTATTCTAAATGATGCCAATATTTTTGGGAGGTAAAAATGTGTTTATTTTATTTTTTATCAGAAGAAAATCCAGCTGCGACTACACCCCTGTTGTATTTCAAAAGATGAACAACCTGTCACTTTGCTTTAGGGAATAGTATGACGTTTAGAAAATATCTATAGCCTTTAGTATGGCTAAGGGGGGGAACTAAATGTTAAAAAAAAAAACCTAGCCTTGACCAGACTTTAGTGTGAGTTATGTTTACATTAGACACAAAGGATGCTACTTTAGTCTATGCTATTTTTATGATTAAAGCTAGAAAATCATAAACAACCTTTCTGTATCCCAATCATCATTTCCACGTTCAACTTTTCAATTTCAGCTTTTGTTTTAAATTAAAGATAAAAGGCTGATTCCTACTTCAAGTCAGAGCAACCTTTGATGATTTCAGTGAACTCGTTTGATTTTAGTTGCTGTTAGTGTGATAATGGCATCTTGCAAAGAGATCATTCAACGCACAAAGCCAGTGGTTTCTTTTGGGTCACCAGATCTAAGGGCTATCATTAACAGCAACCACTTAACAGAGAGGCAAATGGAAATTTTTCAAATAATTACGAGCATAATTATTATTTACTTCGTTTTATTTCTGATTCTATTTTAAGCCAGCATGATCATTAGCTGCCCAATTTGCAGGCTACAGATGCACACTCACAGGGGCAGAGTTAAACGACTCACTCCCACACGCTGACTGACTCTTTCTTTAGGTCATTTGTTAAACTCAATTTGAACATTTTCTGTGTAATTCTTGCCATGAGCTGTATTTGCAGGTCACAGATAGACGAGAACGCCTTTTTCATTGCATGAACATTCACATTTTACCCAAATTTCTGCTTAAGTCTATGAACATCAGGGAACAGTTATAAAAAAAATGTTGGGTGTTTGGATTCCACGTGCACATCTGTGTCTGAAACACAAGCATAAATGCATGCCTATGTGTTTGCATAGACCCATGCCAGTACAACTTTGTCCAGTCAGTAGTGTGTGTGAATGAGAGTGTGTGTGTGTATTAGTGTATTTAAGAGCATGAAAGGGCACTCTATCTCTGAGAAATTAAACACAAAGACCCACTGTGCACTGTCATACTATGCCATTTATATGCACCTTACTTTGTTCTTTCACACAACCCTTCTGTTCTCCACTGTTGGCATGACTAATGACAAGGAAGAGGTGCTTAACAGTAAACTTTGTGTGTAAATGTGGTATTAGTTTTGCAATTAACTCAGTTGTGGTTTTCTTTACTTTTTCCAATTACGAAACTAGGTTTTAAACTTTTATGATGTTTGAACTACAACACATCTTTCCTTGTGAAACCCAAATACATTTGCAATCTAATGCATTGCCTTTCATAGATGACTTAAAGCAGTTTCAGTTGAAAGAAAGCATTATCAGTTTGAGTCACATTTCAGATTCAGCAGATACTTATTACTCAAAGATATGAATATTTAAATAAATCATAATCGTCCTCTTATCAGCTGTTCATTGAATTAAAGGATGGATCTATTATCAGTGTGTTTACAGGTTGTTCCTGCTGAGGTAATGCACTCAGTGGCCACTTTATTAGGACAGTAAGTCACATGATAGCAAATCATTGCATTTAGGCATTTAGACATGGTCACGACAAACTGCTGAAGTTCAAACTGAACATCAGATGACAAAGAAAGATAATTAAAGGGAATTTCAATGTTGCATTTTGATTGGTGCTAGACTGACTAGTCTGAGTATTTCAGAAACTGGTGATCTAAAGAAATGTTCGCACAAACTATCTTTAGGGTTTACAGCAAATGTTCTGAAAAAAGCAAAAACATTCAAAGAGCAGCAGTTGTCAGGATACAAGACGTAAAAGGAGACTGGCTAGAATGCTTCAAGCTGATGGGAAGGCAACAGTAACTGAAATTACACTCATTACAACCACGGTATGCAGAAGCAGATGGGCGACAGCAGCTGAAGACCACACCACTCCTGTCAACTAAGAACACGAAACTGTGCACAGGCTCACCAAAATTGGACAATAGAAGATTGGAAAAAACATTACCTGCTCTCAATTTCAGCTGTGACCCTATCACCCCATTGGATGATAGGGTCTGAATTTGGTGTAAACAACATGAAAGCATGGATCCCTTCCTGCCTTGTATCAGTGATTTAGCCTGCTGGTGGTGTAATGGTGTAGGGGATATTTTCTTGGCAGACTTTTTTTGGGCTTAGTACCAGTCCAACAGAACACCATTGGGATGTGGTGGAACAAATCTGCAGCAACTGTGTGATGCTATCAAGTCAATATGTACCATAATCTCTGAGGAATGTTTCCAGCACCTTGTTGAATCTATGCCACGATGAATCAAAGCACTTCTGAAGCCTGAGAGGATCCAACCTAGTACTAGCAAGTTGTATCTAATGGAGTGGCCAGTGAGCGTATTTCAGCAAATATAAAGGAAGATGCCACATGTTTGTTAAAATGGTGAGGTTTATGTACACTAATCCAGGATCCAAGAAATGTTTAAAACAGTGAAACATAGTTGAAGACAAAAAAGTGCAGCAGTGTATTATTTATTTGTTTGTTTTGTTTTAGCTACACAATGTCACAAACAAGTCAGTGCAGCGGCCTGTACAGGATCTTGGAGTAAATTTGTTACAATAAGAATTACAAGTCAGGATAACTTTGACCCCCGTGGTTCTTACTCAGCATCATTAACTGAATGTCCAGTATAAACTTATGTTATTTATTCAGTTGGCAATTAGGTCAGATCTCCTTTTTTGTAAGCAAAATGAAATTCTGAGATGCACGCAGTATGATTTGCAAAGCAGAATATACAAAAGCGCTACATATCGTCAGCCTTGATTTGTTATGAATCACTGACTATATTCTGTAGTTGACAAGCGGTCCTGTTTACCTGAAGACACAAGTCTTTGCTGTCAGTGCTTGTCACAAGAGATTTCCATGCGTATGGCAATTACAGTGTTTGCTGGTTGCTGTCAGTGGGTCCTTTGGGCTTCTGTATCACTGTATAATTTCTTTCCACATAGTAATTCTATCACTCTTAAAATGGAAAAAGAGGGAAACCATAAAGGACAACAACATCCACAGATAAATCCGTTTAAAATGCATTTTGAATCTGGGATGGTCACCAGTTTGTCTAGGGAGAAATTGCATTTGCTGCATGTAAGTTCAGAAATAAATCCAAAGTTCAATGTAGGCAAGTAATATCAATTCTGCATTTTCATGTTTTTGGATCAGACTTTATAAATACTTAATTGTAAAGAAAAACAAAGGTCATGTAGTGCCCCTGGTGGACAGTCAGTGTGACTGGTGGTCCACCACAGAGGGCCAATGCTGCCATCTACAGGCAAAGTAAGTTCCTTTTTAATTTGCCATTTTAACAGTGTTTAAATGTGGCCGCCAGTGGCGGTCCTAGCCTGTTTGGCGTTGGCGCCCTGGGCGAACACGCCCTCTGGCGCCCCCAGACACACAAAACATATTAAAGACTGTACATTAACATAAAACGGTTGTACACAGACACACATATGAAGAGAGAGAGAGTATGCATAGTATGCAAACGGATACCAAACAGCCATCATAATTCGTCATGCAATGAGAACAGGACAAATCAACAATTGACAATGACTAATTAATACTAAAATCTGTAACACATTGTATTGTTTGGAGTTTAGTCTGTTACTGTTACTATTTTTACCATTTCTTCTTGGAGCAACTGTAACCCACATAATTTCCTTAGGGATTAATAAAGTATTCTGATTCTGATTGTTTCAGGATGACCTGCCATTATCCAATCACACATCTGCTTACCTGTATCTTTTGCTCGTTTCTCCTCCTCTTCTTTTCTCTTTTTTCTAAACTGAGAACCTGATGGCTTTGAACTTTTCTTGTCCATCTTCCATTGGTTTTAATTTTGCACTCCAGTATGAACACCCATCTCTCAACCCGAGGATCACCACAACATAACCTAACAGACCTACACCTTAGTTCACAGATTCACTTCGTCTCTAGGGTTTATTTCTGAGATTTCACACAACCCAGGATTCAAGTCATAAATACATAATGGGCTTGGATTTACAGCATTATAAATGAAATGTGCTCTATTTGGAAGCAGCCCCCCTTTCGACGGGTTGTGTGTGAGACTTTAAATCATCAAACTGTAAATATTAAATTGTTATTGATCCCTTTACCCCTAGTCCTAAAGTGTATATTTATTTTCTTACTCTTCTTATATATATTGTTTGTTTACTTGCACTGCTGTAACTGGAGCCTCGTCGTCTCGTCTCTCTATATACTGGACTGTATGTAGCGGAGATGACAATAAAGTTTACTTTGACTTCGGCAGCAAGCAGGTGCACCGAGTGCTCGAAAAAACATCGGTGCCAATTATAAGTCTGTATCATAATGTCTGGTGTTTTCGTGTTTGTTGTTTTGTTTTTATTTTGTTTTATTTTGCGAGATGGTTAGGTGCTGCTCCAGCCGGTCAGAGAATCCCCCGCCGCCCCGCCCTCTCCTCCCTGCGCCGCAAGCAGCAGGCGCACCTCGCAAACGAAGGGCGCCGTTACTCCCCGCAAATGGGCGATAGAAAACCGATCGGTGCGTACGCCATTCCCAATATGCGCTGGCTGACGTCGGGGGAGCTTTTTTTTTTTTTTGGCCGATGCCCGTGATGCCGCTCCCCACCACGATGCCGCCCCGGGCAACCGCCCGTGTCGCCCGTACCTAAAACCGCTACTGGTGGCCGCAGTACCATTTGCTGTGTGTAATGTATTGGAAACGATTTAAAATCACATTTTAATGATTGAGTACAACGTCTTGATTAAATGGGGCAAATATGAGAAAACAGTCAAACAGGAAACAAATAGAGTTTTTGCAAAGCAACCTCCTTCAGTAAAGCACAAAATAATAATATGAAAAACTATTTGCAATCAGTGGAAGGAAAATCTTAGAACAAAGTTAACAGCCTGCATTTATATAGTAAAGTTTGGTGCACTTTGGTCTTTCACTTCAGCCAAAGAAAATCCTTTTTGTATTGTAAAGTATCACCATGCCAGTATATATAGTATATATTTCCAGTGGAAACATAATTTGTTACAAGCCATAAAATGGATATGTGTTTGCTTGCTCATCATGATACCTGACAGTGAAGCTTCCTAAGGGCTCTTGTTTCCTTCTTTAAAAAAAATAAATAATAAATAAATACATTGAATTTGGAGTGACAATCCATGCCATTCACCAGCAACTGTACCTGGAATGATTTCAAGCAATAATATTTTAATCCCATATTCCACTTCTTGGGCTTGTGGGGGTATCCTACTCCTGCTTATGTGGCCTGATCAGCAGGCCATACAAGTTTGTGTGTGATTCATGTAACAACAACAAAAAAGAATCTTACAGCTAAAACATGCACATGACAAAATAACCCAATACAATAAGTGCAGACTGTAATCTGTGAAGGATAAATGAAGGTAATTGGTAAGTGTTGGAGCTTTTTATTTCATGCTAAAACCATCAGCGCCTCTCTGTGGTCAACCTGCCAAACAGCAAGAGGCTGATTCTCTGGCAAATGGTACATTTGCATCTTACAAATGGGCACACCCTAAATTGACATTCAATACAAAACAGTGACTTTTCTAGACAAACTGAAGATCAGAACACATGTCAGATATCTAATGCTTTTTGTTTTTCTAAAAGTAAAATAACCATTACAACTCATTTAAACCTGTGATGTAAATCTGATGCTTTTTGGTGGAAAATAAGCATGTCAACAAGAAGCACCAAGGACATCAAAGAGGGCCCTCCAAATATATTTCCACCTGAAGGCTTGTAATAATACTCTTTCTTACTGTAACAGTTATACACCATTCAGTACTGCAGCTTCCTTTGATTTTACAGTGCAATCCCCGATGAACTGCATAGAAGCATTAATGAGGTTTTAGTTAGATTTTACAGAGTAGCATCATCTAATATAAAGTTGCAAAGTGACACTGGATCTTTGGTTTAAGTCAAAAAAGAAAAGATGAAGCAACTTCCTAAATAGTTCATCATTCTAACAGTACATTAGTATAATAATACGTTCATTTAAATACTTCAAAGGTGGTTATAACCTTTTTGACCTCGTTTGTAAAACTTGCTACAAAAACATGCAGATTGACATATTAATATCCAACTCATAGAATGGAGCTACTACGTCTTGAAAACTACTTTCATTTGAAGAGTAAAAACACATACGAAACACGTGTAAAAGACTACAAATGATTAGCATGTCCTTTAATAGAGGAAGGCAAAATTCCAGCTTCCTATATATGTTAAGAGCTATTTGTTTGCATAGTGTAAGAAAGAGTTGCTTTTTAAGAATCAACCCTGTCAATAGAGATCGTTAAGATCTTCACAGCCTGGTTGTTCAGCCTTTGGCATTGCTGTGACTTCATGTCCTTGACCTTCTGTCTTGAAATTCTACATCTGGTTTTCATTGTATTGCGGGCTGGAGTACTGCTCCTGCATTGCTCCAGCTGCAGCACCCATGGCAGCCTGCTGGGCTGCTGCTTGGACATGAGGGTTCTTCCAGGCTCCAGTGGACCATTCCTCCTGAGCTTTAGTCATGCTAGCCCCACTGCCCCGGTAGAAATTATGGATCTGCATTCAAAGTGGAATAACAAGTCATTATCAAGAAGCAATTATAGACTAAAAGTAAAGTAGGTTTAATTACTTAAGTTGATGCTGACATAGATTAGATACTTTATTTCCTAATCCTTAATTCTGTAGACCTAAACCATTTGTATAGTGCTGTAGATACTTAAAAGGATTCTCATTTTAGTGGTAAACCCAACAGTGCTGCTCTGCAGGAATGAATAAAATTAATCAAATTTCTGGAATGAACATGGCCTTGAAGCTACAGATAAATAATTTTTGAAAAATTCAATTTAATAGAATTAGCCTTTATAAGAAATACCTATCTACTTTCCTCCCTTGAAGTAATGCACCAGTAAAAGTCTTACCCTGGTGAGTGCAATGAAGGACAGACAGGCCACAGCAGTGAACATGATTGTAGGGACCAGCATGATCAGTGCGATCAAAATATTATAGCTGAAAAAGGAGATAGTAGCCAACCAACCACTGAAAAAGATAGAAAGGACCATTACGGCAATGAAAAAAAGAGGATTTAATTTTAGAATCTTAACGCTACAGGAATCTGCTATTGGACTGACTCATATTACCACTGAACATCAGGCTGTCAAATGGCAATGATTTTGTAGACTTTAAATACTTTAGTATAAAGTTTAAAAGTTTTATAGCTTATGCATGAGGGTATGGAATTGCACATGGTGACATTTATAAACTTTATGGAGACTGTCATAATATTAATTTGTGATCATCAGCTTGAGTAAGGTGACATTTTGAGGATTGCTTTAACAGCCTCTCAAAATCTAATAACAGGACTATCATAAAAGTTATACGAGGGCCATATCTGATGGTCCATCACTGTCATGTTAATGAAAGCAACAAAGTCTTCAAAAATACATCTCAACTAACCTGAACTTAAACTATTTATGCACCTAAAACACACTTGTTGGGATTAACTGTTTGTTTAATTTTTGTGCTTGTTTTTTGACATATTAAACAATGTCCAATTTTAATGTTCAGATTTATTTGCACAGCAATTGGTCAAACATTCACGTATGCTGGTAAAAATGTCTGCCAAACTGTCTGTGGCATTTGTGTAATACCATTTATTGTTTTAGAATTAAGTTTAAATTGTTTTAGTGTCAGAACAGTTAACTATACAAAATATAATTGTAATTTTCATAACAAATATCTGAATAGATTAATAAACACAAAAATATGCCTTTCCAAATTTGAACATTGTAAGTCAAATGTAAACAAATTAGATATACAGTATATGACATATATAAGTAGTAGTATATAAGTTTATAGTTTACTGTGACTCTGAAGAGGATAACGCTCCAGAAACAATATATTGCTTGACCGACATTGTCATAGTGCTTCAGTCCTCCTGGTACTTCTGTCAGTCTTTCTCACTCTCCACCTTGGTGCGCTCTCTCTCTCTGTTTGTTTGTGTGTGTGTGTGTGTGTGTGTGTGTGTGGTAACAACACCTTACCTTTCAGAGGTGTGATCCTCTTAGGCCCCGCCCTCCAGCCTGGCACACCTGTAGTAATCAACTCACCTACTACTCATCTGGTGATCAGTCAGCTCCCTTCAAATACTGAGAAAATTCCTTCAGTAGAGGTAGATACTCACTCCTGTTCTGTAAGTTTATCAGCTGGGTCCTTGTGTGTTTCTCTTCTTTCAAGGAGTCTTCTCTGTTTTCCTCAAAGAGGATTTTTCCGTGTGAGTGTGAACTGTTTTGCTATCGAGTCTAAAGACAGTGAAATCTATCTGACCATCGGCTTGTATACTGTGCATAGGATCTGTGGAGGTTCCACAGAAAGACACTGTAACACATCACTGTAAATCATGGGTGTCCAACTCCAGGCCTCAAAGGACCGGTGTCCTGCAGGTTTTAGATGTGTCCTTGATCCAACACAGCTGATTTAAATGGCTAAATTACCTCCTCAGCATGTCTTGAAAGTCTCCAGAAGCCTGGTAATGAACTAATCATTTGATTCAGGTGTCTTGACCCAGGTTGGTCACCCCTGCTGAAAATAAATTCACGAACTGCATTCTAAGTCTGCGTTTGGGTCCCGTCTGCTCTTTGAGTATGACAGGCATGTTTGGGTTTGTAACCTTCGTTAGGGTTACCATTAAGCCAACAACCCAAAACATGTTAAACAAAAAATAAAGTTATTAATTTATATTAGAAGTGTTGCTGGAGCTTTATTCTCTTCAGACGTTATACTCTTCTCTGCACCTTGAAAGTAAGTGAAGTTGTGCCTGACACTTCTGCCCAGTCTTACCATACTCCCCATCCTGGGATGCCTATGCTTTGGATGACACTAATCCCAACTTGAGCCATGAACACAAAGAAGAAGATCATGAAGTTGAAAGAGCTGTCACTCCTGTGAAGAATACAAAAAAAAAAAAAAGACTATTAAGCAGTTACATCTGTGAAGCTAAATTTAGTGCTATATACTGTATGTCTACATGTTGCATCATCTACTGTTTTAAACAAAGACAGTTTCCCCTACTCGACATCAACATCTCTCTTGGCAGCCCAGTCAGCAACTACATGCTGCTGCCATGTAGTGTGTCAGCGCATGAGACAATATATTCATGTCAGCAGAGCATATGAAAATTGCACTACCCTTCAGCGAAAGGTTAGAGAATGTTCTGAGTGTCCTTCTGTCCCTGAAGGGACATTTATCTCTGTTGCTACTCAGCACTTTACAAAAATGGAGGACAAATTAGCTTAAAGACAAAACAAGAGCAGACCACTATTTTAGATGTGTATTCAGCTTCGTTAGCATTTAATCTATGTAAGACTCAGAGTGAGTTTGTTTTATGTTTGTTTTCTGTCATATTTAACAATGTCCAATTTTCATGTTCATAAATGAAAGAGTATATATACATTTTTTCATCTTATAAACAATTTATGAAAGGTTCATGTACTGCAAATGCTAACTGTTTCTATGGAATAGTGTGTTGAAGTGACCCAGGGAGCTATCCACAACTGGAAAATTCTTTCTTTCCCTGTGAATCGTGACATAGATGGATCTTGAGCTGCCTTGTCAGAGTTGGGTCCTTACCCAGAGGGGTTAAATTTCATGTCCTTTTCCTGTTTATATGAAAAGACATCTGTACCTCTCATTTAAAGCTGCATCTCAAAGACTTCTCTTAATTTTGGGCTAAAAACAACAACAACCATGAACTATTTTTGTGTGAAACTATAACACATAATATTTAAAAGGTCTTAATACTATGACATCTAAAACATAACACAACAACTTCATTCCAACTAACATAGTTAAAAACAGTGCTTGGTATTATTGTATTACTTCATGTTTGACTTACTTGAAGGCCTTGTAGATGGGCCTGAACCAGCAGACATATGAGCAAGGAGTGAACATGAGGACCCAGATGATGGCCATGCCAAAGTTTGTCACACCACCTCCACCAAACATCCAAGCAAAGCAGCCAAAAAGATTCACAACAAGTGTGGCACTGTTAACTGTAAGAACACAACAACAACAACAACAACAACAACAATAACAACAAATCAAGCATTGATGCAAAAGAAAAAGCCCTAAAAAACACCTGTCTGATACATAAACATGCATAACTATGGACCAGTTTGGAAAAGTAAAGAGGAGACAGCCACAAATAACTTTTTAGCTGAAGTCATTTTCTATTACCAACACTTGGCTCCATTTCAGCCTCTGCATTCACATTCCAGTTTTGGTTTTTAAACTAAACAAGAACTCTATGTCAGTTTCAAATGTTGGTCTTTGGGGAAATTTTGAAAAACTTTACAAGAAAAAGAGAAAAAAGTGAAGCACTGCACAGGTGGCACATGACAGCTATTTGGAAAACACTTTCCCCAATGCACAGCACAGCAAAATTCCTGTTAGCTTAGAATGATTTTCACAAATTAAATGAAGAAAAAGTACTCGAGCACAAAAATAACAAGCCGTGTGTGCATCATGGCAGAAGGCAAAAATCTGAGCAGATTGGGACTTTCAATACCTGCTTATGTTTATCTTTTTTTTTTTAAGTCGCACGCAAAAAGAAATTTAGAGCAATTATAAATTCTTCAGTGTGACAGATGCATATTTCCTGCTATAACATTTTCTTTAAAAAATAGCACCTAAAAGGTAAATATTTAAAGAATATAATGTTTGTAAATCATTTAAAACATGTATTTCTTTCTGCAATACACAAAAAATCATCTCAAATGCTGAAACTAATTGATTGGTTTTGTTTTTGTAATACTGATTTTAGAACTTGTTTTAAATTTATTGTATCACATTTCAAGACAGAGTCATGTTTACAACTGTGTTGCATCACCTCTTCTTTTAGCAGCAATCTCTTTAATGAGTTAGAGAGGCAGCGGAGACCAACCCTTGTAGCTTTCATAGCTACATGTTTTCACTATCTTGCCTGATGTCAGATTTCAGCTCCTCAAAAATGTGTGGTCTCCTTTATTGTATTTTTTGTTTCACAATGCACCAATTTTTTTCAGTGGGTGACAGATCTGAACTGCAGGCCTTCCCATACTGATTCTCAGCCTCGTCCCTTGTGGTCAAAAACTTCTCTGGATTCTCTTAATCTGTTTTCTTATATAATGCAATGATGATAAAGAAAATTATAAATTCTTTACAGTTTTCCCTTGAAAATGTCACAGTTAAACTATGTTTTTTAACCGTTTATATTCACAGTCTTTACTGGTGAATCCCTCCCTATCTTTACTTAAAACACTTACTGATTCTCATCTTACCCCTATCACAATATGGCCCTTTTGCCAAATCCCCAACTAACAAAATTCACTTCTGAACTTGTCTCATTTGACCAAAACTGTTTGCAAGTATTAACAATCTTGTTTCACCTTTAATACTTTTTACTGCGTATTGGTGTATTGCCCTGCTCCTTATAGCAGTTCTGACACTGACTCCTGTGTCAGTGATACATCATTTTTGAGCTCTTTCGCACCCTTCCTCCTGCCCTCAGTTCTCTTACATGAATTCATGAACAGGCAGGAAGTTTCAGAGTACAGCAATGTCGCAAACACCACTGTACTTCATGTTTATAGTGCAGTAAACTTTGATGAAACTGCTCCTGGCAAAGATTGTTCAACACAATTTTACTGTTACTGCTCTGCTCAAACCAAGGCCATCTGGTCAGTGCTGTGACTCATTAACAAATAAACCAGTCAGGACATTACAGCCACAGCCCATAAAAAATCTTCTTGGACCTAAAGGACCCTTGTAAACCACTGCCCTTCTGTTTCATAGTTGTTATCATCAGCTGATCACAGAGGATAAGACACTTTATGGGGCCTTCAGGAAAATTATTTTTTTCTGTTTTTCTGTTATAGCCAAGGTAGAAAAAAAGAGTTTCTCTCTTGAAACATAAGCTCGGAAGTTTGTATAGGAGTTGCATTTTCATGACAGCTTTGCATCATGACAATCAAAAAAATAACATATAACATATAACTTCAGTTTTATTCACTTACGCATCCACAGATGGTACATTTTCTTGCACATGCTGCGATGCTGTTCAGGGATCTCCTCAAAGTCTTGGTAGAAACACGGCTTGAGAGGAATGAATCCAGGCAGTGGGGGGAAATTTGGCTCTGCAATAAACAGTTCAATACCAGTTATAACACTAAATACATCCGGGTGAGTAATGTTTTAATTTTGACTTCAGTTCGTCACAGTTTATTTACTGACCGGCCATTGGGAAATACTGTAAAGCTTGCTGTTTCGAGTAATCCCTCTTTCAGACTTTTCAGCCTGTGAAGTTAGAAAACATTTTAGATTAATATAGTGTGTATAGCACTTTGCATGCGTTTCAACTGCATGTCACTGGCAACGGAGGAAGTCCGGTGAAGGAATGGATTCTACATCGCTGCCACATAAACACAGTGTACTTTAGAGGAAGGAGAATGTTACAAATTCACGTCTCCGTCGACATTCTGCCGGGGGATTTAATGTGTGTGCTCTCCCAGTCATGTCCCAGTGGTGCTGATAACACTTTAGTCCTTCCGGTTTAACAGAAACATAAATCAGGCAATCTGCCCCCAAACCCAGTGACGATCAACAAGCAAGCCGCATTTCATCGAATGAAATGTTCCAACACACATTCCCTGCACATGTATTTGAACTGCAGAGCCAGGAATTACGGATTCGGCAGGAAACATAATCTGCTTACCTCCTCCAGAGAGCAGCCGCTCCTCTCTTTAACGTGCTCTACAACCGAAGCTTCACCTTCGCTTTAAACAGATGAAATCCAATCGAACGGAATCTACAGGTAAACTGTTAAACTATTTCAAGACTTTGTTTTGCTCTGTATGACTACAGGAATCGATCCTAACTATGCTGTCTGTCGGCCAATCACCGTGCTTCAATCTGCTGTCACTTTGATTCAGACCAATGGCCTGATTACTCTAATCCTTGACGTTGTATTGTTGACCCAATCATTGTTTGGCTCTCTGTCCATGGTGCTGAACACGCTGCTAAAACAAAAGTGGCGTTAACCACCCTCCTCAGTATTTACAGTTGTCCTAAAGCAACTTGCATACATTAATTGTGAACTGGAAACGTCTAATCAGGTCACACCTCTAATCACATCAGCAGTGGCGATGTTTAAAAATATATATATAATTGTACGCTGTTTAAGAAAAGAAAAAAAAAGACAAGAGGGAATTCCTTCATAATGTAGAAATCCAGCTTTACCAAACTCTGCGTGGTGTAACACCACCATTCGGGACACTTTCCTTTCTAAACCTAAGCGTGAAGCTTGAGATAGTTGTTCGCCTAAACACTAAAATGATTTCAGCTCTCCAGGTGGGGGTGCTGTTTCACTGCAGGAACCGACACTGGAGGAAAACGATCTCTTCTACCTTTGCCTTCCAGGATACCTTTAAACTCTTTCCCAAGTAAAAGTATAGATAATTTCTCTATTTCTATATTTTGTTAGAAAAATGAGAAATAGGTACAGTGGTCTAACTCGGGTCTAAAGAAAAAGTGCAAACATACATACATACATTATATGAAAGCAGAGTGTGTATAATTGTAACGAGCTTGATCGCCAATATTTGGTATGGTCACCTTTCTTCTTTAACACAGTTACAGTCAGATTTTCAGTTCATTACTTGAGTAATTTGGTAAGTCCCATTCCTTTCTCCTTATTCTTCTAGAATGGCTTGTTGACAGCCACCTTCCACTGAAACCATTTTTGATGAGGCTTCGGTGGATCAACTGAAAGACCAGATAATCCATCTGTTCTCTCAGATCCTGTGTCAGGTCACATTTTAAAAATGATGAGAAAATATAAATAAATGAGGGGTGGCTCATGACCTTTGCATAGTAATGCATGTTAAAGTAAAAGCACTTAATCGACACTAAATGTTACCTGTGATTAATATACTAGGACTGCATTACTAGGTTGTTCATAGTGGGGCATTATCTTGTTGAACCATGGTTTTACTGTGGGGCGTAGTTTTAAAGGAAGCCTGGAGACCTTACAAAGCATAAAGAATCTGAATTTCTTTCCTCGTCATGAATCTTTAATTTTGTTCTGAATATTAAAGGTTAATGAAGCAACTATGCAAACTTGTTTTGCATAGTTGCTTCATTAACCTTTAATATTCCAAACAAAAATTAAAGATTAAAGATCATAGTTTTGCATAGTTGCTGTCATTTAAAGAGCTGACGATTTCAGAGGGGAATTCGTTTGTTTTTTTTTATGATGAATATTATGCAAAGATCCACCAACAAGGCTGCATCTATTTGTTTATTTTACTTAATAGTGAAGTATTTATGATGCAAACCATGGGATCAATCTTGACTTTAATGAGCAAATTCCCCAGGATAATGTTTCAGTCTGTTCACTTCATTTTCAACTCGACATTTTCAGAAGTCATCACATCTTTAGTATAGGCTGCCCCCGACACTGTTTGATACAGACGACTCAGTTTGATACGCTGAACTCAACAGCAAGACTCAGGCAGGTGAAAAGGTGTCCTCCAACAGTATTCAGTATCAGGAAGCCAGTCAGCGGAGGCAGACAAAGAAGGAGGCGGACGAAAAAAAAAAGTGTCCTTCAAGTATCTGACATGATGCATCTCGGGTCAGAGTCAAGCTTGGTGAGTTGATCACACAATGTACAGTGGGGCAAAAAAGTATTTAGTCAGGCACCGATTGTGCAAGTTCCCCCACTTAAAATGATGACAGAGGTCAGTAATTTGTACCAGAGGTACACTTCAACTGTGAGAGACAGAATGTGAAAAAAAAATCCATGAATTCACATGGTAGGATTTGTAAAGAATTTATTCGTAAATTAGGGTGGAAAATAAGTATTTGGTCACCTCAAACAAGGAAAATCTCTGGCTCTCACAGACCTGTAACGTCTTCTGTAAGAAGCTTTTCTGTCCCCCACTCGTTACCTGTATGAATGGCACCTGTTTGAACTCATCATCTGTATAAAAGACACCTGTCCACAGCCTCAAACAGTCAGACTCCAAACTCCGCCATGGCCAAGACCAAAGAGCTGAAAAAATCAACTGTGGGAGCAATCATCAGAAAATGGAAGACATACAAGACCACTGATAATCTCCCTCGATCTGGGGCTCCACGCAAGATCTCATCCCGTGGGGTCAAAATGATCATGAGAACGGTGAGCAAAGATCCCAGAACCACACGGGGGGACCTGGTGAATGACCTGGTGAATGAGCTGGGACCAAAGTAACAAAGGTCACCATCAGTAACACACTACAACGGCAGGGAATCAAATCCCGCAGTGCCAGACGTGTTCCGCTGCTGAAGCCAGTGCATGTCCAGGCCCGTCTGAAGTTTGCCAGAGAGCACATGGATGATACAGCAGAGGATTGGGAGAATGTCATGTGGTCAGATGAAACCAAAGTAGAACTTTTTGGTATAAACTCAACTCGTCGTGTTTGGAGGAAGAAGAATACTGAGTTGCATCCCAAGAACACCATACCTACTGTGAAGCATGGGGGTGGAGACATCATGCTATGGGGCTGTTTTTCTGCCAAGGGGACAGGACGACTGATCCGTGTTAAGGACAGAATGAATGGGGCCATGTATCGTGAGATTTTGAGCCAAAACCTCCTTCCATCAGTGAGAACTTTGAAGATGAAACGAGGCTGGGTCTTCCAACATGACAATGATCCAAAACACACCGCCCGGGCAACAAAGGAGTGGCTCCGTAAGAAGCATTTGAAAGTCCTGGAGTGGCCTAGCCAGTCTCCAGACCTCAACCCCATAGAAAATCTGTGGCGGGAGTTGAAAGTCTGTGTTGCTCGGCGACAGCCCCAAAACATCACTGCTCTCGAGAAGATCTGCATGGAGGAATGGGCCAAAATACCAGCTACTGTGTGTGCAAACCTGGTAAAGACCTATAGTAAACGTTTGACCTCTGTTATTGCCAACAAAGGTTATGTTACAAAGTATTGAGTTGTATTTTTGTTATTGACCAAATACTTATTTTCCACCCTGATTTACCAATAAATTCTTTACAAATCCTACCATGTGGATTCATGGATTTTTTTTTCACATTCTGTCTCTCACAGTTGAAGTGTACCTCTGGTGCAAATTACTGACCTCTGTCATCATTTTAGGTGGGGGAACTTGCACAATCGGTGGCTGACTAAATACTTTTTTGCCCCACTGTAAATTCAATTTGATTTTTCTCTGTCTGCTTTTTCTTAGGCAAGTGTGGGCCAGGAAATATTTTTTCACAATAAAAAATATGTCAAGGTAGCATACTGCAATGGTAGTTATTTCCAAAAACAGGGCTGATGTAATAGTAATAAATTCTAACCGTAGTGTGTTGTAGATTTAGTCTTTATTTAATTCTTGAGAAGTATAAAACAGAACAAAAGACTGTCTTTGTGTACCTCTATAAAAGGCTTTATTTATTTCCTAATTAAGCAACAAAAACCACTAAAGTGATTCAAACAATAATACCAAAGTCATAAAATCAACTGAAGTTAGCTGATACAGAAAAAAATGGCATGATTGCAGTCATGAAATGAGTAAGATTCATAGATGCACTGAAGAGGGACAGGGGGTTGGTGTTACAGAGGAGGATGCTAGGAATAGGGAGAGATGAAGGCAGATGATCCGCTGTAGCGATCTCTAAATGGGAGCAGCTGAGGAGAAAAATAAGACTGCATTTGTAAGAAAGAGACACAGAAACTGCTATAATCTGTCAATCACATGCTGGTGTGCTCCTGATGTCATTTTATAACAAGAAATTTTTACAAAATTGGAAGGAAAATAATTGGTGTGTAGTTTATGACAACTTTTATTCTGAAAATGACAATATAATAATACATTAATGTTTTCCTACAGCACAGTAACTTGTCTTTTGTAAAAGCTGTGGATAATACCACAGATAACTTGTTCATGGGTGTAATAAGTTGTAAAAATGAACACTAAATAAAAAGTGCAGACATCAAATAGAAAACATTCAAAAATCAAGATTTTCTTTTAGATATACAGGATCCAATTTTAAGCTTGTTGTTGTGATGTTATTATTACAAGTGTGTTGTACTGTTGTTATTGGATAATTTACTTCAGAAAATGATACCTATATACTGTTTTCAGCCATGTTGCAGCTAACCCTTTAAAGGAAACAGTTATATGACACAGAAAGTGCAACGCTGGATTTCCAAATTTAATTTAGGGTATGTCTTGAACTGTAGTAGCTGTGTAAATGAAAACAAATTAGTGTTAGCTGTCAGAGCCAGCAGACAGATCTGCCTTATGCCATAAGAGTCTAAATTAGTGTTCTCTTTGCAACAAAAAAGAACTGCAATATATCACCATATCATTAAAACTAAATTGTAATCAACTGCCATCACTTGTCAAATCAAGCCTGCTAAAGATGTAAAGCTAATAAGCTGTCCCTTCTCACGTCTCTCATCTGACACTGTCACTCTCCACACCTCTGTAATTTTTTGTCCTCTCACTTCATTAATATTAATCTGAAGCAGTTTCAGTCTAGACAAGCTTAGCGAGGGGGTTCTAAGGCCATCATGGTATTGGGCTTTCAAAGAAATGTACAGTATAGTCGACTGTGAGTGGTCTCGTTTTCCTTTTTCTTTGTCTGTTTTTGTCTCTCCATCCCTCACTCTGCCTCAATCATCTTTATTCTAACCCAGGCTCATCCTATTAGTCCTGTCATTAAGATGACATTAATATCATGTCATTAGGATGAGCTTTTTAAGAAACAACCCCCCCCCCCCCCCCCCCCCCATAATCTTCAGATGAGATTTTGATTCCGTCTACCTTTTGAGCTAATTAAGAGAGGGGCTGCTTCCTCTATGGAGTGGTGGTCAGATTTCCCTACATGAGATTAGCCAGCGGGATACTGTTGCAACACAGTGGGCAATTTTTGGGGAAGTCATGTTTTGTCATCAACTTGATTAGGGTGTAGATAAAAGGCAGGATATTAACTAGATAATAACAGAGATAGGAGAGAAAAACGTGGATAAGAAGCATAAAAGAGGAAATGAAGGATCCAATGACATGTTATCATAAATGCTTATGTTGAGTGAAAATTTCTTCTCTGCTTCCTATATTTGTAATTAAACCAAAAGAAAACCATAAATATGACAAACATTTGTATGGGTAAATGATAGGTTATATGTTATTCATTTAAAAGTGTGTTTTATTTTCTGAAAAAAAAAAGTAACCTGTTAGACTTTGTTTCAATTTTGTGCTAATATTTCATTTAAAAATGTAACTAAAAGGTGGAAGTATAAGCCTTCACCACACACACACACACACACACACACACACACACACACACACACACACACACACACACACACACACACACACACACACACACACACACAGCATAGTGCACAAACACTCACTAGTCATCTTGTATCGTACTGAATGCATGAATACATTTATTTATCTTCATTACTGGGTGTGTAAATGCACTTTAAATTGGGCAAAAATGAGTGTCTGTTGTTTGACACTCAATATCTCTGCTTGATGTTCTCAATTGCAACTCAGCGCCAGTGCACCCTGGTGTCATTGTCCTCCAAAAGAAAAACCATTTGCCCAGTCAGCCTCTAAGCCCATGTGCCACCGTTGTCTTAGTTTCTATGGAGACACTTTCCTCCAGACCAAGCATGTGGAGGGCACCCCTCCAGTGGAAGGAGGTGGAATAGCATTGTGGTAAGGCAGTCATACAGCAACCTCATTTACAAACATGAACCATGGACTGTAACATACAGTGTTTGTTCTCTAAACATTTCACTGTAGTTGATTAAACCCAACTTGAAGTGGAAGACATACTTGCATGTACAATTTCGTTAGTTGTACAAATAATATAAAGGTTTAGTTGAATCTAAAAATTATATGAAGGCAAAGTTAATCGGAGAAAAAGGCAGGAGAAGTCACAGACAACTGTAGTTTTTGAAATGTAAAAAACACTACATATATATGTACTATTGACATGGACCATGCAGTAAAAGTCTGGGACTGACGTGATCATTTGCCAGGAAACTCCAGATGGGGGCACTGTCTGTCAGTCTTTCTCTGGTATTTCCTTACCTATTCAGGAGACTCTCTGCTGTCAGATGGAACTGAGTGTTTCTGACCTTGAAGACGATGACAGACAGTCACTGTGGGGGCAACTGTACTCAGCATTTAAATACACAAACCACACAGCCTCAAGACTCCAGCCATAGTGGTCTAGAGACAAGGACATGAACAATGTGGGAAAGAAGCAAAGTAATGTTTTTGTCATAATTGTTCTAACTTAATTAAAACTGCTTTCATTTCCTTACTACTTTCTTTAATACTGGCATGGTTAAATAAAACTAAACAGAGCCTTGCTGTAGAAAACAGGATCATTTTCTGGCCTTTTTAAATACTTCTTTGATCAAATGACTCCTAATTAATACTACTACTACTACTACTACTACTACTACTAATAATAATAATAATAATAATAATAATAGAAGCAAAAAAGCAATTGTGGCGGTAACTGACTGCTACACAGTCTTATTGATTGCTGTATATAATGAACCACAAAACAGCATAGCTCACCCTGGTTAAAAAAAAATGACAGTAATAAAATAAGCATTTGAAATAACTGAAATAGTAGTTTCCAAATCTTTTACTTGGTCATATAAATGCATTTTCATAAAGACCAAAATACATATTTATCACACAATAATTACTTGTAATGGTGCATACATCATCTTGGCATATGAATAGTTTACAACCACATTAGCTACTCTGGACCACAGAGTAGCTAATGAACCTTGTGATGATATCAGTATACATTTCTTTGAAAAACACTGAAGGAAGTGTATTTTTTTCCCTAAAGTAAAAAATACACTTATCTTATGTTCACACAGACTGGATATGGGTACCTATAATGGACATGCAACAGCGGTAAATTGAGCAGTATTTTTTTCTTAATAAATAATAAACAGGTTGTCATCACGAGGCAGGCTGCATAAATAAGCCTGTAGCTCATAGACAGAAAAGAGAAAGCCCCCATTGTTTTATTTTGACTTTTGCTCTAATACACATTTAGGATGATATATTTAGTATATTTGTCAGGCAACATTAATATACTGGTAGAAAGCAAATTAAAAAGAAATCCTAAATATACCATACATAAAGTATAAGCATATATATAGAACCTTATTTTAATGGTGACTACAATACTAATGTTAATATTACAAAAAAAACCCACCAAACAAACAGCATTGAGGTAGTTTGATTAAAAAAAATGCCAACCTGGAGGCAGTGTGCGTGGACTACCTATTAAAAACAAAAAAGGTTTTCCAATAATGTAAAAAGAGCAGTTAACAAGATGAACATATTGTGGAGTTCAGCGCAGTTGCTCAGCTCCTCACCAACCAATTACAACACTGTCTGTAGTAGAAAAACCTAATTTGCTTTCGAAGAAACACAGCAAAGGCAGCCTACCTCTACTGCCAAGATAAACTACTCAAACCTCTTGTTGTTGACTTAAGCCAGACAAATTTACTGTCCTAATTGGTCTCAGTGGGCAACGCATCAAAAGTGTAAATAATTTCATCAGCAGCTGGCCTGCTCTGTCTTTTGGTATCCTGGCTTTTATTTCATAGTGAAAACTAACTTGTGCCTGCTGGAACGACATTCTGTAATAATTCCCAGAGCACACAATTTTCGCATCAGATAAAACTACTTAATGAGAGGATGACGTTCAATCACAGAGTAACTAGTCTCAGTCTGAGTGCGTGACCAGCTGTGTCTGTTGGGTAACAAGTTGCAGATGATGTTTCAGTTGTTGCTGCTGCATGTTCTTTTGGTTTTGTGGTTTAAGGGAATCAGGTTAAACTTAAGGAAAAAGAAAAAGCAAAAACATAGGTTAAAGCAAAGGGGATCATCCCTTCCACCAGGTAAGACTTATGAATGTTGAATTATGCAACAAACAGGTGTATTGTATAATCATGTTTTGCTAAGCACACACACACTGCTTTCATTTGATAAGAGGTCCACATTCAGCACACATACACAGTGTCACTGATGGAGGCACATATCCAAAACTCTTAATTAGCAAGAAGCTGGTAGTTTGTGTTCATCATTTCAGAGCAGCTGGGAAGGAAAAGGGAAAAGCAGGGAAATTGCAGCTTGACCACAATCACAGAGGACACAGCGGTGCTATTAGTTTTCCAGTGCAATCACATAATCCGATGGCCCAGACATTTGCTTTAATCAGACACCTGGGAAATACATCCATCCCATTTCATTTCATCAGCTCAAATCAATCTCCCATCAGTATTAAATGAATACACTGAGAGCAGAAATCTGGCTGGGCAAGATATTATTACCAAAGGGAAGTCCTTCATTACAGCCTTTTATGATTGCTTGTCTTTCCTCTATAGAAAGAATCCTTTGTATATATATTGTAGATCCTGTTTGAGAGTCAACTATATCTTTGAAACCACACATTATGGAATAAGCTGAGCCCACAATGAATCACGGTGGTATTTCTTTTTCATTCAAGCAAGCAATTTAGCAGTTTATGTCACATCAAATGTTACATGTGGCGCTATGGATTTTTACAGTGTAATTAGCAGCTATAGCGTGAACTCGGACTGCTGTATAGCCACATGTAACAGGTAAAGCATGTGCTTTTTATTTATGTTTTTCCTTCAGCGCTTCTCTGTATGGTAGTGTATGTGCGGATGCTGCTGGTGTCAGTGATGCTGAGCGCGCTGCACGAGGCGAGTCTTTGTCTGCTCCGGGAAGGCTGGGCTCCAGCTGGCTCCTGCTATGTGTTTGCATGCAGAAGTCAGTGGTTCCCCCAGTACCCGGAGCAGGAGGCGAGCTGTTTGATTGATTGGGATGCACACCACCAACGCCCCCTCCTCCTCCTCACCTCCTCCTCTTGGCTGCACTTGCTTTGGGTGCACATTTGTCTCTCCAGCTCTCCATTTTTTCTTTACACTGACCAGCTTTATCACACACGGGCGTTCATTCAGTAGGTAACAAAGGTGCACACGCACGCACACACACACACACACACACACACACACACACACACACACACACACACACACACACACACACACACACACACACACACACACAAGAAATGGAGAAAAATAATTAAAAACGAAGAAATACTGCGTGCATGAATGACTGAGTGTAGATGTTGCATGATTAAGGTTAACGTTTGATGTGTATTTTGATGTATGAGCGCACATAAACATCCCAAGTGGCTCCGACATCGGGTTCATTCAGGGCAACGCATTAGCAGTCATTACAGATAACCACTTAGCCAGACCATTCTCCACACTTGGTGTTTCTCTTGCAGAGACTGTGGCATAACTCTAACGAATTCATCATTTTAGACAGAAAGAGAGAGAGAGAGAGAGAGAGAGAGAGAGAGAGAGAGAGAGAGAGAGAGAGAGAGAGAGAGAGAGAGAGAGAGCGCCTGGAATAAACATGTATTTCGAAAGATTTGATGTTTCAGGTGCTTTTCACAACGCATTCGCTCCGGACCAATAAAGTCTTAGTGGAAAGCATGGGGCTGAAAAAAGGACGAAGTAAGGGTGTGTTAAAATCACCGACAGCTTTTCAGGACTCCAGCGACGACCAGCCAGCCAGTGTCTGGTGAACGTGCGTGTGCGTGAAAGTGCGCGCACGTGTGTGTGTGTGTGCTGTGTTAGGACCCGCGGCCAACACACACTTAACATTCGTTCGCAACATGGCGTTGAAGCGCCGAGAGACACGACGGCTCTCCCCCGACTAATGCAACCTTATTGTTAGGAAAACCAGGGAGACTGTTAACCAAAGAACCCTAAACATTCTCAGAGACTCCTTTACGCACCGGCGGAGACAATAGCGGATTCCAGCATATGAATGTCGCTATAACGGTATAGCTGTTGTATAGACTCAAGCTGCTACCCCACTGGTGGAAATCAAAGGCTGTACATGGCGGTGGAGAGTACAATTTGGCTGTTCTGTCTTCTTTCGCTGTTTTGTGGTCCATCCAAGCAAGGTAAAGCGCTCACTTAAATCTTCTTCTTCTTTTTTTCTTTTTTTCTTGTATGGTGCATGTGTGAGCCAGCGGACCTCTCGTATTACTCTGAAGTGCAGTTACTCAGAACATAAGTAGACTGCGATAACAGATATGAGCTACTGGGTGAATCTGCACCTTGCACAGTTTGTGCAATATCCCCTCCGTATTCAGTGTTCACCTCATTTGGCCTCTCTAATCCCCACGATGTAGGGGTGTTTTGTTAGGGTACTTCATTGGTATCTCTCTCAGGACGCGCTGGAAAGCTTTGGCGATGGGAAGTTGCAGCACATTACCCAAGGAGTAGCCACAGTGTTGTTGAATGTTGCCACAGGGCGGCCAGGGGCTTTGAAGCGACCGTGGGAAGTTTGGGATCCAAACCAGGGAATCGGACTCACAATAACAACATGTGTGATGGGCTTGTGCGTTCAGAAATAGAATTATGTCCTGCAGCACACCACTGTTTCATGTTCTGCTGCTGGGGGGGGGGGGGGGGGGGGGGGGGACTTTTTCTGTTACGGTGCACTGATGTGCGCAAGGACGTTATGGTTTCCCCCTCTGCATGGCTCAGAAAAGTTGAGGGAGAGGTTTTTGAAGACAGTGTAACATCATCAAAAGTATTCTACATATTTATAGATTGCTGTATGATCTATAGAAATCTAAAGATGGATGCATCATAATGAATATGATAGCTGTACAGCAAAAAGTTTATTTCCTAATAACTGCTGTGGCTGGTTGAAGAGGAAAATGCTAACAGTGGTGGCGATGAGCCGGTGAGAGACTGTCTGGTCACCGGATTTACATGACAAAAGACCAGCGCAGAACACGAGTGGCTCTTATAAATCAAATCAAATCACAAATCAAATCACTTTTTATTGTCACATCACATGTGCAGGCACACTGGCACAGCACATGCGAGTGAAATTCTTGTGTGCGAGCCCCACAAGCAACAGAGATGTGCAAACACAACAACACAAACGAGCAAAATACAAGAATGGCCAACCTGAAACTAATAAATATATGTACAATATATAATAGTGTATGCATTTCTGGATGTGTATACTAAATATTTTCCTATGTGTGTGTGTGTGTGTGTGTGTGTGTGTGTGTGTGTGTGTGTGTGTATACACATTTTTACAAATTAAATAGTAAAAAAATAAAATAAAATAATAATAATAATAATAATAATAAAATATATAAAATATACAGAGTTGAATATGTGCAAAACAAGTGGCATTTATATACAGTGTGGAGTGCATAATGTTGAAGTTCCAGTAGTGAAGCTGAGGTGTCTATGACGTGTTCAGCAGTCTGATGGCCTGATGGAAGAAGCTGTCTCTCAGTCTGCTGGTACGGGACCGGATGCTGCAGAACCTCCTTCCTGATGGAAGCAGTCTGAACAATAAAGTAAAATGCTTACCAGTGGTCAGGAAACAAAAAAGATAGAACATTTGATTTCCTTAAAACCTTTTATTCCAAAGCCCAACTTTCTGATTTTTGTCTAATGACTGTCTAACATGTCAGAACATTTCTGTATGAAATCACTGAGGCAACATTCAGCTCAAGAAGAGCATCATATCAGAATTTCATAATCTGTTTCCATCTTGTTCATCAGAGAGTTTGGATTATAAGATAAACACATGGACTGAAACTGAAATTCTTGCAGAGGATTGGAAATCAGTGGGTACTGTAACTCCTAGTCAGACATGAGAAAGTATGTAACTCCTGCCATGTATGTATGTGTGTGGCAGTGTGGACAGATTAAACATTTTGGGAGCAGGTTAGAGTGGCATGTGAAAGTTTTTTTTTTTACAATTAGTCAAATCTATAAAAATGCCAAAGACAACACAGATTGATAGGCAGAAAATTGTATTTTTGCAACAGCAAAGTGATTCTGAAAGTGTTATTTGCCACAAAATAGGCATGTCTCAGCATATTGTGGATGCTGTGAAAGAGAAAAAAAGGAGAAGAGGCTGAAGCATCCCAAATTACAGAAGAACTCATATGAAAATTGTTGGTAACAGGTGTTAGGGAGGAAAAACTTTGGTTCGAGTCATCATCATGAATATGTACAGAAGAGGTCAGGAGAGAGGTGTAGCAGTAAGTGTCTACAATCATCACTGTGCAAAACACAGTGGAGGCTCTGTTATGCTTTGAGGCTGCATTCAGTCTTCATGTTGGGGTATTTTGATCCACCATAAAGTTCCATCTGGAAAGTGGCACTAATACACAAGCTATTAATATCACCGTAAACTTACATGAAAACTATGCCTCTTTCTTTACTTTAGTCTCAGCTTGTGTAGTTTATCCTTTGGTGGGAGTTGCAGAAAGGTTTCCTGTTGCTGCTGTGGTATGTTATGGCCTGCAGTGATTGCTACCAACAGTGATGAGAAATAAGGCAGTTTGGTGCTTGGTGGATTGGTGTGGCAGTGAAAAGTCAAGTGTAATGGAATGCATGTATATGAGAACCATGCTTGTATCCAGGCAGACATCACTTACCTCTGAGATACTGTAGTTTCAACACACAAGCTCCATTACTCATTCTTCAATTATGTACATGATGGCCTTAAGAAGCAGGCCACTTAGAGGTGTGCCTCCTTGACTTCCATCTGATATAGCAGTAAGAGGTCAGAGGGTACAAATGCTATAGAGCTAGATTACCAAGCCTCGAAGATTCCAGAATATACAGAATAAGGAATAACTTCTGTTGAGATCTTCTTGACAAGAGAGTGAGTGCCACACTTGTGGGCAGTCACAGTGAGATGATGAAATCTTTTGCAAGTAAATACTGATTGGTGTGGAGGTTATGTATGATAAGAGTTGGGAAAAGGTTGATTTATTTGTACAGTGATATCAGCAAAGTTATGAGTTTGGACATTTTGGGATTAGGCAGTTCAAACATTTCAATAAAATCATACATTTGTAAGTATTTTGCATCAATTGCATCAACAAAAACCTCACATTTAAAGATCCATTGTGATATTTAACATTTGTCATCAAATCCTACAATTGTAATTATTAGCACTGCTGATAGCAACATGCTTTAAAACAGCGGTCCCCAACCCCCGGGCCTCGGACCGGTACTGGTCCGTGACTCGTTTGGTACCGGGCCGCGAGAGTTGAGGTTCAGGTGCGAAATGTATGGTTTTCAGGGTTTTTATCGGTTTTCAGCGTTATTTTGTTATCGTTTTTATTGTTTACTCGGTTTTCCTCGGTCTTTTCACATGTGTTATGAATAAATTTTCTTTTTTTCGGTACAGGTATTAGTTTTATTTTGTTGTATTTATCCGCGACACCTTAAAGGCCGGTCCATGAAAATATTGTCGGGCATAAACCGGTCCGTAGCGCAAAAAAGGTTGGGGACCGCTGCTTTAAAAGGTTTCTTATTATGTGTTATTACCAAATAATTATACTTTTTGTCATCAAGATAAGTAAACAACTCCGTCATTTTCCCCTCTGTGTGAATTTTGCTATGTTTAGGAAGTACATTACTGTATACATTACTGTTGTGGATGATGGTGTTTATGGGACCTGAGGTTGTTCCTGAATAGAGGTTAGTGTTAATTCTGGGCCATGGATAGAATGACAGAAGCTAAAGGGGTATGCTTGAGGGCAAGGGCCATGTCTGCATGTACAAATGAATTGTTTTGTACTTTCTAAAGATCAAAGGCAAATCTGTCAGCTTCACTTAACACATCAGAAGCAAATGAATGAAGCCAGATTGCCCATGTGTCTGTGTGTTCACAGTCATAGAATACTGCACAGTTATTAATAGACACAATTAAACAACATCCACAGTCCTGAAAGACTTTATGAGCAAATGAATCTGACTATTGTAATGCATTTACCCTTTTTTATAAGCACTTGATGAATATAAACACAGTGAAAAGGGCATAATGAAGCCTAGGCACTGACTAAGAATGACACTTGAGTTAATTTACCATTTTACAGGTCCTATTAAATGGAAATCTTTGCACTAGGAAGTTTTGTAATGCTTCTCCACTTTGTCATATGTAGTTAGACATCCTACATCAGTCCCCTGCACTTGTTACAGAGTAGCATAAGCCTTGATTAGGCAGGAAAGTTGTTTTTTTTTTTTACATGTTCTCTTCTTATATCAATCACCATTATTCTTTAAACTGCTTGTCCTGATTTTTATGGGTGAAAGCCAGTGTGCCTGCAGGACAGAAGTCAGCACATACCAAGCAAATGTGTAAACACAGAGGTAGACACAGTACATTCACAGTACAAACTGTATCACTGATTTGGATACATTGACCAGAAATGTTCTAAAATTTTGCTGAAGTATGCTAGAGAATTGTTTCCTAACTGCTGGACCCAAAGTAGATTGTGAGTGGCTCATGAGTTTTGGTTCAAATGAGTTCCAAGATTTAAAAAAGTTGTAGGGCTTTTATTTTGAAGCACTGTTTTGTGTATATCTAGAAGACTTAAGGCTAATCAAAACAAGGTGTATTTACATCATGTACTGTATCATACCCATTAAACTACCCAGTCAGATTAATTTAATGATTTAATTCATTTGACACAATTTATGGAGCAACTTTATCATTTGAAGTTGCATCATCTGGTGAATGTAAGCCCAACTTTTAGTCTCTTTTAGTTTAGTTTTTAGTTTCCACTCACTCAAGAAGAAAATGTTCCTCTTTGTTCACCAAACCACGTGTCTGCTGTTTGGTGCTGACAAGGTTTTTAGTGCTTTCTTGTCAAATCCAAGGATGTGCATCAGCTGAAAACAATTCTGTGAGAGCAGTAGAAACAAAGTTAAGCAATAGAAATGTTGACTCGACAGCTAAACAATAAAGTTAAACTTGCTGTAAAGCCTGTAAATTGAAGCCTAGGGGAGCTGTAGTTTTAGCTGTTAATTCCTACTGACTGCATAGCTCCTATGACAGCTCGGCACCCTATAATGTCAATTAATACATTTAAAAAATGATTGGTTAGAGTAAATTTTTTTCAACAAACAAGTTTGCCAAGCTATAGTTGTTGGGCAAACGGTCCCACATTTAACTCTATATTACTTTGGTATACAGAGAAGTTTGTGGTTAACTCAATGAATGTTAGGTGCCCCCAGGTCCTGTGGCTGCAGAACAAGCTCAAATGATCACCGGCACCATGCTTGACAGATGGTATGAGGTGTTTGTGTTGATAAACTGTGCTTGGTTTTTATCACACATAGCATTTTGATTATGGTGAAACTTTGGTCTCCACTTTGGTTTCATCTGTCTAAAGAACACATTTCCAGAAGTCTTGTGGTTTGTTCAGATGCAGCTTTTCAGACCTAAGCTGTGCTTTTCTTATTTTTAGAGGCAAATATTGAAAGCAAGTCATACTTGTTCAGTGTTTTTCTAATTATACCATCATGAAAGTTAACATTTAACCTGATGAGGCTTGTATAGACTCTTTGTTTTATTTTAAAACAACCTGATTTTTTATTACAAATAAGTTCAATCAAAGAAGATAAACGAGCCTAGGTTATTTATGACTGACTAAGAAATATGAACCCTGAGGTTACGGAACCACTGACCTAAAGTTTACAGTGAAAAGCTGCAGGCTTCTCCACTTATTAGACTTTGCCAAAACTGGCAGTAATTAATGTGTGTGGTTATTTTATAGTTACCACAGCTTTCTCATCCCTGTATTAACCTAATGTTACCTTATATAGAAAGCTACAGTAGTAATGTTGACCTTACTAGTGCTCATAAAGGAGCCCCCAAAACAACCGTGTAAGGAGTCGTGTAAGAAAAACTGTACAAATAAGCAAACATCTCTGATATGCTCTTGGCATACCTTTGAAGGCTCCAAGCCAGCCCACCAGCACTTCCTCATTGTAGATGTCTTATTTTTGGCTTAGTTCAAAAATCTCTGTAGACTACCTGAATGAGCAATCTTTAGAAGAACCTCGTATGCTGAAACAGAGGATGGATTTATTTCTCTAGGAATCATTTGAATTGTCAGTTTCACAGTTTCAAAACCCCCCAAAACAAATAACAGATTTTTTCCACCAATATGCTCAGGTCAGACAGAGTCATCTCAGCAGCTTGTTACAAAGTTAATATTTTCATGATAGAAATTTTACTGCAAAACTCTTATTGCTTAAATGAGTTTGCGGTGCTAAGAATAGTGGTGGGAGGGATTTTTTTTTTAAGTCAACAGTTTATTTCACACACTGCAACAGGGTACTGTGGTGCAAAGTCCATTGTCTAGCTTAAATGTCATGGTGATGTAAAGTTACACAAAGGGGAGAGATTTTCAGCTTGGCACTGACTCACAGTAAGAAGTCTGTTATGAAGTTTGCAGAGTACAGATTGGGGGTTTTTTTTAGATATAAAATTCACATTATAACTCCAATCACAAAGTTCCATTTCCTGCACAGGGAAGTCATCACCGTCACAGATGTTGCATCACTGACTGTGATGAAGTTGAATGACATTTTTCATGACAGTCCGGGTATCATGAAACAACACACAAAATTTTTGCCAACTCAGATTAAAAAAAGGAGACAGTTTCATTATTTCTTTAAAAGATTATCCTGAGTTTGCTGTTAGGTTGAGCAGCTCACAAAGATTTGGCTGTCAGACACACACAAACACAGGATCTCTAGGTCTTTCTTCAGTTCTAGGTCATTTTTTATTTATCACTGCACTATTTGTCGCACTTTTGAGTTGAATCTGGAGTTTTTTTGTATCCAACTTCTATCACAACTTTAGCTGAAGTGGATGATTTAACGTACGTACTTCAAAAAAACATAAAACTTTAAGAAACCCATGATTTATTTCCTGCAAGGTTGTTTTATGATGGAGTCGATGCTGACCTGCACTTTTAGGTCTCCTAGGGATGTTCACCTATGCCTCTCCTAAACTCTAGCATCATCTTTAATGTATAGAGTGCATTCACCTCTGTTTTGTTGTAAGGACACCTTAGAGACAGTTGTTAAACCTGCAGTATAATGGCACCTACAAAATATTAAGCACTGGTTTTGGAGATGGATGCAAGCCATCTGGAGAAGGACTTTAGCAATTTGCTGCACTGTTACTGCTATGGGTGGAACAGCTTTAACATTATTATAAATGTCTGTGCATACACAATCTTGTATATACAATCTTTCTTAAAACATCACTGTTGTGCCTTCATGTAATTGCATGAAGTTGCAATTTCTGATTTAATTGTAAATTATGTAAAATAGTACTTTTAAGGACAAATGTTCTGGTTTTCTCTTTCAATATTTCTGTGAATATATGTATGCAGTTCTCTTGAGAGGTACAAATCTAAGCATGTTGGACAGCAGTGCTTGCTGAGACTACCTAATTATACATTAGCGTTAAATTAAGTATCTGCGCGTGTGTGTGTTTGCTAAAGGTACATAAAGTGCACCCGGTGTGCCTGCTTCGCTCACTTGTGTGTAAGCGTGGGTGTGTCAGCTGCGATTTGTGTGTGCATCCTGATCCCGTCCCCAGAGAGCAGATGCTAAATTAGGATGCATATTATTTAAAGATGCCCTGGGCTGGGTTTCAGCTGGGTATATTTGTGTAGTGAATATGTTGATTTTTTTTATTTGTGCTGCCCTGTGTGTGCCTATTCATGCTGCCAGAAAAGCAATCTTAAGCACAGAAATCTTTGCATGAAAGGAGAGGAAGCCTTGAGCTTGATTTTGTCTGCTATGCATTCAAATGATTTGCTCTTTTGGGTTGGGTTGTTATTGTGAGAATGTATTTTGTTTTTGCTTTTGCTCAGTTATGAATAGCGTGACCTCTTAAAACATCTAATAACAAGACCTTGTAAACTAATGAGGTGTTAATTTCACCAAGAATACATATGTGTATTATAAAAGAACAGTTTATAGATCAAATAATATTTGCTTTCTCTATCTTGAGCCTGCAACAGACATCAACGTGTGAGATGAAATTATATGATTTTACTTTAAGTGTCCATAGTTTCTCTGTCTTTTTCCATTTCTGGCTTACGTTACAATATGGTTAAACCTAATTTTAGATAGTAACCATTTAGGTTATAGAATATTTTCTTTCATCATCTGAAGTAGAACATACAGTATTTGTTTTATTATATTTAGTCATGTAAAAAAATTCACAACTTACAGTAAAACATATATTGTGAAGAGCTCAAAGTAATTTTCTCTTATATAAGCTTTTCCAGTGAGTTTTACCTCCGTTACATATGGAAATCAAATCTAAGTAAATCAGGCTCTTTCTGATTTGTTGTCCAGCAACACTACTACCTGTTATTATAGAGACTTTACTGCAATGCTATATAGAACTGGTAATTTTATCCTGTTAGCTTACTAGGTCACTGAGGTTTACCTCATAGTGTAATTGATATACATAATGGAATACGAGCTACTCAGGTCAAAGTAAGTGACTTAAGGTGTTGTGCAAACTTGAACCTTTAGCCACACTAAATGATGACCACTAGATCGTAGTTCTACTTATCACACTGGCAAGCTTCTTTTTATTCCTGTGCTCATTTTTATGACAGTGTCAGTGGTCGCGTTGTGCTCACTTGATTAACCAACCTGCATTCACATTCCTTCCATTCCTCCCGGCTGTATGCTTGGTCACATGAGAGTGGAGGAGTTACACTAAAGGTGGCCATGTAGGTGGGAAGATGCTGGTTTATCTGTAGAGTTATAGTGATACTGAGTGCCTACCACGGTGGGAAAAGCTCCACTAGAAATTCAAAGCAGGGCTGAACTTTAGTTCCTAGATTACTCAATAATATATTCTGCCATCACACAATAGAGAGCATACATTTAGGAATCTCTTGAACAGTCATTTGTGAATTCATACTGAGTATTCACACCCTTTAGTTCTCATTCAAATGCACTATATTATTTAAAGATCACAGCACATCTCTTCTGTGACGGAGATGTCATTACTGAGAATCCTGGTGCGAGCGTAATCCGTGACGCTTGCTCAGTGCAGTCTGTCCTTCTTCAGTGCGTGTACCAGGTAGCGCCACATAACAGTCTCATTCATCATCATGACATAGTGTGAGATGCTCAACCCTGATCCTTGTGCATGAGCATTTTAATGTAACATGTGCTTCACTTGAAAAAGAAGCATCAAAGAAAGAGTTAGTTTTTTCGTGGTTGTGTTTTTTTTTAACTACCTTGCAGGTGTATCATCTCCTGTCTGCATTTAGTCTGTTTTCATACCATCACCACGGATGTTACCATGAAGTCCTCTCCTGTAAGTTTACTGTCTGCTGTGTGAATAAATAGATCCCGACTTGGATCTCCCGTGTTACTCCCATGTTGGTTTTATTGCTTGCTTTGTTGACTCATGCAAAAGGGTCTGGCACTTGACATAGCCATGTGGAGGCCCCACGCTGCTGGGAGGCCCCACATGCAAGAAAGCTGCTTTGTGATTGGAGGAAGCCAGAATGGGATGAATGAGCACTGTACATAGAGCAGGAGGCATGAGGGACTGCACCGATACGCCCCCTCTCTCATTCTTTATCCTTTATTCTCTGTTCTGCTCCCATGTTCGTCTCTTTTCCCTTTCAATTGTCGTTACACTGGTTGTGAGAATATGTGCACAGCAAACTATTTTTAAAAAGTATACATGTTAAGCTTCATAGCTCATCACTTTATAAAAATTTCAGTGCTCCTCAGTTACCGCATGAGGTGCAAAGAAGTTGACAAATAGAGAAAGAGGTGTTAACTTAGAAGTTTTGAAACCATTTAGAGTTGAAATGATTAGGTGATTAATTACTTAGCCAAATGATGGTTTTGTGATTTTTTTTAAACAAAAATCACAAAATCTCATCAGCTTTTAAGTTTCTGATTATATTTAATGTGGGTTTTTTTTAAATAAAATTGGAGAAAAGCACTAAGAAAGTCTCTATTTTGATTAGGACGTTCTGAAGGACATTGCTTGGTGTTTGTTTTTTAGCACAAACAACTAATCTTATTAACTGAATAGAAACTCATTAGTCATTACATAACATACCAACTTCCAGGTGCTGGTTTAGCTCACTTGGTTTAACAGGTGGCACATATGCAATTAAAGTAATGAAGAAACCTGGGTTTGAATTGGCCCCGAGGCCATTTAACGTGTCTTCCACTTAGATAGTTGGCTCTGAGTTAAATAATTATACAATTCAAACTGAGCAGAAATCCAGAGTTCCCTATGGAGCATCAGAATATACTTTACTGAGTTAGATTTGTGTGTCTGCTTGTCTTAATTCTTTAATTCACTGTATCTGCTTTTCAACAGTGAAGTGACCATGTATCTGTGCCCATGATTGGGTGTGAGAAGAACTTTAGTGTATCGTCTTGGGAGGAAACACAGCTGGAACAGTTAACACTTGACACGGCAGCTGTTCACATTGCTGAATGACTCGTGACCTCACTATGGGTTCAGTGAAATACTGAGCCCTCTATACGTACAATTGCTTACCTAATAAATAGTTTCAATTCGAGAAACAAGCAGATCAGCGGTCTCAACGACAATGGATTGTATACCATGATCCAGATGCAGTCTGTTCTCACAGTACAAACCTAATATAGCCAAAGCAGTTTTTTCGAATTACACTATACCAAAATAAAAGCCTAAATATTTAGACAGCACTAAAGTGCATCTGTCAGTGAGATTTTCTGTTTTTGCTATTACACAAGCATTTCTACTTGCACACTGAAACCTGAGAATGTCTGTCTCCCTGCAGGGTTTATCACTGGCTGCTTCTCCGCTCAGATGATCTCTCAAGCTGCGGCTTCAAAATATTGATTTCTTCATATGCTGGATATTTTTTCGCCAGAAACAAAGCAAGTGGTGGGGGTATTGTTTGTACCTCGTATCTATTGATGGAAGTTAATTGAATTGGCAAAATAAGGTACCACTGAAACTAAACACTAGTATAAAGGAAAACCAGCTTGGTTTGAGGTTTGGGTTCAGCCATCCAGGCTTACCACACAAACACACATACTTAGTTCTACTCACTGAAGCCTGCTCAGTGTTATTGTTATTACACCAGGTTCCCAGTGCACTCAGCCTGTATTTATTATTCAGTGCACAGTAAAGTCCTACAAATCATTACCATGTATTGGGTTTCCAACACAAGTACTACCCAGTTGCACATTATATATAAACATCACTAACCAATCGTATCAATTATCTACTGGTTTGGTACAAAGAAAAGTGGCTATCGTTGTTTTTTGTGCTGTGGTTGTCTGTCTTCACAAACGTGTCTTAAATCCTATTTAGCTGCTCTGTGTCACTTTACTCTCAAAGCTAAAATAACGTCTGGTGAAGAAAAGTGGGTAAAACTTCTCTCAACTTCGAGGCAGGCAACTGAAGCAACTACCAATGAGAGCCAAAGACGCCGCTGACTGACATATAAGAGTGTGGCAAGTACTTTAGAGAGTTACCTAGGCAACAGGACTCTGAGATGACAGTGACTGATCTTCAGTGAGAAAGCAGTGAGTGACTTCCTAACATGCGCCTTTATGGGCACTAATTTAGTCCTTCATTTCATTTTGAAATTGTGGGTTTCATATACTCTCATTCTTTGTATCTTATTCTTTATATGCTGGATTTTTTATTGCTTCCCATCATCACGGCTTTGACGTCATGAATTAAATAACACAGTGAAATTATATTTTGTTGACTTGGCTTGCTGTGGGTTTTTTGGTATTGTGAAACTCTCTCTCTCTCTCTCTCTGTGTGTGTGTGTGTGTGTGTGTGACAGAACACTGAAAGATAATAATTACAGATTATTCAGAGGTTATGTATCATTGCTAGGTTAGGTTGTAGCAGTGATGTAAGAGAGAGACATTGCAGTGAAAGGATTCTGAATCCTGAAACCTTTAAGTGATTTATAAATAAGCATTGCCCTAAAAATGTAAAGAACAAATTTTATTAGTCGTTTTCTGAGTAAAAATAAAAATGTCAAAAAAAAATTTGACCTTGCTGATCTCTTGATCTCAAAGCACATTAAAGGCAGGGATAAAACAACAACAAAATGCCAGTCTTTTAAAAGTGGAAATTAATGGAAATTAAAAATTGTAAGTGCTACAATAACATACAAGGATTTTTTTAAAAATTGTTATTGTTTTTTTTTTTTTACAATTTTAGGCGGTCATTTACTATTTTAAATAATTCCAACGGTTTTTTTTTTTAAAGAAGACAACAGCTTTTAACCACCAATGGTTTCTTGTGAACCACATGAGCACACAAATGAACATGTCATTATTTTTCTTCTTGAAGTCCTCATAAGTGGTTATCAGAACTTTTAGTGTGGGTTTGTCTTGTACTTCTTTAATGGAGCTCCAAGTGAAAAACTCCACAAATTTATCCTTCAAACACTCCTGAAATTCAAAATATCTTTTAAATTCCTGAAATGTACTGGGGATACTTGAATGTAGAACCAGTTTGTGAGTGTCGTAATCTCTTAAAATAAACTTTTGCTCTGTTGGGGTATTCACCACAAAAGTGTAAGTGGCATGAGAAGTACAGGCATGAGGAATTTTGCAACTTGAAATATATTCTGCAGCACAGCACAACAACTTTAACCTTGTGTTATCTAAGAGGGGAGGCACATGGGGTGCCTCAAGGTTTCCAGCTTTCTTCCTACTAGAATGTAGACAGCCAGAGCATAAAAATCTGTAAGATCTCTTTGCTCAACGAACTGCAGATTCCATGTTTTCTGCAACTCATAGCTCCTGAGGCTCAAGGTACAGTTTGTTTTGTAGTCTGACAAAAAGGGAGTTTGTCACAAATCAACATTAACTGTCACACTTCTGCAAAAGTCAGGCAATTTTGCTATATAACCACAATCCACTAACATTTCAACTGCATGGTGCCCAAAAAGCACACATTAATAACATGCATAGTGACAGCTGGGAATGTGGTGTTCAACAAGTTCTCCAGTCATACTTTGAAAGTACATTTGAAGAGATTTCTTTCATTTTTGTGACTTTTAAATCATGAATGCCTTTTCTGCAACTTTTCTGGTGTTGGTTAAATTCTTTGTTAATACTAGAAAACCCCCATGCTACACGTGGGAAACAGGGAACATACAACCATAGAAACATTATAGTGTGAGGCTACAATTCATTATGTTGTGACACACCTTGTAATGTGACATTCCACTCTGTGCTCAACTGAAATTTCAAATGAAGAAATATTTATGATTATGGAGTTTGGATAAAATATTTGCATACAGAGTTTAGATGTTGACCATCACAGTGCCATAGGCAATGTTTATACAAAGTTTCATCAAGATGGTGCACTCATCTTGGAGGAGACAGGGAATATACAAATATATATAAGACATTATTAATATTATTATTATCCTCCCACATTGCTTGACACAGAGACATAATTCTTGCACCAAACTGATTAGCTCGGGGGTGGGATGACTTACTTTTTCAGACACATGTAAATTATTTTCAAATTGTTGCCAAAAAAATAAATCCCTCTCCATTCAAGTGGATGAGAGAGCTATTTGTGGACTAATTAATAAACAGAATGGCAGAAGCAGAAAAATTCTAATGGAAAAATTCTCTTTAACCTGTCGGTGAGGTGAAAATTTATACTCTATGACAATAATTTTACCCACAAATCATTGGAAAAAATTGTTTTCTTTCAGACGTGGTTTCTCTGGAAGCCAATAGATGCAAATTTTGGGATATAGAAGATTTGAGTAGGAGGAGGGCAATTTAAGTTTTCCATATACTTACGTAATAATTTGAGCAATAACTTTTGGAGAAAAGAAGAAACAATCTATTTTTTTCATAGCACACCTGAGCACATTTTTTTTAAAATCACAGCTAAATAGAGCAGCTTTAAAGCAGGTGGATACAATAGACAGTTTGGATTTTATAAGGCATTTTGTGAGTGCCAAGCCCATTTTCGAGACAGTCGGTTACAGTGCACACACTGAATGCCATCACCATGGAAACTTTAACTGCTGCTCCCCTGACACAGGTGCAAACCAGTGACAGTTGATGATCTGATTCATTTGAATATTATCATTTGATTTGCTTGAATCTGCTCTCTCTGTCTCTTTCAGTTAGAAACCGTAGTCCAGCTCCCTCCCTGCACAATTTGTCCTGTGATATTGCTTAGCAGAGCATCATAACAACTTGGTAACACTGTCCTAAGTGTACTACTGTGAATGACCAGCAGTAAAATATATTTTGGCTAACAAAATCATGTTTAACTGTAGGGTGTATTTCAATTGTTTTCAGGTCTGCTGTTGAACAGATTTTGTGAAGAGAAACTGAAGCAATTCTTTTGATCAAAGCCACCAGACTCCACTGAAAACAACAACATGTTGCTGCCTCAGTGCATTGTTTTGTTTGTGTGACTGGTGTTTTAAAACAATAATTCTAAGTCAGACTAATGTGTGAAAGAAAGTCACAGAGCCGCACATCTTCTGATGTAAAGTTTGCCCTTGTTTTCAGTTCAGTCGTGTCTGGTGCGTTTAACTGAAACACAACGGCTCTATAAAAATACCAACAAGGGTTTTCTGAGAGCAACTAACGCAATGAAAGTATTCTTAATAAATGCCACAAATTTCAGTTTCTCTCCGTCTGAGACAAATGGTTAGGCAGTGCCTGAAATGGACTTCTACACAGTTTCAGAATTAAAGTAAGCTAAGTAATTCTAGCTAAGATCAAACTACAGTTTACAGGAAAATTAAGATGAATCAACATAATTTCAAGTATTTAAGCTAAATCCTAGCTGCTCCTGTCTGCCTCTTTCTCATGCACATCCATGGATGGACGTCAGCTAATATTACATTACATAACATTACAAAGACACAAAGCATGTTTTTAAGAAAGGCAAATTTTAAACCCCAAACTGCACTATACAATACAGCAGATAATGGCAGTACCAATAATCTTACCACAATAAACTGTATTTCCCAAGAAACTGCAGAGCTTAGTTGCATTTTAATCTTCTAAAACTTTTTTTTAGCAGAGCCCTTGATGCTAGTGACGATAACAGCTGGAACAGTAGGGCCTTAGTTCTGAGGATTTAACGCGCAAATGTCTATATCTTATGCTATGGACGGGATTATTTATTTATTAACCTTTATTTAACCAGGAAAATCCCATTGAGATTAAAAACCTCTTTTTCAAGGGAGACCTGGCCAAGATAGGCAGCAGCAGGTGTCTCACAGTTACAGAAATTACTCAAACACAGGCAACAACAACACACATGCAACAATAAGTGAAAGAATACAAATAAAATAAAATAAAATTCAATAAAATTCAAATAAAAAATAAATAAATAAATAAATAAATCAGTTAAAATGACAATCAATCTAATTGAAACAGTTGCATGTTATGGACTTGGCCTCAAGGATTCATAGTTTAGATTTAAAAGCACTTAATGAAATAAATTCAGTCATTTTCCATTCCTTCTGCAGTTTGTTCCAAGCCGAGGGTGCTAAATGGACAAAAGCTCTTTTACCAAGTTCAGTTCAGGCAAATGGAACAGAAAGCAACAAGTAACCATGCGGACAAAGAGAATACCGACCAGCATGTTTCATTACAAGCAGGGAACATAGATAGGAAGGCAGCAACCCAAGTATCGCCTTATATTATAAAACTGTATAAATGAGAGTTCCTCCGACTTACCAAAGTAGGCCATCCTACCTGAGAGTATAACTCACAGTAGTGAGTCTGAAATTTACGGTTAGTGATGAACCTCAGAGAAGCATGATACACAGAATCAACCATTCAAAGACATTGAGCAGAAGCATTCATATATAGAATATCACCATAATCCAGCACAGGCAAGAATGTTGCAGCAACAAGCCGCTTCTTTGTATTAAAAGAGAAACACAACTTATTTTGAAAATAAAATCTCAGTTTTAACTTCAGGTTTTTCACAAGATTCTCTACATGTGGTTTGAAGGTAAGCGAGTCATCAATTAGGATTCCCAGATATTTATAGGTGTGAACCAACTCTATTTTATTACCTTCAAGAGTGGTTACTGATGGGATTGTTTGGGCTCGTCTCCTTGATTTGGAAAACAACATGAGCTTTGTTTTGTCTGCGTTGAGAACAAGTTTATGCTGAAGTAATGAGTGCTGGACAGCAAAAAAGGATTTCTGCAAGGAGTCAATGGCTTGGACAAGAGTTGAACCACAGCTATAAATAACTGCATCATCAGCATAGAAGTGCAAGTTTGCATCTGGCACATGTAGACTAAGATTGTTTACGTAAATGATAAATAGAAGGGGACCTAATACAGAACCCTGTGGCACTCCGTTGTGCACTGTAACAAAGTCAGAACATAGACCGTCAGATTTAATGCACTGAGTCCTGTTACTGAAGATGTGAAAAATGTTGGTATAGGTTTTCAGCAGGTATATCTGGTGCTCCAAAAACTGACCTGCTCAAGGCTGTACCCTGAGCAGTTTGTTGTTGTATTGGTTTAACTTTTACTCTGTCTTTCTATAGAACCTTTTTATGTCTGCTTTTTTTCAGTGTTAACAGGTAATACTCCCCTTTCTGCCTTTCTCCAGTTTCTTTTTTTTTTTTTCTTTTTTTTTTTTCTTTTTTTTTTTTTTGCCTGTCCCGTTTGGCTCTTTTGCCATCAGAATTGTTGTCTAAAGGCAAAGAAAGATGCCCAACGGATTTACTTTACCAAACTGACCATCCCAGCCTTGCCGTAATGGTCCATTTGATTCACCTTTTATTGTTTATTTTATTTTCACTTACTGAATACGGGACAGACTTGACTGGGGGAAAGAAGGGGAGAAAGAAAGAGGGAAAGAGAAACAGCTGAGAAGAGGGACGGGGGAGAAGGGCAAAAGACAAAAACCAACAGAACGGGCAGAGAAAAAAAAATGCATATATCTCCAGTTTCTTTGTTTGGTGGTGGTATCGGCTGACGGATTTCTGGTATTTTCTTGACTTCATTAGTTGTCACATTACTGCATTGCTGAGCCCTCACTGCAGACACCCTGTGTGTTTGGATGGCCTTCCCAGTCTTGCATCACTGGGAGGTGGTGTTGGATGCATGGGAGGATATCCTTCCGCTGATGTTTCTTTTATTGACACATTTCACATCAAGAACTCCACCGACTTCACCGACAAGGTACAGAAACTTACCCTGGACCCAGATGAAACCATGGTGTCCTTTGATGTAGTCTCTCTCTTCACTTGCATACCCACCACGGAGGCAGTGGAGACTGTCAGAAAACAACTACAAGAAGACAGCTCCTTAGAAGACAGGACCAACTTCACACCCGAACAGATCTGCACACTGTTAGACCTCTGCCTCACCACTACATATTTCAAATACAACGAAGGCTTCTACAGACAAAAACATGGCTGTGCCATGGGCTCCCCCGTGTCACCTATTGTAGCCAACCTTTACATGGAGGAAGTGGAAAGGAGGGCTCTTGGCTCTTTTAAAGGGAGAGTACCCAGCCACTGGTAGAGATATGTAGACGACACCTGGGTCAAAATCAAGACACAAGAAGTGGAATCCTTCACTGCACACATTAACGCTGTGGATAAAAACATCTAGTTCACCAGGGAAGACACAAAGACACAAACTGTTTGCCTTTCCTGGACTGCGCCGTGCACATTGAAGAGAATGGCAAACTCAACATTGAAGTTTACCGTAAGCCCACACACACGGACCAGTACCACCTCTTTGACTCCCATCACCCTCTGGAACACAAACTTGGGGTAATCAGGACCCTACACCACCGGGCAGAACATGTTCCCTCTAAGCCTGAAGGGAAAAAGAAGGAACACACACATGTAAAGGAAGCACTTAAAACATGCGGTTATCCTAATTGGGCATTCATAAAGTCAGCAAAGATGCACAGAAAAGAAGATCAGACACCAGCGAGGGAGGATAAGAAAGACAGACGCAACAACATTGTCATCCCCTATGTAGCCGGTGTATTAGAGAAACTCCGGAGAGTTTTCTCCAAGCACGACATCCCAGTTTACTTCAGACCCAGCAACACACTCAGACAAAAACTGGTTCACCGGAAAGACAAAATTCCAAAATACAGACTTAACAATGTGGTGTATGCTGTACAGTGCAGCATGGAATGCCCAGACCTCTACATCGGAGAGACCAAACAGCCACTTTTCAAGCGCATGGCACAACATAGAAGAGCCACCTCCACAGGACAAGACTCAGCAGTCCATCTGCAAGTTCACTCTTTCGAGGATGCCAATGTTCACATTATGGACAGAGAGGACAGATGGTTTGAAAGAGGAGTGAAAGAAACCATCTATGTCCACTGTGAGCGACCATCGTTGAACAGAGGCGGGGGTTTACGACACCAACTCTCTGCCATCTATAATCCGGTTTTGAGTTCCCTCCCCAGACGCCTTAACGCCCACTCACATCCTGGGCCATCTGACCTCGGGAAATCGCATGATAAGGTGGGGCCAGGTTTCACAATAAGCTCACCCGAAACCCTGGCTGATTGGGACCCACACCCGTTTTCACACCTTGGCTCATGTGATTAGGTAGAGGATCATCAGGGGGTCCTTTTGTCCCTCTTTGGGGGAATACTCCCACTGGGTTTAAATCTGGGACTCTCCGCCATTTGACCTTAGAACTGAAGAAGCTTCTCGGATGAGAGGTGAAACGTCTTCAAGCAACTTAAAGAAGTCCAGACGCTTTTCTTTGCAAGCTCCTTTGACTACGATGACCTGGATGACTGAGAACCTTCACAGACACATTTCTTTTGACTTTTTCTGACCACTTTTTCTTCAGTGGAAGGCGCCAAATGGGAAAGCATCTTCTTTAAAGCTCCCTGCCTCGGATGGAACCTGTGCTGGAAGCACATCATTTGTCTCTGTCATCCACGTCTTGCCTCTGAAAAAATTGGTCTCTGTAAGAAGACCATTTGAGAAAATATAACGTTAGTACACCAGACAATTTACCCAAATAAAAATCAATAGTAAAGTTTTATTATTTTAAGTGATGCCCTAATATTGTCTTTATTCCTGATAACTTCACGTTAGACTTATTTTTAAAACCAACATTGAAATAACATTTTTTGTTGTGTTTGATTGATGATGAAGAAGAAGCTTTACTTTTTCATTTTCCATTATATTGAAATAAGGTATTATTGGGCTGAGAATGTGTCTGAAAACAGTAAATGCAGATATTTAAAATATTCAGATGTTCACTGAAAGATGCAATCTTAAGAAGATTTTTATACCAGATTCTAAAATGTCAGGCACATAAGTATGGGAAAATACTGATCGATCTGATTAAAAATTAAAAAAGGCTTTGGAAGTTGCACGTTGGAAGTGGAACAAAAAATTTTCGGGGTTAGTTTCAGGGAAAGACTTTGCAAAACTAAGTAGCTCCAACCAATACTGTTTTATAATTTCAGTAATTTCGGCAGATTGTGAAAGGAGTGCTACTCTGGAAATGCACTCCAGCAAGTGTCTCAGTCCATATGGACACATGATCAATGACTTCATTCTAAAGCTGGTTACGGTTACTATCTATGGTTACTAAAGACTTTTAGTCCGTGTGACTTTAAGGTTTAAGTTTATGAGTTCTTAGATCCCCAAATGTGTTGAAGTCCCTTCAAAGATTTTATGTCAGGAATCTCACTTGGAATTTTTTCATGATGTCACTGAATTCTTTTGATTTTATCATTTTCTTTGCACCCTAGGTTAAAAAACAAAACAAAACAAAAAAACCCCAGAAAGAATGAGGAGGGGAAAATGTCAGTGGCCTCCATATATAAAACCATTCCTGTTTTTGAGGTACGCCTCTAGTTCATCTGTTGTTTATTTCATTCATTCATCTACATCCCTAGATGTCACCACTTGCAGATACAAGTGGTGGAAATGGGCTTTCTCCAAAGGCTGTCTGGCCTTTAGACATAGGGTGAGGAGTTCAGCCAAGTGAGAAGGGCTCAGCATAGAGCCACTACTCCCCCACATGGAAATGAGCCAGTTTGGGCATCTGGCAAAGATGCCTCCTATGTGAGGTGTTTTTGGAGATGTCCCTCCAGATGAAAACCGAGGACACGCTGGAGAGATTATATCTCTCACTGGCCTGGGATTGCCTCTGTGTTCCGCTGTAGAAGCTGGAGGAGGCGGTTGGGGAGAGAGAAGCCTGGGAATCCTTGCATAGGCTCCTGCCCCTGATACGCAGCCCCAGATAAGCAAAAGAAAATGAATGGATGACTGGACAAAATCAGAAAATCTGTTTACATTAAGCGTGATCACATCTTACAAGTAAAAGAATGAATAAATTAATGTTACAATGCATATTTATTTATTTATTTAATAATCATGTAATTATAATTTTCCTGACAGTTATTGTTTATTGGCTTAACACCAAAGCAAAGACCTGTACATAGAGCTTAGGGTTTGTTACTATTCCATAAAGACAAGTGTAATATAACAGGTGTTTGGATATGGACAGCATTATACACGCAGCATTATTTTGTTCATTTTCATTCCAGTCTCTTTGTTGGTATCTCTGAGTTCCTGAACAGCCTTGGGTATTGTGTAGCTTGAATTTAGAAGCTGTGGAAACCTGAGCTGCGGCCTCAGGGTCATTGGGTGTCCAGTCTCTGTTGACAGTGAGCTGGGCTGAGTGAAATATTCGGAGTGTTGGGTCACTCTCCTCCCCCTGTTGCTTTCATGCTTTCTCCTTCTGTTCTTCCAAACATTTTGTGAATAGGTGATCCATTAACAGAAATGGGCCAATGGGATAAATACTGTGGACTGCCCTTCTAACGTCTCCATTTCCTCTGCCTTTTATTTCTTTTCTCTCACTGAATGATAGTCTTTGTCAGTGTGTCTCTCGTTTCTCTTCTTTCTTCTTTGTGCATCTGATTCTTAACAGGATTACAAATCAGCCTTTAGCCTAGCAATTTCTCTGTTTATCGTAGTGACACTTTATGTCACATTATCCAAATTACAGTATCTTGCTGTTGCAATTAAAAAGGCATACAAAATTCAGGCGTGGTGTCAAAAGGGCAGTGTATCATTTTTTCAATTCAATTTCAATTCAATTTTATTTATATAGCGCCAAATCACAACAAAAGTCGCCTCAAGGCGCTTCATAGATACAGAGAAAAACCCAACAATCATATGACCCCCTATGAGCAAGCACTTTGGCGACAGTGGGAAGGAAAAACTCCCTTTTAACAGGAAGAAACCTCCGGCAGAACCAGGCTCAGGGAGGGGCGGCCATCTGCTGCGACCGGTTGGGGTGAGAGAAGGAAGACAGGATAAAGACATGCTGTGGAAGAGAGACAGAGGTTAATAACAGATATGATTCAATGCAGAGAGGTCTATTAATACATAGTGAGTGAGAAAGGTGACTGGAAAGGCAAAACTCAATGCATCATGGGAATCCCCCGGCAGCCTACATCTATTGCAGCATAACAAAGGGAGGATTCAGGGTCACCTGGTCCAGCCCTAACTATATGCTTTAGAAAAAAGGAAAGTTTTTTATGGCCATTTATGGCCAATAGTTTGCATCACTATTTCTTTTCACCGTGTTTGTCTCATTTATCTGTCTCAGTTTCATTCCCTCTCAAACTGTTGTCCTCTCTCCATTTAGCTATGAACATCTTGGCTTGTTGCCATCACAATCCATTCACTACAGCTCAGCGAGACTGCACAGCCGCTACTATATCCCAGAGTGCACCCTGTTCTTTCCAACAGCTCCCACTTGTACAGTAAAATGGCAGAATGGCCACTTCACAGATCCCCCCCCCCTCCTCACTACATTGTGTCCTCATGAGACACACACAGTTACTGAGTTACTGAGCAGAAGCGCATACATGTGTGAGTGTGTTGTGGGGCAAATACATGTTAGTTTGTCTGTGCTTATGACACATGGGCACATATCTAGGACATGATGAGGTTTCTAGTGCAACTGTGTTGTTTTATTCCCATATGAAATATCATTTTTTTGAAATATAGAATAACTGTTTACTGTGCCTACTTCTTTAAAGGATAGTAGGTCATGCTAATTCTTTGTTATGCAATTGCTACAGCTACCTTTTGAGATTAGGCAGCTATTGAAATAATTTTATGATACAAAATGTTTTAAAATGTTAAAGATAGCTAAACATTTTTAAAATGAATTTCCTTTCTTTCTTGCATATTCCTCATCATACCTCAAATCCATTTTTTAGGGACCAGTGGGATAATATCTGAACATCTATATCTGAAACATCCTCACCTTGCACCAAGTGAAACCATTGGCGGTGAGCTGGGAAATGGTTGCTAACATTTTAATGACTTAATGAGACCTAATTAGTTGAAATGGGATAGGGAAAGCAAGGGGCCACGGAGGTGATCTGTGACTGTGCATGCTGACTTGCACACATGTGAGTGCACGACACACAACAATATGTTGATCTTTTTGAGTTGTTTGCATGTGGTTCCTGCATGTGTTTTGGGTGCATGGTTGTGCATGCATGTTAATGTCGTCTCAATGGCAGATGTGTGTGTATCAGAGTGCTGTGCAACAACCTTTCTCAGCATTACCCAGCCTCTTCATCAGGAAGTGTCTGTGGGGGGTCAGGCCTCATTTAATCAAAGAAAAATTCCATCTCCCATTAACTTAATTAATCCAACAGCAGAGAAAGACAAGCTGAAAGAAACCTGACTGTGTGTGAGTGAGGGAGAGAGAGTCTTTTAAGATGAATTCACAAAGCGTGGTAATAAGATCTGCAGAGAAGATGTTTAAATTATATGAAATTACATCAAGACATACATTAAGTCATGTGTCTGGATAAAAATGTAAACATAAATATTTATTTATAGCATTCATTTATATATTCATTTGCTAGTTTGAAACCACTTACATAGACAGAGCTTAGAAAAAATGCTTGTGTGAATAGGTGTAAATCAGTGAACGCGGCAAGTTGAGCAAAATGCTTTGAGTGCTGAGATAGAGTAGGAAAGCACTATATAAGAACCAGTTCATTTACCATTTGCCATTCAAAAGAGAATGACTCAAATAAAAGTAGCCATCGTACTGTAATGATCACAGTATATGTATTTATGTTTGTATGGTCCCCACCTTCTGATAGAGAAGTGGATCAGTCTTGATCCAACTTTGCATTAACATTGCCTAAGGCACTGTGTTCACAGTGCACACATTTGTTGATGTTTAGAGTGCGCATGCTACTTTTGTTTTATTTATGCATTTTTGGGAATGTTGTGTACTTTAACAGTCAGGCAACTTTTTTTTTACTCTTCCCAAGTGACTGAGTGTCTGCTGATTATCGATCAAGTTACTGAAATAACCATAAAAACCACTATAAAAATGCTTACAGTCTAGAAAGTTTAGAAAATAGACATGCAGACAACACTCTTCCAATGATAAAAAGACTAAGTGAGGACGGGTGAGCACCATCATGTCATGGAGACACTTCATCAAGCAACCCATTGGATATTAAATTATTTATAGCCATGATTCAAAATTGATGTTTCGATATTTATTTATTTATTCTTCATTTTATATATTGATATTGTTCAAAATATGACATCTCGCAAATTTGTCATATTTGTCAGTTACTGACTCTTAAGTCTTTATTTTTTTTAAATGGAAAAATGTTTAATTTGCCAACATTTTACCTAACACCCAGACAAAGACCTGTATGCACTTGTGGCGTTTGGTCCCTTTGTCTCTGAGCTGTATATACATCTTCCTTCATGGGGTTATGTGATATTGACTGTAGGGATGGAACAATGGCTTGACATGAAAAATGTAATTACATGCAGCAATAAAATCGTTAAACTTAAAATGTCTGTCACATTTTTAATGATCAACAACTACTGCTGCCCTAGTAAACTAGTATGCAACAGTCAACTTAGTGACCTAGCCATCACAATCTAGTCCTTATCGAAATCTCTCAGATCCTTCTGCTTGTCCATTTTTCCTGCTTCCAACTCATTGACTTCCAATACAGCCTGACAGGTGCTCCTGTAGTAAGATGATGAATGCTGTTTAATTTTATTAGGCTTTTTTGTGGTTGGTTTGTGAATATGTATGTTCTCTTTTCTTTTCAATTATTAAAAACAAGCAATTAAAAAAAAAGAACAAAACATGTTTAAATGTGACCATTTTGGATACTTATACTACTATGGAAGTTTCACTTGCTCCACTAAATGCTGTGCAGTATTGCTCTACTGAAGACATAAATGTCATCTTGCTACTTCTTCACGGAAGCAATGTGTTTCAGCATTATTGACCCTTGCATTTTTTGGTTTTCTCTGTATGTTTCTAATGCACTCCGTCTACCTCATAAATGATAATTATGTGCTATAATTTCTTGCAAAAGCTGATATTCCTTGAATCTTCCATCTCCAGATCTCTTGACCTTCGTCTCTTTAATTCTTTTTCTCCTTAGATAGCTTTTCTGTTTTTTTTTTTGTCTTGATCTTGTTATTTATACAAGTATTTCAAAGGACAGGTTTTTGTGCCTACCCTCTCCCCTCCTTTCTCTATAATGAGGGGGTGTGTTGGGTGAGTGGATGGTGCTGGAGGTGGTGGGGTGAGGCAATAAAGAAAGGCCATAAAGTAAACCATGCTGATGCACAATGGAGGGGGAAAAATGTTCTATGAGAATATTTATTTACTTTCACCGTTATCTGAAGCTTTTCTCTGATAAGTATGTAGTGTTTCACATTAAATCATTGTTTCATGACAATTTGTTTTGCATGGAAAATTAATCATCATTTAACATTCCTTTGACTACAGTTTATACAGCATTCAGCTGCTCACTCTGACCTCTCACTCCAGGACTTCCCCTCTCTCACTGACTTTAATGTCCTGCTGCTGACATACAAATCCCTTCATGCCCTATGCGCCCATTTCATTTGCAGAGTTTCTCCCCCTCCTCCTCTGGGCTTCTCTCTGTCCCCAAAACACCCTACTTCTGGTATGCACTACCCTACTCCATCTGTGCTGCCAGTGCTATCAACTCTTTTGAAGTTATGGTGAGGGACTACGCTATAAAACGACTTTGCCTTTTTAGAAAGTAAAACTAATCAGATCAGTGAGTATAGTTAATGTTGTTCATAGCATAGCTGTGATGATGTTCACAGAGCAATAAAAATACAAGAATGCCATTTATTTATTAGAATAAAAACACATTGAGGTTTACTAAAAGTACAGAGCAAAGTTAACAACCTTGTCTTCCTTTGTTCTGCATAGAAAAGCTGGTTTCCGTGGAGCTGAGCTGCGGCGCTGGACCCAGCCATGTAGTGTTGGAACCAGGTTTGCCCCTCTTGCTGGACTGCAATCTGGGGGCCAGTGATACACCCTTCAATGTCTCCTGGCTAAAGGATGGACAGCCACTACTTCCAGAGGGGAATGACTACCTTCAGTATTTGGTCAATGGATCCGTTCTCCTGATGCCAACGTCTAGGGATGGCCAGTCTCCCCATGGTGTGGCGGGGGCTTACAGCTGTGTGACTGGCAGCAGCCTTGGAGCGCTGATGAGCCGGACTGTGAATGTGCTCCTAGCAAGTAGGTATCCCTGGTTACTTTTAAGGGCTATGGTCAAGTTAGTTAAGATAGTTAAGTTTGCTGAAGACTCAGAATTTTCATTTGGTACATTGTGAGAGAATTGTGATCTCTGTGTCTGTACATTTTGTAGAAAGTTTGTTAATAGTTTACTTTTTCTTACCAGTAAGACTATTTTGATTTAAAAATATATTAGCCATAGTGTCTGTCACATCCTAGATATTCTAAAGACTGAAATCAGAGACAAGCAAAGATGCAGAAGTCGAGTTTCTTCTCAGACTGATTTAATGACACACTGCAGCGTGCTAAAAAAAGACTCTTGTGAAATTTTGCTCATTTATGCCAAGATTTACTTCCTTCCTGAGTATTAATTAGTGAATTGTAGTGACATCTGTTTCCAGTCTTTATTCTAAACCAACATGACCTATTGTAGCTTCAAAATCATCCTAATTATGTGACAGCACAGTCTCACAAAGGCATGCACATGTCTGACCACTTCTGACTATACCTGAGAAATGGTGAAATGATTACACAAGTGTTGTTGTTTGTCTGCGAGTGTTTGAATGGTCAACATGTTTAATGCTGCAGTATATTCAATAAAACAAAATAAGAATATTGGTATCCTTTATGCATCTGCTTGCTGTAGAATACATGGATACACATGTATATTGAAGAATAGCAACTGAATTTTTCTGTTTTATCAAGGGAATTTCTTTTGCATGGATGGGCATTGACTTGCTTCTCTTCGGCCTCAGATAGGAAGTAACAAGTGTCTTGGGATGAGGTATACTCTGCAACAGAGTAAATGAGGGGGAAAGGATGGAAATAAAAAAAGGAAGAAGAGAAATATGGGGGTATGAAAAATGAGAGTACAGGCTGTAGTTTTTAATCGCCCCTCCAAAGAGGCCTCTTTCTCTCACTCTCCTAAGTGGTAGTCTTTATTTAGCCATTAGCTTTGTATAAAATGAGACAGTATCCTCTGTGGATGCCCCTTCTTTTGTCAGCTGTCACATGCCTATTTATAAGGATCTCTTGTTTGACAGACAATGAGGACTAAAGGGAAGGGAGGGGGTATGTTGGATGAATGGTGGGAAGGCAGACAAGGCTGAAGAGAGTTTGTGATGATGGTGAAAGGAAAGGCTTCTGAGACCATTAAGAATGACCTTCAGTTTGCACGCATGTGTGTATAGGTGTGTGGTGTCTTTATTAAATTACTTGCGAGAGGCTATGAGATAGATGTGACCACTGGGAAGGAGGATGAAGCCGAAATGCCTCAGCACTAACATTGAGTGGATATTCTTAGATCTTACAGTACGGGCCTACATTGGTAGGAATGACACTGAAAAACTGACTGTAGCTGAGACTGCATCTGTGAAAAAACATTAAGAAAACCAGCTGCTTCGGCGTTCCTGCCGAAATATATGATGTGTGTTGTTAAGGCAGACACAGTAAAAGAGATTTCCTTCTCTGTACATACAAATCAATGTCACATACAAATCAGCCTCTAATTCTGTCTTCTTTAAATGACAGAGGCAGCATACTGAGTGCAAATCACATTTTTCAAATCCATTCACAGGTAAATTATGATGATGGTTAAAAAAGCTGCTTTTTGTCTTAATTTGAGCAATTAACCTTTCTTATTATGAGACTTCTGCGGGGAATGTCAATATTTTCTAACTCTAGCTTCTGCAACCCATTTCAAAAAACAGTTGATGTCTTAACAAGGAAAAAAAACACACACAATTTTATGTCTTGTTGCAGGCTTCAGTTGTGGATAATGTCTATGAATGTTTTTCGTATTTAGTATTTTTCCTGCCTGTAATTGCATGATTTTAAAAGGTGTCTTATCATAAGTCGACTCGGTATTAATGCAGACACCCCATGCCAATATGAGCAGTGAAAGAGAATGTGGAGAATAGCTTTTCAAAGCTCGATAAGAAATACTAGTTCAAAGACATCTAGCATTACAACAAGAACTCTACATTGAAAGGCTTCTACTTAATGAAAGTCATTGCAGAAATACTGTAAAGGGCTTCCTTTTGTCACTACTAGTGCAGTACCTGCTTTCAAAGGCATGTTAGAATCAGCAAAAGTAGATAACACCGTCATTTGAGTTTTCTTTGGAGCAAATAATGCTATCTAAACTTCAAAAGCGTCAAAGAGAAGTCTGACATCATCTCATCTCTGAGATCACATGTCAGGTGACCTATCTATGGCCATTTCATAGATGATGTTGCAGAACAGGAAAGCCCCAAACGACTTCAAACACAACACAGCACTTACTATTGTCCCTCAATGCACCCACCAAGTCTGAAGTGGATCAGATGGACAGCTGTTGCAACGGACAAAGAATACTCACACGTACAAATACACAGACTTCTTCATTTATCAGAGAGGTTGAAGGACATTTCTGCCTATTTGTTAAAACAGACAGAAATGCACATGTTTTACAGCAGCTATTGCAAATATCTGTTGAAGCAGGAAGGGTGGCATGCTTGTTGAGTTGTGGTAATCAGATTTAAAGTTGGGAAGCACACAGGTCACAGGTTGAATTATCTGGTTTCACAAGGGGAGGAGGAAAATACTGCAATCTGATAGCTCTGGGGCCAAAGGGTAGGGCAGGGATAGAGGGATGGACAAAGACAGAGTTGGGGTAAAATCACCAGCAGCAGTGACAAAAAAAAAAAAGCCAAGTACTGAGATGAGATAAATGAGAGTGAGAGAGCAAAGAAATGTGAGATTTTTTTTCTCTATTTTTACCACGCACATTGAGGGGTTAAAGTTTACATAGAGCAATGCCCAAGGATTTGCCTGAAAATGTTACTTATATAGAAAGACTTTGTTGCTAGGAAACAATTGGTCATATTTCGACCCTATGATTTGGTATACCACCTTTAGCTGGGAACGTTACAATGAAAAATTTCCCAGTGTGTCAGGACAAGTCCTTTCAGTGTTAACTCCGCAGCATCTGACTCTGTGATCTGTATATAACTGGATGGATCTGCCTTGGAATTTCATCACAGGTGTCAGGACACTCATGGAGCTCTGGGGAAAAAAGGCTAATATGAATATACTCTGACACAATGGACGTAGAAGCCCAGCAAGTCGCCATTGTTCGATCCCAGCATGAGTAAAGTGTCGTCTCTAAACACTCGTCTCCCCCCCCCTTGCATTAATGTTGAATGGCTAATGCACATTCGCTTATCAGCTGTTGTTCACCGCTCTGCAGAAACCCTCCTGTGCACACATACACTTGTGAACATGGCTGCATACAGTGCTTCAGAAATGTAATCATAAGCTGTCCGTGTGCAGGCATTAGAGAACAAGTAGCAGGGCACACCGGCACTTAAATTTACAAATGTACACACACCCACGCACGCTCATTGAGCGTGTCATCCTATCAGGCTGTCTGGCAGTGTTACAGGTTGTGTGTGTTTACATGAGAGAATCATGCTGTAATGGCTGGAAGTGGCAGAGGTTAATCATCAACGGCTCTTCCATGACTTGCTACGCAACAGTCAGTGTGAGATTTTCTGAAATGAATCAAATCCATTTTGCTACTATGACCAAGCATCTCTGTCAGCCTGTGTGTACTCATTGAGAAACTTTGTTCCCTCAGCACAGTGGGAAAACACAGATGGACAGTTTGTTGACATGACTAACAGTTGGAGTGATAGGGCCTAGGGTGATTTTGGATAGCCTGTCCAGTGTCTCCTCCTCAGCTTACAGTGGTTTGGAGAAAATCTTGTACAAAAAATCAGGATGGTGTGAGTTTACAAATCTTGAGCCTACCATGTGATTGGCTGCAGCTATGGCTATGGTTTAAGCTTAGTGATTTTGGTCATTTCTCTACATTTAGTTAGCAGACTTATGTTAACTTATGTTTCTCAACTGATACTGGAAAGGTTACAATGCTAAAATCCATCTAGTCTACTAAATAGTTTAATTTGGGTTTGTACGAAGACCTTTGTTATTCCTAGATAATTTAATGAATCTACTGAACACAACAATAGACCTGTCATGTCGAAATTTTGGGGTTTGAATTTAATTTCTTAATATTTATTAGATGGCCTGGCATTTGCCTTTCATGTGATAAGTAGCAGAAATTCTATTTTTAAATACACAGTGGAGGGGATAAATGTAGGACGTCTATCTTCAGAATATTTCAGAAAACTTTATTAATAGCTGCTGTTTCACACATTCACACATTTATGTTTGTGACACTTTTGGGTGATGTTTACATGTTTTGAGGCTGTGCAAATCCAGTTTGGCAATTAGTTCCACAAGGAGAAAGTGTTTTATGTAAACCAGAAAGACTGGCTGATTAGATGCCTCTGCTTATTTAACATTCAAAGAAACACATATGATATTATTATGATATTACAGTAAATTTTTACAGCCTATTATGTGGTTAATGTAATTACACACTGGATTTTCTAGCCATTTTATGTTTTGGGCATTTTTATTGTCCCTTGTGCTTATTTCTTTGTTTCTTACTTTTCTCCTCTTAGAGTTGCCTTCCCCGACTTCTTTCTCTGCACTTTCCTTTGATCCACCCCCACTCCCCTACTTCTCAGTCAGGGCTACAAACTAAGAGGCTGGGACAGCCAGTCTGTTTTGTTCTCTCTTCCAACAGCCTGTTGGGGTCAGAGGTTAGAGGCCCTCAGACGGTACTCACTGCTGCCCCCTGGTGCTCAGCTTTACATTCAGAGGGAAGCATTCCCGTGTCTGTGATTGTATAAAGACTGAAAACTGGAGTCCTGCCAAGAGTCGACCTGGACAGACAAATAGAGCCAAGCCTGATTAAGTCCCTAAATTTCTCCTAATCAGGATATTCAAGGGCATTTAAACGGCCTCAACAAGTCTTTAATCAAATTACAAAAATTAAAACAGCACCACTGAAAGCCCTACAATGGGTGTAATACAAACACTGGAAGTCTTAAATACAGACTGCAGAAGTGACATTCACGTACAATTCACATTCACTGGGTTGTCTGAACAAAGCTGTAAGTAGAATAAATGATGAGGTTAGTACTGTTTGTATTAAGTTACGACTTGAGCTATCAAGTGTGAGCTATCGAGTGTGTAGATCCCTTGCACTGGTTTTGCAGCCATGGATAAGTGCACTAGGTATGCTGAAGATATGCTGGAGAAATTGTGGACCATGGCCAGATGTAATACCAGGTGTGGGCAGACGCTTTGATCAATAACCCTCTGAACTATATCATTACTGTACCTGCAGGTCTGTCGAAGTTCCGTCTGGAGCCATCTCCACAAAAAGTGCCCACAGGAGGGGCTGCCCGCTTTGAATGCCAAATTGAAGGAATACCAACCCCTGTTATTACCTGGGAAAAAGATGAAGTAGCGATTCCTGAGGGAACAAGGTAACTATGGAGTTCTGCTTTGGCTTTTTATTGTATGTTAAATATTCCCAATGATCTGCATTTTGTATATGATTTCATATTGATTTACTCACTATAACTGTGTACAAGAGTGTTTGGATGTTGCCCTCCATTTGAATTCTTTGAGTTTGGATGTTGCTGCTAGTTACTAAAGACATGTCAGTCTTTTGTTCAAAACAAGAATGCGAATTTTGTTTGTCCCTGAATGTAGCTGCTTCAGTTTTTAATGGAAATGCAGAATGGTATGGTAATCATAAAGGAACAGCCACATCATGATAGCCACATCCTTGAACAGTCTCTCTCCCAGTTTTCTCACACATATATTCCCATTTAATGGATCACTTAACAATATCGACATTTCTCCTGACCCTGGAATTTGTTTCCAGCCTTATTACGTCAGGCAAAGTGTTAATGGCTGCTGTAGCCTTGCTTGACCCACAACCAGCTTGCTCCTCATAAGGTCTTATTGGTGGGACATGGCTCTTCCACCTCAGGCTCTAATAATGTCGTTAAACTAAAATCAACCAAAAAATGGTTCAAGCATCACTAGCTTTTCTCTTTCATAATATGTGTGTTTAATGTTATTTATCTATCCAAATTTTCTCATTATAAATGATGCTTTCTCTTATTACCGCTTTCTTTTTGGATCCTTTGTTTTCTGGTACCTCTTATTATTCTCCTTGTCTCCTCTTCTTATCTCCTTTACACTCGCCTGCTCTTTTATCCTTCATGAACAGACTACCGCTGGTCACATTATGGTCAGATTAATAGCCTATGATAACAGCTATAAGAGGTGGTGTGATGGCTTTATATTGCCTGGGTTCCACTGGTCTGGTTTGCCTGTCTGAAGTAATGACCTCTGTAGGGGAGGGAGAGGCAATGATATAAAATATGGGAAGTATTAACAGTGCAGAGAGATTCTGTATGCAAAACACATGTTACACATATTACAGTGTAGCCATTAAAACAGCCTTCATTTGGGGTATTTTGTGATACTATGAAAAGCTTACATCCCAAAGTTCTAGAATTGCAGTTATTTTGTGTTGTCTGACTCATCTCTAAAGTGGTTGTACACAAAGGTACTTTCTCCTGAACAAAGATGGTGTCTTATGGGGACTCAGGAGCAGCAACCTACAAAGCTGATCACCTGAATGCTTCATCCTATGGGGCACTAAGCCATTTATACTGTATAACCTTATCTTTCATTCTCTCTGCTATTCCTTCTAAATCCTTCTTTCTCTGTCATCTCTGTCTCTATTTTTATTGTGTGCAACAGATTCATTTCCCTTCCTAATGGGGTGCTCCAGATTCTGGAGGTGACCAAGGATGATGAGGGTGTCTACCGCTGTGTTGCATCCAATTCTGCCGGGAAGGACATCAGTCATGAAGCCAGACTCTCTGTCACCACAGGTAAGGCCTGTTGCAGTCCTTTATAGTGTTTGGATTGACAGGCAGGTACCACTGAGAACTCCTATCTTTCCATTCTTATGAGTTTTGGCTTAAAATTCATTGGATATATTTACAGCTAACAAAATGACACTTGAGAAGTTTTCATGTCATGTGAGTTTATAGCTGTAGTGAGTTTTAAAGCACATTTTGAATTATTATATTAATTATAATTATTTTTTTACATTTCTTTTTTCTGCCCAAAAGTCAATTTGATGTATTTAAAGTCTTCAGCTTACGCTTGTGTGAAATGGATATGCATATTGGGACATGATTGGCTTCTGACATGACAGGCTCAGAAATCATAATGGTACATCATGCTGATGTCTCAAGGTGATCACAGAGAAACTTGTCACCTTCAGCAGATGAATTAGCAAACAGCCTTCTAGTTTCAAACTGCACCAACATCAATCTGTAGAGTGAAGGTCACACATCCGAGTGATGCACTTTCTATGGCAGCAGCTTTACACTGTAATGGAATGCATTACAAGAAAGTACAGTGCATCTGTTGGTGTTGAAAATACATTTCTAAATGATATTTTTACTCTGATTATTTCAGGACTGTGGTCACTTTAAATCTAGGAACAGCTGATACTATACATATACAGTAAACCAACTAATGTCAGTGAATAGAGACTGCACATCATATAGCTCTGTGCATTAATTTTTTACACGATGTTTCCAACCTATTTTCGAACCATGATCTACTTTTAAAATTACCAATCTGCCAAGATATGTCAATCCAATCAGAGAGCCCTAACCAATACTGATTGCCTACCAACATGTTTAACATGCACACAGTAAATTTGAAAGCAGCACAGATACAGTTAAGTCTATAATATGTTTGACAAGAACAGCTTCACTTGAGTCATAATCATTATTTGATTGCAGAGAGTCCTCCATTTTCAGAGGCTCAAAATTAATGCGGACAAGCAATTTCATGGCCAGGTGTAGCCTGTTACTTTGTTATTTCATGAGAAATGAAGCAGTAATTCTAATATGAGGTCCAGAGAGATGTGCAAGTGAGGAACGCTATTGTAAAAACAAACAAAATCAACCTATCAGAAAGATTCTAAAAACTTTAGAGAGGCCGAATCAATGATCTGGAGGAATGCAAAGCCCAGTTCTGGTCTTTCAGACAAGAACTCAGTTTCACAATGAGTTGATATGAAACTGGATTCACAACAAGGTGCAAACTACTGATTACACTCAAGCACATAATGGCCAGATTAGACTTTGCCATAAAAAAACATCTTAAAGAGTCAAAACTATGGTTGGACAGAAAAAAAATAACCTGTGCCAGAATGATGGGAAAGGAAAAGTATGCAGAAGGAAAGGAGCAGCCAATGATCCGAAGCATACCGCAGGATCTGCCAAATATGTGGTAGGTAATGCTATAGCATGGGGATGCATGGCTGCCAGTGGAATTGGGTCATTAGTGTTTATTAATGATGTGACTGCTGAAGGAAGAAGTAGGATGAATTCTGAAGTGCACAGGGCTATACTCTCTGCTCAGATTAAGCCAAACTGATAGAACAGTGCTTCACAATGGATAATGACCCAAAGCATAATGCCAAAGCAACTCAGGGGTTTCTCCGTCATTAAATATGAGACTTAATGCAGAAAGACCCACAAATAAGCAGTAACTGAAGGTGGCTCCAGTAAAGGCCAAGCAGACCATCTCAAGTGAAGAAACACAGTATTTGGTGATGTTCATGTGTCGTAATCTTCAGGTGGTCGTTGACTGGAAAAGCTTTTAAAAAAAATCTTTTCGGTTTACAACGAAGCTATTTTGAGCCTCTGAAAATGGATAATTGCATAAAATTGTATAAAATGGCTGTAGTTCTGAAATAATTGAGGTCATTTTTTGAGTGGAGTGGTCAGTGCGCCCCAGGGTGGCTGTGGCTACAATGTAGCTTGCCATCACCAGTGTGTGAATGGGTGGATGACTGGTTGTGCTTTGGGGTCCTTAGGGACAAGTAAAGCGCTATTCAAATACAGGCCATTTACCATTAATGTTTTCTTAAATGCTTGTTCTCTAAGTTCTCTAAATGGAATGTAAATATATTTCTCTGTCTTACTTGAATCCCCGGAACTGAGAGGAGGCAACTACTCACTTGTAGTCTGGATAGGTGCTCTTCCATCATTGTGAAACTGCATGAGTTGATGATCTTCTTGGAAGATACAGCATATTTACACAAATGTGTTGATCAAAACCGATTTCAAATTCAAGGCACATCTTCTAAGGTTGGAATACTTTTTCTCTTGAAGTAGATTCTAGAACTTTCCATTAATACCAGCTGACCCGAGTGTTATTTTGCAGTGTGAGAATCTCATTCTCAGCAGAATTACCCAGTTAGAAGGGTGATACTGCTTTGCAGGTAATGCAACATCAGAACCTGCACCACTCTGAAAAGGCAAATAACTGTCTTCAAACCAACTAGGCTGGGTGCATAGTCAGTAAATTACTTCTTAGATTCAGGTAAAATGTTCTTAACTTGACTCTTCATATTATGTATTTTGTCCTGATATTAAAGCTACACAGGCAACAGCACTGCAGCCCACTTGAAATCAATTGTAGCTTGCTTTCAGATTTGTTTACTGAGCTGATCATGCTGATTACATATTTATCCTCACCCTGCCACTCTAACTTGAACTCACTGAGTAGGGCAATAAGATCTTGCAGGAACGCTATATTCGAAAGCAACTAGTATCTGCCTAGAAGTGCATATTACGCATGTGTTGAAAGATTAAGAATTCTTGGATTTAAGGCAAGAGCTCAGTTCTTGGCTAAATCATTGCCAAAAACTGACCTCTGCTCATCCATCTGACATGTACAGTAGTAGCTCCGTATGCCTCTTTCAACTTAACTCCAAGTGACGTTCAAAACAACCCTGTCGCTCCAACACAGCGTCTGGTATAATTCTGTTGAATTATACAACTCTAATCAAGGAAGTCTGGGGAAAAAAAACACTGTGATGTTTGTTGAAAAGAACATTACTGCACTGGCACAGTCTAATCAAAAAGCATGTTTAAATGTGAAGATAAATGCTGTTTTATTATTCTTGGGACTGTTTTATAATTCTTGTTTTTTGTTTTTTTGTTTTTTTGACTTTATCTTCATTATTTTCAGTAACTAATCTTCAGTGGGTCAAAGCAAAATGGTTGTTCTGAACTGATGTCTAAGACTAAGCTTTTGTGTATAATGTCAAGCACTTTAAGCTTATGTTGTGTATGAAATTGCATGCATTTGCCTTGCCTGACCTTCACAATACATTTTTTCCAGTATATACAGTAAAAAGAAGCTTTCATGCTGTGATCGTTTGCAGACTATAATATACTTCTATATGGCTCCTGGCATTGGTCTTGGTCTCCCAAGTGTCTGGCACTATGTTTTGTTCATAATGTCAGTCGCTGATCAAGGCTCATTCTCCCTATCTGATAAAACATATTGGAAGTTATTGAATAATTACAACAAAGTTTAAACTTAAATCACTGCTAATCTGTTGGGAAGTTTGTATGCTCCACAGCAAAAACTGTCAGAAGGCTACCCCATAATGTTGATTCTGTTCATCTGGAGGTAACGTTTTTAGTCCTTGAAAGATTTTTTCATTCATCCAAGTGACTTCTTCTGTCTCATCTGACTGCAGGCTTCCCCAACCTTTAAATTATTACATTTGCATAATGACTGAAACTAGCACCACTGAAGGTCAGGCACGGCACCATTGACTAAAACGTAGTCAGTGGTGCTAGTTTTGGTCAAATGTACTGTTAATAAGGTAACAGAAACTTGCAGACAGCTTAAAAGTGAGTCAAGAAGTCACTGTGATGAGTGATGAAACATTTCACCAACTGAAGATGATATGTCCAGATGAACAGAATCAATTTTCTCTCCTTACTGAGTAGGTAGGGATCATTTTGAAAATTTGCTGTAGAAATGAATGAATGCTCACATTTAAAATGACATAGATGCATAGATACTTTACTCCTGTGGCCTTCTGTCGCAGGAGGGGACTACTTAAGTCCTTATTGCAATTCATTACATGAAACAGATGTCAGGTCTAATGCCATCACTTAATTTGTTTTCACATCTATGAATAGAACAGTTCAACACCCATAATGGAGTTTTTACAGCTTGATATTGAGGTCATCACTTCATATACTTAATTCACATAGAGGATAGAGGACATTTAGCTGCTTTAAACCAACAATTTCTAGTTTCCTCTATTTTCTTTACAGTCTTTATTTTATTATTTTTTTTACCGCACCCACACAGGCCCTATATGAAGGTACACCATCCAGTGCAGTCCTTACAAAAGCAATATGACCCACTTAAGCTTTAAGCATAACCAAGGCATAACCTTGTAGTCCTGATTATTAATTTATAATGTGTTTGCAGAATGGCAGGCATCTGTTCTGAACATTACCATTATGAGCAGCTGATGAGTGAGTGAGTGAGTGAGTGAGTGAGTGAGTGAGTGAGTGGAAAGGCCAACTCACATCAGATGTACCTTAGCAAAAACATTGAAGCAATTTGTGTCTCTTCAACCCATAGACAATACACTTTGAATAATAACGTAAAGGTCTGTTAAGGTGAAGATGGGTATATCTTAGGTCTGTGAGTTTAACCATCCTATTGCCTGACCCATTTACTGTGTGTTCTCCTTTTTCTTTGGATAGTAAGTCTCTTTATCGTTTACAAACCCAATTCCTAACAAGTTTGGGTGTTGTATAAAATGTAAATAAAAGAACAGAATGCAATGATTTACAAATTTTATAAAGCCATATTTTATTCACATAATAATGTAGAAAACACATTAAATGCTTAAACTGAGAGTATGTACCATTTAAGAAAAAAAAATATATATATAATTTTTTTTTCTTTTTTTTTTTCAATCTCATTTTGAATTTAAAGAGAGCAACACATGTCAAAAAAGTTGGGAGAGGGTCATCTTTATCATTGTGTAGCATCTCCTCTTCTTTTAACCACAGCCCATAAACATCTGGTAACTGAGGAGACCAGTTACTGGACTTCTGGGAGAGGAATGTGGTTTATTATTGTCTGATTATGTTGCTATAAAAACCACACCTTTCAGCACAGATGGTGCCTTTCTACATGTGCAAACTTCCAGTTCCTTTGGCAGTGATGCACCATCATGCCAGCAGACATGCAGGCTTCTGAACAGAGCATTGATAAGATGCTGGATTGTCACTCTCCTCTAGTTTAGAACATGTGGGTGTGAGGCCATAACAGAACCATGTCTGTTTTTAATGGAATGCCCCCTCAGGGCCCGAAGATCATGGGCAACCAGTATTCCTTTTTTGCCTCGTCCTAGATATTTCATCAGATTCTTTTTATGATGATATTATATGCTGTAAATAATAAGGCATGAGTCTTAAGAATTTTACCCTGAGAACCATAATTCTGAAATTGTTCCATAATTCATAGAAAGATTTTCGCAGATTGCTGAATGTCTGCCATCTTTAGTTCTGGGAGAATTTTCCTCTCCCAAGATGTTCTTTTTATACCCAATTGCATTACCGATCTGTTGCAAAGCAAATGAGCTATTCAAATATATTTCATAAAGTAAGAAACTGCCTCTGTTTTATCATTCAATATGTTTTTATGTGCTTTTGGGAATTAAATGCGGGTTTATGAGATTTGCGCCCAACCTTTTCAGAAATTGGTTTGTAGAAGCATCACTTATGTTCTCCCCTCAGTCAAGCATTCTGTGTAGGCTTGATTTCTGGTGTATGTCCAAAATCTGTTAGTGAAGGTTCACATTGCTCCATGTAAATAATAACATTCCAGTGTCCATCCTACCAAATGCTTAATGTCAAACACTTTCTGGTCATGTCTACATCCACCATTTTAATGAGTCTGGAGGACTCAAATGTTTCAATGCAAGCCTCTAAAGGTTGATTCTGTTCATCTGGACGTAGCATTTTCAGTGGGAGAAACATCCAGATGAACAGAATCAACCTTTGGAGATTTACTTACCTGGATGATTGAGAATGCATCAAGACGTTTCAATGCAAGCTGTATGAATTTCTCTGAATACAGCTTCAAACCTCTCTGCAGTTTAGCCTGAAGGCAGGGTAGGATTTAAATGAAATACAGAACACAATTTTTCTAAATACTTGATAATGATTTTATTTGTATATATGCAAATCTGACTGATGCAAAACTGCTGTGACAGCTACTTGGTTTAAAAAGTGTGTATTTGAATTGCTAACAGAGCTGTAAATCTTGGCAGCAACCCTGAAGAGCGAGATCAGGATCAATGGGTTCACCACTGTCTAATGTGATATTTACTGGTCCAGACTGCCAAAGCTTACATTTCTTTCGCTGACATAGGCTCGACCGAAGCCCTGAACAGAGTTGTGATTGTGGCACCACCTCAGAATGCTTCAGTTGTGCTTGGACATCCTGCCGTGATGGAGTGTATGGCTCAAGGCCAGCCGAAACCACTGGTGTCCTGGAGCAGACAAGGTAATACTGGCAAATTATCTTACACTTTTCTCTCTGTGCCTCTTAGCCTATTGTTTTTGTACTCTACTGCATCTGTCTGTCATTATCAGTGCCTCACTCGCCGTTTATCTGCCAAACACACGCAAAGAACAAACATCAGCAAGTGAGGATCAGATTTGCAGTAGCTGCAGGTGTAAAGTTGATATTAGCTGTCTCTTGTCAACTGCTTTATCCTGCATTGAGTCATGCTTTACATAAGGTGATTTGTCACATCAATTCATTCGCACCTCCACCATTTGTCCACACCCACCCATACACACACATGAAATGTTAATGGGGAAAAAATCCTTTCACATCCTGTGACTCAGCAACATTTGAATTTGCAAAGAATCATTGTTAGAATCAATTCTTAGAAGACTATATATGCATTGGTCATTCTGGTTATCATTTGCAACGTGGCCATTGGAGCTTAAATACTGACCATTTCTTTTTCACCTCGTATTTTTTAGTTGGTGGCCATAAATCCTCCTCAAAATGGCGGACAAAGTAAATAAGGGTCTATATAGTGAATAGGGAATGATTTCACACAGAGCCTAGGAGTGTGCCAATGCAGAGAGCTCAGTGATCCCAGACTGAAAAGTCACAGAGCCACCTGTTGGTCAGTTTTTGTGATTACAGGTCAAATCCCTCCATGCTCAAAGCAACATCTCTGTCTTTTGTGCTGTTTCTCAGGCAACTGAAAGCCTGCGAAATGAGCTAAATTTTTCTCAAGGCCAGTGTCCTTTTTCTCCCATCAGCACGATCTCCTTTGTTCTCTCTTGCTTTCTTCTTTGATCAGACGGAAAGCCCATGTCTACTGATGTGGTCGTCCTTGCAACAAACCTGGTGATTAGAGACACAAGGCGTCACCATGCTGGTGTTTATGTCTGCCGAGCCAACAAGCCCAGGACCAGAGAGTTTGTCATTGCTGCTGCTGAGCTGCAAGTACCCGGTAGGAGTTGTGTTATGTTCTCTATATTAAGATTAAAGCTTTTTCATGGAGACACCAATGTCAAAAGGTTGGTTCTCAATTTAAGGCATTTCTGAAGGAGCACTGGCTTTCACATAGACCTCTGTTCATTAATCAGGAGGAGGAGAAAGAAAATAAGGAATCATACATAAACCACAGTCTCTTAAATCTTCAATAAATATAACACTCTCCGTTATGGAATTGTTCGTCTAACTGCTAATGTTAATGTCAAAGAGCTCTTTTAAAAAGATGGGCATGCCTAGCTGGTGTCTGTTAAATTAGATGAATTAATATATTATATTAAAGATGGACTATTAAAAACCAAAAACCAAAACTAGCAAGCTCATTTTGATTTTAAATTGAAAATGTGTTTTACTTAGCAATTTTAACTTTGGCTTGAAACATTTAACATAAATGTGTCTGGCCTTCTCACTTGCTGGTGAATATCTATAAACTGACATTCGGTTTGATTTTTGGTACAGGAAGTTCTTCACTCTCTGGTTCATGCTTCTTCTCATTTTTTGACAATAATTAAGTAGTTATTATTAATATTATTATTATTATTACTAATAGTAGTTGTAGTAGTAGTAGGATTAGCAGTATACTGTTTTGTAAGACATGTCATTCACAATGCAAGTAAAGGAGGCAAAAAGACTTCTGCATTGCATATTGGGAGGTGTAGGCTAAAACTTAGAGTTGTGATAGCTTCATGTTACTTTAAAAAACATGTCTATAATAAAACTGAAAGATGCACTTCTTGCAAATTCCATGCACCTACTGTTATTAGTTTTCTCAAAAATGTTTTATTAGATGTTTTCTCTTCTTTTTCTAAGGGTCCACATTAAAATCTCATTATCATGAAAAAAGTACAAGCGCTAGGTCCCTCCAGTTTTTTCATGGTGAAGATCTGGTACTCTGGCTCTATGAATTTTCATTAAAGTATGCTTTTCCTCAAGTATGACAACATGTACCAAATCCAAATGAGCATTTTTAGAGAAAGCCTCTTAAGGAAACAAGGCTATAAAAATGCCTACAAGCCTACCTACATCTGTTGAAATACTTGACAGTAGGGACCTGAAATGTTCCATAGTTCCTATTAACCCACTTAATCCCAAATTTTTCCTTGCAAAATAAGTGCATGCATTTTACATGCACTTTACATGCACTACACACAATATGTGCAATTGTAATAGGGGGGTTAAAACGGCAACAATTGTCGCCGGTGGGATTAAAAGGGTTACGAAGTGTATCTTTCAATTTTTTCAGGCAAAGCTGAGGTGTTCAGATGGTAGCCACTTCATGAACTGACATGGAATGACCTCAGACTTTTTCTTCTAATTCTCCAGCCCCCCCAGTGATTCTTCAGGGCCCAGAGACAGTGTCCCTCTCCCGGGGAAACACAGCCAGGTTTTTGTGTAACAGCTCTGGAGAACCTCCTCCAGTGTTGCACTGGTTGAAGAATGGCCAGCCTATAAAGTCATTCAGACGAGTAAAGACCCAAAGCCCCGGAGTCCTGCTAATTAACCAGCTGGCTCTGGAAGATGCAGGCTACTACCAGTGCATAGCAGAGAACTGGCTTGGCACAGCCTGTGCGACTGCCAGGCTGACGGTCATTGTGAGGGAAGGTCTGCCCAGCCCTCCTCGCCACCTTTCTGCTACACCATACTCCAGCACAACTGCCCTGCTCAGCTGGGAGAAACCTGAGTACAACTCAGATCAAATCATTGGCTACTCGGTGCACTGCCACAGCACTGCAGGTCTGTCTTTGTGTCACAAATCTGTGTATGTGAGGCCACATGGCAAGCATGCTTACATTTGATTTGAACGTTTTCAACTTTCAGGCTCTGATAACGGGGAATATGAATTTGCAATGAACAATGACACCACTGAATATCTCTTCAGAGAGCTTCTGCCCCATACTACCTACACATTATTTGTGGTGGCTTACTCTCCCATGGGTGCTAGCAGCCCGTCTCTGCCTATCACTGTAGAGATGCTGGAGGATGGTGAGTAATCACACTGATATACAGATAAAATAGAGCTGCAAAGGTATAGTAAGAACAGCCTGAGTTGCTTCAGTCACTCAAAGAAGATATATTATAAGCTTGTCAACCTTGCAACTACTCAGGACATTTAAGCGCTCATGAGTCATTACTATTGTTGCACGCGTCAGATTCCATTCAGTCTTTTAAATCACGTTTAAAAACGTATTTGTTTGATCTGGCATTTAAGGCGAATTAGGGTAATTTACATCTGGCTCTGTATTTAGATTATGTAATTATCTTATATTTTATATATTTGTAATTTATATTTTATTGTGATTTTATTTGTACTGCGATTTTACTGGAAAGCACTTTGGTGTACTTTGGTCTTAAAAATGTGCTATATAAATAAATTTTGATTGATTGATTGATTGATTGACTATTAGTGGTATCACTGAAAAAGATGTAGTATGTAAACTCAATTGAGCATTTTCCTTTCAACTGTTATTCAAAGTGCAATTCAAATTTCCATACCATTGCCACATAAATGCAGTACACATTTAATTAAACATTAAAAAAAATCTTGTGATGCTTAAAGTTTGACAAAATATGAATTGGACAACTTGTGTTTTTCTTCTGTCCAGTAACCATGCACATCTATAGCATAGGTTTCTTATATGTGTCAGAAATCTCACTTGATTCTTTTTTTCCTTCTTGAAGTGCCAAGTGCCCCTCCTCAGCTGTATATAGCTAGCACTTCCCGCACAGACGTCAAGGTGAAGTGGCATCCGTTGTCCTCAGAGCAGAGTCGTGGAGTTGTTACCCACTACCGCATTGAGTACAGCATTTTAGATCAGCGTAAGTGTCCTAACATAAGCTGCACAGAGAAAACAAGAAATACTAGCAGCTGACTCGTCGCACCTGTTGCCCAATAGCACTTTGGTTAATGTTCTTACATTTCTGTTGCTTTCTTGTTTGCCACTTTAATGACTTTTAATATAATACCTTTTTGTTTCTCAATACTTTTCATTTTCCATTGATTTATACATTAAAGTTTCTTTAGGTTGCATTTACTCAGTTCTTGAATGACAGTGCAAGTTGCCAAAACAAAATGCGAAAACCTTTGACGCATCTCTTATTCTTTGTATGTTATTAATGTAAATTATTTTTAGTGTGTAAGTTATTAAATGCAGAATAGTTCAAATAATTATTAAAACAACTTAATAGGAGTAATGTTAATCATATTTATGAAAAATAGAGCCCACATTCCATAGAACATAAAGAGAACATTTACATTTTATATGTCTAACAGTCTGCTCATAGAAGAATATTTTTTAATCATCAAATATCTTTATCAGTCTTAAAAATCCTATAATAGTGGTGCTCTATTCATGGCTCACATCATTGGTATGTGTTCCCACAGCGGACTCTGTGTTTTCCATGGAGGTGGGGGGGAATGAGACACATTTTACACTGAGAGGGCTGCAACCCAGCCAGACTTACCTACTGAGAATAGCTGCTGGAACTGCCATTGGCTTTGGGGTTCCTTCCGAGTGGGTTCAGCACAAGACACCTCCCATTGATAGCGATGACAGCATGGGTAAGAAAGACATTAGATAATAGTTTGCTTAACAAACATAGTTTAAAGTGAAATGTTAAATATTTTCTACATGATTAAAATAAACTGAAATAAACTTCCCTAAAGTAAGGCAATAAACTGCATCTTTCTTCTTGAAGGCACAGTTCATCTTGAATTTCTTCTCTTACCAGTAGAACTCTTTATCCAGATTGTTCTGGTGCAATTTGAACTGGCTCACTATCAGTACAAAATGATGGGTTGATTTTCAGGGCAAACTGCCAGGATATCTTCATATTAACTACTTTTAACACCATCTTCAAATACAATATAAGTTATATCTAGTGTGCTAGCTCACCTACCAATGTGTTAGCTAACACTGAAGCTTTGCAAAGGACGATGCCATTAAATATTTATATCCTGTCATACTGTCACAAGCCTCTCATCACAGATAGATGCAAGCTTAATTCTGCACATTCTGACATCATTGGCAGGTTTAGTTCACCACAAAACCATTCTTGCACAAAATTGCTCACAACAAGGATGTTTTTTGGGTTTTTTTAGTTTTTTTTTTAGTTTGGTCATCATTTCATGAAAGAACCGAGGCTGCTGAATTTTTCAAGCTGAGCCATTTAATTCCATCATAATAGAGAGAGGACAGACATCTCAATACAGACAATAGCTCCAAAATCAAGTAAATCACACCTAAATAATCTAGATCAATGATGGGAAATTAATTTTCCAATGGAGCTAAATAAGAAACTGGGCCTGTGTTGGAGAGCCGCACCAATAAGCCATCAACAACAGTCCCAGATAGATAATATTAGATGCCTGAAAAATAATATTGGACTGAAAAATCCCTCTGTAACATGTCTCACAACATTAACAACTCTAAGTAATTAGATCCATGCATGGGCACACCCTTCACTCTCCTTTCTCCTGGTTTTGGAACTCACATAACTTCACACTATACTATAAAACACAGAATAGATGAACTGCCTACTGTACTCATGGGATATCAGGTAGCAGCACTATAAGCATCTTATGAAATTATAGCTGTCATGAAAGTCTGATGGTTCATTTAAATAATACATGTATCTGGAATTAATTCCTTTTTTTTTTCATTTTTCATTTTTTCAAGTGATCTTTGCTCCTAATGAGCTGAAAGTTAGAGCCAGTGTGAACACACTTAATGTCACATGGCAGCCCTCACCCAATCACACGTTGGTCTCTGGTTACAAGCTGTCCTGTCGAGAAGTCGAGGCTGAAGAGACGGCCAATGGGGAAAGGACGACACAGACACACACCATCAGGCTCCGTAAGAAGGCTAGATATCATCTCCTCACTGGGCTGGGTACGTTTTTGGAATGTTTGATTCAAGGCAGATGACTGCTGGGTTTTTTATTTACCCCTGTCCTTGGCAGAAAAGTAAAATGAAAAGTAAAAAACAAAAAACAAATTCAACATTTCTTTGAAAAATATCATTCACGTTAGAGCATTTGGCTACAGGTACCACCACAAATGCCCATTGTTGTTAGCATGCACCATCCTTAGAGATCTCTAGTTGTGCATAATAGGAATATCATTGTGTCTCCTTCTGTTCCTGTATATTGGTATCAGGCCCTGACCGACAGTTTGAGGTGAGGCTATGGGCATTCAATAAACAGACAGATGGAGCAGCTGCAGTGTGGAAGGGAAAGACAGAAAAGCCTCATGCACGTAAGCCTTCTTTTTGAATCTGTACATGCACAAATAAATGAATGAATGCAACACATTTATGTCTTGACCTTCATCACCTCTATGGTGTGATGAAAAAGAAAACAAAAATTACACTTTCCAAGAATCAAAGAAAGTAAAGCTCACTTCCATGTTAAAGCACCAACAACGCCTGGGCCACCACCTCCATTGCCCCCGAGCAATATCCAAGCCACAGCCAACAGCTCTACTTCCATCTGGCTGCGATGGGAGAAACCGCGGTTCAACAATGTACACATCATCGACTACACAGTGCGCTGCAGCCCAGCAGGAACCACCAACGCATCCATGGTTTCCTATTACACCAGGTCAGAATACCAGGCTACACATGTGAAATTCAATGATGTTTGCAATATGTAAGCCATATTGCACCTGAATGGCGCAAATCCTGATAAAGTCACTTTGACTAAGCCTATTTAAAAGTGGTCTTAGTAACTATAAAAAGGACTTTAATAAGAACTCTAATACTCAGATAAACATCTTTAGAAATAACGTATAACCTCAAGAGATGTAATATTGTTAGAATGAAATTGGCCCTAAGAATTACAGATCCCTGTGTTTTTTTGTACACTCTTGGTATTTGAACTGATTAACCCTCTCCCCTTGAAAACCGCTTTAAAAACACCTGTTTGCTTGCTTTCTTTTCTAAGAGCAGCTTGGATTCATTTCTTAAAAGAAACTGTTTTCTATTCACTAGCAGACAGTGTATTTTCATTATCAGTCTTCAGAGTATATAATTAAATGTCATATTAAAAATAATATGACATTTAATTCTAAAAGTTCTTAGATGTATTTCTACAAGTTTTCGTCTATATTGACATGATAGCAGCACATCGTTGCTGCAGATTTGTCAGGTGCACATGTGAGATGAGACTCTCTCATTCTATCACATATCAAAGGTTGTCTGTTGGTAACTATGAAGGCCATTTGAGTACAGCGAGCTTATGTTCAGGACCAGAATGATTTGAGCTTTGTGGCATGGCACGTTATCCTGCTGGAAGTAGCCATCGAAAGATGAGCACACTGAGGTCAATAATTGACAAACAGTATCTGCAACAATACTCGGGTAGACTATGAGATTGAAGCCATTATGCCTCCGCCAGGCTGAACTATCGACATTGTCAAACTATCTTTTTGTTTACTTCAGATTTTGACCCTACCATCTTCTGTTGCAGCAGAAATAAAAACTCATCACACCAGACAATAGATGTCCAATCTTCTATTGTCCAATTTTGGTGAGACTGTGCAAATTATATCCTCAGTTTCCTCTTCTTAGGCAGGAGTGACACCTGGTGTGGTCTTCTGCTGTTGTAGCAGAAGACCACTGTCATTTAAGACGGCACATGTGCGTTTTTCCATGTGATTTCGACATAACCTATACTACTACCCATTCAGGACTCTCATCTTTGTATATTCCAGCTCTGCACAAGAGATTTTGCTTGGGGCACTGAAACCCTTCACTCGCTATGAGCTGGCAGTGCAGTCTAATGGAGCAAATGTGGTAGGACCCTTTAGCGGCACTGTGGAAGAGTCCACTCTCACTGACCGTAAGTTTTCAGCTTCAACCTGGATATTTCAGAGTTGGTTTTCTGTATGCTGTTGATGAAAAAAAAACAAGCACTAAATCTACTGTAGATGGTTCTTGACACATATTTGGTTCAAGAACTCATATTAAATATGCACTTCAAGTGAATCCTCCAGCCATCAGGTCTTCTTTCATGTATGTGAAGCAGAGAAATGAAAAATCCTTTCTTTCATATTGTTTGCGGTCCACTTGAGTAAGTCACTTAACCATAACATCTCATGAAGAACTACTCTGAGCCAAAAGAGAAAATGTGCTTTTAAATGCATATCAATGTGTGGGACCCTGTTTCCTGCAGAAATAGAGAGTACATGACAAGGAAACTACAATATTTCTTTCTTTCTTTTAAGTGGGCAAATAAAAAAAAGGAATTGTGTATATTTTAAGCCCTCCGTAATAAATTCATCTCAAAATAGAGTTATAAAATCTCCTTCCTACCCTTTAACAGGTGGCAGACGAAGTTCACTCTCATTCATTTCTAAGGTTTTACACATGAGAGCAGAATTTAAAACAAAAATCTAGCCCTTTAAAATGATTTAAACACAACCTCAGATGAACAACACATGACATACTACATGATGTCAGCCAAAATGCAGAAGCAGTGTATGATAAACTAAGTACACTCCATGGTTCAGTAACGTTTAAAACCACCTTTAGCAACAATAAATTCAAGTAACTTGAAGTAATTATTTACTGTTTAAACTAATCAGTCTCTCACATTGTTGCGGAGGAATTTTGGCCCACTCTTCTTTACACTGTTGCTTCAGTTCTTTAAGGTTTGTGAGAATATATTTATGCACGGCTTAAGGTCTTGCCACAGCATTTCAATCTGATAGAGGTCATGACTTTAACAGAAACTTGCTGCACCTTATGTTTTTGCAATCCTGTTGTAGATTTGCAGATTGACCTGTGATGTCCCTTTTCAGCCAGGTTTTAGCTGGCAGACGGCCTAACATTTGACAAAGGTTTTGTAAAGATATGCTCGGTTTGGTGTTCTATAGATATAATGGTGTGCATTATTTGCTGTGCATAAACAGAAATCTGTTCATATTTTTCTTTTACCCTTTTTGGACATTATTTACTGTTTGCTACAGCAGCAAAAGTCAAGAAATATTCAGAATTACCTCTAAATAATAATAATTAAAAAATTGCATCTAAAGAAAATAACATAATGAAAATGTGCAAGATTTAACCTTTTGATTTAAACATATTCCAAAAGGCACTATCTTAGTAGGAAACTACTAAAACCCCTGCTTTTATACTTACACTTGCTGACTGATCATCAGTAGCAACCAGGTGCTGCTAATCAAGTGTGTTTGATTAGCAGCAAGGGTGCACCTCACACACTGCTTCTGCTAGCAAACCTATACAAACAAACATACATACCCTACGATCATTATTGTTTGATGCCGATATGTTATATTGTGCCATAATATTATATATTATGACATTTCATTTAGTGTTTAATTGAGCCTTCAAATGTACAAATACGTACGATTGCAGGATTTGTTTAAAATATTTGTATATAACATGTCCTAGGGAAGGCTTATGCAAAGTTTCATCAAGACTGATCCACCTATCTTGGAGGAGATGGGGAATATACAAACATGCATGCATATATGCTCCGATCATTATAGCATAATGATGATATTGCCTTGGTGTATTATGTTACGTGTTGTCGTTCATCTTTCAGGTCATGTTTAAATAATTTTAGAACCTGCTAAGGACCAGATGGTTTTTTTTCTGTGTCCTGATAAACAAAAACACAGAACTGAAAAATAGTGCACTTTTTTCATATGACTGTACCAACACACCCCTTTATAAAAGTTGAGCTTTTTGTTGGATTAACTTATGATTATTATGCCAGTTTTATTAAATTGTGTCAATGTTCTTCTCCAGCTAGCAAGGTAATTGTATGCAGTTCATCCTCAGATGGTGCAGCTTATGGGTATGAAGGTGTGCGCTTGTGGATGCAAGTGAGTGTGTGCTCATTCATGTAAAAATCAGCATGTTGGCTGGCTAGTGGTTTGCAAACATAGAAATAAGCAGGCGGTGATAATGACTGACAGCTCTAATAAAACACCCAAGTGTAGTAGTAGCTCTCACTCTGGCCAACAACTTCTCTCCCAGATGTGAGTGATAAGTGCTGAGTGGGCCACTTTTAATAATAACATTGACACCAGTAACCCCATCATGCTCTCCACTACTGTGTGTGATCACCTGGGCCCCTTGTCCTTTCTCCTATTGCCCTGCACGTCCCTCTCTCCTGTACCCAGGTGGTAGGGACATGAGGACACCGATGGTTGTCACACAAATATCAAATCCCCCACAATGACAATATACATTCTCCAGCTGTGAGGCCTCATTTCTGGGCTCTAATTACTGACCTGACCCTCCCTTCCCCTCCAGGGCCTTCCACACCTCCCGAGGAGCTGCAGCTGACTACGCTGGACTCCTCGTCGGTGCTGGTGAGCTGGCACCCTCCACTGGAGCCTAATGGTATCATCATCAGCTACTGGATTTTGTACAGTGGCAACCTCAGTGAGCCAGAGCATTTATGGAAGAACGTCTCCCAGGATGGTGGGTGTTTCTTTTCATGACACATAAACAGCATTAAATGTATATTTTATTTTTATATTTACAGTAATATTTGCTCTCTCTATGAGAGAACACATTATTTTGCCTTTTTTAAGATTTGTTTTCTCTCTCACAGGGAGTATTACCAGTGTAGAGGTCCAGGGATTGGCCAGTGGCACTAGATATTTTTTTAAGGTGGGGGCATCTACTGAGGTGGGGCCAGGGCCTTACTCACCTATAAAGGAAGTTCACACAAGCCATCAAGGTATGTGTCAAGCAGAGGTTATATGGGTTATATAAAACTGCAGTTTTGCAAACCATGAAAATGCATTATTTTCATGGTACTGTAAAAGATTTAATGTCGTTTTATATAGTCCTGTGGGAAAGCAGAAGTTACCGGTTTCCTCTGTTTTGTTTTCTAATCTTTCTCGCTGTGTTACAAGCACACATACACTCTTAATGATAGTCTCACACTTCCTGTATATGCACATAGTCCTTCTAATTAAAATAAGTAATTTGTCTCAGCTGGCAGAGAAAGACTAGCTTTCCATAAGCTTGTTATTTCTCTTCTCCTAGTCTGCATCTTAAATATATTAAAATGTCAGATATCAAAGGGTGGCTTCATCAGTGACCCCAGGGTTAATTTTCAATTACTGCTTTGTGTACATAACAGAATTTGCTATGAATGTACTTTCTTTACTCTCATGTCAATTTGTGATTAGGCTTGCAGTCTCACTACATACTTTTTAATTCCATCAGTCAGCGTTTTAGCTTTCGTAATTATTAAATGCCCTGCTTTTCTTTAAACACAGAGCCATTAACTTCCCCAAGAACTATTAAGGATTAAAGCACGAGTTAGGAGTTATGCTGAGGACATGGTATCTGGAATATTTTTATCAGTGCTAGAAGCAGCAAAATGCTTTTTTGTTTTGTTTTTTTCTTTTCAGGCAATTGTCCTAATAAAGAAAGGTAGAGTAACAGTTTTTTTTGTTCATATGGGCTTTAATAGTGTTTGCAAATAGCAGTGGAAGTGGGACTCAGGTAGCTAGTCGGCTGGGAAAGAGAACTCCTGCCATCTGTTTCCTCTCCTCTTCTAATCTAAAGTGCCAAAAACACGCAGCATAAATTCATTTTAATGAAGGTCTGCTCTTAAATGTTGCCCATCGCTTTGCTGCTATAAGCTTGACTTACCTGAAGAAATCAGTGCATTTTAGCAGGCCTTATATAACAGACCTGCACAAGTTTTACAAATAATAGTATTTTTGTACAATTCATGAATCTCAGGTAGCAGATCAAATATCAAAAGTTATAGTCAGTATATCTGGAAGAGCAAAAAAGCCCTGTTGTTTATACTAATAGATTTTTTTTCTATTTCCATGTTATCTCAATTTTTAACAGAGCTGGACATCCATGCAGTGACAGGCATTATAGTGGGTGTGTGCCTAGGACTGATATGCATCCTCCTTTGCATGTGTTTCAGCTTTCGTAACAGCAAATCCAGGTATGATTACTCTAGAGTTTTAGCACTCATACAGTGGCTTACTTGTTTTACTGCTTATGAACAAAAGGACACGTAAAATAGAATGTATCTGTGTGTTAATGTTTGCTCTAAATAGGGAGCTATCTGGGGTTCTGGACTCTACAGCTGTGATATCTCAGTATAAGAGAGGAGGCTGCCCCATTCCCTCCAACATACCAGAGTGCAGCAACAGCTATGAGTTGGAGACATTGATGCCAGCAGGTAGCCAAGAGTCTGGTCAACCGCCAGCAGAGGCCCCAGAAGAGCAGAGTCTGATGGCAAGTGATAATCCATTGAATGGGGAAGGTGATGCCCTTGCACCTGAACCCAAGGTCTACATCTTCAAGGGGAAAGTTTATTTTTAGATGGGCATTGGATATTTTCTCTCTATGTGTTGTATATATAGAAACTTTCCCCTTTTTTCATTTTTTTTCTTTATAACTCTCACATTTTGTTGAGGGAAAATACTGATTCTGGTGTTTCAACTATGTTGTTCATTTTATAGGCTGCCTGGAACGGCTCTGTAAGCCATAACTGGGCCAACAGAATCACAAGATACAAAGACACCCTAATAGAAGATTCTCCAACACTCGTGAATGGAGCTCTCAACATGCTAATCACTGATAATGGCATGGTAATTTATTGAACAAAATATGACTTACATTGTATATAAGGCAACAACTGTTCTCTCAAAGACTTTCTCCAACTGTATTTCTAATTTACAGTTTAGTAAACCCAGCCGCACATCACATGTTGCTAAATCTTTCATGCTTACACCCTATTAAACTTTTAAATCAACGAATAATACATTTCAGAATGAGGTTAACAAAATTTGTAACTGGTGATTGATTTTACCACCTGAAATCATTATTTTCACTGCCAGATGCTATCATAAACATCAGGCTAATTAAGCTAAATTTAGCTGCGACAATTGACTTTTTAATGCATCCAGTCTCTAAATGAGGACTTTAATGTGCATTGGATGGCTTTAAACAGTAGATAATGTTGTTTTTATAAAGTAAAATATTGTTTTCAAAGACTATGTCCCAAGTTGCACATCACCAGGGCAGCATATTCACCTCTTTGAGCTATAAAAAAAGAGGGGAAAAAAGCATATTTTTTGCATTTAATCTCAGCGCTAGTTAATTCCAACATTAATAATTTGTTTATTAAATGTAGTTAGTTAAGTACTTTGTTTTTAGCTGATGAAGCTAGTTAGCTGGGTATGCTAAGAAAAGTAACATCCTACATTAGCACAGGCATTGTGGGTAAATGAACAAATGAAGAACTGTCAGAGAATTCATTTGTTCGGGGTGATAAACTAATAAAAAGAAAATCTCATGTAACAGTGACACTGTTTCATTGCAGGAAGAAGATAATTTGAGTACATCCATGTGCAGTAACCAGGTTGAGGCAGAAGTCATTGTTCATTCTGAGCTTTTGGACACAGGGAGGGAGAAAGAAGAGGAGGGCTATCAAAACACAGATTCTAACACCACCTTGGGACCCTCATTGTCAGAGGAAAAGTATTCCTCTTTGAGCCAGCCGAGTTCGCAAGAAGAAGAGGAACATCTAGAAAAACTGTCACTATCCCAAAGCTCCTCAAATCTTCCCTCAGTAAAGCTGGTGGCTACTTACAATGGGGAAATTGAAGATACAGGACACCAGCTGACTGCAGACACAGCACCACATCAGGAAATGGGTCTAACCAATGGTTTCCATTCTCCTAAGATTGTGCTGAGGTCAGAGCGTCTGGAAAATGGGGACTCTAGACACTGTCCATCTGCAGCAGGGAAAGCCATCTCTCCTGGCCTGTCCCCTTCCCCCTTTGTCAGCACCGGACTTGTCCACTCTACCTCAGCAGCACACAGTTATCTGTGCCCATAGCCTCTGCATGCAGGGCATCAACCCCATATGGATTTTCTTTTATGTACCCAGGAAAAAAAAACCCAAGGATTATTTTTATGCACCTCATTATTAGCTTTCTTTCTCTTCCTTGCAAAGTTTTATAGGTACTTTGAATCCATTGTTTCATACTTGTGTATATAGAGTAAACATATACGGTATATTTTTAGTGGTAGAGTACTGTATATGGGTATGCATTCTCTATCATTGCAACCACAGTTTCCTCTGGGTCTTTCCTATCCATAGGAAGGAAAAAGATTTAACCAAGCAGACGGACATGAATTGGAGAAGGTATTTCTCACTGTGTCGTAAATGGCTCTGTTCCACTCAGGAATGAGAAAAGGCCAGGAATTTTCCGTGAGTGAGTGCTTGGACAGGTTATCATCACTGATGAATGGATTGGAAGCACAGGGTCTCCCTGGGTTTGGTAGTGTGGATGCTACTTTAGTGTGGCACTTAGGAATAAGCCTTAAAGAGTATCTTCACACTCTGCAAGTGCAGAACACCTGTGCCTCTCTCCAGCCACCTGCTGTCTCAGGGTCCACAGCCACACACACACACACATACACACACATACAAACACACAGAAAGCTAAAAACCTCGCTAATTCCTCGATATTGCATGTAAAATTCAAACAGTCATGTGTAAACACACATTTAGATACATTTCATGACTGGAATGTGGGGGTCTTAGGTGCCTAATTATTCTAGGTGCATTTATAACCTCTGTATATTTCTAAATATTACATTGAGTCCAAGTACAAAAAATGTCAATTGGAAACATATGAAGTATACAGATGTGGAACGTGAAGTATTCTTTTCCAAAATGCCATATATCCCTGTGGTGTGATTTTGTAATCCAGGGACAATTGAAAAGTAAAACATGTTTTCTTTTGGTTTTTATATGTCATTTATGGAATTATAGTATTTAGATGTTTATTTTGGTATTGGTTTGTGTTGATGGGAGTACTAGAGGAGGTGTTACAACTGTACATCTGTAGTCCACTCTCCTTTCTTTAGCTCCTAAATGGGGATGCACCATTGTCCCTACTATTGTCAAGATACTGTGCCATTGTGTCAAGATACTTTTTTCCCCTCTGTAAATGTATTTTTAATATGAAATACTTGCCACAATTCAAAGTATATAGTGTATTTGACTTGATTCTGCCTGACTCAAAATGTCCACAACTCTTTGCATTGATTTTGACAGACATCAACAAGATCAGCTAGAAAGGAAGGAAAAAATATACAGTGCTTAACAAATTTATTAGTCAGCCAAAAGTGTGGTTTATGCCATTGCTGAACCTGACTAACAGTACTGATACCTACCCAAATCTTTTTTTTCTGTAACGGACAGTATGTACAATCTCTAATTGAAATCATATTTCTTATGTTAAATTATAAATATTGTTGTTAGCAATGAATTTTCAAATTTACTATTATACAAAAAAAACAAGCTGAAGAATAGTAAAGCCAAATTACAGTTATCTAGCCTTCATGAACACAAAAAAATAGTTTTAGTGGTTGGATGTTATAATATGCTTTATAAATTTCTGATTTCTCAGAGATGTTCAGTGAGCTGGTCGACATTTGGGTATAAAAATACAAAAATTATATATTTAGTTTTCAATGTGTATTTAACAGACTTCTAAAATATTTCTGTTTTCTTGTTTTTATGACAGGTCATCTAATAAATTTGTTCAGCACTATATGGGATCCATTTTTTAATGGGTTTTTTTTATCTTTGAAATTGTTCCTTTTATATTCAATCAGTCATTTTCAAAATTAAAACGTTCATATTACAAGCAGTGATTCAGCATCGGTTCAAGGAGGGTAGAGACTGGTGCATCCCTACTTCTTATCAACAGCACTACCTCATTTATTTTCAGGACGGTTTCCAGTGTGATTTAAGTAGTTTTATGTAACTAGCACCTTTTGAGATCTTATTCTTAACTTGTCTGATTTTACAGCATTTAATATTTGAAGGAATAATCGTCCTGCAGTGACTGTATGTGTTATTTCAAACTGGAAATTATGTCTCTTTAGTGCGTTGCAGCTTCCTCTCAGATTTCAAATAGATTGTGTCTGTCAGTGTAAAGTTACCCTTTCCTGCAACATTGCTCTACTGAAAAAAAAAATACATAACCCTATGGCTTTGATGTGATGCATCTGAAACTCATCCACCCAGTGGCATGTGGTTTCAGAACTATACTTCCAGTCAAAGTAGAACCAAATACAGGAACGTTCTACCAGTTTCTGTAATCCGGTCATTCAATCCAATGTTAGGGTTTTTATTGGGTTCTAATGATAAACAAAATGTTGGATTATGACTTTTTTGAATTTAAGTTGCCCTAAATATAAGGTAAAATTGTGAAAATACTTGAAGCAGGCTATCAAATTGGGTTTTTTTCTTGCCTGCTTCAGGTCACTAATGTATAATAAGAGTTCTGGCCTGGATACTTAGTGCATGATGACAAGGACGTGCGACACTCATTACTCATCAGACAAAGTAATTCATAGCTACAGATGGCTCAAGTCTTTGCATACCTTTTACAACTTACATTTTCAAAAGGCTTTATCAGGTGCTTCACTTCAAAAAGAGAGTTTTTAAAATGATAATACTGTTCTGGGGGGACTTTTCTTTTTTTTTTCTTTCTTTTTTTTTTCTGTAGATTCAACTCTAAAACAATAGCAGGTCCGCAGAGCTTGTGAGCAGTAATAATAATGTCATCTATCTCAAAATATAATCTTAGCATTGAGTCAAGCCCTGTTTATGATGTCTCATCTTCTCTCAGGTTGTTTTTCTAGCAGTGATAAAGGAGCTCAAATACTTCAGCAGCAGAAATGTAAATTGTTGTTTGTTGACATTAATGAAAAAAGCTCAGTGTGTTCAGTGTTCCTGCTAAAAATGCTTTCCTTGCCAAAATTTCTCAAAAAATTTTTTTGCCTTGACCTTTATCTACCCAACATCAAAGTATGACTGCCATTTATTTATTTATTTTTCACATACAATAGCAGTCATTTACAGACAGAAATGAATGTGTGGAAACCCTGTGTGAAACATTGATTGGAAATTAATTAAGAAAGAAAGTGATATTTGTTGCATCTGGATGATTCACTGCCAGTTACAGAAATTATTATTACACATCTTCAAAATGCCACATTAAAAAGGTCTGGCACTCAGTTTAAGGTTTGTCTAACCCACTTAAGTGGTCCATAGAAGGCAAATCAACCAAATGCTCACATGGTAAAAAATTGCTGCTGCACTATTGTGCACACAAGTCTAAACTGGTAAGCATGTTTTACATGTGACCATTTTCCAAACAGTGATTTCCAAGCAGGTTTCCTTTTGCTAGTAAAGTAGCATACCTGCTATGATATACAATTTAAAGGTTTAGTGAACAATGCAGCCACAGCTTTCTGACTCGTGCTTTAAGATTTGCCTTTTATAAAAGTTAAAGCAAAGCACCAACTTTTTTTAAATTTTATTTTACACGCGAAATTCACTGTTACTGATCTCTACTTAGCGCCTACTCTAAGTAGGTATCCTTAAAAGGCATGTATGTCCTGAATACTGGCAGAAACATTCTCAAAAGCATTCCAGTTTGATATCTTCAGCATACCTCTCTCAGTCCAAGTCAGCCATGATGAGCCATGCTCAGAAAAGAAGTACTAATTCACTCATAATGTGCAACTTCTGTTTGGATAAGCTTTGTGTTTGGATGGAAATCACTGAATCAAGGCAATGTTAGAAAATCACAGTGAAAACGTACAATGACAAAAAAAAATCTTATGAGCAAAGATTTAATGAAGCTCACAACTATCATTTTCATTTTCAAAACACTGCACTGAATGTAGGTGCTGTTCTTTCAGACTCTATTGTCACTGCACATAAAGTGTAGCCATAGAGATGGTATATTCTCTATACCAATGCACCATTTTTTGTCATGGACAATTTAAAACAATTGAAAATTAGTTAGTTTGTGCTTGGGAGTTAATCAAGTAAAGACACCATCAGATCCACCATGAAGGAATTTAATTTCATGACGTTGCAGTTGCCAAAATCTTAGGTAGACATAGTTTAATGCCCCCCCCCCCCCCCCCCCCCCCCCAACTGATATTTCACTTCTATCTGGTTGTTTCACCTATGTATTAAGTCTTGATGCAGTAGTGAATTATTATGGTGTGTGGAGGTGACAGAGGATATGAAATGGCGATTAGCATAACCCTGCCTGCAGCATAAATGATGTATACTCTCCTAATAGGAGCTCTGTTAACACTATTAGCCACTCTTTTGAGTATATGTATAAAACCTTGGTTTCTTTGTACACCTTTTTGTTGGCTAGAACAATCACATTTCTAAAGAAAAATTGACTCATTCTCTCATTTTGTAGAGAAGATAATTACTTTGATAATTATGTTGATTTCGTCTTCTTTTTGTAAGGGTTAATTAAAACACTATACCTCATGTTGGTAACTTCATTTGATTCTGATCAGTCTCTTGATACTGCACATTTTGTAAACAAGTAGAACATTAAAGGTAAGAATACTGTTGTTTTGTTAGCCAAGTGTTTTCACAGAGGATGGGACTTGTGATTCATTTTACCTCAGTGTGAGTTTTTACTCATTATAGTGACTTGGATTGTCTAGTCCTGCACTGAGGAGTTCAACACATGAGAGGAGGGATTAAAGGAAACCATTCAAATGTTGTTTATTATTTGGCAATATGAGTAATTACCAAGATTTTCTAAAAGTTTAAAGGCAAAAATCATAAAAAAGGAAAAAAAATGACTAAATCTGCTAAACTGTAAACTAAAGTATTTTTTTTCCTAGGGAGAAGGGCTAAAGAGAACCCCTCCTGAGGCAGGTTATACCTCTCAGTGCAGACAGATTTCTATAGAAATAAAAGTCTCTTCTCAACTCAGGTCTCCCATCTTTGCATAAAAGGATCATGCCTGCATATTCAATTCAGATACGTGTCATGTGTTGTCAAACAAAGCCTCATTTTGTCTTTTTGGGAATTAAATCAAGGAAAATCTTATGCACAGATGATACGTTGTTTTGTACAAATCACTCAGTGCATTTCTATCTCTAGCTTTTCTTTGTACGTTCTGGTGCTTTGTGGTGAGCTGCTTTGTCCAGTGATGTCACAATGTTGTACTTTTTTTGTGGTACATTATCTCTAGTTTTGTGTTTACCCACCCAGTTCTGCCTCTTTTATTATGTATGCACAGACTATAGTCATGTGCCACCAGCGATGCTCTGCAGCTACTCAGACACCTTTGTAATCATTGCGTGTCGAGCAAAATGTCATTAATCGCATATGCTAATGTAGAAGCAAATTGTAGGAGCACTTAATAGATTAGCATTTCATCTTTGGCCACGAGCAAATCTGGTCTGTCATCTTTACATTTCTAGAAGTGCAATTTTCTTAGTGTGTAAAACAAGAGATGGATTACTCAGTGTTAGTCATGGTGATGCTGGCCATGTGATAGATGCATTGCTATTTCAAAGGAATCAGTCACAGAATAGGTATTACTTGTGGTTTGTAGAAATATTTCCGCTGTGTTACCATATGTGAAAATGTCGAAACTCACAGCAACTGTGAGGACTTCTCTTCTGTAAATAAACATTTAAAAAAATACATATATAAACAACACTCAGTGTGATTCTGTGTCTATGCCAAATTGCATAAGGATTTTTTTTCCTATAACTTTTGTCAGTCAATTTTACTCTGTCTGATTTCTATTTCTGGCATTTGCATTCTGTAAAATGACTTTTAAGAAATTAGGGGAGCTCGCAGCATGTGAGCATGTGTTACACTCAGAGGTTAAAATTTATCCTATCTCCTAATGTTTGAGAGATGTAAAAAATAAGCTCAGCAGATGACTATGTGAATAAGGATGTAGCTAATTAACAATACTAAAATGTCTGTTCAGAACAAATGCATTAAAAAAACATCTACTTTTTTTATACTAGGTACAGTAGTACACTTATAACAGCAAAAGAAATCTGAAAGCAACACTTTCAAAGCTACTGCTACTGCCAATTTGTTTAGCTGACAGGACATATCCTTTTTTTTCCTTTTTTTTTAAAAGTCCCCTAAAGAGTTTTAACATTCAATAATTATGAGGTGCCGTAATAGAGTGGATTTTTAAAAAAATCTTGACATGAAGCAGGTGGCCCACCTGTAATTCTTTATGCTAATCTATCAAGAAACCTTTTGGATTTAGCTTAGTATTTAAATGCATAGTATGCAGTTTTAAGGATCTTCAATTAAACTAAGACATGTAAGACAATGCGATTCCAAATTTTAATGAAAAATGTAAAATTAACATAATGTAACACATTAAAATGGAGTTAAACTTATAGACATGTGTCTGTCATGTTGTGTGCTGTGGCAGGCAGAATGTAGGACTCAAACACAGGACTCAGAGACTGAAGGATTAACTTAAAGCAACAGCCTTTATTGCTGTGAGAACTTTCCACAAAATAAACTCACAAAAACAAACCAAAACCTTGAACATGGAAACTAGAATTAAACTAGACTCAAGAAACTAAGAAACATGAACTAGAATGAATCTAGAACACTAAGGGGACAAAACACAACACGGAGAGGGTACGAAACGACAGGGGAAAGACTGAGGACTAAGATACACAGGTAGGATCACGAGGGGATGGGGACCAGGAGGAAACACAGCTGGGACTAATCAGAAATAATGAGACGAGGGAAAGCAAAACTAGATACACTGATGTAGGACGAGGACCATCAAAATAAAACAGGAAACACACAGACCGAAACTCAGACTCAGGACACCCAAGCTTAGCACAGTAACTGGGGAGACATAGGGAACATAGCGACAAGGGTGACTAGACATGAAACATGGGATACAGTAAAAGCATAGAGTAGACAGAGACTAAACACAGGCTAAGATAACTACTAAGGGAGGAAAGACTACAATCACTAAGAACTAAAGAAAACCAAAACTATGAACAACAATAATCAAAAAATATAATTACAGAGTCAGAAAAACAAATACTGTTTGTTTCCCACAGATGCTCGATTGGATTGACTGAGATCTAGTCAATTTGGAGGCCAAGTCAGCCATCAGAGAATACCGATTCCATGAACCGGTATATGTCCAAGGAAGATCCACATGGATGTTTTCCCAGGAGAACATGGCCTGTAGCATCACACTGCCTCTGTCGGCTTGCCTTCTTGGCTAATTGAAGGCTGGGTAGTCCTGATCCACAACGATCCCCAGAAGGGACAAGTCCCATCCAACCAATCATCTCCCTTGGCACCACATGGAAGGTCCTGTTAGGCATCATAGCGGCTAAGATGAACAGGTACAAAGCTCAGTCCATCCCACAAATGAACAGTCAAAAATGCCACTGGGGAAACACACCAGCTACTGGTAGACTAAGGTAGTCCCACCACCTGGATTGACAACAAGACAGCCTATAGCTCAATACCTCACACATGGATCCTGGAATGCTTAAAACTATACAAGTGTGGACTGAATTTAGGAAGTCACCATCAAGTGTGGGATGTTTTCTTTCCACCCAGAGTGATTTTTATACTGAGAGTGAATTTTAAGGTATTCACTCTCAGTACATAGAGAAGTGTCATCAACCAAAACCAGCTTATGACCTATTGTATTAAATGCTCCACTTAGATCAAGTAAAACAACAAATGGCATTATCTATTGTAATATTTACAATATAAAATGTAACTATTGTCACCCATTTGTTTTTAGACTTCATATCACTGAGTTTGTCGTACAGGCTGCCACCTCCTTTTTTCATCTATTTTTTAGGCAGACATTTGGGCAAAAGGGTATATCTGGAGAGACATTGGCTCATACAAGCATCACTTAACTTACTTTAATAGTAGGATGCATTTATTATTCACTGTAATATTAAGGTGGGTGATAACTATTTCTAGTGAAAATTAGGCTCTGAACAAAATTGAATTACCGGAGAAACAGAGCTGACTATGGTAGAACAAATTAATGCGATAAAATGGCACGCACCTGTCAGTCATTTGGAAACTTATTTGATGGCATAGTGCAGCACTGTTATCCATCTGTACATGAGTAACAGCGCTGAAAAATACAAGGATCTCGCTATTGCCTGAGCCTAATTAAAGAAAAACCCAGTATATATATATATAAAAAAAAACATTTCCCTGAATCTATAGTTTACAAAGTGACAATTGGTCTCATAAAATAATATTGTTAATAAATTTAAGCCAGATTAGAACCAGATCAATTGCCCCACCCCATCAGAGACTCAGGAATTCGTATTGTTCTGATTTAAAGTTGCAATTTTTAGATTAGCCACTGGAGGGCAGTGTGGTCATTCCTGATAGTTCTTGAAAAGCAGTAAAGTGTGTGCCACTCCCATCACCATGGACTGCTTCCTGAGCACATATGCTGCTGTGACTTCATACCTGGTTTGGCTATTTATATATGCTATATATAATGCAAACATTATTGTGCGTTCCTACTGTTTGATTTTATCTTTATACATGGAGAAGAAGAAAAGGAAAAGAAGAAAAACTGGTTTTGGATACTGTACAAAAAGGTAGATATTTAAATAACCAAAGGTGGAGGAACTCTGTGTCTCTACATTTGCACATCTATCTGTGTGGATGGATAATGAGAGTGTGTTTGTGTGTGTGTGCACAGCAGAGAAAGAGTTAAACAATAAAAAGGCAAAGATGGAGGTGATAGAGATAATAGGGTGAGATGAGGGCACGAGAGTTAAGACAGGAGCACTGAGGCAACATCACGTGGCAGAATCCCCTGAAGGGTTAGATAAAAGCCTTCACTTAGTGACAGAGGGGTCTGGTCTCACTATCTCTCCAGCCACTCATCACTGCTAATCAGAGGGCTGGGTTCCTTTGCAGAGGTCTGAAAGGTGGGAAGGTTCAATTAAACATAGAGACACATATGAACACAATAGATCACACTGCCCTGTGAATAGGCAAACATACGTGGATGCATTTTCATTCTATGTTGTACTTATCAATGCAGCATATTGTGTTTCTGTCCTCCAGCAGTGGCATAGTCTCCAGGCTACTTCAGCATACCTCATATCATCAGCGAGTCAGGCAAGTGGGGCGCAGAGAGTCAGGTGAGGGCTTTACTAACGAGGTAAAGCTCAGTGCCTGTGGGGAAATACCTGTGTGAAGTTCTTGAATCAGCCCATTCATTCTGCCTCTTCTTGCCCCTGCTACTGTTCTACTACAAGACTACTACACTGTATTTCAGCACCACTCCAGCTCAGTTCACCTCTAAATTGTGTGGGCTCTGCCAGTTCAAAGTATACAACAGAAGGCATCCTGGGTTAGCAAGCATTTGCAAAGTAATCTTTTTGTTTGCAGACACTGGGAATACAAGAAAAACAGCTTCAGACACTAAGACCATAACACAAACTACAAAATACCTTTTTATAAGAAACAAATACCAAATGTTTATTTATTTATTACATGTCATTTCAGCTATGATAACAAATCAGCTGTTTTTATTGTGTTGTTAATAGCTCTGTCAATTGAATAACTACCAGTAGCATCTAGTCAGTACAGGCACTCACTGGACTCTTTGTAGGTACACTTCTTCACCTGCTTGTTAACACAACTATTTAATCACACAGTAGCAACTCAGTACATTTAAGCATGTAGACATGTTCAAGATGACCTACTGAAGTTCAAACAAAGCATCATAGTGAGGGGAAAAAAAGGTGCTTTAAGTGAATTTGAATGTGGCATAGTTGGGCATGGTTAGTGTCAGATGAGGTGGTCTGGGTATTTTAGAAACTGCGGACCAACTGGGATTTTCTTGCACAACCATCAAGCGGAGAATGGTCTGAAAAAGCAAAAAGATGCAGTTAGTGGCATTTCTTTGGAAAAAATGTCTTGACGATGCCATAGATCAGAAGAGAGGAGAATGACCAGACTGCTTCAAGCTGGTAGGAAGACAACTCTGAATGCTCAACTTTTTGTCAAAAATATTTCTGATCTGATGAGTCTCGAGTTCATCTGGAACATTTAGGGTCAGAATTTTCTGTAAACAACATGAATCAATTCATCCTCCAAAGATATGGCCCCATGACTTCAGCTGAATGTCACTCTATGTCTGCTGTCTTTCTTGGCATTCACCAATAAATAGACTGGAGGCAACAGGAGTCTTGAAATAAATCCCACATTGTGCATAGGATTACATATGTTGCGGTGTATACTAAATAGTTATTTCTTCCTGTGGATGAGGATACATGTAAGATCTTTCTTCTAGTATTTAAGTAAAAACATAAAGCTGACCACAAAGCTGCAAACCAGCCCAAGGAGTATTTCACATCAATTTCACTGCAGAAAATGATACAGAGAGGTTACAGATCTACGAGTCTCACTGCTCATCACTGCATACTGCTGAAGATCAACCTTTGGTTGCTTTGTTTTTGATTTGCACTTACTCTGTTTTAAAGAGATTTCCATAAGTTTTGTGTTAGCATGATCTCTGCAAATTCTTGCAAAGAGCCAACACTGCGTTTGCAGCAGAGAATAGTTGATTCTGTCCTCGATGCACTTTGCACTTTTTCATCATAATTTCTCTCAATTTTGTGCAATAAAAATACCACTAACACACTTTTATTCCAATAATAAATAATAATAACATAAAAATAAGAAAAACCTTTGTCACACAAGTAAATATAAATATAATGGAATTAGGGAATTAGGGAGTGGTATACTGTGTTACACAAAAAGGTAATGTGATTTCAGTAACATATTATTGTAATCATCCAGCACTGAAGCTGTACATAAGAATTAACACTACTTGCAGACAGGACATTTTCTCAATGTGAGCCATCCTGAGAGGATATCACCTGCCAATCAAATATTCCCCTAACTAAACAGAGGATGAGGAGAAAGAGAATGAAGAACGATGAAGTGGAAGATTTTGGAATGAAGTCAGGGAGGGGTGAATATAAGAGGACGAGAGCAACATAGATTATTTGGACTACATATATCTGAAATGATAGTCAGTCCTGTACACTTTGCAGTAAGCTTTAAAAGACACTATAAAGTAGCTGTCAAAGGTAACTCCACAGGGCATGTTATAACCAAAGAAGACGTGGTGAGCTATCAGTAATAGGTATGGACTGTTTTGCCCCAGGTTCTTCTGTTTTTGCGTTCTATGTGCCACTATCCATTCACTGTTGGCTGCCCCCAGCTGGACCCCAAGGAGGAGCCGTTATAAAAAGCAGTGTATGCCAATTTTCTACACTACAAGCAGAGGCAAGATTGTATACTCTCCTTTCAAGTTTAGAAAAGAGAGCACATCCTTGGCTTTCTTCTAAGACAAGTGATAAGACTGGGTGGAAAGGTTTTAACACTCTGTGAAAATGTATCAGTAAAAAGTGACAGTGCTGGGTTATGGTTCAGTTATTTTTGTTATTTGCTTCTCTTTCGCTTTTACCAGCCTTGTGCTTATTTTCCCATCCTGCTTACAGTCCAAACCATGCACTTCCACAGCCTTGTAGGAAAGTTCCTTACATAAGCCTGTCACACTGGATTTACAATAGCCAAGCTATAGGTGAGAGCCAAACACAGTGAGGAGAACCTCCAGCTTTGCGAGGTGCATGCCGATTAAAACCTGCATTCTGCCTGCCAGTGAGAGCTTGCTGAGAGCAGTGCTGGCTCCTGGCCATCAGTAATCTGACAAGGGTTTTACTCGCCCTTACATTATATCCAACTCTGACCCGATGTCAAAGCTGCAGGAATTAAAATCTCTGCATAGATTACAGCAGATCTGATGGGGTTATATAAAGACACACAGTCCTTAAATGTGACTTCTTCTCACAGTGTTTATGACTGATAACAATAAAATGTTAGGTATTTCAACTATCTTCTTATCAGTAAAAGAGAAAGCCAATTTCATGTGGCTAACTCTATATAAAATTTTTTTTGACTTGAATGCAAACCTAAATATTTTCTTTTATATCTATGACTAAGGCACTGGAACACAGGGAGGATATAATGAAAACACTCACATTTCCAAAAAAAAAACAACAACAACAAAAAAAACCCCAAAGAAAAAAGTCACAAAGCTGTTCCTCAGATAAAAAATACAATTTATGTGCAAGCAGTGCATGTTGTGATAAAAACTTCATTGCTAATTAATCACAATGAAAACAGTCACATTCTGATTCAAATTCTGAGTCTTAAAACCAAAATTACAGATTTTGGTTACTTCTTAACATTTATACCTTTGATCATGATTAAATCAATCATTAATTACCGACATGGCATTTTTAGCTCAACGCAGTTTGGAGTAGCATGCACAGCCCTGCCATAAAAACAAAGACATGAAAATGACTGATTGTTTGTGCAGAAGCCTTTAAAGCTGGGTGCTGATTGTGGCAGCGTTTGGTAGTGCAGCCTTGCTGGGCCCATTGCAGAAGACTTATTTCCACATCAGTGAATGGTACAGGCTAACTCTCAGTGGGCTGGGTGACCCACTTTTACAGCTCTCCAAGTACGTGTAAGCGTTGTGTACTGCAAATCACATAGCACTCGGCCGTTATCTAGAATCACTCACTCTTGTAGCAAAAGGCGAGTTCGATAGCAGGCAGGCCCACCATTAACGTCACAACCCAGAGAGCATCAGAAACACCATTAAAAATAATTTCCTCTACATCTTACATGGACTGTCACGCAGTCCAACCATCACAGCCCTAGTGAAGAAACTTTCTTAGGAACAGATGTGGCTGAAGCAAGAAATCTTTAAACTTGTCTTGCTTAGTACCTTGTGTCTTTCTGCAGCAACTGAATTGATAAATGAAAACACACTACTACTTTGCTATATTTAAATCACAATTATAACATAACATAACATAACATAAGAAATGCATTAATCTATGCAAACCTGTCTGGTCCACTTCCATCTCAACAATTCTTCCTCTGATTCACTTCAAAACTTGCAGCTAAATTTCCTCTCCTTGCTTCTAGGCAATTATAAATGTGAGACTATGTCACAGAATAAGACCTAATTATTACTACTGTTGCTATGCAACACCAACTAAGAATAAGTAAGACCAGGGGTGATGCCTTAATATGCAATGTTGAACTTTTGAACCTTTGTGATGGAATATGATAATAGTATGGACTCTAAGCACTCTAAGTACGGTACTAAAAGGAAGAGTACTTTGTGTGTTCTTGTTGATTATTGATAACAAATTATTTCTTCCTTTGTTGGTTCTGGCAACTATGCCAGAAGCCTCATCAGAACTGATAGTTACACAACAGTTTGATACAACAAATGTAAAAGTGGTAGTGGTATGAAACTAACTGAGAATTGTATAATGCTGCTGGCACTGGTACCAACTACTAAATGTCTAGTATAACAACATCCACAAGCCATGTCAAATTTCTTTGCAAGGCAAGGATGTACAGTATGATCAGGATCCCCGGACCCAGTGAGACTTTTAGCATTGCATCTTGAAACAGTCTGCAGCTAAAACAAACACAAAGTCAGAAACTGACTTTCAATCCTTGTGACAGAGATGACACTATAGGGATCACTGATATCTTGTTTAACTTTATTTAAAAAAAATTAATTAAAAATTCAGATTTTGCAATGAAATCCTAGAAATATTGAAATCCTAGAGTCCCAAATGCTTACCTTTTCATCTAGATGACCAGAGCTGCTGTCTCTGACATGCCGTAGTCAGAAAGTCTTTTTATGGAAGGTGTCTCAGGAAAACTGTTACACACAAAGTTTGTAGGTTTTGGAACTAATGCAGTAGGTACACTCCTATGTGAAAAGATCAGCCCCAAGCTGACTATCACACTCAAGATCATTCACAATATGGAACCTCTGGGCCATGATGCTGTAGAACACGTTGCAGAGCCAAATATTTTCTCACATATCTATTGACTCTCAAAGTGAAAGTTTACTGCTAATCTCAGTAAATGAACCGGGCCAGCTCCTTTCTTGTCCAAAGATTTACAGATGTGGGTAAAAGGAGAGATGCACTGCAGATGATGATCTGAATGTAGGAAGATAAAATCCATTATCAGACAGCTTTTTAAATCTGTCTGATAATGGATCATACTGCTTGGCCAGAACCCGATAGATGTTGCGCATTGTGGGCTCCACCAACTGCTCAGTGTGCCGAATCTGATATCTGAGCTCGTCAGACTGACAGTGTCATTGCAGGCCCAGAGTCCGCTCTGGTACATCAGTCCCATCGGGGGAAAACCACAGTTCACTGCTCTGTGAGACTGATCCAGGTGGCATATGACTGATGAGTTCTGGGTAGTTGGAAGCCCACTGTCGTAATTCGAAGCCACCGGTGAGCAGCAACTGCTGGATTTTGTTAACCAGTTGCTGGGCTTCGGGAAATGATGCGAAGCTCTGGAGGAGATTGTCAACATAGAAACATTTCTCCACTGTGTGACGGGTATCCTCGCTGGGGCTGCTGTGATCCAGAACGTGCCGCTGCAGAGCATAGGTGGCACAGCAGGGACTGCATGTCGTCCCGAAAGGCAACACTTGCCATTCGTAAACCTCTGGTTGCCTCGTGCGATCCATATCTCTCCAGAGGAACCGGAGGAAGGGCTTGTCCTGAGTCAAGAGGCGGACCTGATGAAACATCCCCTTGATGTCACTGCTCACTGCAATGGGATACTCCCGGAAGCGAAGTAACACACCCAGGAGCGTCGAGCCCAGGGTAGGACCAGGTAGGAGATGCTGATTCAGGCTGTTACCATTGTGCACGAAAGAACAGTTGAAGACAACGCGATCCTTGCCATTATGCTGAACCATGTGGTGTGGTATGTACCAGGTGCTACCATCCATCTCCATGTCTGCGATGGTCAGTTTACTCACATAGCTTGCATCCACCAGCTTCTGAATTTCCTGGTTATAGGTGGCTGCTTGTACAGGCGTCTTCAGGAGGCGCTTCTCCGTAGCTCGCAGGTGACCCAAGACAGAGTCCTTAGTGGAATGAAGCGGGACTGGTTCCTCTTTCCACAGCAACGGGGTGGCATACCGGTTGATACCATCCACCTCCACTCTAATGGTCTTCTCCTCTAGCATCTTGACAGCCATGGTATCCTGTTTTGAACGTGTGGCCACCTTCTCATTCTGGTATGGGAGAACATCCATCTGCCAGAGCTTGGCTACATTACTGAGAAGTTCAGCACTGGGAGTCAGGGTGCTTGTGAGTAGACACTGAGGAGTGGAGGCTTGATGTAGAAGAACCTTGGCTGGACCCTGCAGAGTCCAACCCAGCCGTGTCTTGAGTGCAGCTGGTCCTCCCCGTGGACCCAGATGGACAGGCTCTATTGGAGTCAGGAGATGTGGGTAGTCAGAGCCAATCAGCAATAATGGTTGAGCTTGGTGGAACGAATGAAGTGGAAGACTTCGCAGGTGGCGGTAGGACCTTTGCAGTGCATCAGCTGGATGTGAGTGTTTGGCAAGCCCAAGCTCAGTGGCAGTGAATGCTCTTTGGATCCGGAACCGTCTCCGAGGGTCAGTGGCGGAGGCTATAGAGAAGGAAACGGAATGTCCGTCCACCGTTCTAATATCTTGTCGGATGGTTCGGAGCGCCAACTCCTCCCTCTTTCCCTGAAGGCCCAGCTCTTGGGCAGCACTGTGAAGAAGGATTGTGCGCTCTGACCCATCATCTAGGATGGCATATGTCTCTAGCTTCATTTTGCCATTATAGAGGCACACCCTGACCATTTTCAGTAGCACACAGCTGGTCCCCCATGTTGGATCAACGTAGTACGTGACGGGTTGGACAGCTTCCTCTGCCGGTCTGTCAGAACTAGTGGATCGCGATGCATTAATCTCATGGAGTGTCTCCAAATGCACCTGATTGCATTGCTGGCATCTAGCTTTCAGGTAGCATTGCGCCTCTGGATGGTCCCTTCCACATCTCCAGCACCGCTTGCCTGTCTGAATCCAAGAAAACTTCTGCTCTATATTGAGCTTCTTGAAATCTGTGCACTGATTGAAATAGTGCTGAAGATTATTACAGAAGGGGCAGAATTTCTTTGGCTTCCCCAATTTGGAAACTGGACGTGATGCCTGTTTTGGAGGCTCTGGGCCTTTAGCAGGAGGGTCGTAGCCCAATAAGACGGTTGTGGTTGCCGCTGCAGATCTCTGCTTGGGTCTGGCACCCTTCCCACGATGGAAATACACATCATCATCTTGGATGCGGACTTCATATTCAAGCCACTCTGCCAAATCTGCTAAGGTTGGGATGGGTGTCTGAAGAGGATTGATGAACCGCTTAAACTGCGCTCGAAGACTGTGTGGCAGTTTGGACAGCAGTCTGGTGACGTGTGACCCACACTCTAGTTCTGCTCTCCCCTCTTTCCCAAGCTGTTCTAACATTCCCACGAGAGCCCTCACTTTCAGGGCGAAAAGACGGAACGCTCGGCTGTCACCACTTCGCACCGGAGACTCTGACAACACGTCAGTGAGCCGCTGCAGGGCAAGTTTGTGAGGTTGACCATACAGCTCTATCAGGGATGACATGGTCTGGCTGTATGGATAGCGACTATTGCTGTAGGAATCGGCAATAAGGAGGGCGTCTTCCAACTTGAGGTGATCGACTAGGATCTGGTACTTGAAACGTTCAGTTGCATCGTGAGGCAGGATATTGTCAAGGGCCATTCGCAAACGAGTGAACTGGCTGGGGTCATCAGACGTGAAATATGGAATGTGTGGTGTTGGTCCCCGGTACACGGTCTCTGTACTTGGTAGAGGTTCATGCTGACCATATTTCCTCCAGGCTTTGGAATCAGTTGGCGGCCAGCGAGGCGGGTCCCCAGTCATCTCCCGGAAGCTTTCTGGTTGTTGGCGCTGAAAGGTGTATGGCTCTGCATATTCAGGGGTGACCTGCCTCTTCACACATGCTCTTCACGTTAATTTTCCCGACCTGTTCAGTCACAGGAAGTTGACTGTACTGATAAGGTGACGTACATCTGAAAGGACCTGAGGCTGCTGCACTAGCAGGAATTTCTGATACCGGAGGTGGTGGAACAGGGAATGGCTCAGCACTCTGAGGATCAAGTGGAAGTGATGCCTCTGGCCAAGGTAAATCCTCTATGTCATCCTCTGGTATGTGAAAGGAACGTACCGTGTGTGGGTAGTGTCTGGAGGCATGGTCAGGATGAGGAGACTGAGGCATGGAATCAGTCCACAAGGACTGCCTCTGGTCCTGGGTACTGGGGCTTAATGCAGAAGGTTGGGGAGCTGGTGACGTCTGGAGGGCTGAGGACCGGAGAGAGAGGGCATCAAGCAGAGTCTGAACCTCTCGTCTGAGCTGATTATTATCTTCCTGCATTTCTCTCAGTGCTGATAATACCACGTCTGAGGTGCCATGCTGAGAAGTCTGGTCAGCTGGAGTGGCTGAGGTGTTGGGATGTGCCCCATGGTCATCAGGGGACTGGTTGTGCGACACATGCACCTGTGGTAGTGATCTCCTTGGCAACTGCACCAAGAAGTCATCGAGGTAACGAGGCCGATGACCATCGCGACGAGGACGAGGAGTGGATGAGAAAGCCATCTTGCCTGTGAAACTGTAACTCCGGCTCGAAGGACCATGTAATGGAGGAGGTCACTGTAAGTGGGATGGACTTGACCTCCTGACTATGACTGATGTAGATGATAAGGTGCTGACTCTAAGAATCCACAATCTCAACAGGGTTGTCCGATAAGAACAGATGGCATATCCACAAAATCCACTGCCACTCAGGTATCTGTCGTTCACTCATTTATTTAGCAAGAATCCGAAGCACACATCCATAATGTGAGTGAGGGGATTTAACAGACTGTAAAATGCTATATGCCGTGTGGTGAGTGATGGTGTGGTTTCTGTTGGAAAGAACATAAAAGTCTTCCATAATTAGGTGAACAGAGTGAATTAAATGTGTAATACAACAATACAAACAATACTGGATAGTGGAACATTCAACCAAAATAAGGGAGTGTCAACAAATGCTAATTTTACTATTTACATAAATCCTAACTAGGCACTTTACATTAGAGCTAACATGAGAAATTAGTGACGGTCCCTTAATGACCGCACGGCAGAGGCTGCTTCGCAGTAAACGGCAGTAACAATCGGTAAACAAAGTGTGCGCCAAGGATTAAATGTGACACCGGGGCGGAAAGGCTAACTTTATCTTTCAAGATGTTTATGGGGTTTTTTTTAAAAGGAAGGAAACCTTCCTCTAAACGGACAGAGCAGTGGAGCCGCCGAGGGAAAAGCACACGTTACAAAACTGTAAGATTAAAAATATAATTTATTATGTTTAAATAGTTAAAAATATAAAATGAATTAAAACAACCTTGGCCAAGGGAAGACACAATAAAAATCAATAACACACAACATTAAAAGTCCAGTGGAATCCACCACGGCCTAAAAGTCACAGAAAACTAAAAGGTCCAGCGTAGTAAAAACAGGAAACCCAGCGGAGTCCTCGCCTTCCTCCCCGCATCCCACGTCTTGGTGCACTGAAGAAAGGGAGGGAGCGGCAGTCACTATTCCTTTGGCAGTTTACTTTATAAAAAGGATAAGTCACAGACTTACCCGGGTGGGCAGAGCTCTCAACTCCGCCCGCCGCTTCCTCAAACTGCAATCGGCACCGCGGTCTCACTGCTTCTGTTCTCTCCGCGGTGCACGAACTGGCTCTTGTCGATCTTGTCACCTGACTGCCGCTACGCGTCTCTAGTCGCTGGTCATCTGCCTTTTCTCCGCTGATCGTTTCCCCTTTCCAGTCGCTGGTCGTCTTCCCCCTAATTGTCTCGCTTCCTCTCTTCTAAACACCAGCTCCAACCCTCTTATCTGTCATTCAGCACTCTGTAAATTACTTTCCTTTCCTCACAGGTGTGTCCAATTAGTAAAAACAGGGGAAAGGGCGGAGTCTCTCCAGGACAATTTGCCGGCAACTAAAACATGCAACTAAATAAAACACTGCACAAAATACATGCAATATAAAAAAATAAATATATACACTTCACATAAAAATACAGCACAGCAAACAACATCCGTCCTTCCCTGGATGACATCCCCCCACACTAAAATATTAGCAGTCCCTGCTAATGCTCTCTCTCTCAATAACGCTCTGGTGGGATCCCACGCGTGGTCCTAATGGACCGCCTAAGGGAGATACCTGAATCACTCTGGTGAGGTGACACACATTCAGTAAGGGGTAAAAACCCATAAAACACTGGCGCTGGGTAATCCGAAGGGCCGGTGGTCGGCTCCTCCGTAGGAGGGGTAAAATCTGTTTGAGGAGCAAGGCACACTTTTAAGGCATTCCTATGTAAAGTTTGTATATTACCCCCCTTTTCTGGTTTGACCTTATACACTAAGCCCGTATCTCCCACCTGTTCCAACACCACATACGGCTCAGGAGACCACCAGGGACACAGTTTTCCTTTGCCCTGTCTGTTTCGATCCCGTACCCAGACTCTCTCCCCGGGCAACAATGGGAAGGTACAGCCCCTTTTTTCATACTGACTTTTGTGTTGGGAGGCCGCACGATGCATCCTCTGTCCCGCCAAGCGGTAAGCTAGGGAGAGTTTCTGTTGATGAGAACGCACCCACTCACTTACACCCTGCCTCATCTGCTGTGGCGCCACGCCTAAGGCCACGTCCACAGGAAGTCGCAAGTGTCGCCCAAACATCAAATAGGCAGGCGCATAGCCTGTGGAACTATGGATAGTATTGTTGTAAGCATGAACAAGTTCCGGCAAATTTCCTACCCACTGGCTCTGCCTAACCGATTCTAGTGAGCGGAGCATGTTCAGTAGGGTCTGATTGAACCGTTCTACACTACCATTCCCCGCAGGGTGGTAAGGTGTCGTGCGGCTTTTAGTTATACCATAGGTATCACAGAGTTGTTTCATTAATGCAGATTCAAAATTAGACCCACGGTCGGAATGGAGTCGGCCTGGGCAACCAAACGGCTGTATCACATACTTCCATAAAGCCTTTACTGTAGTCTCTGCTGTTTGGTTTATTGTAGGGATAGCCCAAGCGAACCGCGTAAACAGATCAGTCACCACAAGTATGTTTTGATAAGTGTCAGTTGGTCGGCCTAAGGACAAAAAATCCATGCCTACAATCTCCAGAGGGTACGAGACTGAAATAGGGTGCAGTGGGGCCCTAGGTTCTACTCTCTCCTTTTGTAGACTACAGGGGACACAACCCAGATGAAACTGACGTACCTGCGCTTCCATGCTAACCCAATAGAACCGCTGCCGTATCCGGGAGAGGGTTCGATCTACCCCTGCATGGGCAGCAGCCTCATGGACCTTCCGCCACACCTCATGGCACCTGGAACTAGGACACACCACTTGATAACAAGTCTCCTGGGTATATTCATCCAACACCCTACGGCACAGTGCTCCGTCTTTAAGAAGAAGTCTTTTTCGCTGCTGCAGGAGTCGCCGCACACCATGTGACAATGCCTGACGTTCTGACTTTGTGGGTGCAACCTGGCCTTCCAGAAGTTGTTTTACCACTTGAATATCCGGATCTTGAACTTGTGCTTCTGCCCAGTCACTCCCCTCTACCTCACAGGTCAATTCAATGGCCGCTGACGTGACTCCACGCTCCGATCCAGCCCCCTCCGGGTGCTCTGCTGGGACAGTGGGGAATCGAGAAAGGGCATCAGCATTAATATTGCTCTTACCCGAACGATACTTGATCTCATAGTCAAAAGAGGCCAGCTGGGCAACCCAACGTTGTTCCACTGCACCCAAACGGGCAGTCTGTAAATGGGCCACAGGATTATTATCAGTATACACAACGAATCGTGCACCAGTCAAATAGTCTTTGAACTTTTCGGCAACTGCCCACTTAAGGGCTAACAGCTCCAACTTGAAGGAACTATAGTTCGCGTCATTCCGTTCCGCGCGGTGTAAGCTTCTGCTGGCGTACGCTATTACCCTTTCTTGGCCCTCTTGAGCCTGCGCCAGAACGGCTCCCAGCCCACAACCACTGGCATCAGTGTACACAATAAAGGGAAGGGAGTAGTCTGCGTACGCTAAAACAGGTGCCTGCGTTAAAGCTGCTTTGAGGGCTTCAAATGCCGCTTGACACTCTGGGGACCACTGTACTTTGCGACGGTCTGTTCTCTTGTTTACGGGGACCCCCGTCAATAATGCATTTAAAGGGCGTGCGATCTTAGCAAAGCCGGACACAAAACGTCTATAGTAGCCAGCTAGGCCCAAAAAGGCTCTGACTTGTCTGATGGCATCAGGAACCGGCCAATCCATCACTGCAGAAATCTTATCAGGGTCTGGTCTTACACCGTCCTTATCCACTACATGCCCCAGAAATTTCACCTCCTGTTGCAGGAACTCGCACTTGTTCGGCTGTAACTTCAACCCATGACGCCACAGCTTCCGAAACACTTCATCGAGATGCTGTAAATGAGACGAGAAGTCAGGTGAATAAATGATAATGTCATCTAAGTACACCAACAAAGACTCCGCAATCTGTCCACTCAGACAGTGTTGCATCAGGCGTTGAAATGTAGCGGGTGCATTGCACAGACCAAACGGCATCCGCTCGAACTCAAACAACCCAACGGGGGTCGTAAAAGCAGTCTTTTCTCTGTCCTTCGGGTCCATTTGGACCTGCCAGTATCCACTGGCTAAGTCCAGGGTGGAAAACCACTTCGCCCGAGTAAGGCTTGTCAATGTCTCTTCTATTCGTGGCAAGGGGAAAGCATCCTTATGCGTCACCGCATTCAATTTTCTGTAGTCCACACAGAACCTCCAGGCGCCATCCTTTTTTCTCACCAAAACAATGGGTGCAGCCCACGGGCTACAGCTTTCCCGGATAACTCCCTTTGCCATCATATCTGCCAAGAGACTCCTCATTTCCTTATACATTGCGGGGGGCAAAGGATGATACCTCTCTCTAATGGGAGCTGCATCACCTGTGGGGATACAATGATGCACCAGGTCAGTCCTCCCAAAATCTTCGTCATCTTTAGAGAACACCTTCTCCCATTTAAGCAATAAAGCACGTAGCTCGCCCTGTTGCAGTTCAGACAGATCAGGTCTTTCAATCAGTTTATTCATCTCCTCAGGTAATCCCTCCTCCTCCGTGGGGGCGCCACTATCGACCAGAGCCACCTCCACCACACCGTCCGTCCCAAGGGACAGGCTCAGGTCTTGGGAGCCATGTACGTCAGCTTCATCCACACAGGATAGCTTTCCCAGCTTCTGGTAGCGACCTATAGAAAGAGGATAGGGGTGTGGGTTACAAATCCTCACTGGCACTCTCCCGGCCCTCACCATGACAAGGGTTCTCGCCACCCCCACATCGGGGGTTTCAGACAGTGCCTCCACCAGGGCACAATAATCTGTTCCTTGCGAACCCATCTGAGTCCGGCCCCACACCATTATTTCACTCTTCGGGGGAACTTTAATTTTGCATCGGCCAGCTAGCCGTACATACCCCACCATTCCGTCCTCCACTGTACTTGCTTCTATCCGTCTGCATGTTGCAAAGGCAACCCTCCAGGCCTGTTGATTCATTAATTGCTGTGGGACAGGAGCAGTCCTTTCTGGCCACTTAAATACATTCCAACAGGCAGCCACAACATTCATACCAACGATCAGTGGGTGCGTGCAATGGTCATCTTTTACCACCACAACCCCGCGTCCAGGAACTTTAATACCTTCTACTTCCATGTCCAGGACAGCATAGGTGGTATAGGGAATTTCCAGACCATTTGCAGCTCTCAGCTTAAAGGCGGTTGGAGTTTTCTCAAGCTTAGCCTGGAAGAAATGCTCATTAAACAGACTCTCCTGTATCAAAGTCACTTGTGATCCTGTATCCAACAAGCCCTGAAGCTCCACCCCCTCGATCACTATCTTCACTGTTGGACACTGCCCAATAAATGTTTCTGTGGCCCTTAATTCCTTAGGTGAACCAAAAGCCCCCGCCCCTCGGACCTCAGCAGCAGGGTCATCTAGTTTAAACTTGGCTGGGAAGACATGGAGGTCTGGCAAAACCTAGCTATATGTCCTGCTTGTTTACACCTCCGACAAATAGGCTGTCCTTGTGCATCCCAGCTAGCACTCGATTGTCGCGGTCTTCTCCTAAACTGAGGTGCAGGCGGCAGAGTAGCTGCAGCTGGCTGAGTGGAGCCTCTAATTTCCCTTACTAGCTCTTGTGCCAATCCTTTCATTTGTGTCTTAACCTCCTCCAGTATCTCCTGTTTTAACACCTGTCTCCAATCTTCTTTCTGTTCGACCTTAAAAGGAACATGAGACTTATTTACAGACAGGCAGGTTACTTCAGACTGGGGCTGTACATGTTCTGAGTCTAGGAGCAGTGCCTCCTGGCGTATGGCAGCAAAATCTTGATCTGGATTACGCCGCACATAGACCTTCAGTGCCTGACTTACAGGGCCCTCCCGCAATCCTAGCAACAATTGATCTCGCAGAGCTGCATCAGAGGGAATATTATCTGGATCATGCTTTCGCAACCTACAGTATAATTCTCTCAACCGCAAAATAAATGAAGATACAGTTTCACTTAAGTTCTGAGTACAACTAAAAAACTGTGACCTAAGAACTGGGATGGGGACACGATCACCATATAAGGAGTCTAAAAAAGAAAAGATTTTTTGTACTTTATCTCTTTCATAGGTTTCAAGGACACTGACCTGACGTTTAGCTTCCCCTGCTAGCGCTCCCAACACAATAGCAACTTTCCTCACTTCAGACAAATCTTGCGATCCCAGCAGCCCCCGCATCTGTTCCTTCCAATCCTGATATTGCACATCTTGATCAGGCCCTTTAAATTTCGGCAGCCACGGGGCTCCGGGATATACAGGCATCATCATCTTTGCTATTCCCTCAGCTACCCCAACTGCTCTTGCTCCGTATCACTGTCGACAACGCCAATTATGTGACACCGGGGCGGAAAGGCTAACTTTATCTTTCAAGATGTTTATGGGTTTTTTTTTAAAAGGAAGGAAACCTTCCTCTAAACGGACAGAGCAGTGGAGCCGCCGAGGGAAAAGCACACGTTACAAAACTGTAAGATTAAAAATATAATTTATTATGTTTAAATAGTTAAAAATATAAAATGAATTAAAACAACCTTGGCCAAGGGAAGACACAATAAAAATCAATAACACACAACATTAAAAGTCCAGTGGAATCCACCACGGCCTAAAAGTCACAGAAAACTAAAAGGTCCAGCGTAGTAAAAACAGGAAACCCAGCGGAGTCCTCGCCTTCCTCCCCGCATCCCACGTCTTGGTGCACTGAAGAAAGGGAGGGAGCGGCAGTCACTATTCCTTTGGCAGTTTACTTTATAAAAAGGATAAGTCACAGACTTACCCGGGTGGGCAGAGCTCTCAACTCCGCCCGCCGCTTCCTCAAACTGCAATCGGCACCGCGGTCTCACTGCTTCTGTTCTCTCCGCGGTGCACGAACTGGCTCTTGTCGCTCTTGTCACCTGACTGCCGCTACGCGTCTCTAGTCGCTGGTCATCTGCCTTTTCTCCGCTGATCGTTTCCCCTTTCCAGTCGCTGGTCGTCTTCCCCCTAATCGTCTCGCTTCCTCTCTTCTAAACACCAGCTCCAACCCTCTTATCTGTCATTCAGCACTCTGTAAATTACTTTCCTTTCCTCACAGGTGTGTCCAATTAGTAAAAACAGGGGAAAGGGCGGAGTCTCTCCAGGACAATTTGCCGGCAACTAAAACATGCAACTAAATAAAACACTGCACAAAATACATGCAATATAAAAAAATAAATATATACACTTCACATAAAAATACAGCACAGCAAACAACATCCGTCCTTCCCTGGATGACATAAACAAGGGAGGATAATGGCCGCAGCAAAGAACAAACACGATAAAACACAGAAATTTACAGTCTCATGGACGCACACCGCTAACAGCATTAGAGGAATGAAAATCCACACGGTGAGTAAAACTCTGCTGACTCTTCCCACCTGCAGCTCCGACCGAACTCTCTGCGTCGACATGTCCGTAATGATGAGGTAGAATTGTGTCTTCTGATTGGTGAAGAGAATGGGTTGCCTCACCGCTCATTTGCTAAACGGCAGCCGTATGCTGATATCTTACTCCGCAGATGCGGCTCCGTTCGGGAGTTCTGCGAACTGGCTGGCCTTTTGTACAATACTAGTTCTCAAAGAATACAGAATTAGAATTTAGAATCAGGACAGTGAGCAAGAAGATTAGAGCCACCGATGTCACTGAGCAAGCTGTTTGGTTACTGCTGTTATGCAACACGTAACAGCTACCAAAAATGTATGCATGTGCCAACATGGTCCAACAATAATGGAGCACACCTTTATTAGGACGGACACTGTCCATCGATGAATGGTTCTTTTTTCAGAACTGTGTTATTTCCGGGTCGGGGATGAGTTCCTGCCCCAAGTGGAGGGGTTCAAGTATCTCGGGGTCTTGTTCGCGAGTGATGGGAGAAGGGAGCCGGAGATCGACAGACGGATTGGGGCTGCAACTGCAGTAATGCAAACGCTGCACCGGTCCGTCGTGGTGAAGAGGGAGCTGAGTGTAAAAGCGAAGCTCTCAATTTACCGGTCGATCTACGTCCCTACCCTCACCTATGGCCACGAGCTGTGGGTAGTGACCGAAAGAACGAGATCGCGGATACAAGCGGCAGAAATGAGCTTCCTCCGAAGGGTGGCTGGCCTCTCCCTTAGAGATAGGGTGAGAAGTTTGGCCATCCGGGAGGGGCTCAGAGTAGAGCATCTGCTGCTCCACATCGAAAGGAGCCAGCTGAGGTGGTTCGGGCATCTGACAAGGATGCCCCCTGGGCGCCTCCTGGAACACCTCACCCAGGTGAGGTGTTCCAGGCATGTCCCACCGGGAGGAGGCCCCGGGGCAGACCCAGGACACGCTGGAGAGATTATATCTCTCGGCTTGCCTGGGAACGCCTTGGTATTCCCCCGGATAAGCTGGAGGAGGTGGCTGGGGAGAGGGAGGTCTGAGCCTCTTTGCTTAGGCTGCTGCCCCCGCGACCCGGCCCCGGATAAAGCGGATGAAGATGGATGGATGGATGGATGGTGTTATTTCTCCATATACGTATATTTTCATACATGCATGCGCAAGACACAAAAACAGTACAGCTATATATTATATCTGCTCTGTAGAAGAATACGCTGTATCACTTCAACTTAAAGCAATCATAGATCTCACTTGTCAGAATCAGCAGTCTGAAGATATTTAGGAAATGGCACCATACAAATATTCACATTACATCCTGCATGACACAGGATGTGCAGTATACTGTTGTGTATGGGCAGTGCAGTGACAGTGCCAATACTGCTTTTAAGCTTCCTTAAACACAGGGAGTTTTTTGCTCTGTAACACTTAACTCATGGTCCCTGCAAATGTGCACCAAAACAAAACCTTTTATATTGTCTTGATGCATTCTCAATCATCCAGGAAAGTAAATCTCCAAAAGTTGATTCTGTTCATCTGGACGTAGCGTTTTGTGGGAGAAACGTTTCGTCACTCATCCAAGTGACTTCTTCAGTCTCAGCTGACTGCAGGTTTCCTCAATCTTATAAACAGTATATTTGCATAACGACTGAAACCAGCCCACTTATGCAAATGTACTGTTTATAAGACTGAGGAAACCTGCAGTCAGCTGAGAATGAAGAAATCAGTTGGAAGAATTCACGCTAGGTACCGTTTCTCAGGCTATAGTGGACAATACGAAAACACAATAAATCTTGGATTTACATGAGTTTTTTCAAGCTACGCTGAACTAGCAGGGGAAAAAATGGCCCAAGGGCTAAGCAGTTTATGCATGGCTTGTTTATTGCTGGGTGTATTTGCTGTAGATGCTCATGAGATGCTTCTAGGGCCACGTGTTCGTAACATGTGTTATGGAATTGCAGCAGTATCTACCCTTTTATTATTATTATTATAGACATATCATTCACACATAGGTGATAAAGTGTGGAGATTGGAGTGATAGGAATAATGGTGGTGTTATTTGGCAACCTTTATGTGTCATTGTAGTCATTAGGGATAATGGCAAATATGAATGCCATGACTTAAAAAAAAAAAGCTTAGTTCCCTATTTAATGTATGAGATATAAAGCGGTGCTGTGGAGAAATATCCTTAGTACAATAAACAGTGTGTCTATGTAATCTGGTATTTAAATGCTACTGCAAAAGGACTGTCAACGTAGAAGGTTATTTATTCTAAAGGCTATCCAAGCTTAGCCCCTGCCTTAGGTAGTTTACACAACTATCTCAAAATGACAGCGATTAGATGCTTTACATTGTTTTACCCTCTGAGCACCAGAGATGGGCAGTAACGCGTTACGCGTTACTTCCCATCTGTAATCTGATTACTTTTTTCAAGTAACGAGTAAAGTAAGGGATTACTATTGCAAAAACGGTAATTAGATTACGTTACTTTCCCGTAGGAACGCTGCGTTACTGCGTTACTAAAACCGTGGTTTTTTTGCGAGAACGTCTCATGACAGTGACTTAAGCGAGTGCGCCGTTGGTGACAACAGCTGTGTGCAGATCAACAATGGATCATATATCGATTGTGGGAGAGAGTATGAGCGTGCAGCGTTTAAAGCTTGGAAGTACTGACCTTATTTTGAGTTTGATTCCATAAAAAGTGACAAAAACATTAGCGTCCGGGAAGAAAACTTTTTACAGCGAAAAAACCCCCTAAACTTCCAAGCAAGCACCGAGTGCGCAATGACGTAATGGGAAACGCAGAGAAACTCGCGGATTCTTCAACTGACCGCGGCACACCTGCACCAGGGTAAACCTCCGCCTACCCCCAGTCCTGCTTTACAGGTGAAAATAGAGCAACAGGACCGCTGAGTCTTTGACTTTATTTATTTTCTGCTGTGTTTTACTTGCATCTATTTGAAAGAGTGAGTGTAAACACACAAAATATTTTATTTTATGTGCTGGAATGTGCAAAAAATAGGTTTAAATGTTAAACAAATTTATTCAAGTCAGAGAATGTTGCATATAATTAAATTTTTTGCTTGATGCATAAAGTTAAAAGATTAAAACTGATAAAACAAGTTAAAAAAAGAGACTTTTCCATTTGATTACATTTTGATGGATTATGTAGAAAAAGTAGAATTGGGCTGAAAGATCTATCGCTTTATCACCTCTTCAGGTTGTAAATCGTGTTTTTAAAAAGTAACTAAGTAACTAAGTAATTAATTACTTTTGAAAATAAGTAATCAGTAAAGTAATGGGATTACTTTTTTGGGGAAGTAATCAGTAATTAGTTACTGATTACTTTTTCAAGTAACTTGACCAACACTGCTGAGCACCATAGGTGCTACATTTCAACAGCAGAGCTTAGATTTTGACACCACTGCAGTATGCTCAATAGATAAGGAGACCTATAGAATAGGTACATGTCTCAGCATTGAGATACCAAAAATAAATAACAGATATTCATAAAAAGCTTTAAATACTGAAAATGAGACGATTCTTTTCACATGCTTGAAAAATAAAAAATAGAACTGTTGACATCTAATGATATATTTTAGATGTACTGCCTGTTCTGCATTATTCATTCAACACTCTGATTTTGGTTTTGAATTAAGTGATCTCAAAGAATTTTCAGGAGAGTCAGCAAATGAGGGCATTCTGAATTATGTCAGTTCCTTTGCTTCATTCTAATTCAGAGGGAGGACTGCTACTGGGCATCTGCAATGCAAGACAATTAAAACAAAAGAGCTGAAAAGCTGGGTGATCTGAATCATGAATGTTGGCAGTGGTTTTCTATTAATCAGTTTTCATCTGCTGGCAATCTCACTGAGACTTGAGGCAGAATTGGCAAAGGCCCGGCCCTCATTTTCTGTAGCTATCCTAAAGCTAAGATCTGGCTCCCCCCCAACACCCTGGAGAAATATACTACTCCTTGTTTTCAACAAATTTTCCAGGGAGGCAGTGTGAAAAATTCAGTCCATCCTAGGTTAGAGTGGATGAACAATGAAGGTATTTAGTTTGTACTCAAACACAATCATATAATCTTGGTTTTTTTTAATGTGTTTGTTTGTTTGGGTTTTTTTTTGAAAAGGCAAACAATGCAGATTTTTTTATCATACAAATTGGTGTCACTAACGATTGCATATCCAGTGTGAATGTCGAATCAGGATCCCCAGAAGTAGATGTTACTTAATTATTTCTGTATTTCAACAATCTTGCATAAATTCATCTTTGTGCAAGTGCTCATGTCTCAGTCCTTCCTTTTTCCTTCGGAAGGGCTAATCAAATCCACTCCAGACAGGATTTGTGTATTGGTGGTTGCCCAAACTGATGCAATTTGAAGTTGATTGGTGATCTTGTTGTGAGTCGTTGTGAGCTCATTAATGATGATGATAATGATGATCTTGCCTATAGAATATGAATAACATAGTTTATAAATAAACCTCTCGAGTGACTTTAGCATAATTTAAGGTCAGTTGACACAATAAGGACACAGTACATATTGAAAGGCTCTAATCGTTTTGCATCACATGTCAGACTGATTTTTCAAGAGGGGACATTAAGAGTACCACAGTCCTGCAGATGACTCTGAGATCCTTCATGACAAGCAGATACCTTGTGCCACGAGGCCATGATGACACTAGCCCATTCTGTGCATGCTCGGCTGATTTATGGTTTCAGCACTGCCTGGAATGTTGCTGAACTGCAGAGCTCCTTCAGTGAGACACTGCTGCATCCTAGATGCATGAGGGAGCGTTTCTGCAGGTCCTTCCTCCCTGCAGCTGTCAGACTGTACAATCAGAACTGCTCCCAACAAACATAGATGTTTACATCTGCACTGTAACTGCAATAAGTTAATCAACCGATTCAAACTGCAACCTGGTTTGCCTCTTATCTGTAGTTATATTTATTTAATTTAATAACTGTACAGTACTCTGTTTATAGTAACCATGGTCCTTGTGTAAATATGTAAGAAAAATTGTGTATGTTTCTGTTCTGTGTCCTGTGTACTGTTTGTTTGTATATGTGTTTTTCTGGCTGCTTTTACAACCAAATTTCCCCTTGTGGGACAATTAAAGGATTATTCTATTCTTTTCTATTCTATTATGCAACCAGCTCTCTGGGTCCTGAGTAACATCATAAAGGTTATAGAGGTGCTCCCCTACTCTACATCTATGGAGCCATATGGAGAGACCATGGACAGGATGAACCTTTAACTGCTGCATTGTGGATCTAATCCCTCAAAGCAATTTGAGATCACTTCTATACAGCTGGTCAGCAGAATTCAACACAGAACAAACAATTTCTCTTTCTTTTAGACAAGTTTTAAATCTAAAGTTGAGCTTGTGCTTTTCACTGCACAGTGCAGCCAAGTGGTTCCCACCATGAACCTAGAACCAACGCTTTCTAAAGGACTGTTTCCATCACCCCTGGAGTGAAGAAAAATCAATATGGCGCTGGCAATATTTGTTTGTGCTTAATGCAGTATGTATGCAGTCAGTTTCTTCACCATGTACGTTTTTTGGGAACCGAGGATATTTACTAGGAAGGTGGATCAGCATAAATGAGATTGCTAAAGGTATACCCAATGGCTTGTTTTTGTCTGAGCATTTTACTGAAAAATTTAGTGAAGCTAACATTTGTCAATATTTTCTACAATACGTAAAATGATCAGACAATCAAAAGAAAATCCTGTATCATGTTATTAATCCTGTATGATTACTGTATGTGCTCCATTTATCTACTTAAAGGGAACACACAAGATAGAGGGTTCAAGATTTTTTCTCAGTTCTTCACTGTAAGAATCTGATACTTTTTCCCTTTTACCTTTTATCCCATTATTAAAATTGACTTAAAAGAGAAATATATGACTATGGAAAAAAAGAATAAATCACTGCAGACAAATCCTTTTCAGTCTAGAATATCCCGTATTGCTAGATCAATACATTACCGATAACTGTGGTGGATAATCAATAGCTAGGCGGCCATCAGCGAGATTTATTTTCACAGCTGCTCTTCCAAAAATACAACAATAGTGTGAGATATTACAGCTGTCCTGCCTCTGGCTACCCTTTTTCAACACATTATGGCTTCATTCCAAAGCATTTTATTAGTCTGCAGCAGCAGCAGCCTAGGCTGAATACAACCAATATCTCTAACGACCTTCTAATGTGCCATCATTTCACCAGCTGAAACAAACAAACCAGCCTTGTCGTCATTAACCATTCACCAGAACATTTCCTGTTGGGTAAGCTGTATATGGAAATGAGGCCTGCTCTACTTCATTTTCACTGTGAATTAAAGATCATTTCTTTATGCCTTAAAATAGATATTTGTGTGTGTAGTTCATCTGATATGTAATTCAGCTAGATACTATAAACACAAATGGTGAAGGTTTACTCCCTTTATTGCCCAAGCTGTTTATATATTTACAGAATTGATAAGCACTAGGTATAGTAGCGAGTTTAACAACTGGACCAGAGCTAACTTCCCTGGTTGCCCGTTACTGCACCAGAAACAGTTAAGGTTGTTGGCTATTAGCACCCTCATTTTGGTCACAATGTTTCAGAGGCCCTTTAACAAGGAAAGATAATTACTACCATCTGTTAAGACTGAGTGAGCTGCAGTGTGTCAAGTCTTAGCTGCCATGAGATAGTTTTTTCCCTTAATATCAAAGCAGCCTTCCTAGAGTATACTGCTGTTTATCTGTTTTATCTATAAGACTTCACTGACTCTTTTTTTTTATGTAGGTCTTTGCATTGGTTTTAAATGTCACAACCTTCAGGGACACCCATTAGGAGGGCTAAGCTGTCTTTCACTGTCTACAAGTTATTTCACCAGGTTTGTTTTCCCAGATTTTTATTCAGGGTGTGCTTGTATGCAGTTCTAATACATCGGCCAAATTGCACGCAACCTTTCTTGTCCACAGAAAGGTTTTCAGTGGTGGGCGTTTTAACTTTAGCAGTCATTTTCCTGACATTGAAAATATGCTTAGATTACATTCATGTCATAACATGCTGTGTTGAATAAAATATTACTGTCCTACTTTGCTGAACAACTGCCACACAAAAGCAGTCAACACTAGTATTTAGTTGACATTTAGCTTGTACTGCAATTTTGTAAAGTGTCCTGAATTTTGCCCTCCAGCAAAACTATCTATTCATCCATCCATCCATCCCACTAAAGATGAAAACCACAAACTGAACACCTGAGGCAAAAAACATAAAATCAAGTATAGCTTGATGATGGGATGAATACTTTGATGGAAAGGATGGGAGATACTGGCAGCTGCATCAAATGGCTCAACCCAGCTAGTGAGAGCACTTGCTGACTTAAGTAGCCTGTTTCATACTTAGCTGTTAGCACTCTAGTGTCTCTATACTAAATATGAAGCTACTACCAGAAGCTGACCAAAAACAGCTCATGAGACGAGAGATGAGTTTTCTGTCTTGTTATGTTTTATATCATGTCAGTCTTTGAGTCATCTGTCCAGCATGACAGACTTTGTCTTTGTCGCTAACGTTTCTGTAGAGAAACTTTGATTATAACATCTGTGATAACAAGAGTTGATTATCCAGCCATAGAGTGATAGTGATTATAATGGTCTCTGGCTTTCTGTCAGAGGTAGAAACAAAATGAGTGAGTAAAGAAGTGGAAAGTTGTGGATAGTGATGCATCATCCCAGGAGAAAAGCTTCTTATCATGGCCTGTGTTCCCTTGCACTCTCTTCTTCTTATAAAGATTAATGATCCAGATCCTTAATTTCTCCCTGCTAATCTGCAAATTTGCAGGCTGAAATGAATGCATTAGTTCTGTAGAAATTCAGATTAAAAAAGGTAATTGAAGATTTTTTCTAAAAATATTCAATTGCATTTTTATCAGTTTATTTTCTTAACTAAGAATTTCATTTTCAGTTTTTTTTTCTAATTTGAAAGGTCCACTTAAATCGACATAAGAATATTAATTTCCAGGCTTGTGTTTTGAGATTGAAGGGCACTGGGTTAACTGTAACTATCTTATTGTCTTAAGTACAATTCATAAATGTTAGAACACACTTATTGTTTTCATTATTGGTTTTATCATTTTATAAACTATTTTAGTTTGTAGTATTGATATGGTATATCTATTTAATCATAACTGCACTGTTTTAGAGAAACTGTGTTGCATGCTCCCGGTAGGAATTCAGACACTTTATCCCCTTATTTTAAAGTATTGATACTAACATCAACATGTGCGGTATCAATAGTAATGCTGTCAATGCAGGCCAGTGGCATTACAGTTTAAGCATCCATCTGTCTGCAGCACATGCTCTCCACAGCTCAGACAATTTCCACATATTAGAAAACTGCCCAATTTCTCTCTCAACCATGTTGCACCATAATATCTAGCACCACTTCATGTTAAACAATGCCAGGTATAGCTAATACCAGCTGATCCATCTGGGTTACTTCTTTAATGATAAAATGTCAATACTCCTGCTCATTAAATGGCTTACACTAACTTTGTCCATGTACAATTTTAAGATTCAAGATTCATGCACAGTGCTGCACACGGTTGCGATCTGAAAACCACATTGAGCATTTTTGGGCAAACTTTAAAACAAATCAGTCTGCATAGTTAACTAATGTCAGTAGCTAATGACAGAAAATTAGATACAGATTTAGCATAATCTGTCAAATAATTATCTTCATATTTAAACATTAAGCACACAAATCATGAAACTTCACGCAGATATTCAATTAAATTGCAAGCTGCAATAAAAGGAGCCTAAAGCTGAGTCCACACTAGAAGCAACATAATAACAACATAATGAAATTAAATGATATTCAAGCACAGACAAAACAACTGCAGATAAGGGGAATAGGGTGGGACCAGAGAAAAACTTTTCTCAACTAAAGTGCCTATCAATGAGAGCGTACTGTTGATTAACACATGATCTGGTAGTAAATATAATAGAAGGTTACCTAGGCAATCGGAGGGAATTGGAATACCCATGCTTTGCCTAACATTATGTGTATGGCAGATAGATTTCTGTGTGTTGCCTAGAGTGACAATAAAGGAAAAAAGAGTCAGATTGCATGTGCTTATCTGCGTGTGATTTCAGGCTATGCACCTGTGTATCACTGACAGTGCAGCAAGAGCAGAAAGTCAATAAGTGAGTATCATTGTCGCACCTAATGGATGGATAGTTCCATTAACTCATACCTTCTTTTTATTATAGTGCCTCTCAGTTCACCTAGAAATACCTCACATACTGTTACATGTATTTATGTTTGCATTTTTGTCTCTTCAGGGTAAAAGCTGCTGGTAGATTCCATATATTTATTCTTGGTAAACTTTACCCAGCTTGACCTCTTGCTGTTTCCGACTTTATGAAATTTATGTGCTTTTCAACACAAGTGTAAAAGTTTGTTATATGAATAAAATTGTATTGAATGCGTTTTGGCTTTATGTTTCCCATAGACGTACACATAGAGAGCAGTTGCATAGTGGTATTCAGAAACCATGAATTTCTAGAGATGAAAAGCAAATAAGAGTTACCAATGCAAAGGTGACTGGTCCTGATTTGCTTCCATCCATCAATGCAGTCATTGATTTTTGCCACTAATCCCGGTTTGGGTCACGGGGACAGCAGTCTGCAAAGAAGCCCAGACTTCCTTCTCCCCAGCAACTTCCTCCAGCTCATCCGGGAGGGACACCAAACATATCCAAGCCAGCCAAGAGATATAATCACTCCAGAAAGTCCTGGGACTGTCCTGGGGCCTCCTCCTGGAAGGAAATGCCCAGAATACCTCATCTAGCATCCAGGAAGCATCATAGTCAGATGCCCAAACCATCGTCTCCTTTCAATATGGATTAACAACGGCTCTGCTCCAAGTCCTTCTGAAGGAAACTCATGTCTACCACCTGTATATGCAATCCCATTCTTTCGGTCACTACCCAGAGCTCTTGACTTAGTGAGGGTAGGGACATAGGATAACCGGTAAACTGACAGCTTCGGTTTTATGCTTAACTCTCTCTTCACTACAACAGATCGGTACAGCTTCTGCGTCATTGCAGACACCACCCCAATCTGTCTGTCAATCTTGCGTTCCACTCTCCCCTCACCTGCTTAGGAAACTAAAAGATACTTCAACTCTTCCACTTGGGGTAATAACTTGTCCCATAGCTGGAGTGGGCACTCCATTCCTTTCTGGCTGCAAATCATGGTCTCAGACTTGGAGGTTATTTTCATACCTGCTGCTTGACAACAGCAGAACCACATCATCTGCAAAAAAGATAGATGAAATCCTGAGGCTTCCAAAGTGGAGACCCTCTATATTTGACTACACCTAGATATTATATCTATAAAAACTATTAATAGAATCAGTGACAAAGGGCAGCCCTTCAAGTGAAACACCCACCAGAAATGAGCCAGACCTATTGCTAACAATACGAACCAACTTGCTATGGTTGTACCGGGATGTACTGGCACCTTCCACAGGAAGGGACCTGGTCAAATACCTTCTTCATGACATTAAAACACGTGCAATTGGTAGATGAGGTTGGCCCTGAGTCTTCAGGGACTCAGGGTCAATCTCATCCACCTCAGGGGTCCTGCCACTGTGCTGTTGTTTAAGCACATCTGTGACATCACCCCCAGTGATGGGCAAGTCATCACCTCCTCCCCAGTCTCTACTTCCATAATAGCAGGCGTGACTATGGGACTGTGTGTTTAACTCAGATCCCGAGTTAAGCTTGTAAATTGAGCAATTACCATTGGGAGTGAATCATTCATAAGGGTGTTAAATGCCATTTATACCGATTAGAATCAGAGCAACCAGTCATCAGCTACAAATACAAAACAAGCTAAATATTTTTATATGTGGTTTAATTCTATTCATGTAAAACACTTAAAAACACTTTCTTATGGGACACTTGCAGAAAAACACCATACAAAATTTTGTACAGAATCAAACTTGTCAGTTGCTTCTACTTTGCTTCAGGGTGCTAGTTTTTGTCATGTGGAAATAAACACGTTGTAGAGTATAATGAATGGCCTGGGATGCAGTAATGCCACATGTCCATTTAGAGAAGCACAGACACTTAAGCAGTTTGGTGGAAAGGGATGAAACCCCTCTCTCTGACCATCTGCCAGAGGGCTTTCCTCCACCCTCTGCAGTCTGGACAAAAACAGGGCCAGACTGTGGTGACCTAATGTTGAAATTGAAACATAGCTGCCTTCCAACTGTGAAGTGCAACACTCCCTGGTTATTGATCTTCAGAGCTGAAGCAATAGGAAGGCTGTCCATCTTAAATTCTGTCACTGCTGATATTAGCAAGTCTGACAACTTGCCCAAATCCCAAATGTCACACACACACACACACACACACACACACACACACACACACACACACACACACACACACACACATGCAAAAAGATACAATTATGAATACACATTTAACCCTGTACATAAATATACATAGACATTTCACATGTGTCACTTGGCAAATTGGCAAATACAACAGAGTGTGTAGTGTCAAAGGTGGTGCTGTTCAAGTGATTATGATTAATACCAAAACTGTCACTGTATAGCAGCTAAGGCTGCTTGCATATAAGATTATGCTCAACTCTACGAAGCTATGTCACACTGATGGTGGATTTGTTAGGCAGGACATGCATACAAGTAGCATGCTATATCCATTTCACATGCCAGGCCCTAATGCTACACAAATGTTTGTGGGATTATACATTATAAAAAATCATGGGTGGAGAACAAGCATAAATAACTAATTTGTCATGGGAAAAAGGCACATAAATCAACTTGTTGTGACACTTGGCTTGTCTTAAATTATAAACCTCATGCTCATATCAGGTGAGCTAGAGAGCTGCCTCCTGACCTGCAGCCATGTAAGCTGTAGTTAAGTGGACAAAGCCAGCATTACCTCTCAGCCAGGCTACAGGTTGGCCAGGCTGCCTAGCATTCAGACTGAGGAGAGTGGGATCCAACTGAGGCCCAAAGCTGTAATTACACACAGACAGATGGCCTTGCTCAATCCCTCCTTCATTCAGACCTACTACCTGCAGCGTACTGAGCTCTCAGCACCCTTAAAGCATTGTTTCACATAGATTAAAGTAAATGGTAAGGGGCTGTCACACAAGCCTCATCCTGTGCACAAAGGTATCCAAATTCACTAACAGAAGAAAGCCCTAAACCATAAGGTTTGAACATTTCATTAAATCTCTTGTTGGTGGGTACAGACTCCTATTGGCCTATAAAATGAAAACCATCCCTTTAAGGTTACTGCATCCACTCAAGTAAAGGAAAGCAGCAGTATGGTGGAAAAAAAACTATTGAGTGTGTAGGGTAGCAGGCCAAGAGGCTTTCTGTGGTCTCCCATGAGGTAAAGATGGAGTGGGACAGATATTTGCTGTGCAAGCCATGTCCTTTGTTCTCTCTTTGAAATCATGCAGGTGATTTATGAGGAGGGAATGTTTTGCTGTTTTTTTTTCAGTGGCCCAGTGTAGACAGAGACAGAAATATTCCTCAGTTTAGGATGTGCCAGGCAAAAAAAAAAAAAAAAAAAGCAAAAAAAAAAAAAGCCACAAAAAGGGAGAGAATTTATATAACTTTTAAATAAAGCCTGCAAAGTATTTAAGGCCACCACATAAATGATTCAGGGGCCCTGCGGTTTTGGAACAAACAGCAGACAGTAGATATTTACTGTTCTGAGACCCCATTAAGCTAGTTTCAATTTGTGGTATTTGTGAAACTGTTTTATAGAGATAGGACAGCTCCCAGCTTTAAAATGTAATGATTTGTCAAATCACAGTTATATATTTGCCATTGAGTGATCTGGTGACCAGATTCTAGATCCAGACACTTCTTTTTAATCAAAAGCTGCAAAATGAAATTGTGCGCAGTGAACTGTAAACTACATCCAGATGAATGTATCACAGAAGGAAATAAATTATGTTCCCCCCTCCTTTCCTGTCATATGTGTTTGCTATAAAGCTGTCAACCAGCAGAAGCAATTACTGAATTGTTTGAGCTGACTACATGCTAACGGTTGACTGCCCAGAGTCATAGTTCATGTCAACATCTGATCTATCAAAGCTGTTATCCTGCATAATGTTACCGAGGTCACTGCAGCAATGCCTTGCTGTGTCTAGTGTCCATTAGACCCTACATTGTGCCTCTATGGTGGTCACTTAATGTTCAACGAGTATAGTGTTCTCCTCAGTGCCTCAGTGGCAGACTCTCATTCCCCATTGTGGCTGTAGACTTGTTTTCCTCTGTTTAATGGCATAAGGAGGAGCAGGCTCCCTGTGCCCACTGAGACATGGAGTTGTAATTACACTCTGCCAGATTGGTTAGGGAGAAAGGGCATGGCCAGAGTGTACCCATAGGACACATACAAAAACACATATTTAGGTGCATTTCATATATATATATAGTTCATGGGGACACAACACAGCAACAGTGCATCCACATGCAGGTCACACAATGTTACCTTCCTTACAACAGATACAAGCACCTCCCTGGACAAATGTTGCTGATGATTTATTAAAGAGATGAGAGGAGTAAAGGAGAATCACCAGGCACCAGTCATGGAGAGAGGGAAACCATAGGGAGAAGTGGGGCAGAGATCTGGACATCTTGTCACACCGATACTTGATGAGCTAAGCGTGGATCCCACCGCTAAATGCTGCTTTCAAAAAATAGACTACAAAATGAGTCTCTACGTTTTAAATGTAATTAATGCAAATATAACTTGCACCGTATTCACCTTTTTGTCAGATAAAGAACAGAGGCTAGATGTACACATGAACTGTGATTTATAAAGAAGAATGTGTGGGAAGAATATGCAGAATTCATTCTTTTCACACACGTTTTAACCTCCTAGGACCTGGCGTCCACATATGTGCACATTTTGGGTTATTTAGACCAAAATACTTAATTTTGCTCTACAAGGGCCTGATATCCACTTACAAGGATATTATACTATTATATTGCTACCGTTCTATTGAAATTTAAATGAATATCCTCATATGTGGCTCTCATTTAGTAACCTCAAACATTTAGTAAAAAATTAAGCAAATACAAGTAATCTGCAATAAGTTACAGGTAGTAAGAAAATAAACTACTAACTCTTTTATGCTACGTCCACACATACACGGGTATTTTTGAAAACGCAGCTGTTTCGTCCACACCTAAACGGCGTTTGGAATCACCGAAAACGGAGATTTTTTAAAACTCCTTTTTTGTGTTTAAGTGTGGACGAGGAATACAGAGTTCGTCAGGCAATGTCAAAGGTATGGGCCTTTTTTCACATTACGTTGTGTGCCACGTTATTGTTTACATGAGATGAATTGCAAATACAGACAAAATACTGTTAATCTTACTATCTTCAGGTTTTACATGCTTATATGTACACACGCATTTACTGTCCCTCCATTTAGAAAGGCAGAGGCGTCACGGTGTGATTATTTTACGTGTAGTTGTTTTTTTCCTGTGTTCAACATTTCTATCAATACATTTTTCCAAAAATGCCTCTCTGTGCAAAATGGGTTTAAAAACATAAACCGCTGTGGGATACTGTTTGTCCGTGATTTAGACGGGGAACAAATTAGGGCAGGATCAACCTGATATTATGTATAAAGAGCTAACATTTCCAAAATGTCAGGAGTAGTTAGTCATTACAAGATGTGTTTGTGAACTAAAAATCAAGAATGTGGGATACTGTTTGTCCCTGATTTGGAGAGCCCAGCTCGTGCTACCATGCAGGGAAAACCAATTCTGCAGGGGAGACCTACCTTGGCACTTATGCAGGTGAAACCAAAGGGAAGATATGCTTCACCATATTTTCTAGTCTTTGGCTTGGAAGGAAGTTGGTTTCAGCTATGCTTCACCTCCTGCTTTGCCTTTGTGTGGGAGCCCCGTGCTAGCAGTGTCCAAGCGTTTTTTTTTTTCTCTTTTCATACACCCCCCCCCCCCCCCCCCGCAAAGGCCCCACACTTTGGGAAGCTCTGCATTAATGGTTTAGAAAGAGACTCCAAATAAATATCAGTGGTACTGAAAGTGGTTGTACATAATGTTATGTCTGTGAGATGATTTTGAGTATTTTTTTCTCTAATGGCTAAAATTCTATTTGTGGATAAATTCACATGGCTTGCAATGCTGTGAGCGGCTGGGTGTTTTACAAGTTGTTGAAATGATGAACACTCATGTCATTGGATCAGTCAGTGGAAACACTGGCGAGGCGACGATGCAGGTGGAGCTAGCCGCTAAGCATTGGGAGCAGGCTCCAGTACTTCAACAATATTTACCAAGTTCTGGACAAAAGCACTAAAATGTGGCTAAAATGTGTCTTTCAGTCTTGAGAATTTCATGTAGCTATTTCTGGTCATTAAGGGGGGCAGATCTTGACCCATGTGCCTGAAGGCCTGCAATCGTTCATGGTATGAAGATAAAATATAGATTACTTTATTAGATAAATATTTATTATTAAATATACTAATAGCTACTATTGTTTTCCCTGTACATACAAATTCCAAGCTCTTACAGGTTTCCCTGATTAAAGATCTAATATCTGAATATGATGGGCATCAAGTATTTCTCAGAATTCCTCATAGGTTTGCAACAAACAGTGAGCTCAGAACTAATGACAAAATACATCCAAATATTATTTATCCTGGGGGCTACATAATGTTTGGACCATTAAGATCAAAATAGCTAAATTTATTCACAGACATGCCTTCAGTAACATATTGAGCTTAGTTTGCATTCATACAAACTAGATTGATAAATATTTAAATAAGCATTTCCCCTGGGAGGACTCATTTGCTCCCCTTTTCTGTTTAACTATACTTTATATATACTCATATTTTTATTTTGTGCTGTAGTGCAGTATTGCCTTTAATTTATGTTTTATAGATCATGGTGAAGTTGTATTTCTAGCAATATAAAGTCATTTTAGAAAGTTTGTGTCATGAATTAACTCTTGTAGTATACAGTTTGCCAAAAGGTTAGAATCACTTCATTTTGTATCTTCTGTGTGATTTAAAATCAAAATCCATGCTGTGAGTGAACAATCCTTCCCTAATGGGGAGTTGTATCAATCTCCCCTTGAAGAACAAACTGGGGAAGATTGCTTTGAAGGACACACACAAGTCCAGGTTGGATTCTTCATGCCTGCCAGGCTGTCACTCATATATAACAGCTGGCAGCATTACATTATCCCACAGATGGACCTGTTTCTGTGAACTGGAAAATGTATCCTCCTCTTGCTGATCTTTACTGCTGTTTTACCCACCTGTCACCTGCTCAATTAGTCGTGCCTGGAATACATTTAGCCTGTATTTTCACTGATTTAATCCAACAAGAAAGTCATGATCTTGCCATAAATTATATCTACCACTTTCTCACGGAGCATCAGTTCGTGTTTTGCAGCAAGCTGCAGATCATCCAAAATTCCCTGGAGGGGCTGGCAGTATGTAAAGGAGTGGTCAAAGTTGTGCATGTGTATTTTACATCTTGATAGCTCCACTGTAGGATGAGTGAGGTTAGTGTTTCATATAAGTGAAAGCAGCAGTGTTTTCCTTCCCTGACACATTTTACCCCTCTAGTTTTTCCTCTTTCCTCTTCTTCTTGTTTCTTTGGTTACATGTACATGGAAAGAAAATAATCTGGCATGACTGGAATAGTTTCAATGATGGAAGTCTTCTGTAAAAAATGCAGACATAGTTTCAGGTGAGGTGGAGAATGGTATGATTTGCACTTTATTTTAGAAGATAATGATGAAATTTCCTGCAACATTTCAGACACACTTTTAAAACAAAACCTTTGTGACATCAAACTATTAGCTCCAGTATATTAAAAGGCATCTTATAGTTGTTTTTAGGGAATATGATCAATTTTAGTTTGTAAAAACTACATTCTCAGCTTCTCACAGTGTTTAATTTACTAGCAATATTTAGCTTGCTAAAAATAGTATCCATAAAGAATGCTACAAGACATAAAAATCATAAATGTGTCATTATTAATGAGTAATGAACTCCCAGTGGGGAAGTATATGTTATTTTTCAAACACAAAGTGTCACCACACCCATGTGAAAGAATTTTATTGATCCTCTAAATGTATAATAGAAACGCTCTAGCTCTAAAAATGACCTCTGCATATTCCCATTTCCTGACATTCTTCACTCTTTATCTTTATTTCTCTATCCTTTGTATATCCCTTGATACCTCTTACATATTTCTTTCTTTGGCCATTCCCGTATAACTGAACTACAGATTTCAAGAAAAGTGTGACACTGACAAATGGACTTACTTTGTGTAGCCCTCTTATGTTCTGGTTCCAGGTGATTAGATGCACTGTGTGGGCTTTAGACCAAAGGACTGGTTTAGTCAAGAATAATCAGAGGTAGTTTTTCAAAAGCATAATTGAATGACATTTTGAATGACAGTTATACAGTATGTAGCTTCTTTTACGTCTTGCCCATGTTATAAGACAGAAATACAGATAGCCCACAGATAAATGCATAAATATGGCATTATGGGTTTGCCAAGTGACATGCTTTAGTGAGATGATTTCCTCTAGATGTGCGATTCTTCTTGTGGGTGTCAAGTAAGTAGAGCATAACAGATCTGAAAACACTCATGTCACGCACCATGAAATACAAAGTAAAGTCTTCATGCTGTGTGGGAAGATTTGAAGGTGTTTTTAAAGAAAAATGATGAGAAGGGTGTATATCTTTAATCATGTGTCAGCTTTGTAACTCTGCCGTGTGCAAACGTCAATCTGAAGTCTGTATAGTAGGTAGGGAGAATGTGAAGAAGGCCTTGAAACGTTCAATTGGCAACAAAGTGTAGCTCTCACCTTGAAAATCATACTTTTAGGTCTCCCATTTGTTTAAACTAGAACCCATGCCTCATGGCTGTATGCCTTTGCATGGTTCCAATTACATCCATTCCTGTCCAGATCCATTTTTATGTATTAAACAGTTAAAGGGAATTTAGTAAAAGGTATTAATGTAAAATGGAACTTCAGTATTACAAGTCTGATTGATATCAGTGCTGCCATAAATGTGCTTCATGACTCCTTGAAATGGGGACAGTACATGCTGATGTTATCGTCACTGGATGCTGACCTCTGATATTTTGGTATCGGCGTCATAACTTCATGACTTCAATATTATTATAAAAAATTGTGTGAAATTGACCTTAATTGGTATATGAATTGTTAAATGAATTTGGGAGTTGATTTTTAACCACCAAGTTCTAATCAGCTAATATCAGAACATTTGCCATTTGTGCCAAATTTGAAGAAGTTCCTTCAGTAAATATCACATTCATTAGAGCTGGATTTTTAAAACATAATGCTTCCAGCTGTGCCTACACCTATGAGGAGGAGTTAAAAATATACTTCTCCTATAAGGCGCTATACCAAATCTTCAGAAAAGATCTGCTTCCACTGTAGCAGTTTAGTAGCAGTTGTTTCTCCCTCATTGGTGACTGTGTCTGAGTACACAGTTGAGGACTGTGCCTTTAAACAGCATGTTAAATTTATGAATATACCTAGTTCTCTGCCAAAACACACATGACAAGCTAGACAAGGAAAAGACTGAATGTAGCAACTGCGTCAGTATTTAGAATAAAATGACCAAGACGGTTAGTTTATGGCCTCACTTACACAAAAATGGTTATTTTTAAATGGTCTATTTGTGTTTATCACTTACTTTTTCTTTTATCCGTGACAGATATGGTGACATATTCTGATGTAACGAATTATGATTTCTAAACTTTTTTTATGCAAAAAGAATCTTTGGCATCTCTGTTCCACCAGACCTTTATGCCACACACTTGGCTGTTTTAGAAAGGATGTATTTAGTTGGCAGTTGAGTTGCATTGTGGATACTGTAGGCATCATGTTATGAGTTTTATAAAAACGTGTGTTATGGATATAAAAATATCTCAGAGCCAGCTCCATTAAGTTTGTTCCTTTTTTGACTGCGAAATAAAATGCATGCAGAAGCCCTTTAAGGGGTAATGTAATTTCCATGGCGGTTATGATGGATAAAAGGGAAGCTTACTGGACAATTTCCAAAAGGACCCGGATGTTTTAACACATTTGCACATACTTTATGCACATAGAAGAAAAGTAGACTTTTGTACAATATCTCACTAAATATATTTACATGACATACAATTCGCCATCAGTGCAATACATAGGAATGTTGCATATTTACCAAATGTTAGACTCTTTCCTTTATGAAGAAAAATAATTCCAATGACAGAAGCTGATAAAACTAATGTATAAAGTAACATGTGCAACTTTTGTATCGGTTAACAGCTTCACATGAAATAAAAAAAATAAAATCTTAGTACCACCCTATCAACAATCAAATATTAAGCATTGAAAAAGTAAAGATCACATGTACATATATATCTTCATACATGTAATGGATTGCTTTTGTACAAATACTTTATATAACTTTGGCAGTTTATCAGGAACAAAGTTATCGGAAAAATATGAAACAATAATATCAAACTGTCAGCAATGTCATGTAAGCTTGCCTTCCAAAGCTCATGTTCACAGTGGTCATTCAGAAAGGTTGGAAGCCGATGGCAGAAAAACCAAGAACAAAAAGCCAAAGAAAAAGAAAACATTTCCATCCTTTCTGCTAGGACTGTTAGCACTGGAGGCTGTCGTCATTGTTGTCATGGTTATAAAATTACAAACACCTATGAAGGTTTAGATAGCAGTCATCGCCATTTAAAAAAACATGGTCTATTTTCAGGTCGACTTAAAATACAAACAGTTTGAAGGCAAGGGGACAGGACCCTGCTCAGCGGTCACTGTGGAATCATGGGAGAGACATGACCGAGAAGAGGACATGCACATCAGTGCTGTGTGGAAGCACGTGAGGCCAAAAAACGAGGGTGCAAAATAAACGAATTTGCAACAATCGAAACGCCACATGGTCAGAAAATGACTTACACCGGACAAAATAATCGAGCAAATTTCAAACATACTAAGTTCACCATAATTCATATACGTTGATTTTGTTCTTTTTTTTCCACTGGTTTGGCACTTTATTGGAACAAATCTCTGTTCAAAAAGACTAATGTTGTACAAAAGGTATCATGTCTCATTAACATAACTCGTAGAATATAGTACTTAATAGTAAGCATACGGTAAGTAAACACTTGTACATACTGTAGTTTTAAAATGAACATTCCAACAGATGTTTTACACACATGCACAAAAACAAACAAACAAACACAACTTTCTCTCTCTCGCTCTCTCTCTCTCTCTCTTTGCTGCCTCGCCACATTTGGGCCTCCTCCATTTCTCTTTGGACAATCTTATTCTCCTTCTGAGTGATCCTCTATCCCGAAAGAACAACTGTTGCTACTGCTCTTTCTCATCTTCCATCTTTCCCTCGCTATCGTTTACCTAAGACAACACAACTCATTTAATACTGTGGGGTTTTGTTTTTTTTTTGCTCCACGTTATGACACTTCCTCCGCCGAGCGCGTGTCTGTCTTGAGACGCACAAACTCTTTGGCCACCTCGTCGTTGGTCCTTTGAGAGAGTATCCTCATGATGGTGATGCCCGTTTCGTCCATGGAGATGCTCTTCACCAGCGGGTAGCAGGCGGCGCAGCTGCCCTTGTCTGCCAGCTCTTTGAGAGGGATGACGGTCATGCCGATGATGCGGTCCTCACGGGCAAAGCAGTAGTCCTTCACTGAGACATGAAGCTCATAGGCCTCTGGACCGTGTTCGTTACTCAGAACACTGAGAAAAATGACAAGGATGAGGTTGGGGTGTGACTTAGAAAGAAATTAGACATGAACAGATTTAAAAAGTAGTCCTAAATCCTACTTTTAAAACAACCATCATGGGTAATGAAAATTTACATCACAGGCAGTGAGAGGGTGTCTGAGTGTCACTTAAAAGTACATGAAACTAACCTAAATGCACTTTTTTCCTATTATCATATAAGCTTAATAAGTGTTCCTGTCAGGAACTGTACAAGAATGTGAACGAACTGCTGACATTTGGCTTTGTTTACAGCTGAATATAGCCTGTCAGTAAACAAGTCTGGCATGGTGACATTTCCACAGTGAAAAGCCTCCTTACTGTATGCGTGGCAATCATGAGAAACTCAATCATGTTTTGTGAGGGAAATTAATGTATCTATTCAAAAGAGCAATTATTCTGAGCTTTTTATGAGGCTTTTTTCTAATTATCCACAGAAACCTGTGGCTTCTTGAAATTCAAATGACAATGCCCAAGCATTGTCATTTGAATTTCAAGAAGCCATATAAATATATATGCAGACATCACAATGTGCGCTGCTAACGCTAAGATCACTCCAGATGTATGACTTGGCTGAGTGGGCCTGACTCTGAGAAATACAATACTTAAAATTGTCACGTTAAAACAGTTGCTTGATTTGCTTTTATTACAAAAATAATGCTGCTGAATAATGTACATTCTAAGGTTAGAAAAGTAAGGTGTTACAGGTACTATTAAGCATATAGATTTCTGCTGCTTTCTTTGTAGTGTGCAGCAATCTCAGTTGTTAAAAATGAAGGTGATGTGCCAAAAACTGCAGTTTGTTGAATAGCCACCTGAGACCTGAAGTGCCCAACTTTAAAACAGAAACAAACACGTAGAACCTGGAACTTTTTTTTTTTTGGTGTCTCTTCAGCTTATTTCCCCTACATGGGACATTTTTATTATTATAGATGACTGATGGTGTGGACTGAACTGGGACAGGACGGTCATTCTGGCGTTCAGTTTAAAAAGGAAAAACCTGATAAATAATATGGCTCACTGTGTAGTTCATTTTACTGATAGACTGTGCAACAAAAGTAACATTTTTCATTATGTAAATTTTGGACAAATTATTAGCATTCGTCACTGTGTGATGCAGAAATATAGTATATAAAAGATATAGCCACTGTGATGGACATGACTAACACAGTGTATCTGACAGAGAAACTGAGGGACACTGGCTGCTTATTGCTGCTCAAGTTGTAAATTGTAAGTTATTAGTCATCCATTATCTTTTCTGAATCTTAGATTGACCATGATTTATCAAAAGGGGTTCATGTTCTTTTCAGTATGATTGGAAACTAGCAATCAAGGACATGAAGTCTTCCCAAAAGTGTTGACTGAGGTCCCTGAGCAAGGGAACCAAGGGCTAAGTTCCCTTACACCTCTGTATAACAAGAATCTTTGTGCAAACAGAGGAGTTATCCCCTGCTGGCCATAATGCATAATGCAGGTTTCAGGGGCTTCAGCACTGGCTTCTCTTTACAGACCTCAAAGCTCCAGCTATCTTTTATATTGTATATAGATGCACCCTAGTTGTCTAGGCTAGTTAACATTTGCTATTTGATAACTTGATACTGAGACCTGTTGTCCAAACACAACTCTGCCAAAAATATCTTTTGAAAGAGTAGACCACAAAACAATAGGTGACATTACAGTTCCAGGATGCATCCATATTTTATTTACACTTTGTGTTTGTAGTTTGCAGATAGCACACTGATTTCTGATTCAAAAGCAAATATATGAAGTATATTATTATTAATGACAGTAATAGAAAAAAATGACACTAAATTAAAGAATATTACAATATTACAAGAAGTGAATAAAATTGCTCACAATTTTATTCACTTCTTTAACTGACGAGGAGGACACAGATACTTACTACTGGAATGTTTCATTGTACTTTGGTGACCAATTGTTATTCTTGGTCTTGGTGCTGAATTTGCGTTTCTTGTCAGCCAGATGTGGACCCACGGCATTGACTTCTACAAATGGCCGGAACATGGCGTTGGTTTGCCAGATGAGGTTGTTCACTCCGACCACTGAGAAACGCAGAGGAAATAATAATCTCATTCATTACGACATGGACACAGGTACAAGAAAGGAAAGTCCACTAATTCTGCCAAAAAAGATTGTGTATTCCAAGCTCAGTTTCTATTTTTGGACCTGTATTTATCTTGTTCCCACAGATAAACGGCTAAATGTAGAAAATGTCACGTTAAACTGAGATACCGTCGGAGCAAGCATAACAGAGCCTGATAACAGAAACATTTCCAGCTATCTGCAGCATTAATGGTAAACATCTCTGCGTGTTAGTGCCTATGAATCAGCCTGCAAAGATTTCTTTTCATACTCACTCTTCTGCACTGATATTCAAATAACGAGTAAATCCACAGTGAAGAAGACCAGAGACATTGACTGACATGCAGCGTCAGTAAACCATAATGATGTGGCAGCATGCTGGATTTTCTGTGTGAGCTGCCAAATTTAGATTCAGGAAATGCAGAAAAAATTTAATCAAAAGCTAAACTGTGACTCATGTAATGATGGCTTTTCCTGTTTGTGAAAACATTGTTGCTTTGCTCTCATGTTTTTAGTTTCTCTAATGCCTATGGTGCTTTTGGGGGGAGGCAGGTTTAGAGACACTGTAAGGAAATAAGGAGGCTCACAGTGAATTAAAAGAAATACATCTCTGGAGAAATTCTGTAATGATAAAGCAAAGAACTAATAAACAGCCAACCTTTGAGCCAGCTGTACATGCATAGCTGAACTTGACTTGTCTTATCTGTGTAGTAGCAGACCTATGTATTTTCCAGTTTATAGCTATTACAGTATACAAGTATCAATCTTTTTTTTTTCAGCTATCCCCTAATTACAGTGACTTTGTACTGTGCTCTAGCAGGATGTAATTTTGAAGTACAATAGAAGTATAACTTGCAGGGATAATAATGCAGTTTTAGGACTCCGTTTTGGTAAAAGTCTTTTCAGGTGCATTGTTTTTAAAAAAAATCATACTGGCAAATGCAGACGATTTGAAAGAATGAAACTATTAAAGAGTAAGGTAATTAAATTTGGACGATCAAATAACAACTGAATTAGTTTTAAAAAAGTTATTTTTTGCAATTGTCTTTTGCTTAAGTTTGATTACGTAATAAAATTTCCTTTGTTTTTATCAGTCTTGTAGTATGTAATGCTCTACTACTACCAGAAGGTGGTGATAATGTATCTATAAGCTGTTTGCCAACAACCATGAAACAACACAACATAGAAGAAGAATGTTACTAACACTTAAACAGGAGACACACATAAAGGCCAAAACTATTGCCCATCGTGAAATTGCATGGAAATCCAAATATGCACGGTCATTTGAAAGCTTAGAAGAATGATTGACTAATACCTATAGTACCTAGTGGAATTGACAACAACAGCTATTACAAATATGACAATACTGCATCAATCCCGACACTGTCATGCATAAAACACCTGATTTTCTATTTAATTACAATAAGAAACAACATATCAAAAGGTAATTAACTTATTCTCTGATTTTGAAGGCGCTCCAAGAAGCTGTGCTGCTGATGGCCCCTGCAGCCCAGTTGCACAGATGAGATAGATTTTTGTGAATATTTGCAGGTGTGAACAGATTTGACTGGAAATAACAAAAAGCAGGTTTGAGTATAGGAAAAAGCTCACCCTTCACGCTGACTTTGTGCTCTCCAGTGCCAGGGTGAGAGATGAGATTCACTTGCATCGACACCTCCCCCACTGATCCGTTGGATGACTGACCTGGACACACACCAAAACAGCAACAGGAGAATTGGAAAGAGGCGTAATGAAAATCAGAAAGAATGGAGGAGCAGCAGTGAGGAAGCAGGGAGAGAAATACAGAGATCAGGAACCCGAAATAAAAGAGATGGAGACCGAAAAGAGAGAGAGAGAGAGGGAGGATGCGAGGACAGATGCAAAACTGTGAAGACAACTATCTGTGTACCTGGTGAATCCAAAGATTGATCCAAAAAGCTGTGTATAAACACATGAGTGTGTCAGAACTAAAAGAGAAAAAACAGACCTAAGGAAAACAGTAAGAGAGTAGACTTGTTTTCACTCTCATGGCAGCCCAGTAGCAAGCAAAGCCAGAGTTTCCTTTAGCTCCAGGCTAAACAAGAATAACAACAAGTAAAAAAAATAGAAACATGAAATAATCTGTCTGGTTTGAGGGCTGTGAAAAAGGCACATGTTGTGAAGGAATCTACTAAATAAATAATGTTCTACATGCTGAAATCAACAACGTCTTAGCTCAAGTGAAAACACTGGATTTAACTCCATGGAAACACACTATGAATGCCATGCAACAGAAAGGAAATAGATGAGGCAAAGGGAATGCATGAATATAAAGGAGGACTCTGCTCAGTTGCTGTGCAGCATCATTAACGTGTCACTCAGTCAGAGATGAACAATTAGAATGGATTGCTGACCATGTTACATACTGTCTGATGTAGGGAGCCTTGCTCATTTCAGCTGCTTCATGTTTAAGCCAGCCAGGAGCAAGTAGACGTTGAACACTACTTAATGTAGAGGCATGTTGATCCAATAGCTAATCAATATATGCCAAACATGCAGCACCCGTTGTGGCTGGTAATGGGGAAACAAGCCTTGAGATTTATTGTAATGAAGCCCCAGGAAGCCGATAGAGAACTAAGAAACTGCAGCACGATGAAGTCCTGAACTTGTGAGAACACACAGCAATGCCACTGCATGGTCACTTTAGCTATCAGGGTAAAAACAGACATTATGGTATGTTGTGCATTTATGAAAAAAAATATACCGGTGTACTCAACAGATACTAGAAAAGGAATTCTGAGAGACGTAGAAGCTCAAAGTGTGAAGAAGACAAATGGTACATGTTGAAGATAAAAGAAAGCAGGGATAGATAAAAACCAAGGTGGCAGCGAGTAGGCCTTAGGATCAGATTAAGTGAGGAAAATGCAGATAAGAAAGGCGAGTTGTCTGCATTAATTGACGAAGACTTGCTCTTAAATTCCCAGATTTTTTCCACTGTCAAATAAGACGTTACGCTTAGCCTACACCGTGTGACATTTCAACACACGGATACTACATAACCAAAAAACTGCAAAATATTCATGCGAGATTACTGTAAGCTAGACAACAGCCCCCACTCAACAAAGAGACACATGTATGCTTCCGAGAGCAGGCTTGGCAGGATTAAACTGGTACATGCCGTGGTCTAAATATGTCGTTCTCAGAGCACAGGGGTTGGTGATTAATGAAACTGTGTCCACTGTGCTACATCAAGCATCATTTCCACATTCTTTAATTTTTGACCTCAACCAGCTCACTACTTCCACTTAAAGACAGAACATTAGGCCACCTCAGATAAAAAGCATGGTGTGAAATTGCGGGTGGAGCTGGAATGGGATGAGAGATGTAGCGCGGGTGGAAGAAGAGAAACACATCGAGCAATCTGAAAATAGCACACAGCGAAACACTGTGTATCTATGCCCATCTGCCACTCAGGGAAAACGGCAATGCTGGTTGGCCTGCTGGCTGCCGAGCTTTTTCCTACAGGCTTTCAGTTTCCTGCTGCCTGCTATGCAGTGTTCTACAAGGCTGAGCACACTGAGGGAACCGGGAGCTTAAAGCTTCAACGCCCTGCCGGGTTGAATTCCCTCTTGAGCATCTCTGGATACCTGAAGGTATTTCCGCCTTATTACAGAGAAGAAAATCCAAATAAAGACGGATGAGTCAACAACATATACAAGTGTGCCAGAGATGCCGGAAAGAAAGAGTGAGGCGACTGCACAAAAGAGAATATATGGATTTACATAGCAAATACTGTATATCGTATTTATCCCGACAGTGTTTTTTTATGCATTGTTAATGAGAGAGTGAAGGGAAAAGAGCATGAGAGCAATTAAGCCCTTAAGCACACAGGATGAAAAGGCCAAAGATACTGTTGCTGTTTGTTTGTTTTTAAAGTTATTTACAGTGAAAGAGGCACAGTGCTCCTACAGTGATGAGATAAATGCAATTACAGCAATGTTCACTGTGTATTTAAGCTGATAAAAAAGAGGCATCTTCAGAACACATTTACAGCAATATATATGGGGTAAATACTGATGGGAAACTCCATAATGTTAAGGTTAAATAAAGCATTACAACTCCGAAATGTTGCAGACAAATCAGATATTAACTGTGAATTACAGCAACAAATATGTTGTGAATAAACTGTTTTGCTACAAGTGTAATCAGTCGTCATAAAAATATGTTTATTCACTTCTGCCTAGGTGCTAAAATATAGCTTCACAATAGAATGACCAATCTGTCTTTTTTCACGCCTTTGCTGGCACTCTCACTGTGTTTTTATAGATGCTTTCTGTAAAAGTGAAGCTGCCCAAGCAAGGCAGAGAGAATACAGAGTATAGCTCTTAAGACAAAAGTTTTCCAGCATTTGAATGCTGAAATAACTCCATTCCCTCCCAAACTGAAACCCAACTGAGCCTGACCATAGCTAGGTGCTTACCTTGAGAGGTTTGGGTGCATATATATTTCTTGATCAAGGCATCTGTAGGTTGAGTGTAAAGGCTGAGAGCATATTTGAGGGACTTCATATCAGGGCTCTTTTCAAGGAAAGTTTTCTTCAGGCCATTTCCTCCAGCATGGAAGTATTGCTATAAGAAAAGAAAGAGGAGTTAACTTCCAGATGACTCCAAGAATGTTTTCCAGGAAGGGATCCTCTGTTGAGTTCATACACATCAGCAAGTTTCAGTTGGCAGAGAAATAACCTGAGATTATGTGGACAGTATGCATTTTCCAAGCAGGAGACCAGGCAAGAGACAGCAGTAATAGCCACTTTTCTGTCTAATTACCGTGCATTTAAATCTGAAACCCCTGCTTGGGTGGTTAATGCACATTTGCGCTGATAAGCATGATAGCTGAGTACACACAAAGCTTTGCATTCTTTTGAAATGTTGTCACCACTCCTACATATGGAAGATTGTGGCCATGGAGAGATCTTATTAAGAAAAGATGGACTGCTTTTTTGTGCTTATCTGTTCAGCTAGCTTTCTTCTACAACACATGATCATTACACAGACAAAAGAGCTATTGTTAATGGCGCTTGTGTTGTTTGTGGAGTTTCTGTTGTCATGATCCAAGTTAAAAAGTTGGTACACCCTTATCTCATGTCAATAAATACACTGGACAGAAAATGCAGTAGACAGAGATAAGGTATACACAGCTGCAAAGTGACATCCGAACCACATTGTCTTCATCAGACAAAGCTTGACACCACAATGGAGAAAGTGCCGGTAAATATTTTCAGACTGGTGTCAGGTCAGTGACTCGACACATGGGGAGGCGCTGTGGTCTGCCTCACCAATGATTTATTAGTCATAAAGTTTGACCGACATGTGCTTCTTGTGAATTATACATAATCTGGCGTGCAGAGGTTGAGTCATCAGTGGAGTTTTAAGAGAAAAAAAGAGAAACGGCACATATTCTATCCATAAAATGCCCAGGAAACACTAAATATACATAAAATTCCCAGAGATCTATAGTTATTTAAAATAAACACACCCAACTACAATTGAATTGGCTTAAACAAACAGTGGTACAATAAGAGTTGTATCTATTCACAATTTCCCACCATATAACACAGGAAGATGTTCAGAATGTCTGTATTTTGTGCCTTGGAGATTTGTCTCATTTTAGGTCAGAACATTTGAAACAATTTATTCAAAAAATATCACCTCCTCATTCCAATCACCGTCACAGCACTAAGACTCACAGAATATAAGCTGTACTGATCTATAAGAGTGTCGCCTCATCCTGAAAAATGCCTGCAGTGTTACTGCTGGGCTGCAGTGCTGCATTCCCTCTGGCAAAAAGACCCAAACCAACCTGCATGCTCAAGATATCACCCTGCCTCCAGTAAAATCACCGGCCACCTTTACAACATCCGTACTTTCTTTTTGTTACCCTATTACTTTCCTCCAGTTCCTTATATTTTGCCTCATATATTTGATTTCGTTTTTCTTCTTCATTTATTTTCTCTATCTTCGAGGCTTAGCAGGGGTTTGCATTTGGTAGTTAATGATGTGAGGCTGTAGTCTTCTGCTGATAAGTCTTTAGCACATTTACCTGAGCAAGTAAGTGATTACTAACAGTTTATTTTCTGGTAATACTAACATCTGATAACAAGAAAGACAAATAAAATGGCCTGCATAAAGAATCTTATTATCAGTTTTTCAAATCAAATCAAATTCAAATTTTATTTGTCACGTACACAGTCATACACAGTACGATATGTAGTGAAATGCTTTTTTTCCTAATATCTATGTTTGTTGTTCAAAAACTGGGATCTATTCTGAAATGCACTTCAATAAATGCCTACATATCTTATTAACTATATCAAATATACATTTTATCGAGGAACTCTGAGACATCTTTCTCATACAATCAGACAAGGCCAGAGTTCAAAGAAAGGATAAATAATACATTACTGGGGCTCTGTTAAGTGTGCTATTTTGTCAGGTAAGGTCTGCTTAGGCCACTGCATTATCCTGCCCATTCATTTTTACAGGTTTTAAGTTCAGCTTGGATGAAATATTATATTTAAATGTTTAAATAAAAAAGCTTTTAAATAAATAAATATGTTGCACAGGATTTAACTTTTTAGTCCAAGAAGAAATTCTTGGTTCTATATATTTATAGTTACTGATGAATGGCACATTTCTTTTAAATTTTAGTGTATCTATTTTTGATGGGTTTTGAGGTTGTTCTGTTTTTTAGACTGTATATTCAGGTAGCCATTTAAACAGAATTTCTAAATTTCTACCAACTCTGTGTTAATCGACTGCTCTCATTGGAATACTGATGAAAGAATTTCGGTGACATGATTGATTTAAACCTCCAGGTAGTTTCCTTGGTGACAGCAAAATCAATTAGTTTTTTTTCTACACCTTATGGAGTCGTGTTTCCATAGTGGCACCTTGCCATAACTCTCCTCTTGTGCCTGAAGAACTCGGACTTGGTATCATTTTGTATCCTTTTGCAAAAACTGTCAAATGGCAGAAAAGTAAGATGCTGCTGTTTTTTCTTCTTTTTCTATGGGCTTGGGAAGTGTCAGAGGTATTTTTAAGATGCAATTTATTTTTAGTTTTAAGTTGTGCACCATACTCTTGTAGTTTCACTTCATCAATATTAACATTAACAAGCAAACAAGAAATACTAACAAGCTCCTGGTTGAACCAAAGAGCATCGCTTTGGAGCAAATACTACAACTCGTGACCAGTATTTCAGTGTTTTTTAAAACTGCTAAATAATTTTTTAATGTTTTTTTTTTTTTATTAAGTCCCACCCTATTACACTACCACCACCATATTTTACTGTTGGCATTATGGTCCTTTTTTGAAATGCTGTGTTAATTATATGCCAGATATAACAGGAATCAAACCTTCATATAAGTTCAGATTTTGTCTCGTCAACCCACAGAATGTGACTTTAGATCAGGGGTAGGCAACTCCAGGTCTTGAGTGCCGGTGCCCTGCAGGTTTTGGATCTCACCCTGGGTCAACACACCTGAATCAACTGATTAGTTCATTACCAGGCCTCTGGAGAACTTCAGGACATGCTGAAGAGGTCATTTAGCAATTTGAATCAGCTGTGTTGGATCAAGGACACATCTAAAACCTGCAGGACATCGGCACTCGAGGCCTGGAGTTGCCTACCCCTGCTTTAGATTGTAGGATGATGTGTTGCTTTTTGAGACCTCTTAGTCTGCTTCACTTTGTCACTCAGGTTCTAAGTAATTTCATAATTCAACAGGTCTGCCAGTAATCAGGCCTGACTGTGGCTAGTAAAACTGAACCAAACTTTCCAAAAAAAAAAGTGGTTAATCACAGTTAATTCATGATTTAACAAGACAGCCAATTAATTTTTCACACAGAACCAGATAGGTTTGGATATCCTTTTTCCCTTAATCAATGAAATCATCATTTAAAAACTGCAATCTGTATTTACGTGGGTTATCTTTGTCTAATATAAACAAATTGTTTGATGATCTGAAACATATGCAAAACACTAGGAAACCAGGAAGGGGGCAAACACTTTTTCACACCACACCACTCAGCCATAGAAAACCCTGCCATGAATCACCTGGTGCACAACTTTTGTACTGATGCTAATGCTAGAAGAGGTTTGGAACGCTGCAGTTATTGAGTCAGCAGAGTGCTGGAAACTTTTACGTACTAGCCTCAGCACTTAGCAACCCGCTCTCTTTATGTGGTCTTTTACTTTGTGAGTTACTCTGATTCCTAAATGCTTCCACTTTACAATAACACGACTTTCAGTTGATGGTGAAATATCGAGGAGAGAATAAATTTCACGAACCTACTTGTTGTTGCAGTGGTATCCTGTTACAGTACTGCACTTGAGTTCAGTGAGCTCTGTAGAATGACCCATTCTTTTCTGCCCTTTATGTTTGTAAAGACTGCATGGCTAGGTGTCCGAGTTCATACACCTACAGCAATTCAAATTACTATTTCATTCATGTACTTTATTATTTTTACATTTTGACAATATTTAATGTCATTATATATGATGTGGAAAAAATAAAACATAATCGGTAACCTTTAGTAAATCCATTTACAGTGTAAACATAGGTGCAAGTAGAGACTATAGCTCTTAAGACTAAAATGTCCAAAGCATGTCACGAGTAACAGAATTCCACACTCCTAGAATATGCATGTTTAAATCATTTGCATATCTCTGCTATGCTATGCACACCTGCTTTTCCTTTTAAAGGTCAAGTTTAGCCAGTACTGCCAACTGTATAATAAACAAACAAAAAAAAAAAACTCACCTTGATGGTGGGAAGCACAAGGTCCATGGCTGCGCACTGGCGTGGTGTCAGACTTCTGGCTTCTTCTCGGATGACATGCTCCTAGAGAGAGAGAGTAAAACACTGCAGTAAGCAAATACCATCACAAGTCACATTTGTTAACTTTGAATTTTAAGATGTATCTCCAGCAAAATGGTTATGACCTTAAGTGAGCCATAGTGCTCGTGATATAGAGCATTTACTGCTTACAAACCAGAACCAGTGCAAGTCATTTAAACTGTTTGTGATAAATTTAAACCTCGCTGTCTCACACCAACACACAAAAAAATCTATTTTAATCATGAAAAATGTTTTTGTCAATTCTAATTGGAGCTTTCATGACCCGTAAATTGATTGCTGTAAATAACTGCTGGCACTGCCTTATTTCTCAGGTGTGTACAGCTCGTGTGTACAGAAGCAAAAGTTTCATATTGGATGTGATTTAACTATTTAATCCACATAATCACACTGTCAGGTGCATGCCGATGGTGGTTTACTTTGAAAATGCACATCGCAATCTTGAGATGAAAGATGTGTGTATTCAGCTGCAATCATCATATGGTACAGATTTAATCAACCAAAAGTCTTTAAACAGAGCTACTGTGAGAGGAAATAGTTTAATCTGCATCAGTGCTAAGATGTTCTTTGGTTTTGATGCCAAAATTGCACTGGGTCACCCTCATTTGCATTGTGTCTGTTCCAGCACTTTCTCCATCCAGAGAAAACAAAGCCATAGTGTGCCCCAAAAACACTGGAGGTTGCATGGAGGAAGATATCATGTTCTGATGGAGAAACTGTGCATGTTTAGATAGACTTTTTTTTGCCATTTATTATTATATTATATTACTGTAATAATGTATTTATTTACTCTCGTAATTGAGTATTTCAAATAGAAATCTTCCTGCAAAATCCATGTAGTAAGCTGAGAACACACTACAAGCTGTTTGTTGTCAAATATTTGCTGAAAAAGATAAGTGCTGTGTAGAGCTGAGCACGGGATTTACAGAGGTCATAGGACATAGACATCAAAGTGGTCCTGCACACTGCATTACATTTTTCAAGCAAACTGTCAATCAGCCAAAGTGTTCTTCAACTGTTCCAGCGAATCTGAAAACATTACATAGTTCAAAAGTCACATCACTGCAATAGCAATTAGTCAGGGATTTACTTCGGATGTTAGATTGTGCAGGAAGAGTTAGACACATGCCTTAATATATTAACAGGAGAGAACAGAGCTAAGAATAAAAAAATGACATCAGAAAATGAAGCCTACATTTTATGACAAAAGTAAAAGAGCTGGAGATTATCAGTCATAATCACGAATAACAAGAGGATGATGAAGCACTTTAATACTTTTGGAGAACGACAGAAAAACGCCCATCTGTGTACAGATGATCAGTACCCAGATGTTGCCTCAAAGGACATCTGACGGAATCCCACACACAACACAAACATGAATTCGCTTAAAATTCAGCAGGGAAACACACATTACATTTGCAACTTCTGTGTGACTCAGAGCTAAAATACCTCTCAGAGGTATTGTCACACCCTAGTTGTTAGTGAAACCACAGCACAGCCACTGATCTATCCAAATGCCTCACTAAATGGAGCTCGTGGGATTAGACATCCTCCAGTCACATCAGCAATTAGACACCTGCCCAGTTATGTAGCTCCAAGCTGTATTTCATGATGCCAAAGAAGAATTATCTTACAAGGTTTTTGTTCTTTTTATATTTCTGGACACTTGCATGTGTAAAATGTTGATCATGTTCAGCTGCGTGGTGAGATTATTTCTTTTGATTTGTGTAATTTATATTACATAAGCCATGACCACAAACATTTTTTCCAAATATAAGAACAATCCATCTTTAATTTAAGTCCCTTTTTAGACAATATAGGATTCAGACCAAACAGAGTTTATGTATTGTGATATTTATAAGCTCATTCATAAATTACCTTCAGTTTGGATAGCTGTCCCAAGTCCTTGGCAGCACTGAAGATCATCTGAGCTCCTTGCTGTTGGAGAAGCAGATACGGTTTCATCATGAACCATCGTATGAAAATATATTTTTGAAAAATGCAGCAGAAATTGTTAAAAGATTATCAGGTGATCAAGCTAAACAGAGTGAAGGGATAACTTATTGTTGCTGAAATTGGATTTCTAAAGTGGCATTGGGCGACATCTCAAACACTGTTTGACATGATGACTTTAAGATTTGCCTGGTTTGGGTGACAATAAAAAATGGGCTTAATGAGATACTCCTAAGATGAAAAATATTAACCAAGCTCTCACAAAAGGATTAGGAGTATGAAAAAACTTGTTCCACGTGCATAAAGATTTAGAGATGTCATGTTGCCGTGCTTCATCTTCTGTACAGTGATTTGTGTGCTATGAGGGGGCAGGAGAGAGCGGAACAGATGGAGGAAGAGAGAGAGACAGGTGCACAAGAGGAGGGAGGTGGAGGCCAAGTGAAGAGCTGAAAGAGGTAAGAGAGAAGGGGAATCTCACACAATACTCACACTCTGGTCACTCAACGGAGGCAGAACAATTGTTCTCTCGATTGTGTTCAGCACAATCTTCCAAAGCTCTTTGAGGACTCGTTTCAGCACTGTCTTCTCACAAATCTTGGCAAATAACATTAAACTGCAAAACAGGAAAGGAGGTCATGTGTCAGGTTAACACTTACAGCCCTGCCTCAAAACTAAACAAACATGGCTAAAGACTCCTACTAATGTCTTCATAAATATAATGATTAAATAAAGAAAAGAGGAAAAAAACAGCTGGGATTCAAAGAATAAATGCAGCAGCTTTATGATTTAATCTCACCCTATTGTGGAAGCAGGGTCTAAGAGACATGAGAAAGGATTTTGTATTTCCATATCATTAAGAGGATTCCCTGTAATACCCCACTGGCCTCAATGTTGATTTGACAAAAGATTGAGAACGATTCCCAGGGCTCAGCTAACCATATCAGAACACAGCGTAAAAACCCTCCAAGTAATAAATGCAGTCCTTAGGTTACATTAGTAGGCAGTGATCGATAATGTGTCTCCTGTGTATTATACCCATTTTTCCTAGTATCAAAGTGGTCCCAACCAGAAATGAAATGATCAAACAATTGATCAGCATTGAGGAGAGGAGGTGAACGGATTTCTTTACAATCAAGGGTCTATTTTTCCCTTAATCTTAGTCTTAGGACACAACACTGTCTGAAAAAGGCAGCCCAAGGACTTAAATGATACTAAAGAAAAATGCAATGTCCTCTAACAATGTGCTGAACTGGCCAAATGAATAACACCAAACAATAACTTTCGGTATGTTAATGTGCGTGCTATATTTTTCTGCTTAACTTGCAAATGCTGTGTTTAAGGAAGTGTGATCTAGAGCTCCCTGGTTGGATTGCTTTTGTAGTTCTGTACTTGGATTAATGACATTTGCTGGAGAGGCTGGCACGTGCAAGTATTGTAAACAAAAGGACAAAATTGTGTTACACAATTCTTCTACCTTGTATTCAGTAGATACCCACTTTTTGTCCAGAAGGTCCATAAGAGGCCGGAGGACAGTCTCTGCGTCCATGGCAGCATTACTTCCTTTGGCTGGACCTTTCATCTGAACCAGCTCCTGGTTCATCTGCTTCACACAGTCCTCAATCACAGGCTTAAAACTGTGTGATGGAAACCAGAAATCCTTTGAATCTTTTTCTTCTATTTTTTTTTTAATGCTGCAGCAGTAAAAATTAACCATTTTGAATTGGTGCTAGCTCACTCCCGCTGTTCCTATTATATGACTGAAAAGGTGTTAAGAGCTGGGGTGACATTTGTTCATTTGGAAATGTTAAGGAACTTGCTGTGCTCACAAAGCATGGTGCACAGCAAGAGCGTGAGCCACTTACATTGTGAGCAAATGTCTGTCAATAACTAAGCAGCCATATAGTTCAATTTCTTTGACAGAACAAGACATGAATGAAGTCATTAACCATTTGAAAAACACCCCATGCGCGCATTTTGAGTAACACCAGTGCTCACCTGGAGCCAAACACTCCGCTGAGCTCATCCAGCACTGTGTTGAGTTTATTTTGCAGCTCCTTTAGCAGATCACTGGCCTCTGCATCCAGCTGTGAGTAAAAAACAAAAAAACAAAAACCCAGTTATGGCATAATTACACACCATACACTAAACACACACTGACTAGAACTCGGTATCTCTGGAGGATGCCTCTAGTAGGGTGGGGGTGCTGGGGGGATGGGGGCAGGCACAGAGGAGTGGTAACCTGCCTTGCTGGTGGCCTCCTACTCATTCTGCCTGCCATCTGTGGCAACAGCGCTCTGAATACCAATGGACAGCTCACCTCCGAGCACTGTAACAAATAACTGCCGAGTCATGAGACACGGTGTCAGCAAAGAAGCAGCGAGCGAGAGGTCTCTCAATGGAGAACATTTTTGTGCACTATTACACATGTTACAGAAGAGAGAAGATGCTGGGAGTCTGCTACATCTCTGGGATTTAAGCATTTGGGCATTTATACATACAGATGTTCTGATTCTCAAGACGTCTGACTGACGTTTTTCAGTTTTAGGGAGAAAAAACCTTTTTATGTTTGTTGCAATAAACAGGTGCAAGATTTATTTGAGAGTGAAAAGTTTATTTATTGAAATGTGGGTGTGTTTTGATTGATATCTATATCCCACATATCTATATGGTGACAGATGACAACCTTACAAATGAATAGCTTCCAAAGCCAGCCGATGCAAAATACATCAACACTTTTTTTCCCCACAACATTTACTGTACGCATGCATTTGTTGGCCATATTTATGCATGCGCATGTGATGAATGTATGCGCATGTTCATGTTCGCATTTATGTAATGTTTTGGACATGTTTTCATAAAATACATAGACAGACACTCGTGCTATGCTGCGTGCCAGTAACTAAATGTATGACTGCATCTGCTTGTCTCAGTGTTTGTGAGGCTCTGTACAAATGTTAGTGTTTTTGATGTTGTTCAGGCTTAGTGCTGAGATGGATGTTTGAGGTAAGGCACGGCACCACATGCACGACAGATCGTCACGTTATACCCGATAAGCTTAGCCATGGAGCCGCTCATCTCTCACATTCTAGTGGCAGACAGCTCAGCTGGGAAGCAGATGAGTAAACTAAACCTTTTATGGCTGTGGAGGAGACACGCCTCTATTTGAAGGATTGATCGAAATAGATTTTACATCTGTGTGTTCACATGCACAAACATTAAGGCTGTTGTCACCTCAATGGAATTGATGGATCACGCTGACAAAAAGTAGTCTGCGCCCATAAAGATTTGACGTGTAATTTTTTTCACCATGTGTAACGTGATTAACGTCTTTTCATGTGATAGCAAAATAAATAAGTTTTAAAAAAAACTAGGTATTTTTTATTTTGCTTTCTCCTGGAAAAAGTTTCAGATCGGGGCTCTAATTTCTAGCCTGGCAGTCCCTGAAATTGAACAATATGTCTGGATAGGGGTGCTGGCAAAAAAAAAAAAAAAACATCCCAACACTGTTAGAGAAACCAAGGCAACTGTCACCTCCCAAGTGGAAAGAAAAGTCTACTCTGACTAATGTGTTATTCCTGATCCTGCAATCGAATGTCTACCTGCAGTCCTGACAGCAAGGCCTTCATTTAAAACCTGTGGCATGCCAATTTAAAGATGTGGTGCATTTTCCTGGATACGATGTCTAGAAATGAATATGGGTACAATTGATAGATACTACTGCATTCTCATTTGAAGAAACTGCTAATGAAGTTTAGGGCAAATGTACACCAATTCCACCACAAGATTTCTTACACACGTAGTCTAAGTAGCCAGTGCATTTTTAATCTTGTCAATTAATCTTTACAGGAGGGAAACAAAATGTCTGGAAATCATGGAGCACCTGGTTTCTCCATGGCAACTGGTTTCACTTGACACTGAGTGGCATCCAGAGTCTTCCTGAGTGTACTACTCTCCCCTGGCTGACAGCCTATCAACTGCAGTCCAGCTCTGATTCCCCTTGCCTGTTTCAACAATGCAATATCTACTCACTGGCAGGTCGTTAGTCCAGAGCACCGTTTGTCCATAATGACTAACAATGCCAAGTAAATAAAGGCTTAATAAAATGCCATTTCTAAGTTGAGCGAAATACCCCAAATAAGTACTAATACTAATCTGGGGAGATCAGTCCATGATGAGTCCATAAATGGGCACTGTAAGAGATTATTGTTAATCTCTGTTATGATAACAGCTCTTGGTAATTACACTGGTTCTCTGGGAGTTAATTTCTGATACGGAACTCCTCTGTTATAAATAGAGGAGAGAGGAAACTAATAGGACACTTTCACCTGAAATAGACTTTGGCTTTATAATTAGCCAGATAAATTACTTGAGACATGCTTAAAAGATATGCCTGATCATCTATTACCAGTAGTTATTCACAGTTTTTGAAAGGAAGTTACGACTTCTCCTGTCACTATAATAATGGAGAGATCCGAGTGTAGATCTGCAAATATTTAGGCCATAGCAGCACCTCTGCTAAGGGCACAGCTGGAGAGATGTAAGTGTTTGGGAAGCTCATTAAACACAGTCTGAAAAATCCTGTCTAAAGCATTTTGTGGCTGCAGCTTGGGGGATGGAAAGAGAAGATCAAAACCACAGCCAACAACTTAGTGAGCCCCTGACTCTGCTCTTTTCATCGGAGTAAAAAGGGGAGCAGTGAACTAAAATAGATATCACACTTCTAAATTTGACACGGATAGAAAAGTGGCAGACAGACCCCCAAAAAACCCCACGCTAAAAATAAAGATGGGATCAGGTGGTTTGAGCCACTTTCCCCAGAGAGCAGGGGATGGTGAGCTTGAGCAGCCTGTCCAGAGGGGTGATGGGTAATTCAGATTCCGTATGCTCTGTGGCACATGCTGCTGGAGGGGCTGAGGGGGTGGGGTGGGGTGAGAAGCGTACAAGCGTGAGGGGTGGAACGGGGGAAGAGGGTGTGCTTTTTTTTTGGTATTATTTGGTAAATGGTGAAAAGGGGTGCTGACAAATCCTACTACACACACCTTACAGAAGGACACAACCCCCTCCTCCTGGAGACAGAGAGAGAGAGCACAAAAAAGAAATGGGAGGAAAACAGAAGACACAACGACAGAAGACAAAACGCAAGGCAAGACAGGTGTTAGAAACTACAAAGAAACATGCAGGTAAGTCATAGGAATAAGTGCCAGCTGCTCCTCATGTTTGAATGACAGGTTGACAGGGAAAATATTCACCTGTGTTTCAGGCACAACACGGAGATTTTGGGGGTTTAAGTCAATACGAAAAATGTTAAGTCAACACATATTATACACAGGGGAGATTAGAGGTGGGGAACTATAGATGGAATACAAAGAAGGTACGAACAGTAGCAGACGTGGTAGTCGGAGGGGTGATCTACATGTCAGATAAATCTGTTAGCTGTCTGAACCTAGGTTAAGATTATTATTCACTTCCACTTCATATGGATATCATCTGAAATGATCATTTACATAATCACACCATACATATTTTACATTCGAGAACGGAGGTTTAAACTTTCAAATTAGCTGGCACCACCTGTGCTGAAGACACTTTAACAAGATACTAAATCCTGGCGATGCCGTTTTTTAGCTAACCTTGTGATTTCCTCTTCCTGGAAGATAACAGATTAAGGGAGTATTTAATTGTAATGATTGATATATATGAATAGATTGAGGGTTACAAGTCTTATTGAAATTGAAAGTGAATTGCCTCAAAACAGACACAGACATCACACAGAAATAGCATGTAGATAGTTATGTAAGTGCACACCTGCTTGCCACCCATGGACTCAAACATCTTCTCCAGCTGGACACGAAGCTGCTGAATGTTGTTGAGAATGATGCAGGGCTGTAAAAGAATGAGAATGAATGTGACTACACTGTTTTGTAAAACACAATGTAACATCTAATGTGTCTAAAAAATATCTTTGAAGTTTAAATCCTGCAAAAAAACTAGCACATCAAATTTAATGGTTCCCAGATACTGACATAGTAATGTAGCAGTTTGCTGGATTAACATTTAACTGAAAACACAATGCATAATGTCAGAAAAATCACAGGGGCACTCACTGTAAAATCTACTTTTGATTTCCTGACACATCTACACAAACTGGCAACGTTTCTGAATGACATCAGCAGTCAACGGGGGGAAATGCAATCCGTACGCAACACAACAAAGAGAGAAATATCTACACCGAATGTGTCAGGTGGCAGCGTTATCGATTCTCCGCTCCACAAGAAGTTTAACAGATGACAGACATTAATCACAGTGCTCTTTATGGAGACCAAGAGTAACTCAGACAGTCACAGATTATATACGCTCAAAACAAAGCAAACAAACATAAAAACAAGACAGACATGAACTCAACAAACTACAATTATGATACTTGGAATAGAAAGTACTAAAATGATCATAATGTGGCCCACAGAAGAGGGGTGATTACTGTCTTTCAATCCCTAATGCAGCCAAAATTGTGTCTGTGGCAAAACATAATTTTTAGGGTTTATTTTTATAAGATTTATGAGCATATGAGATATTCTAAAACCACATATGATTATTTTCCACAGCTGCATAATTTTAGTCTGTGAAAAATGTAACATAAAATCTTTGGTTTACTGACATATGCACCGGATCTATGATGCAATTTAAATGTAAGAAAGGGCAAATAAATAGAATAACACAAATAAAAATCACACAAAACTAAAACTAATATGTTATTGTGAATGCACAATGTTCATATGTAAAACTAGAAAGTCTGACAAAAGCTAAGACAATTATAGGGTACATCCTTGGTAAAAAAATAAATAAAATTGTGTACTGTATAATATATGAGTTCTAATAAATTAGAGATTAGATTAGGTTACATTTCTGGAACTATGTAACTTCATTCTTTTCATCAATTGTCATTTTAATTCTGTCTAGGGAAGGGACATTTCATGTTTTCGCTGGGACAGTTGTAATGAGCCTGTCAGCACTGTAAAGAAACATCTGCCTCCTCTGCGCGGAAACTGTGTGTTATCGCTCACTTCAACTTCAAAGACCACTGTGGATAATTAGGCCACTCACAAGGCTCTGTGTTTAGTCATCCGTCACATTAAACAATGGACAGAGAGCTCAGAAAATACCAATGACTTTTCCCCATCAGCTCTGGGCTGTGACATGAATAATTGCATCCCGGTTAATAAAGACACTTTGTTACGTGCATTAAGGAAGACAGGGCAGGGCTCTACATAGAAGAGTCTGCGCTGTTATTGCAAACATTTTTTACATAGTCTCCATGCCAACTGCTGCTAGAGACAGTAATCATAGAAACACTTTATTCTGACTTGCCATATTTGCACTTGCACAAAGAAACTCAACATAACCTTTCCAATTAGCATTTGCAGGCTTTGAGTGGGCACTTACCACATTCTCCTTATTCAAATACAAAGGAAAGTCCTTGGATATGATTGCAGCATATTGCAGAAGAACTTTGTTTATAGTCTGCGGGGATTGAGAGAGAGAGACAGTTTTCTAATTAATGACTGCTGCTCTACTTGCATTTCTGTATGTCCAGAAGTCACTGAAAAACCCTAAACAGTTAAAGCCTCATAACTAGATCATATTAAACACAATAAATATACCAAAGAGTCTGCTTGTATCTAACAGTGAGTTATTATTCCCAGCAATAGTATTCAGGGTTCACTAGGGGGGCCTTTCCAAAGAGCCTGACCTTCGCAAAGCGGCACATGAAGTGAGCCAGAGCCTGTGGGTTTGGGCACTCCAGCTTCTTGATAATCTCAAAACTCTGGTTTAGCTGAGTGAACACATCCACCACAGAACAGGAAAAGAGGGCATGCTCTGAGGTTTGCTGGAACTGTTGAGACATGTTCAGACAAGGAAACATGGAAGGGAAAGAGAAAGAAAAAATGTCAGACCTTAAGACCTTTAGGCACCTTCATAATTGCCTGACAGTTGTATCTTAAAATGCTGAGTAAAGGTACTGATGATGTTTACTAATGACTGGGGATGCACTAATAACATGCCACATAACTATCTGAAATGCTTTCAAAAGACCATATCAATTTCTGTGGTTATTCAGTATACACATGAACTACAATCAATACATTTTAGGTGATTATGATATTTCATGAATTTAAAATTTAACTGCAACAAATAATGAGTAAACTGCCAAAATAAAGTACACGTTACACTTGATTGAGGAGTATGGACGCTGATGGGGAGTAGGAGGCATAGAGCTTAAATGGGCCTGCATCCAAAAATACTGCAGTTTCTACATATTCTCTAACATAGTGTTTCTGTTAAAAATATCTCAGTCATAGACACCATGAGTAGATAACAGAGGAATATGCTTCTGACTTCAAAAAGCTTGTAAAAAAATCACAGAGGACACTGAAATACTGTTTTCAAAGGCTGTGCATAAACTGGGCTTGACATTTAAAACCTGGGAATCTACCCCTTTTTTAAGTTTTCCACTTGGGCAGGTTTAAATAAAAAACACTTTCACTATGCAGTTTGAAATATCAGAAAATGTTAACTTTAGCAAACAATATTCTGTGATGTTGATAGTAGCATTTGTAGGTGTTTATCTGGTTAATTGCACGAGATGAAATATATATCTTTTTACTCTGATAAACATTAACAAACAAGCGTACAGACCTCAGTACACTGCAGTTGTTTTCTGAAGCTTTTTTCAATTTCCTTTCATTATTCTCTAAGATCATTCAGTGCCTTTCTTTGCCCTGAAAATCATGTTTTGTTTCCTGTTCATATCAATTTTTAATTGAAATTTTATTAATATTCCAATCAACTCTTAGAGCGAGGGCTGTTTGGACTGTGTGAAATTCCTTTTATCCTCCCATAACCTACTCAAGAGGTAAATTCAGGCTAAACAGGCCGTCCTTGTGAATAAACATGCAAGTGGCTTTGGTGAGTTAATATAAAAGTTATATATTAAGAACAAATTCAATGCTGTACTCACTCCATCTTTCTTGTCCCTTTCCAGCGCTCCATTGAGGAAATCCATAGCAACATCTTCATTTTCATCAAGCCACTGAATGACAAATGGCTCAAACCACCTAAAACAAAAAAGCCTTTTTTCATTAAAGGATCAAACTGTAGTTTGGGGTTTCTTTGCATTATACAGAAGTTATTCAGACGCAGAGGGCAAGAGATTTTCATATATAAATATGGGGGAATCAATTGAAAATGATTGTAGTGCACTTAAAAGTTGGCAGATTTTGTTCGTGGTATTGACCAAGGTTGTCATTCACGAAGGTTTTTAAAATCAAATTTCAGTTTGTGGACAGATTAGACTGCGAAGTTCAGACAGAGGACAGAGGAAGACAGGCCGGAACAAATGAGTCTGGTAAAGAAGTACATTTGTTAGCGGAATAATAATGCTGTTCTATCTGTTTCACTTCGACATTTCCGTGTTTAATATTGTGCCTGAGTCTGTCCTCAGAGCAGCGGATGTTCCCCCAAAATTGCAGTGTACTCTGGCTAAGGGCATCTGCCACATGAAGTAAAGCCAATAAATAAGGTGGGCGGGGTGACAGAGAAAGGGAAGACAGACAGGGAGACTTGTGTGTGTGTGCGTCCGTGTGTTTGTATGTATGATGTGTATGCCTCTAGAAGAATCAATCTTGCTGTTGATGGTGTTTGAGTGACAGTTGGGCCGACAGGAAGGGTGAGTCATTATTCTGATAAACCGGCTGCATGAGAGAGGGCAGCGCATTACTTGCATCTAGCACATGTTTCTATATCGCAGCTATTTACACAAAAAGCAGAACAAAACATTTTTTTGCTTCTAAGTGCTTTAAATTCTTTCTCCTCATCAAAACAGTATTCTTGCTTAACCAGAAACGGCTGCATGTATAACAATGGTTTTAAATTATATTTAAAAATTCAAAGTTTTAAAGATAGATCGTCCAAGTGAAATATATTCTGTAACAATACAGCTGAAAGTGAGTGATATTTACCCATTTAATTTTAACACTGAAAACTTACCATCTAATAAAGCTTTATAATGCCTAATGGCAGATATGACTACCACATGATAGAATTTGGACAAAACAAATAAATGGCCTGTATTTATATAGCGCTTTACTAGTCCCTAAGGACCCCAAAGCACTTTACATATCCAGTCATCCACCCATTCACACACACTGGTGATGGCAAGCTACATTGTAGCCACAGCCACTCTGGGGCGCACTGACAGAGGCGAGGCTGCCGGACACTGGCGCCACCAGGCCCTCTGACCACCACCAGTAGGCAACGGGTGAAGTGTCTTGCCGAAGGACACAACGACCGAGACTGTCCAAGCCGGGGCTCGAACCGGCAACCTTCCGATTACAAGGCGAACTCCCAACTCTTGAGCCACGATAAATTAAGCTCTATTGCCAAAAGTATGGGTCTGCACCTCTTATCTTTGAATTCAGCCATGTTTAGTCCCACTGCCTCAGGTATATAAATTCAAGCACTTAGCCATGGAAATATTTTCAAAATAATGGTTTGTTCTAAAGAGCTCAGTGAATATGAGCACTAGTCTGTAATGCAGATTACAACATGCAATAGCATGGTTTGTTCTAAAGAGCTCAGTGAATATGAGCACTAGTCTGTAATGCAGATTAAAACATGCAATAGCATGCCATTGCTGCAACAAGTAATTTTGTAAAAGAGATAGTGCTAGAGATTACATATTCAACTTAAAGTGGTATTATTACAAACTGGTAGCATTCAGGAACCACGGCAACTTAACAAAGTGGCAGACCACATGAAGTAACAAAGGGGGGTTACTGAATACTGGGGTGCAGAGTGCAATCTCCAGCCCTCATCCAAACCTCCTCTGGCATTAGCAACAGTACAAAAACTGTGCTCTGGGAGCTTCATGGCGTGGGTTCCATGTCCGCACAGCTCGTGTAGGTGTGATGTCATTCCCACTCATGCTCCTTTAACTTCACTCTAATTTAAATGTTTTAACTTGGCTTTTTAGTTTTAATCCTTCACTAGCACTACCATTGAAGGCCGGTGCTCTGATACAAAATCACCTTCCACCTAACTTGATGCAGATTTCCTGCAGTGAATCTGTGTTGACGCACAGAAGCTGTTCTGTTATTTATTTGATCCTCATTTATATCATTGGGAATTATTACAGCTGAATCAACAGCTCTCTAAACCATTTTGACAAAAGCTGATTATGACTTTCATTTACTGCTAAATTAGCCTGTATTAGTTTTATCTTTGCCATAATTTTAACTAACAGTTCATGCACAAACCTTTGCTCATACAGTAACACGTGTGTGTGTGTGTGTGTGTGTGTGTGTGTGTGTGTGTGTGTGCGTGTGCGTGTGCGTGCGTGCGTGCGTGCGTGCGTGCGTGCGTGTGGGCACGCCCGTGTTTGTGCATGTAGATGTGTGGAAAACACTCACAGAGAATATTCTGGTGGAACATCCTTGAAGGCCGGCAGGTCACGGACATACTCATTATGGAACCATTTGACTTTGAAGTGAAGATTCATGTATTCAGTGCTTTTGCATAGGCGGTGCTTATCATGCTCTGTAATGCAGATTAAAACATGAGGCACACATGTTAGCAAGTGCAGTATTCACTGGAAGTAATTAATAATGTCACACTGAAATCTAAGTTGTAAAATGAATGAGTCTTATAGGTAGAAGGACCTGGACTGACTGGAGAGGATGCTTTAAATTAGTGGTAAGTGTAATGAATGCATTCTGTTGTTCTTTCAACATCTTCACAAGAACCACAAGAGCCGACAGACACTCACATACTCTTATATTTGCTTATATAAATAAGCAAATATCCCCATGAACATGAAAAACACCTGCGCAACAGTGCTTGCTTTTAGTCTGACATCTTAACAGCCTCGATTATGTATAGCCTTGAGCTCTCAAAGAACAAGGAAATAAAATGCGTCTGCGAATGTGTCCAGCTCTCACCAGAGACAGAAAGCTTTTGAATGACTGCAAACAAACTAGAGCTAAAATGAATTAGACTTTCATGTCAGCTGACAAGTCTGCTGAGTCATTTAGTCCAGCTCACCGTGGGCATTTCAGAACAATTAAACACTTTCATGGGATCCCCTTTAGAAGAGACGGATGGTAATGGTGCAAACGAAGGGGTTAGGACAGAATAGATGAGAGAAAAGAAAGGAAATGAGTAAAAAGAAACTGTAAGAGAAATGTCAGACAAAAGAGAAGGGACCACTGAAGAAAGACCAATAAGAAGTAAAGCATTTTGCGACTGCAGTGATGGGCACGGATGAGATTATGGCTCTCAGAAGAAGAAGAAAACTGCAAAAATGAGAGGTCCATATGGTGGAGGGAAAATCTAACACAACACAAAAGACCACTAGAGTGTGTTGTAACAAAGAAATTGGATAAAGGAAACTGTTTCATCACAGTTTCAACACAGATAAGATAGCATATAGGTCAAGGAGACCATCCTTCACTGACAAGACAAACACATTTTCTGTACAGGTCTACTGTACATGTCTACAGCCACACAAGCAGCTCACATCAACTGTGAGAGGTGGCAGCAATGGAAAAGTTTCCATTGGGTGTGACACAAGCTGCCAGTCTGCTGCTTGTCACTCATTAGTGGGCTTCCAGCTGTCCTAATCAATAACCACCCAAATAAAATATAATACTAATGGAATTACATTTCATTATATAATGTCATGCTACCGTGTGAGAAAATTGTTTACTAAAAGCTTTTCTGCACAGTTGGATGAGTGATGTTTTAATAGTAATGGGTAATATTGATAGTGAAAGTTAATACTTTGCTTCCTTCACAATTCTATAACTGTGTGAAACATTGAACATCTGTAATGCAGTAATGTAATTTCTCTTATCCCATTATAATTACAATTATGCCATTATTGTTTTATAAAGGTTCTTTAGATAGCCTGCAGAAGGGCAAGGGAGCATGGCTGAGCTTTTGAGGTGGTAAAATGAGGACATCACTTGTATTTTTATTGCACAGATTATAGTAGAGTTGATTATGGTAAAGCGGAAACTGCATCCAGGACAGAGATAACTATCTACTGCTGCTGACACAGCATTGTCCCTTTGCAGAAATATGCAGAAATTTGTCCAATTTGTGTTTGTACTTAAACACTGTAAGTGTGTGTGTCCCCTTATTAGAACAGGGATTGGTGCCAGTGTGTTGCCTGAGGTTTCCATATATGTGTATATATCAATGCACTCCTACATATTTTAGCATCAAGCTGGATGTTTAACAGCTTTAAAAAAAAAAAGTGACTTTTTTGGTCAATTACAACAATTATACTGACAGGAATGCTGTTTTCTGTGAAACTGGTAATTATGAGAGTGACCCAGTAATGATGTGATCCAGCAGTACAAGTTGTGATTTTAGTTAAATACTAACATTACAATATTGGCTAAACAGTGCAAACATTGACAAGCCTTAAATTTAGACTGTAATGTTGAGCATCCGGTAGCAGTGGTGGCAGGGAGCTAACCATTGCTAATTAGCACAAAACACAGAGCCCTTCTAATTACCGTCGTGTGCCACCTTTTCTACTGTCCTCTGTCCTCTTGCCTGTGACCTAGAGACTGATCTCACCACACCACAACAGAACGTCTTAGTTCCTATCTCTAAGGAGAAGTGAGGACAGAACAAGTTTGCTGAAGGAGCTGAGAGTGAAGATGCACAGGTGTGTGCTCTGCAGAAGCATTTTTACCAATCAAGATGTGACACACGCTTTTCCACATTAAGAACACCGTTATGCTCATTTGACAGAGATCTTGACACAGAGCTGTATGCCATAGCAAAACAATGGACATTTGGTGCAGCTTTGACACACATCAAATTTAATTAGCATTGATTAAAACAGGGGGAGGCGAGTTCTGTTCAAAAATCCACAAATAGAAATGAAAAGAGGGCGCCGTACACAAGTAAAAAAAACATTATTTTTCTTTTATCTGTAAACAACAACATTATGACAATCCATGAAAAAGTTGTTGCAATGTTTCAGCTCAAAGCGTTGGACTAAGAGACTGATGTTTCCTGGAGCTGTTGTTGCTATCTACTAGTGCACATTTGTTAGCATTATAGTCTTGCACTAAAGCATCCTGCACTCCCCTTGGAAATCCAACGCTTCTATTGAATCACGTGTTGGTCTTTTTATTGGTCTCTGTTAGCCAACCACTCCCTGTTATTTTGTATGGTGCTTTTTCATTTTTTGCACGACCCTTTCCTTCTCATTTTTCATGCACTTTTATCCAGTATGCAAATAGCCATACAATTCCTTTCTCGATGGCAGACACGATTTAGTGTAGCAGCTGCTTCAGTGTTTCACAGATGGAATGTGTTGCGTGGGCACTCTACATCTGATCATATGGTCATTTGATACACATTTGAGTCGTACTGTAATGCCAAATGTATACCGTAATCCATTTTAACTAAACCATAAAAACATTTGTCTATTTCTGGACACACGATAAGAGGTCTCAATAAGACTGAAAAAGCGGGGAACATAAGTGAGCACAATAGTTTAGCAGAAAGAAAGAAACCACCTAATCACACACATATTCAAATGGAGGAAAAGATATAAACAAGCACACAACATCAAAGACATGTTTAAATCCAATGCATTGCACCGTGCCTGTCGTGGCTTAATCCTGATAAGAACCTCAGTGCTTACTTTGATGAATAGTGCCATGCTTGCCATGCTCGCTATACTTCCTTATAAGCTCAGAAAAAAGATATTTACATATGTGCAATTAACACGTGTCTGCCTCAAGATGCATTCAAACACAATACAGTGAGTGCTGTACTTGAGTCAGTCAGTTTTCAGCTGTTACCGCAGCTCGTTTTATACCTGATTTAATGACTGTGACTCCACTTTAACAAAGACATAGGCAGACTGTCATGTACATTAAATATCTATGTGAATGCATGTGTTATAGTAGTTCTACTGAAGCATTAACATAATAATTGGATGGCACACTATTGTTTCAACGCATCTTACTGAAAGGTTACATAATGTTGATATCCCCAGAGAAAATGTCTTCAAAGCAAAGACCTGGGTTACATTTTTATGAAATGTGAAGACAAATGCAACAACAGATAGAGAAGTGCCATAGAGAAAGACATAGAGAAATGTCACAATCAACTGATTTTCTCCACTCCACAAAGTAGTCTGTGCTTGAAAATGCATACATTAGACTTATTTTTGAATATTTTCATAAGCAGCCATGAAACCGGTTGGTTTAAAGTGATTTTCTGTAGATTACTGGTATGAAAAACCACAATGATGTCAGGAAATGAATTCTTTTCCTGACATGTCACTAATTTCATCAGCACCTAACCTGCAAGGCTAAAGTGGTTTTCAATGTTGAAACTGCCGTGTTAGTTCTTACCTGAATTCAGTGATTCAGTCGTTGTCAGAGAAGGAGCAGCTGGTTTAAACACCGAATACTGCGTCTGCATTTTTTTATTAGGGAGGACCTACGGTTGTAATATCTGAATAGCTATGGCAGTGCCACTTTAATAATCGAGCTGGCACTGCAAGGCTGCTTACACACAGCAGAACAGACACATATACATGCACCATCACAGTGTGTCAACCTTTCTGCCCTCAGCTCTGCTTGCATACACCTTTGCTGTCACATACTCACAGTCACCTACAATCATCACCTAAAGGAAGCAGATGGAGGTCAATTGGAAGACAGAAAAGTAGAGGTCAGCAGGTGTTTTGTTCAGTGCTGCCAGTGAGCTTCTTCATTACTGTATGTACAGGAGCATCAATGACTTAGAGAAAGTGGTAACAATTTTAATTTTTTGACAGCAGATTGTTCTAGCTATAAACTTGCTGAGGGAAATTAATCAACTCTAAGAAGAGTTCATGCTTGAAACAAAATGAAAGGAATCCAGTAGTCTTCAATCATGTTATGTACGCTCCGTTTCGTTTTGTCTGTTACATTTCTGTGTTGATAATTTATCTGATTTTAGGACTTTTCTAACTGAAGGTTATTCCAGCTTTAGAGGAGAGCTCGTGAATTTGATCCTGATGTTTTCTGGCTTAATCGTAGCACTTGAGTAAAGATCAGGGATACCAAAAGAAGCATCATAAGGACAGATCCTTTAAGTATAGTGAAACAGCATGAAGGGTATGTACTATTGTGTTACACTGGCACTACTGGCTATTAAAGCAGATTTAATCCTTAAGCTCATTCTGGATACAAATTACTGTAACTAACAGTGGTTAAAAGAGGGCTATACTCTTGACTTTAAAAGCGCCTCAGTCATAAAGACACATCATCTTATATCATCTTTCTAGAAAATGCAACACAAAGGGGGAGAATAATTCTTTTCAAACTTGGACTAAAAGTCATTTTTCTTACCAGTGTGATTTTTTTTTTGGAACAGAGGAAAAAAACTGCGGTAAATAAGACTGCAGGGAACATTAAAAAAATACTGCAATAAAACATACAGAAGCTGCCTGACTTCACAATGAGTCATCTGAAAATGGTTTTAAATTTTTTATAGCTGAGAATTCCATTTTAAAATCTTGAAGGCAACAGACATAGCTTACCTTTAAAACAGGCAGAGCCTTCTTAAAAAATGTAATTACAGGAAGTTGAAATTCAACACAATTAATTTATAATTCACTTACGAATTTCACCTCGAAGACAGTAATTATACTGTAGCTCTTTGTCAGATCTGTCATTTTGCAAGGTAAGTTGATTCAAATTTATTGTTATGCTGATATGATTACTTATGCAAATCCAGCCTCACAAGGCCTCGTGGTGTCACTGCACTGACATATTAAAAACTATATAAGTATTTAATTGTACCATGGCTGTTCATGCTTCGATGTGAGCTATATGCTTAAGTACACTTGATCATAAATACTGTGGCAATAATGTGGTGCTAATGTGTTTTGTTTCTGTTCCAGCTCTTCATGAATGATGCAAAACTTTGCAGAGGGCCACAGCAATAAAGTAGCTGTATGCAAATGAGGTAACACAAGGTAAAGTGACAGCCCAATGAGATCAGAAAGCCTTATGATTGCATATGATCGATTGGACACTTCACCTAAGACATTTTTCACTAAATTAATGAAGTTAATGGTAAAAAAAAATGCCAGTGAATGAAACTCAGTAAGGCACTGAGGTGCTCAATAAATGAGACCTAAAGTTCTTTTTAGTACTGGTGGATGTTGTCCATTACAGCTTGTATGAAGACCTTCACTCTTCAGCTGATTGGCCTGGCAGGCGTCTATGTGTTTTCACAGTCCAAAACACAGATGCAGGTGCTAGTCCCAAATAGGATGCATTAGGAAAAAACAGTCCACACACTTCCATTAGAAGCAACTTTTGTCTCTGCATGACTAAGCTCCCTCACCAACCTTACCAAGTGTCCTCTTTCCACAATCTCATTCACAAAGAAGATTTACACCAATGCTTTCTCACATTTATTAACAAAAGTATTAAGTGAGCTTGAGCGTGGTCTCATTGTCTCATCTAGCTTTTTAAATAAATGCTGTAAATATGCATGTAAATGTGTGTAGTATATCATTTTGTGCACTCATACACTGTTGTATGTGTATTCGGATCTGTGTCATTTTCCCCTGCTGGTGGTAAACAGTGTGGGCTGTCCTGAGGGAGGAGTAGGCTCAAGGTCCCTGGCGAGGATGTCATCTTGTGTGACGCAGCCCACAGGGACAGACAAACTCACAAGAGACTGCCTCACTCTCTGCCTCATTGATCTAATACAGTGGATATTATGAAGTGTAGCAGTTTACCGCAGCTTTTGGATTGTACAATTACCATTCAGCGACTATATCTGTAAGAGTGCAAGGTTAGACGGATGTGCTCAAGACAAAAGCCCAGAGGAGCAAAATGGCAGCCAAAGGCAGCGTACTTTTCTCTGTGGCACAATTCCTTCATCTTGGCTTCTGACCCAGTTCAGTCAAAGGGCCTCCGTAGCTTTATCACAGGGGTCTACTGACACAGCTCGGCTAAAACACAAGAGTCCACAGAGACACCAACCCATGTTGATGAGACTCAAACAGAAATATAATGAACTGAGACACAGCCAAACCTGAGGTGAACTAATGTTAAGGCTCCACTCTGGTTCAGGATAATGAATCACCACTGCAACACGTAGTGCGGCATTTGTGGTCTTATGTTAAATCTATGTCTTTGTGGATATTAAGTACGGATTTATGTTATCCATTTTATTAAAACAAATACAATAACATTGCATATTATACAGCAGCTCCTTAAGAGAGGAAATATAAAACATTATTATTGAACTGGACTGACAGAAGGCATTACATTTAATGGAGGCTTTATTAAGCATTTATGAGACCTCCATGTATGAAAAAGCTGCTCTTCAGTGCTTTATAAAGTCAATGAATATAAAAAGACATAAGCTGTCAGATGATGTACTAAGAGATCTGAACTGAGGTTCCAGTCTTATGCCAAAAAAAATGAAATGAATAGTTTAAAAAACATCGGGCACGCCTCAGCCCTGTAAACACCACCTTGTTATAGAAACCAAAACCGTACTGTACATTAACTGAAGTTCAATTTAACTCTTTTATGGAGCGAAGCTGCTCCAACAGGCTGAAGGTGAGTTAATGGGCTGCAGAGGCACTAGATCTTCAACGGCATGCCCTGGGAACCACCGTCATTAAACAGCTATACAACGCATATAAAATGTGTGCCTTAAACTTCATCACAGTCTGAAAGTCTAGAAATAAATCCGTTGTTGCTGTAATGAAGCACTATTTTTATTCTCTTCCTTATTTGCTTCTGTTTAGCTTCAGTGACCAGTCTGCATGCTCCCTGTTGGATGTTTTTTTAAGGTTTTTTAAGAAATTAACAAACTACACAACAACATGGCAAATTATAATAATGATTGATATGCTTCTAAAAGCTCAGTTTCTAACTACACAGCACAATTTTACAAGTTTATTAGTAAGTTATCAGGGATTGCGGGAATACATTCAGCTATAGTCACAGTCATTCACACTCGATATGCTCCCACATCTTTTCTCTGTCTCTTATTTTATCCACTCTGTTTTTGTTATCCCTCCTACCTCTCTGAAGCGCCCTTTCCCTCTCCTCTCACACATTCAGAGATTCTCACAGTGATGCTAAAATTAGCAGCATCCATTTCTGCACCAGCACTGGCACCAAGGGCCTCCAAGCAGGAAGCAGAGGATGCATCAAAGACTTCATTAAGTAATGTGCATGCACATCTGTGCACAGAGTCACAAAGACACAAATATTCTCTTTATATTCTCATTCATTCCTTCTTACTTACTTGCACAACTGAGCGCGTGAACAAATGTGCGAAAGTGCCTGCACATTTGTCTGCACACATGCATGCACATACGCACGCATACGCACACAAGGACACACACACGCATACAGACACAGATAGATAGACCAATGAAGCAGGATATTCCGGCCCACCTCCTTCAGGGTGTCTCTGTCATCCACCCTGCCAGTTTTATGGGCCTTCTTATATAAACAGGTTACTCTGATATACTTCCATTTGTCTGAATGAGACAGCTGAGCAGAAACCTGAATTGGCTCAAAGAAATCACCTCTTCTCTACCACCTCATCAAAACACGGTACATGCAGGAACAGTGCATGTGTTCATACACATATGTATGCAGCTTAAAATAGACCTACAGGACCAATTTGGTCACTTGTCTACAGTTTCTGCTATTACACATGCAACTTTCAAATAGCACTGTAGGTGGTATTGGACATAGCAAAATGTAAAAAACTTCCTGAATAGTATTCTTACACAATGAATGTGAAACTTTAAGAGGACTTTTCTTACCATGCCATACCATGAATTGTGACCAATATTGTGATATTTAACATATTTAGTCATGACTGTGAAATGGAGTGATGAAGCAGAAAGGTGATTTAAGGGACTTTAAACTTGGCATGGCTGTTGGCGCCAGGTGGGCTGGTTTGAGTATTTCAGAAATTGCTGTTTTATTGCAGTTTTGCATAATCATCTTTAGGGTTTGCAGAGAATTGTTTAAAAAAGAGAAAATATCCACTGAGTGCCAGTTTACTACTCGGAAAATGCCTTGTTGATACCAAAGATAAAAGAAAAATGGCTAGACTGCTTTGAGCTGATAGGAACACTGCAATAACTCAGATAACCACTCGTACAACCAAGATTTGTGGAAGAACATCTCTGAACATGATGCATGAAACCTTAAAAAGGATGGATACCAGACTACATTGGGTGCTATAAAAAAAAAAGAAAGAAATTGAGCCTGCAATTCACACAGGCTGATCAAAATAGGAAACTGGAACTGAAACTAGAAAAATGCTGACAGGTCTGCCGAGCATCGATTGCTGCTGCAACATTGCGATGGTAGGGTAACAATTTGGTGTAAAGAATGTGAAAGCATGGATCCATCCTGCCAGATATCAACAGTTCAGACTGCTGCTGGTTGGTGTAATGGTGTCGAGAATATTTTTTTGGTACACTTTGGACCCCAGATTACCCGTGGCACACAATGTATAAACATTGTAGCTTGAGTATTGTTGCAGACCATTTCTATCCATTTATGACCACAGTCACTAAACTGTAGCTATTGTTACTGATCATTATCATTGCTATTAAAGGTCCCTAAAAAGCCTCCAGTTGATCCAAAATGTTACTATCAAGGACTAGAAAGATAGACCGTATTTCTCCCATATTAGCTTCTCTTCATTAGCTCCCTGGTAAATCCAGAACTGAATTTTAAATTCTTCTACTCACACACAAAGTTTTGAAAATAAGTCAAAATATGCATGGGAATAATCACGCCCCATTATCCCTTAAACACCTCATAATATCATACTATGGCAAAAGAGCACTTCACTCTCAGACTGCAGGCTTACTTGTGGTTTCTAGAGTTTCTAATATCACAATGGCCGGCAGTTCTTCCAGACACCAGGGCCCTCTCCTGTGGAATCAGCACCCAGTTTGGATTCAGGAGACAGACACCTTGTCTATCTTTAATATGAGGCGTAAGGCTTTCTTTTTTGATAAAGCTTATAGCAGGCTGGATCAGGTGACCCTAAAACATTCCCTAGGTATACTGCTATAGGCTCAAACTGTTGCAAGAACTCACGTGATGCACTGAGAACTTTGTGAGTTTTCACTCACCACATGTTTATATATCACTGCAGCATGTCATGAAATCATTGTCTAGTCTGTGTGTGAATGAAGACCAAAAGGGGGTCCAAGCTGACACCAGCAAGATGTTCCTAATATAGTGACCAGTGAATATATTTCATTTTATTATTCCCAAGAAAATGTTTCGCAAGTTTACATGCAAACCCTTTAAGATGTAGCTTAAAAGTGTATGCAAACTTTCCAAGTTTTGTACTGTTTTACAATCAGTAAAGTAGTAAAGCATCTCGCATGATTTTGGGTGTGTGTGCTTCTGCTACACCATTATGTGGTTTATGAGCTGTAAAATGCTCCCTCATTTAACTACTAACCTCTCTCCACCAATCCAAACCCAGAGCTCCAACTACTAGCCGATCCAACAAAAAAGTGAGCAATAATTCATACAAAGTGCTCCTTTGAGGAACATGACAGTCATTTCCTCCTCCTGGCATGTGTCGCTGTGGGCATGCAGTGATGTAATGACAAGAAGAGACACGAGGAGGCAAAGTAGGGGAAAAGGGTTCAGGCTCAAGGAGCGAGAAAGAGGGTATGTGTGACTGAGTGCATCCGTGATGCTCGTCTCTTTTTGTAACACTGACTCCACTGGGCAAATCGAGCACGCACACACAAACACACATGCTGCCCAAACCTGCTGTGACAGCAGTCAGTAACACCCCAGGTGGTCACATGCCCAGCTGCCCTGACTCAGATATCCTCACATACAAACACAAAGCCCCAACTGCTCTCACTGTCTCTGTTGCATTATTGATTTGCTTAAGTACATATATTATCAAGGAAGTGTAAACACACGAGATGTTTTTATATATTATAGAATTTTATTGACTCTCTTTAAGTTATTGGTTTAATATCTAAGAAGAACAAATATAATAATTATACATTATTTTGACCTTTAATGTACACTAATGAAAATTATATTTTCTTATCTTTGTCATGTTTGAAGTACATTTGCTGTTTATTGTTACAGTTTTCAATTTCCTTAAGTTAGGTATTGCAGAACTAAATCCTGCACAGGTAACAGTACAACATGTCACCAAGCTGGATTGTGTGAAAAATATTCAAATTGAATGTACTTCAAGTACAAACAGATAAACAGGTTCAAGAAGTTCTGCATTGCCAAATGATGAAATAAAGAATAACTTTCAAATTGTTTTCTTACTTCAGGGCACAGGAAGTAGCAACATCCTATATAAGACAGAGGGTGGAGGAAGTCTGAGGCTATACAAGTATGTGATGCTTTCATAAGTATGACGTACTTATGAAAGCATACGTATGTGATAGAGGCTACTCAGCATTTACTGACACCTAATATGTTATGAGTATGACCACTACTAAAGTTACTGTGGAAATTTGAATTAAAAAAATATGATTAAAGTATAAATTTGTGTGTTTATGAAAGTCTCAGTTCACATAACCCTGAAATCTTTGTACTCTATGCTCTTTAACCTCACCATAGAAACCCCCCCCCCCCCCCACACACACACACACACTCTGCACCTGTCACAGTATATTAAATATAAAATGGACAATGACATGAATTCTGTAGCCTTACCTGACAAAAAAAAATATCAAAACTACAACCCTCTCAATGTAGAATATACAGTATATGCTTTGTGTGTGTGTGTGTGTGTGTGTGTGTGTGTGTGTGTGTGTGTGTGTGTGTGTGTGTGTGTAAGAAATACTGCAGTTTGCAGTGTCTTCACCATGACACCTGGTTGCTATAGCAACTTAAGAAGGCTTAGTACAGAGGAAGCAGCAGGTATATGCTGAGTAGATGAGAATAAATTGTCAATAAGCTCTTTGGTGCTCCTGAGCTTTGCGTCTTCAGCACAGTCTGAAGAGCATTTCTAGTGTTTAAACCTCAATCACATCACCCAGCCTGCTTGCCTTCATCAAAGTAACAAATGTGTCTTCTGTCATATTTAATTCAGCACAGATGTGGCTCAGATGTTCAGCTTGGACCAGGCAAAATATGCATGTTTAAAAAAAAAAAACCCCACTGCAACATCAATGTAAATGATAAATCAGGGTCGCAGTCGATAAAGAGAATCTCATAATATTTGTATATTAATATGAGGTGCAAACCATTTGATATCATTTTCTAAATGCTGCTGGACATTTTATCTTCTCTGCCTAAATCAAGTATGCATAAATCAAATAAATCAAATCAGATAAGCTGTGTCCTACATAGTCACAAACAATCATTTTGTTCATAGAAATAATGAGTTGAATGACATGAAGTGATTAGATAAGTAAGATGAATTTGGTAAACGTAAGAGTAGCATCTGTTGGGGGAGCGTGATTTCTGTGTGAAAAAAAAAAGCTCAAAAACATTCATTGCTTTTCAGAGACGTGACTTTGGCAAACTTTATCTAAGTTAGACTTCAGAGCAGAAATCCACAAAAACTCAGAACCAAGGGTGACACCCTGCTGAGTCCTTATGTGCAAACACACTGACACGAAACTATCTTAACACTTGTTCACAACCCCACTCTTCATTAACGCCTTTCTGTATTCCGCCTCCCACCATATATCCTGTGGGGATTGATCCAGAAGCCACCAACCTCAAAAACCAGCCTCCAGGTGGCATTTACTGCCTTTTGGAAGGAGAGCTAGAAAACACGTGGGCAGGAATTAAAGACAAAACCCACATAAAACAGGGAACATCTGTTTTCGTACTGGTAGAATATATCAGAGATTTATGACCTGATCACTGCAACTCTCTGGGGAAAAAAAGACTTAACTTGTATTGCAAAATCTATATTAAACCACCAAAGCATACAGAAAAACAAATACTAGTTTCATTTTGCAGTACTACACAGCTGCAACAGTTTACACTCTTTTTGGTTCGTCCACAATTACAGTTAATAAATAATCTCATGAAACTGCAAAATGTCATTTTTCATACCTTTACAGTGCATGTCAGTCTGGTGGCCCTTTTTCCAACACCTTCCAGTTTATTGTGTAATATAATAAGTTAAATACAGTGTTTATTTGGCCAAAACAAGGACATGCTGTAAAAAATAGAGATGCAGAATTACTTGAAATTTAATATTGATCATGATTTTGGATTCCCAGAAATGAACATGATTGTGCAATATTGAACATGCATGCTAGAGAGCAAAGCGAAAGCAAATAAACCTCTCTCTTAATCTCTACCTGACAACAAGACTGAATGATGGTGCTGCAAGCTGTTCCTTGTAGCACACAGCTTGAGGTTTCCTGGACTAGTCATTGCGAGCAAGCAACACTACATTATATAGACAACAAGAATCAAATATTTGGCACAGCAGATGGTAAAGTTCATCCATCCGTGTTTGGAAATAGTTTGGATATACTTAGGGCAATTGTTTTTAAACCAAGAAGTCATGCGGAAAGTGCTGAAAGGATAACTAAGTTGCTCTATTGCCCGAAAGAACATCACAAACTGCAGTACGATGAATGCATGGAGACCAAGAAAAACAACGCAGTGGTTGTTAATGTCAATCATCCAACATCATGACATCATGACACCCAAGAAAGACAGAATCTACAGCACGTCAGAATCCAGTTCACCAAGATGTACTAAAATTATCAACACAGTCTTATTAGCTAAAGATACATGTCCAGTAAACAAAATGACTATGCAAATGTCACAGAGGAAACACAGTCAAATCTCACAGGTGTCCAGCACTTTTCTCTGAGTGCTATTCACATCAATCATGCAAGTGATTGTAGTGAAAGACTTTATTTTGCCTCTTGAGCATATGGGTCAAGTGAATAAACGTTAGTAACAATGTAAAAGTGAAAAAAAGACCTGTTGATTTACCATTGTGTTTTTAATTTTTCTTCTAAGTTAGGTGCACTCAAGTTAGGTGAATAAAGAGGACAAAAAAGCATACTTTTTTATTTCTTAAAATCGGCAACTGTGGCAGCATCTCGTGATCTGCATTTTGGTTAAAATAATCATAATAATAATCATGTAGCCCTAGTAGAAAGAATACGTTAGAAAAAACTCCAGCACACACTTGCATGTTCTGTATCTTTAAATATTTTAAACTGTTTGACTTACAATCAGTAAGATATAAGACATCCTTTTATCCCAAGGGAAAATTAATTTCTGAATTTAACCCATCTTAGAAGTAATGCGTTGCCACTCTGCAGTGCCTAGGGACTAAAGCCAGTGCCTTGGTCAAGGGCACAGTGAAAATACCAACCTCTTTAGGGCCAGTTTTTGGCAAATGCCAGCTAGATACCCTCACCAATGGTGTGCCAAAGAGGATGAAGAAATAGTCTGTCATTGCTCCTATTCCTCATGAAAAGGTCTGGCACGATAGATCAATGTGCCTCACACATTGTTAAAAAAATGTTTGCCTCACACTGCAGTAACAGCTGATGCTAACACCATAGACTCGAAACATACACTGATTCCTGCATAACCTGACTTTTTCAAAATCATTTTTAAACTAGAGATTCGGTTGCTGATACTGGTGAGCAGGTATGACTAACCAGGGTACTGACTTTCCCTCCAAACAGGTCAATATTGTCCCTACGGCATTCACTTATATTACAGTTAATATTGTATGTGCACAGTTGTGTCAAGAGTTTCTGTGACGTAGAATTCAGTATTGAGAAACAATGATCCTAAATCTGACATTAAGATGTCACTGATGCTGCGTGTAAGCAAATACAAACATTTTCATATTGATTTAAATATTGGCCAGTTACTCCAATTTTACATGCTTGGGTTTTACATACTGCGATAGTTCTACCTCGAGCAGAAAGTTGCTCATATTTACTCATGTGGCATTACACCAAATCATAATCTTGCCTAGGGCGCTAAAAGTGGGCCTCGAACTTACTACTGCTTACTGAAATTTGCCATTAGCCAGGGACTCTTACTCCAAATGTTGCAAACTGCAGTAACACTGGGGCATCATAAATACTTTTCTTTGTTTTTTTTAAGGCGGCGACTGAACGACGGAGGTAATTAAATAAAGAGACACAAAACCTGAGCATCTCACTTGTCTTTGATTGTGCAATTGATCAAATGCTTATCTTGCTTAAAAGAAGTTCCAGTTTCACTACAGTGATCAATAGAATGAAAGAAAGCAAGCATAATCTAGATAGGCAGTAGCGCTGACCACAGCCAGGCACAGGTGATAAACAGTGAGACACCAACCGATAAACATCACTTACATAGACAGGCATAAAACACAGTAACACTCTGAACTTTTGACTGCAGAAAGCAACACAAAGGTCAGTTATTGTTCTTCACCAAGACTCAGTCAGTTCATATCATTTGTCTTAATCTTCCACTCGGTCACTTATATACGCATGCCCTCATGCAAAATTATCTGATGAGCACTGACCTTCCATTGCATACTTCATATCTAGGGCAAAGAGACTCCACATGATTTCAGCGCTGATCTTGCCCGCATTCAGCTCCTGCGGAAACCTGTTGGAATTCAAACGGATTTCAATCAGACTCATTTCCGTACAATGACACGCTCGAGTGGCTGGTCTGATGGCCATCCCAGGTCTCTAACGAATGACTTAACAGATGTGGTAGAAGACATCTCATAATCTAATAACCCCCCGCTATTTCCAAACCTAGTTGAATTGGGGCGGAAATGAGTTGTATGTGCGTGCCTTAAAGATGAGAAAAAGTGCACAAGGAAATGACAAAGTGAAAGAGAGAGAATGAAGGTGGCAACGCATTTGGGAAGTAATCTTCTATTTTGAATGCCTATAGATTTTCAGTCAAAGCTTGAACATGAGATGTCAATGGTTTAATTATCTGTATCTTCAGACAGTGAAGGGAGGACATTTATAGATGGCGGAGCCTTGGTTTGAGAAAGGTCAATTTATCTGGAAATGTTTTACTTTTGCTCCAGGCCGCCTTGTTTCTAACAACAAACTCATTTGTCCGACAATTTCTATTGGAGCAGTAATCATCTGCTCAGCTTGGACACTCCTGCAGAGAAGCAATGCTGAAGTGCACTTACTCACATACACAAAAACTCTGCTGTTCTCCTTTTCCCAACCTCAGGTCTTTTTATTGAGGTAAGGAGCCAAGTCCAAAAGGCTGATTCATTGCACCCAGCGAAGAAGAAAAGTGAACAGAATCCCTGAAACAATTGCACTTTCATCTCTATCACTCTAAGAATCTTTGTTTCTATCTCAGTTATTCCTCAGCCTTGTCATGCAACCAGATGGTGTACTGTAGGTAGGCCAGATAATGAAACCCTCTGTGGTGAAGATGAGCATAATATGTTCTGCCACAGTCTTACTTCTATTTGGTGAAATAAATGGTTTATGCATGAGGTGTTTCTGGGGATATTGCTATGCTTATGCTTTTAAAAACAACTGCAGCATCCACGTTTTCCCCCAATCATAAAATGTATTATTTTAAATTAGTTTAAATCCGTGAAATTTTCAAGGCTAGTTTCATCATGTAAATATTCTCAACACAGTGCGACAGACTAACACTTTTCTCCCTATGGCTGCAGCGGCTCCTATTTAAAGGCAACAAGTCCCCTCCTGGATTTATCATGAAAAAGCATCTGAGTTGCTGTCACTCTGGAAGTTGACCAGGGGAATGTGGAGGCATTAGGCATGAATATTGCAAATCTATCATTAGACAGTGTAGGAGAGAAAGCTCAGGGCATAAACAGAGTCTTAATAAGCATCGTAAATCAGCAAGAAGAAGGAGAAAACAAAAAGTGGGAGGCATTTGAGCAGATATGTATGAGCGAGGCAGAAAGAGGGAAATATATTTAATCTTATTTTCTTTAAAGGCAAATGACACTCTCTTTCCTTTAGGTCATGAAATTTGTTTATTTTATAAACTACAGTACTGTAGTATTGTGTAGTTTTGAGTCACCCTGCATTTCTTCAGCGTGCCAAGAAAAAACTTATTTTGCCCCTTTCTGATTTCTTCTTCTTCTATATGTTATTATATAAATAATAATAAAATACATGTAAAATATTATATTAAATTGCTTATTTTTACACAAAGAAAACCTGAGCAATTAGAAAATGCAGTGTTCAAAATATTGTTTAATTTATTAATAAATTAACTGACATTAACCTTTTTGTTTGGAGAGCTAAGTATAATTTTCGTAGCCACACCCAGGGATAACTGCATCCAGACCTAATGAATCGAGAAAACATTTCGAAAAAATGTGGGGAAGAGATCTCAAAAAGTAGCACATCATGCCACAACATAAAGAATAGAAAAACTGTAAACCTCACTATGTGAAAGTTTATTTGTCACAACATGCATTTTTCAGGATGGCCCTTTATCGCATGTTATGGTTAGAATCATAAAATATAAGGCTCATCGGTGTATATGCAAGGAAATGAAAATGCATATATTGTCAAGTAAAGAGATACATACTGGTTAATGACAGGGGTGTAAGCTGTCCGGTCTTCATCAATCACAGAGACCATCAGAGTGATGAGTTTTGGCCAGAAGTCCAGGTTTTTTATCGATGGACCCTGTTCCTCCCTGGGAAGGTCTTGCTTCCGGCTCTAAAGGAAAAATTGAAAGTTAAGGTAGAGGCTGAAGCATTTTTATAATGAAATTTCAACAAGACAAAACACAAAAAAAACTCTTTTTACTTTATAATGACCTAATGTTCTATTTATATGTTCTCTTTTCAGCATCAGCAGTGAACAGCTTTGATAATGAATGGGAACCTAACACGACTAGTATATGCTCTTTTTCTCAAAAAAAAAAAAAGTAACTAAATCTGTTTCATTGCTGTTCTCCTAATGTAAAGTGAAGTTTTGCTGCTAGGCAACAAAGAAGATGGCTGTGAGACATGCAGTGTATTTGTCTTAGATCCAAACAAAGACACGGTAAATTAAGGTGTTTTTCTGATTGTAAATGAGTTTTACATTTTACAGTGGGTAATAGCATGAGAGTTGTTAAATGAAGAGTGGCAGGCATCCCAAAGTGCTCAGCAGGGTAACCAAATCGTTTTACTCTGTGCTCATGTTATGCAGAAAATAATGATGATAATAATATTAAATAAATAAGTGTGCTCTGTGTTCAGCATGAAATAAGACTGCATTGGCTTATCCCACGAGAGGTAGATTATTAACTGAACTAATTATAATAAACACACATTTCTGAGTTTTTTCTGGCTTCACTGCACACAGTGACATTATTGCACTGTGTTTCAGACAGCATGTCTCCACACTGAGTTTCTTCCACCCACAGGTTTCTGGGAGCTGGAGGATAAAATTACAATGGCTATAACCATAAGTAACAAGGTGTGTTGGTAAATCAAGGACAGCAACCTTTCAGTTTCAATATCTAATGTGTGTCCATGCAAATGTGAGTCAAAGTCCACTGCATAAATCTCTTGCTATACTGGGGAGAAAGGTGTTGAATCCAAACCTCTCACTGACTCTGCCATCTGTTCACACCACACTGCGTGCGTCCACACTGATCTCTAGTCACCAAGTAATTGTCCCTGTCGTGCCCTTTATCATAAACAGGTTTTATAGAAAATCAGCAAGAAAACAGCAAAACACTCCTGAGTTTCCAAATTGACAAAAACATACACACACTGAGAGAACTGCATCGTACGCACAAACGATTAAACACCCACGCACAACAATGACAATGAAAAATCTAACCCAGTACTGTGGACATGCACTCCCGATAGGAAGCCATGCACATTCCAACAACTTGCATGCATGACTAAAGCAAAAATGTCTTTCTGATGAAAAGAAAATTTTGTTAAAAAATGAAAATGTTCAGATTAGTCGCTGAATAATTTAGGTTGAATTATTTAACAATCTTCTACATATTGACTTTGGGGTGCAGCACAAAAAGGAGTGCTCTGGAAACATGTGATGAGTCCATAAATCCTCAATACAGTCTTCCCTACAATAATCAACTTGTTTCTAATAATGAATTTTCTCCTTTTAAAGAAATATAAGTCACATGGTGTCGGTATGTCCCACTGACACTGCATTTGGGAAGAATCGTACTAAGATTAGACTATTACTTCTTCAATGAAAGCTTCTATCGTACTGATTATATCCATCCACGTAGTGACACATCTGTCATGGCAACAGTGCGATTGGTCTCAGTCCTATTTCTTCACATATGTATGGTTGCACAGGACCCCTTGGTATCACATTTTTAGTACGCCGAGTACCCTTATTTTTCAGTATACAGGGTTATTGTTGTGAATATGTTTATTTTAACCCAACCACTATATTTTCCAAATCTAAAGAATATATTTTGTTTACTAAGCCTAGTGGATGAAACGAGTGAAATCAAAAGCAACTAATTTAAAATGAAACAAATTGCAGCTTTGTGGTCTGATGATTGGTGTTGTTATTTATGCCACTCCATCTGTCTACTTTTACACTTTTGAAAACGATTATTATAAACAACAGGTTCAACTTCATAATGGCCATCCAAATAATGTCTACAGGTGCACATAATACGTAATATTTTTTTAAACAACTGCAATTTTTCAATAAACAATTATGAAAATAATAATTGGTTATATTTATGATAAACATGAATATAATCAAAGATTTACTAATGATTAACCAATCAGTAAGAAAAAAAGCATAAAAATTAATCAGAATCACGCTGTTTTGGTTGATCTATTAATGATGTTACTGAACTGAGCACATGCTGTTCTGTGTTCATTTGTACAAAGACTCCATTTACACCATGATCTATATAAGATGGCTATGAATGAGAAGTGAAACTAGGCCGGTCAGTGTGATCAGAAATTAAGACAAACAATGACAATGGCAGATGCACTAAGTCAAATTTATTTGGATAAAGAAGCAATTTCTGAGTTCAAACAAAGCTACCTTAAACAGACCAGCAATCCTTATTGGCCTCTATCTGTACTTTGGTAGAATACTGATGCTCACTTCAATGAGAAAGGCAATGGTTTAATGTGAGAGGCCTGAACCATTGGGGAGACATGCCACTATGTATTGGAAGGTAAATTTTTGTTAAATTGGAAACATGAATAATAAAACACATGTCTCTGCAGGTAGTGAGTTAGCTATGCAAAGCCTATCTGTGTGTGTATTTGTGTGTGCAAAAGTATATGCATATACGAAGGACACTGAAGGTTGTGTCATCCCTGCTAAATCTGATGTGGTATGCAGCAAGCTAAAATGTTGTGTGTATTCCCTTTGTTTATTGGTATTCACTTCAAGTAGGTACAAAAATCCACTGTAACAAATCCATTGTCAAACGTGATTAAGAAACTTCTGTCATTTTTATCTTATTTTTATTTTTTTTTACTACGCACCCATGGGTTTGACTCCCAGTTTCAGTAGGAAGTCAATATGACAGTGAGCTAAGAGTCCAGTGCAGTTTCTCTACTTCTGCTGCACGGGGTAGTGGGAGCATAGCATAAATATTGATAGCCGTGTATAATTCCTCTAGGGGGTAGCCAGTGGTTTATGTTTATTGTTTAGCTCCTGCAATTCCCATGCAGAAGAAATAAGCATTAGCATACCACTGGCTCCTCATCAATTCTCGCAATGTGACACAAATTACAGAGCCTCTGATTGAAGGATGTTCCCAGAGAATGTGATCAAATTCCCAAGAGAACGAGCTGCGGGTGGAACTGAAACTGCTTCCACGCATTTTAAGGCACAGTGAGAAATGGTTGTGTGTTTAATGCGTTGGTGAAAAATACATTTAAGGACACCGATTCTGAAAACGAAAAGCATCTTTTTCTTAAATACCCCTTTGTGTTTTGTTGGCAAATATGTGATAATGAAGGTAATGTAGCTACCTATCAAATCACTTTGAGAGGCTTGCTAGATAAGTGGCGGAGTGCTGTAGCTTCTCCTTTGTTCCTGTTGCACACAATCATTGAATCCTTTCCTCCCCATACAACACCAAACCGCTTCTGTTCATTTGTCTTCTTGTGCATTAGCATTTGCATTGGCATGTGCATGCGTGCGTACATATGTGCATTATTTAAGATGCATGCGCATGTTACCAGATATTTCTAGTGTGTGCACCATCACTGCTGCTCCACATTCCTCCATAGTGGATAAACCTTTTCTGTGATTTCTTTGCCCTCCCTCCAATTCCCCTTCATCTTGCTTTTCAAAATCCTCCCTTTACTGCCAGGATTTAAGAAACAGTTAAGCTAGATTCCCTCAGCCCCTCCTCCCCCGAGTCATTTTACACCCAGGCAGAAGCAGAAAGCTTTGTTGTCGTGTTATGCAAGATTCCTCGTTGTGGCTGGGATATTTCTCTGCTTGCCTGGCCACTGTGTCAGCTCTTGTGTCACCACACTCAGTCACTGTTAGCAACTGGAGAACTGGGGTCTGAGATGTGTTCTATCTGCTGGGCCAAAGGCTACCTGGTGTATGTGAACATAATTTATAATCACAGTGAGGTTTACTTTGGGGTGAAGTGCATGCCTTTTTTTCTCTGCCACCGAAGAAACATTGATAGAGAGGCTGTCTACTGCGAAACTGGTGGACGAAGACGTAATTAGCACCAAGTGTCTATCTCACCGGTTTGGTAATTGCTTACAACCCCTAAGGCTGTTTAAACAAAGGAAACTTATTATTCAACTTTTGAGCAGATTGCACCCTATTACGACCTAAAAAGACATTATCTTCTGTGATGTAAAGGCCATTCTCCCTGGGAAGTAAACCGTAAAATAATCAGCGGAGCTGCCTGTTGACTGATTATTTACTCAGGCGAGGCCAAAGCACAAGTAAACTATCACGCGGAAGTGAGTCTGGAAGAGCCAAACATAATGCAGGACTTGGTGAAGCTACTTTTTGAATACGTAAACAGGTGAATCTGTCAGTTCTCAATATAAAAATGCTGCTCATAGTACTAATAATACTGCATAGTATTTTATATGAATAGTAGTATGATATCATAGTTTCACACAAAAAAACCATCATTCAGAATGAACCTTGTTTTTGTGGTACTATATTATCTGCGGCGACACCTGAGAAAAAAAATCTTCAAAACAGTTGACAAACTTTGTTTTTGTTTTGTTTTTTTACATAAGGAAAGATCTTCCAGACGGTTGGGTGCTTTATACGGCTGTTTTCCACCTACAGCTTCCTTTTCAAGGCTGAAGTCTTTTATACAAAGTCTGCAATAGACACTGTGTACATTTTATTGTCTGATAAATGTCTGTGGGGGATATATAGACTATTAATTTCCAGCCATGCGGGATTGAATATACTTTCCACCATTGTCACACATCAGTACAAAGCAAAATAAAGCTGAAAAGGAGACCATAGTGTCACCTTTATTATAGGCTGGAGGTTTTACCTGATAAAGCTGTGCTGTCAGATAGATGCCAACACTTGACAGACCACGTTTTTAAAAGAAAGTTTTTAACTTGAAATTAAATGATTCCGAATTAATAACCACGTTAAATGTTATTGTTACTATTGCTTCTACAGTACTTTTCACACTGATGTCAGTAAAACTCAATTAAGTACCAGTTATCTAGTTATTGGTGTGTGCCTTGCTAGTTAATTAGCAGATGTTGAGTTGCTAGTTTGTAAATTACGAATGACTGCATGAACTGTGAGTTGTTCTCATTAACATTTAGGAGCTGTTGCTCAGACTGTGTTTACTCGTCAAATCAAGAAATTGGGAAAATATTACATTAAAAAGTCATTATGATAACAATAGGCACATTAAATTTTTATTACAGTCCTTGTCATTACCCTGTGTGTACCATCTATAAAAACACATCATCTTTGCAGAAATTGTCTTTTTTCTCCTGTGAATGGGCCACCATCAGAGAGGTTATAGTTTTCAAGCCCAGGGAGGCCAAAGTAACCACAACCATAATAAAATAAATAAAACATTACAGAGCTGAACAGGTGGCAAGCAAATCCCATTCCAGAATTCTAGTGAACAAATGTGTTTTAAAACTGCTGTTTAGGAAGGAGGAAAATTGGAAAGTGTTCACTGACCCTAGTGTTTCTCCTGCAGCAGGTCTACACACAAACTGCTGTTATATAACTGCACAGGTCTGCAGATGCCCTGCACATGAACCGTGCTGTGATTAAGCCACCTGACCCTCTTTTTTTTCTTCTTTTCTGAATTAAACAATCCATGCATAACTACATTACTGTACCCAACCTTTACTTTAGCTGTTTACATATAACTTAATATCAAATCACAACAGCAGTCGCCTCTGTGCGGCTTTATATTGTAAGGTAGAGACCCTACAATAATACAGACAAAGCTACAGTGAAGCTGGAGGATGGACGCTAACTTTTTTCCACTCGATAAAAGTTACATGAAGGTTCCCGATGGTTGTGGACAAATGCAATAGCATGGCAGGATGCTGTAAACGGACCAAACTTCAGTCAGGAGAACAACTGAGATAATCCATCCACAATACGAGGTTAGTCATTAATATACTGCAACAACATGGGAATAGAGGAGCTGCGAGAGAATTCAACATTAATGAATCAAGAGTACGGAAGTGGAGGAAGCAAGAAGAATGAGTTGAGTAAAGTTTGACTTCTCTGACTGTTTTGTTTCGCTTCATGCACCTTATAATCCGTGCGCCTTATGGTTCGAATAATACGGTACCTATCTTTCTTTCACTGTATCACAAGCTAACTTTAGCCAATAACATGTCTGAGGAGCTTCAAAAGTAAGCAGTCAGTGTAGTATAAACAAGTGTATAGTTAGCAAGCCATTGAAGATTACTAGTACACAGCTTGAGACCTAGCATGAAGCGTTCTCATGTGCGTTCTCTCACTTTGCGCAAAGCATCTGATTTTGTTGTTTAGGAATGTTTAAGTTTAAAAGTGCAGGCCTTAGTGTCATTAAAAGAGATACAAGCCAGTTACCTGATCAAGGAGCTGGTTGTATAGCTCATGACAATTATCAAAGATGTATTTATAGGTGGAGTCTAGACAGGCTTTGACACAGTCCTTCACCACCATACTGGCTCTTGGTGGACTCTGGAGTTCTTGCACCTGCAAACACACAGAAATACATACAGTGTTTAAAAAGTATGCCTTCACATTCAAACATCCTAGGTTTGTTAGCAGTCCATTCAACATGAAAATCATCCAGATCATAGACATAATGCTAGCAACCCTAATCAACACCTTATCACTTGTGCAAAAAAGGGCAACCTACTCTATGTACTATATATAGTAACTGACATGTAAGTGAACTAGCATTTAGGTACATGTGCAGTGTATCACATACTAACACAGGGGCTCCACTGTTTGAGCAGCGGTGCATACTGTATACACAGTGAGGCTCAGCATGGCTATGGCACAGAATGAAAGCTTTGGTAACCTAAAGTGACAGTTTTCATTCCTTTGCTCGCAGCTGCCATCTTAGCTATGCCTCAGTGCGCTAGCACTACAACCCGACTCCCACAAAGAACGTCGGATGGAGCCGTGCTTTTCATATACCAGGAGACAAGTCAGCATACTCTTGGGGTTGAAGGAGGTAGAGGAAACAACCATAGCTGTTTATTGATGAATGAAGTTTAACACAACTCCACTGCTTTAGCCTCAACTCATGTGGTTGTGTAACAATAAATGGTTTGGTTTTTAAGTAGTAGAAGGTTTAAGGAGTAGAAAGTGAAAATTCTAATGTATATCAGAGGTATGCAAAGTGCTCCGTTATCATTTAGTGCAAGTTTATGTCTCTTTTAGTTTTTTCTTCAATTACATCCTTGTGTTCCCCTTTCACCCCTCAGCTTGTCCACTGCCCATCCACCCTTCACTGTCACACATAAAAACACACCTTCATCCTGAAGAACGTGATGCTGGTCAGCAGATCAACAGTAGATTTCAGATCTTGGAGACGCTCTGGGTTTCCCGCAGGGAAATTATCCTGATTTAAAACAGAGAGAAAAATTACATAAGGAGAGAGGACATCTTGTTGGAAGCAGCCTTGTAACGTCACACACCTCCGACTACCACGTCATATCGCTTAGGCCAAATATTAAAATTGATTACAGAGCAATACCCAGCAATCATAACAAAATGACTGTCTGTCTAATCGTTTAGTGGACAAGGGAGGTCTCTGCTGATGAAAACCTCTATTTCAGGGCCATGAAGTCATCAGGCAGTGCAAAGCACCGTGACGGAGAGCATATAAAGCCCTGACAGCTCAGAAGAAAGGCATCGCTGGCCCATACATTATCCTACTTCTCCTACTCTCTCAGTGCTCTAATAAAATTTTGCTTGTTTTCAATCCGTCCTCTTCCTTGTCGATGAATGCACATGGGAGACTCAGGAAGTAGAGCCAAATCTTAACGCCGCCTTTAGGCTCGACAGCACAAGCGCAGGAGGGGATTTTTATGCTAGACGACCAACAGAGGCAAAACTCGTCTGACATCTTAACGATGTCAACAGCATACAGAATTTGATTGGGTTTCCAAGAATACACACAATAGACAATTGAGGTTTTTAAAAAGAAATGTTAAACACAACCCAGAGGCAGGTCTCGAATCTATCCAACAGAAAATGCAGATGACCTGTTAATGTTTCACAGTCAGTCTGCAGTCTACCGAGACATTGCAGTATATTTCTCTAGACCCGTGATTAACAGGAAAAGTCAATTTTAGTGGTGAAAGTGTAGACCCCAATAAACAAAGCTTGACACACATTTTGCATAAGCAAATGTAGATCACGTATTCTATATTTGGCTGCTGAAGTGGGAAAAATAGAGAAGAGAGAATCAGTAGAGGCTGTTTCTTCTTCAGATAAAACGCTGTTTGTGTTGCTGCCTTTTATATGAACAATACAGTTCTTTGAGGGATTCATCATTTCTCTCTAGATAAAAGATTCCATTCAGTTTACATTTCAAAATGAAATTTATCCAGTTGCCAAGGGACTTCTTTTTTTAGAGTTATTGGGAAAATACATGGTCATCAGTCACTTTCTTTGCCTTCTTTCTTCTACTTATGTAGCCTTGAAACACAACATTTGTACCTATGAAACAACTGCTCTATACTGTAGTGTCACCATAGCCTTGAAACTTGGTGTGTCCGTATGTACTCAGACCACACAACAACAGCTCAGTATGTGCTTTAGTTGTTATGTGTTGGTACTGAGTAAAACTAAAAGACTGCAATAGGATTTGTTGTTAAAACAAAGGTAATCCACTGAGGCTGATGAATTTCTCAATTAACATTTAACCTAATCTGTGGTTTCTTATTTTAACAAAAGAGGCAATAACAACCCTTGGTATGAGAAGAAAATCATCTCAGAAAGAACTTAAACTGCACTCCAGAAATGTTCAATTTTCACTATTGCCAGTCTGCCTTTCAGTGATAATGGAGGTCTGATCCATTGCTGAGTTATACAATTAAATTTCATATTGCATTTAGGGAATATTTTAAATGTATTAATTCCAGCAGTTTCCTCAACTTAAAATTGTAATATAGGTGTGTAATTATGGTGACTAATGTCAAGTAAAATCAAGTGCTTGTTGACATTCACTTTAGCAGCTGTACAGAACATAGCATCTACATTCAAATATTATGACCTCACCTACCAATCTAATTTGATATCTGACAGCCAGTTTTGAATGCAGCTGGCATGTTTTTACAAAAAAAGGACTTTATTACTGATTACACCTGTGTAAGGCGGGGGATTTCTAAAAAGCGGGCTACTTTAAACAGCTCAAAATGGCCCATACTTGTCAATTAGTGTTACAAAGTACAAGATGTTAAATTCTAATCTGCAAAATCACTCATTTATTACTGTTCAAGTGCTGCTGCTCTTAACTTCAGGTCTTTCTAACAGGAGCAACAGTGGTGGTGTAAGAATTTTGTCTAGCTCAACCTCTGACTATGCTTGAAAACACAATGCTGCAACTAAGAGCTCATCAACAGAAAAACAAAGTGAAAAGAAAGGAGAAAAAAGATTTATTGTCCACAAATAGACAAGCATACTAAAAGTCTAAGCATTCATCTCTGCTCCAGGAAGAAAGACATAAGCATTGCCTTACAAAGATGACAGAAAGTCCATTATGAGATGAAATGAGGAGTGAATGATGCTGATTAGCTTTTAGTTCTTTGTCTTTGCTCTAGTGTATACTGAAAATTATGTTGGGCCAGTGCTTACAATTAGTGCAAAATTCCAAAACACTACCTGCTTAACACATAAAAAGAAAAGTTAGAGCAAGCCTACCATTTACAGCATGAACTGTTTACAATTTCAGCTCAGACGCTGTAAACAATACCCTGTACACTGTACGACTGATGTTAGGAAAGGCTCGAATATTCCACAGACAGTGAACAGTTACACTGATTTTACATGTGTCTGTTCTTTGGATACCCCCCAAAAAACATTTTTCCTGCTCTCCCTGTCACAGCAGCATGTTAAGTTTCCATTAAATTCAAGTTATTAAATTCCTCCAGTCTATTTTTCTAAACTGGTGACCTGCCAAGCACCACTACTTTAGGTAATACCCAGACTATAGACAAGTACCTCACACAATCCTACTTAAAAAAAAAAAAAGAAAATTCAAATGTTTATTTTTGCCAGGTATGGAATGGAGCAAGTCCAGCTAATCAAAAGCAGTCATGTACTGTTGAGTGCTGGAACACATCATGGGAGCTTTGAACTGGAAACAATACACTCTGACCATGAAGACATGTGGTATGCACCTCTACTTTTGCATGCCTATTGCTATAAGGTATAAATACTGCATTTAGGGGTTGCATATTAGATTTTATACACCTTTTAGATTTTCAAAGGCCTAACTTAACCTCCAATAAAAGTAGTTTTTAGTTGTTTTGCTGTTTCAAGTAGACTGAGGTTTATGCTGTAATATACTGAACTTGTTTTTTTTTCCTGAGTATGTCAAATTTATAAGAGACCCCAAAAAGAACCAGAGAACAGTGGTTAGATTATATTTCTCATCTGACCTGAAAATGCCTTGAGCGACCCAAGGACAAGCTGAAAGGGATGTCTGGACTAACTTATTTAGTCTGCTGCCACTGTGACCCACCTCTGGATGAGCAGCAGAAAATAGAAGAAAGTACTTCTAAGCCCTTTCTACACAATAAATCCAGCCAAGGTTATGAACATTGAACGCCAGTATCTTATTCATTCCACTTTAGTTCGTTCTGTGCCCTTTCAATAAATAAATATAGTTGTCAAAGAAGTTTCTTATTCTCTGCATTCTGTGAAAGGTGACACTAGCTCTTTTCTTCAGCTTGGATTTTTTACACTTTCTGCCATAAATTTCAAAGGGCTGGCTCTGGATTAAGCAGGTTCTGCTCTGGAAAGAACAAGATTACTCTAAATGCGCGCAACAATGCAGGCGTAGCTTTTGTTTTCTGAAAGTTTGCTTCACAAGCTTTGAAATTATGTTCGGGTGCTATGTGGGAATCATATAAGGGTAATGTTTGAATAAATGCAAATGCTTTAACAAAATCTTGTTGGTATTAACTGTTAAGCATTTATTTTTTGTTTTGTTCATTTGATGCTTTATCCAATCCATAAAAAAGGTGTTAGTAAAGAAAGCTGACGTAGTAGTGCTGTGGAAAGCTACAGGTGCATTATTAGATTTTTTTCCCACAGGTTTTGGAAGCAGAAAGAAAAAACTGCTGTTTGCATGAAGTTCTACTATACAGAGCTTCATTTTGAGACTATATGACAAGACTTAGTGTTGCTCACTGAACAAACATCACTTTATATCAAACTGCCCAAACTCAGCCCACATCGTGCTCTAAATGCTGAATTTTTATGCACGACCCAGTGAACCCCAGTGAAATCCCAGCTGGGACAGACTGGCCATATGAGGTGTCACCATGTATCAGGAGTATCAGACTAAAGTTGAAGGGGAAGAAATGCATATGTAGCAAAATGTAGAGTGGCACTTGCAACCTGGCTCCCTCACTGCTGATTCAAGTCCTCTGTTTTACAAAAGCAAACTCGATCTCCCTCAGAATGTCATTATAGGGAAATCCATACTGTGAGCAGGCGGAGAAGCCAGATCTGAATCTTATTACTGTCCAATAGTGGCAGGCGGGCTCTGTGGGATGGCTTCAGAAAGTGAGAGAATGAAAGAGAAGGTATAAACTGTGTGTGGATGTGTGTGCATGAACCACTGGTCTGTGGCAGGTTTGACAAGAGAGCAGCAGGGCAGTGCTGGCAGGTGAAGCCAGTGCGATATACTGTGACTTCTCTCAGTGAACGTGTCATTGCCAGATGACCAGGCCATCTGAAAATAAGAGAGGCCATCTCTCCTACACTTAACTCTCTCTCCTTCTCTGTCTACCACCCATACTTTTCATTCGTCATCTGTTACTCCTTCCCGCTCTTTCCAAATTCATCTCATTCCTTCCAAATGTCTCCCTCTTTGTCCAAATCCTTTCTCCTCCAACTCCTTCTCTGCTTCTTTCATCCACTTCTCTTTCCAAATCCTCGCGATCCCTCCCTCACTGTTTGCAACTTCATTCTCCATTTACCGTTTAGGCGCACACTGCTGCTTTTCGGGTGTGTCTTTAATCACATGTGGCTTCACACTGATGGCTATGGCAAAGAACAGGGGGACTGAAGCAATCACCCACTTAACGACACATTGCCTTTTGTGTTACATTAAAGGTGAGTGGGTCATCTTTCAGCTACAGTTCACTGTTTCCTGCCTCCAGCTAGAGAGAAGCGTGGAACTGCATGCTCTCAGGTGCATACCTGTGTGTGCATGGCAGTATAGCGGGCTTGTATGCAAATATATTAAATAGACAGAGAAAAAGCGGGAGAAAAATATGTGTTTATATTGTATATCTGGAGGTGAGCAAATCTACATGCACAGGGTATGGAGGGTAAGGAAAATGGTGAAAAAAATGAGTGCGTGACTAAGTATGTGGTATGTAGCAGGACGAGCTCTTCTAGGATTGCTCTGAAAGATTATATGCTGGAATTTAGAATTTTAATTTAAAATATGAAATAATTTGCATCCAGATAATAGTCTCAGGACAACTGAAGAATTACTCTCTTTTTGTATCAACATTTCTTAAAATGCACATCTCATGACGATACATAAAAAAAATTAGGATGTCTTGGATACACAATGATGCAAAACCACTAGCTGAAGACATTTTTATTTAGAAAAGCATTTGATTAATTTCTTCTTATGCTGTTTTTATAGTTTTATTGTTTTACATTGTTTTTATTTACTGTTATATTGTTTTTATATTCCCATTTCCTGTGTTGTAAAGCACTTTGTGATTTTTATCTGTGAAAAGCGCTTTATAAATAAATTTTACTTACTTACTAGACTGTCAAACTAACTATATTCATATTTATATTGATTAAAACCACTATATTAAAAATTAAACATTAATATTGTTTAAACGCCCATACAATGATACTAAAAACAACTGTGTAACTGTTGTCTTTGCACACTTTCATACAGTTATTGTTCAAACCACTCTCTCGGCATGACCTGGTAGTAACAGTTTTGTTAATTTGACAATAAAAACAGCACATAATCAACAAGTTATAGAATAATTTAAGTTACATTACTATTGCAAATAATTCATTGTAATTTTCTATGATATATACCAGGATAAATATAACTTGATAAGGTGAAAAATAGGTGAACTATATGGTCATCATGGTGATACTGAACAGCTAAAATACATAAATGGAGAATTATCATAAAACAATCATAACATGATCTATTACAGTGGGACTGAGAGAATTAACTATTGAAGGAAGAAGTCATGATAGTCCCAGAGTTTCAGAAATTATGTGTACAACAGCATTTCTGATATTCACTGTCTTTGAGCTCCTAATTCACTAAGTAATTAAAAGTAACATATTATAAAACTAATGCAGACATTGTGTTGCAGATCTTGGGACACATTCATTGAGATTTGTTAAATTGCAACGTATTATACATTTGGAATATGGTTAACAATATATCTGTTTTTCTTTATTTACCAATATAAATATTGGTTTTTGCATGCACGTAATTTTATACACAATATATTTTTCTACTTCAGTAGTCAGTGATACATCTATCACTGGGGAGAAAACAGCATAAAGCAGAAGCAAGACAACATGCCAGTGAGGTCATAGAGACGTGTAATAATGTATAACGGTGAGAGCAGTTTACATCAAACGCGTTCATGCTATGGCTTTAACAAGTCAACCAGGAAATTTTTACATAAAGCAGGACAATCAGGCTCACAGAAAGAAGCTGCCTGATGTGCATTGTTCAGGAACAAGGTCCAGGCAAATGACCCTGATGTATGAACCCATATCACAAAATAAATAGGCGCACAAGTGTTACCTCCACTGGGCTCATATAGTGAAATGATATTTCCCACCATGTGCAACAGACAAAATATTAGAAGCACGTTTCCCGAGACCAGAACAGTTCAACACTAGGGTCACTATACTATAGATCTGAATCGATATCTCTATACCATAGTATTAATAAAACTGATAACATCTACAAAGATTTATTACAGGACACTTTAAAGGACTGAACTAGCTTGCACGCGTAACAGACATTTACAGTATTGCCTCATGGTACAACATTTTGATAAATCGTAACTTTGATTGCCAGTAAGGCAATCTGATTGTTCCTTTAGAAAACATAATTAGTAGGTTGTTCTTTTCTGCAGTCTGTCCCTTGCTGCTAAACTGTATAGTTAATTTAATGAAGAAGTTTCTGACGCTGGACACTGCAGATGAACCATCAAAGGAAAAAGGAAGAAGACATGATTGCCTCATTAATTAAGAGCCCAGTTTAGGATTTAGCACTTATGAAATACCTTTGTTCTTTATAACAGTAACAATAAATTCATATTTGTCTGCAGATTATAGTCTGTGGGTAGAAAAAAAAATGGAGCTAACAGCCTACTTTATAGATATTTTCAGGATGTCCATTACCAGAGGCAGAGTGCTGGGCACTCTTTACTGGATCTCTTTATTGCACTAAGTGGACCACTATTTTTGAGATGATGGCCTCTTGACATTGTGGGCTGATTACTGATGTTTATGTGCCTGGATCTACCAGGGGCTGAGAAAACTGCAAAAACTGAGAGGCCATGTTTTTGTACATTTGATGCAACAATTTTGTTAATTATGGCATCAACAATGAATGCCATAATGCCTATGTCTAAATATAGACAATGTATATCTATAATTATTCTTTTCCGGATCATGCTTTTTAGGTTTTCCCTTCTTTTAGCACAGCTTCATACTATTAATATTGTACATAGTCCACTTGGTAAATGTCATCCTTGGCATGACATTACAACATTTACCAATGACATTTACCGCACCTTAAGCCCCAATATTTTGCGCATTTAACACCTTTGCACTTGGGATTAAGATCCATCTAAGAAGGAACCGTATCCAAGAAAAAGAAGAATCCACATGCATTTGGCATTAGCAACAAAGTGTCACTGTGCCACACTAGATAGTCAAAGGAGAATGTAATCCAAACAAAGGTGACTCCATCTGGAATTTGTGATGTAATGGGTACTTAGACCATCTTTACGGCAATAAGGAACATAGAAAAGAAAATGCCAAGTGATGAATAATATTGAGACAGACTCACTATTCTCAGAATATTTGCCTTACTCCCCGTCCTTGTATCCAGAAGGCAGTTGTCTGCTCCCTAGAGTGTTTTGTCCTTCAACCGTATCACTCCTTTGTTTTACCTGTGTATGTCTAAGTCTTTGATCTTGCCACCCCCAGGGCTGTCTTCCAGACCCTTGATGTTTTTACCTTTTGTATCTATTTAACACCTATAGGTATCCCACTGCCCCTGTCATCTTCTTGTGCTTCTGTATAAACAGTATGATTTCTCAGAGGTTTTGGGTCAGCTTACCTTCCAAGACTGACATTCTGTGCTGGTAAGCCTAGCGTATGCTTAAATACTTTAATAAACATTCCAACACAGCAAACTCTTAAGAAACAGAATTGATTTTTACATTTTTAACACATGTAGCTTTCTTTGTAAAAAAAAAAAAAAAGAAAAAGAAACAAAGAAAGAAAAAAAAATTTAATGCAATGGCAGTGTATTAGATGAGAGACATATATTACCATCCAACAAATACACTCCCTGGTTGCTCCATTAGATATATCTGTTCAATAATTAGTTAATACAAATACCTAATCAGCCAATTAGATAGCAGCAACTGCATTAAGGGATGTAGACATAGACAAGATAACCTGCTGAAGCTGAATTGAGCAACAGAAGGGGGAAGAATGGTGATTCATGTAACTTTTTACGTGACGTGTTGAAAGTGTCAGATAGGCTGGTCTGAGTATTTCAGAAACTGCTGATTTTCCCACACAATCCTATCATGCCAATTTCTGCTGTGACATTCAGATGGTAGAGCCAGAATCTTTTATCAACAGTTAACTTTGGACGCCTTAATACCAACCAAGCACCACAAACATCACAGCAAAAGCGGGTTAACCCCAGTAGTAGACAGGTATACTTAATAAAATGCCTGATGTGCATATGTACATATGTAAAACAAGCAGATATCAAACTGTCAAACATTACCAACGTCATATTTTTGTACTGACAGATGCCACATAAACATGACTACACACAAACACACACACCACATGTAAAAATCTAATACATACCCGATATTTGGAGAGGTCGATCCTCAACGAGTTGTGCAGCTGGTCCAGTAATTTGACAAATTTCTCCCTCTGCAAGGACAGAATTGTATAATTCAGTTTGAAGCATCACCTCAAAAGTATTGTGCCTAAACATTTCTTACACTGCATGGTGTGGAGCATATCTTCGCCCTAGTAATTTAGTTTTATTTGCTGGAACAAGATTTTGTCATTTTGCAATATTGCCAGCGTCAGCTTGCTGGCTAAAAATATTATATGATGCCTTACAACATTAACTTCTGAGATGTTGCTGATTTTATACAAAACTTATCTTCCACTAGAACTATTAAAAACAAATAGTGAAGTCAACAGTTCAATATCAGCTTGTAGAAAAGTAAAACATGTCACTTAAGTCTGACTGTTGCCAATAGAAATTACATTTTTTTATGAACACTATATTACACTACGGTTGGCAGACAGCAAGAAAGTATTATGTGTACTTACCCCAAAGTTAGAGGCAGCAAATCGGTCTGAAGCAGAGGCAGTGGTTGTGGTGGTGGTAGTGGGATGGGCGAAGTAGGAATTGATATTAGCAAGCAGGTTGCTCATTACTGCTGGCACCCCAGGACACATGTATTTGGCGGACAGACAAGAGAAATGCCTGCAGAGGAGAATAAACAGCTATTATCCTACAACAAGTGGTTGAGAGAGTAAGAAAAAAAGGCATGATTTCTTCACAAGGGAACATAAAACAATTACATGAAAAAGTACAACTTAAGATCCCACATCAACTGGGCAATTTCAGAAAGAAGCATCAAGAGCTCAACACGCACTTACATAGTGGTGAGAAAATGCATGTGCTAAGTTACAAAGGTGAGAAAAAAGGCTGAAAAATATTCTGTGTTACTGCAGTAACCACAATAAAAAAAGAAAGTGAGAAGACATAGAGCAGTAGAGTATTTCCTCATCATATTTCAGCTTCCTGTGGCTGAAGGGAGAACATATTTTAATGTTCCAAACAATTACTTCTGTTAGAAGAGTTAGTTAGTGCAAGTAGACCACTGCCCGTGTTCATGCAGTAAAATGTGTCTTCAATGAGTATCTATAGAAAATTGTGTCATAAATCAGACTGAGCTGTATAACCTATACTGTTAACGACATAAGGCTGCAAAGTAACAGATGGAGCATATAGGTTTAATAGTAAATCAAGGGAGGTTCAAAGGAGGAGAAATTAAACGTGTAAATTTAACTGAGAACCATTAATCCTGTATTTTTAAATATCACAGAGATAGACTCCAGCACAGTATTTGAACTGCTTAGCTGAAATCAGCCCAACAAAAATTAGATCTCAGTACTGGATGGTGCTTTAAAAATAAAGCAAGGGAGGGGGTGAGGATGGAAATGAATGAGAGCTCTTTTACTGCTGCAAACTTGACATCTTCCTGCTACCTTTTCTAATCTCCCTAGATCCTTTTTTGATTCTGTGACTTTTAGACTACACACAGTAACAGCGGCACATGCCACTTTGGATTTGGCATAAACTTGCCCTTTCTCTCTACACACATCTGAGCAGCGCTACCCAGCAGTAATTAAGTGGTGGAGCCTGAGAGGCCTAGTTTGAGCAGGGATCTATGCCTGAGTGAGGAGCATATGCTCCTTTTAACACTCCATCCTGCTGCTCCACAAGCCATTTGGAATGCATCTTAAATCATAATGCAGCAGGATGTTGTTATTGTAGATAGTATACCGCATATAAAATTAATAGGTGCAATAATCTGTATGTTTACTTTAATGCATCTCAAAACCATGCACACTTGAGCTGCCTTTTCAGCCTCAGGCATGACCCATAGCAAACAAACATTTGGATGCATGAGAGCTTAAAGCAAGATAAAATAAGCTGAACTTTATACATTTAGTATGTTTTAGCACCACTACCTTTGAGGCAAATATTGTACTTCAGTCTTACAGTTTTAGATACTACCTTAAAGATTAAAACTTTGCATGACCTTACATATCACCAAATTACATTTATGATAATTTAAAGTATTACATGTTAGTATTACATGAGTTGGAAAAATATTTAGGAACCAATTGATTTGTCACTGAGTCGAAATCTGGGCTGTAAAAGAACTGGACAGGTTGTCTCATCTACTTCTACTTGCCGTAAAGCACTTAGTTGCTGCCATGTGGTTGGCTGATTAGGTATTTGTATTAACTAACAGTTGAACAGGTATATCTAGTGACGTGGCCAGTGAGCTTCAAGGCACAGCGATGGGAATATACAAATACATACAGGACTCGATATGCTGCTGTAGCCAACAATGCGACGCAGTTAAAATTAGCTGAAGCTTAAATGCCTACAGTGAGCACATTAATGCACATTACAATATTACTATTGACAGAATAGTAAAGATGACATACAAACATATATGCTCTCATTTAAGGTTTTGAATTCAAGATTTTTATTTTTAGTGGCGTTTTTTTCACATGGTGGTATTATGAATTTAATAGGATTCAAATCCACAGATTTGAGCATGTCTAAGAGTCGGGCATTTAGACTGAAAACAGACATTTTGAAACTAAGAACATCTTGCTGAGTGAGTCATCACTTCCACAGAGTTATGTGGAGTAACGGTAGCAGATTTACTCCCCCTTCTTCTTTGTGGAGCGGACACACAGACACACATACACACACAAAAACACAAACACGTTCTCATTGGGAGGCCGATTTAATTACTCTGCTTTCAGCCTCCAAATTACCCAGGAGCACTTGGGGTTAGGAGAGCAAAGTGAATGATGCAAAGAGAGTGATGATGGCATCCGCTGAATTCCCATGGTGCTTTTAGAGCTGGATCTCCTGAGCCTATTTCCAAGAGGGAAGACATTGCCTCCCCTAAAGTTATCCTGCTTTGGTTTTTTACTAGCGGGTGAGATGTACTACACACTCACATATCATTTAATGGGTTCAGATAGCTAGGAAAAATGAAAAAAAAAAAAAGATGATGAGAGATGCGGACAGGGAGACAGGGGAGTGGTGATAGTGTGCGATGAAGAAAAACGAAAATGAGGGAGGGGTATGCCAGGAGTTGTTGTAAAGGGCACCGGAGGGAAAGTGAGCCTTCACAGCTGCTGTGATTTACGCAGTCATGATGTCAGGAGTTACTCTGAGTCAAGGTTCAGCGATGAAGAAAACAGAAAGGTAGGACCTTTCATAAATTCCTGATGAAACATAATGAGAAACACCATGGTTAAACAAGGTTCAAGCCTGAAGCATTAACTCCACGTGATAAAGCGGGTAATCAGGCCACTTACTGCCCTTAAATAATGTGGCTATCCCTCATATGATACAATGAACTGTCACAGTGAATCAACAACATGTCAGCTAGCAACTCTCCATCAGTTTGCTGCACCAATATGATCCAACATGTCAACAATGCTTGTGCTATAGTTGAGCTGTTGTTGTAGCAGCTGCACCCCTTTCTTGTGTGGATATTGTGTGATAACAACTGATGGATTTTGGAAACAATTAAAACTGACTTTGCAAGGTTAAAAAGAAAGTCAGCTGCATGTTTGCCCTACAGGGCCAGCAGGAGAAAAGATAAAGTCCACAGGGTTAAATCATAATCGGTAAGAGAGTAGGTGGTGCGAGAATCAAACATACTCAGAGGTCAGTGGTTAATAAATGAAATTAACAAATTTTAAGCAAATAATTTGAAAATAATTCTCAGTCCTGTTTGATCACTTGATTTTCAAACTTGAAAGCAAAAATATGAGTTGAGCCTTCCATTCAATTTGCCAACAATCTGTGTGTAATTAGGGTCTGATTTAGTTAGGCAGCAGTTAATTACATAGTCAGCTAGTGGGACTGCCCAACAAGTGCAGTGGGAACAGAGCTTAAAAGGTTTACTTCGATGGTGCTTTTCAAACAACAGCTCATACAGAAACCAGATTGCAGAGATACTCAATGACTCATTATTAATGAATTACTGCAGTAAAAGTCATTAGCAAACAATAGATAATAGCTGATATAATGCAAGAGACTATCTTTACCTGTTTAATTCTAAAACCCATTTTTTATTTCAACTGGTAAAGGATGCTTTATTCTCTGTGTTTACCCACCTATGTGATATACTGAAAAGTATCTTACTATAATACAGTATTTTAGATATATATATAAATTATTAAGGCAAAATTTTAATTAAATCCCCATATAGGCATCTCCCCTAAAACATAGAAAATGTCAATCTGCCCATCCACGAACAGCTCCTTGACAATACTTCACATACGTGGCACACAGGCACATCTTGAGGATTTATCTACATCAAATATTATGACACCATCGTGCTCCCTAGCAGCCACCTACCAATGGGCTGAAATGTCTCATTTATAGCATTTATCCAGCTAGAACATCAAAAACACTTGATCCTTTTTGAGTCATGACAATAACATCTGATATGCATCTACAGAAGTCGAACACTTGAAATCTCTCTTTGACTGCAGAAGGAAGAGCTGAGCAAGCCACCTTGGCACACAAGTACACAGTAAGCACCTAAAGGACCTCATCTATATCAAATATGATGATGTTGCCTAGCAAACATCTGGCTCAAATTACAAATTTTTTTGCAATCATGCATCTATAACATCTATATTTTATTTTGAAGTTATGAAACGGTCTCAAACTTTGGCACATAGTCAAGCAAGAGATAGCTTAAACATACTAAGTTTTACATGAGATAATATAGCTTCAAGATAGCCAGGCTCGTGTATAGACAATTAAAACGGAGAAGTAAACCTTAATTAAAGATCAGTTATTTTTCGTACTAATGTCACTGCGGTAGTTCCTGACTAGCTCAGTCAATGTCACACAGAGCAACAAGTGGTTTGCATTCACTTTGTCTCTGTGGTGGAACCAAGCTATAAATGTAGAGTTTAAATAACAGTGTAAAAAAGAGTTTTTTATAAGAGTATAGTAAACACAAATATTTTAGAACAGGAGAAATCCATTCAGCCACATACAATACAAAAATAAACTTGGGAATGTAAAGCAGTGCATCTGGGTTGAAGCTTAGAGGATTAAGTAAATACGCTGTGCAAAGACAACAAAATAAATCTGCTGCTAGTGAACTGGATGATGGATACATGTATTGTGCAGACTTCTAAAGTGTTAACAATTGCTTTAACACAGCACAATGTCAAATGTCACATCAATGACCTTGATCAATATTGAAAGGTTTTAATGTTTCCAGTGGTGTCACTGCAGGGGAATGTGTTTGGGGGTCACGATGGAGACAAAGAGATAAACATTTATAGACAGAAAGGGTCACAGAGGATCACCGACACAAGCAAGGAGGAAAACAACACTGTTTGTGTGCCCATGATCAATGTGACAAAGGCAGGTTAGGAGGTTTTTCCATGAGACCAACAATTAATCAATCAAACTTGGGAGCTCGATAGTTTTCCAAGCTCTGATTCTGCTGAGGAGACATCTTTACTACTCCAGTTCTCCTTCGCTCGTCCTTCTCACATCTCCTTTTCTCCTTCCACTCTGGTAAATGAGACACTGACAGATTGGTGAGGTAAAAGGCCATAGATCAGGGTAGTACTAACGTCATAGCCTGATAGATGGATTCCACTCCGTATCTCATGGCAAACTCATCCACTATCTCCTGCGACACATCGTCAAAGTAGACCTTCCACGCCTCTTCCCCTTTCACCTGCGGGATCTTCACTACCCCGCTGTTCTTCACCTCAGTCAGATAGTGGAAAAGGTTCTGTGAGTGGCACGAGAGATAAGAGAGGAACAGGTTAGGGTGATGGAGCACGGTGTCATGACAGTTTTTTTGGGTGGTGCATGCCAGCTGATGAAAAACCTTATCATAGCTGTAACTGTCTTTATAAACATGATGCTTAGAACTGTGGCAATGATCAGTGGATTAGAGCAGCAACCTTTCCTAGTACCAAATCAAATGCTGATTACCTCGTGTAAACAGGTGTACTGGCCATGAGGAGGAACCACGTTCTCCTCCCCTTTCATTTCCACGCTGATCTTGAGTCTGATGGCACCAGATACTGCAGATTTGTCAGTTCTTTTATCTGTAAAACATTACCGAGCTGGATTAGACATTTAGAATAACTTAAAATTATCAGGAGAGTAGATGGCAATATTTGTTCAATTTTAATTCTATCCAAAACACAGGGTGCAATTTTCATTTCCTATATTTTGAGCTATGCAGTGTGGTTATCGTGCACCAGATTGACTAGTATGGACTGGTAATTTGTTCTTTTTACTCTGCACAGCTTTCTAAATTGCGGGCCATTGATTTTGACAATTTTTTTCTTCACAATAGCAGATGGCGAAATAAGTTAAAGACATAAAGCACATTAATCTCTACAAGTTTTGTTGCACACAGTAAAAAAAAAAACGGATGAGAGAGACTGAAAGGGAGAGAAAAAGAGTGAGAGCGTGAGATACAAGCTCAAGCCTGTAAGAAGTGACCTTACTCTGAAAAAGAACATCAAATTTAATAATGTCCATCACTTATAAATCTGTCCTTGACCACACTACAAAGAAGAGACATACAGTGCTGTGAAAAAGTGCTTCCTCCCTTTGGAATTCCTTTTTTTTTTTTTTTTTTTTGCATATTAGTCACACTTAAATTGTTCAGATCATCAAACAAGTTGTACTATTAGGGAAAGATAACCCAAGTAAATACAAAATTGAGTTTTTAAATGATTATTTCATTTATTATTAAAAAAGTTGTTCAAACCTAGCTGGCCTTATGTGAAAAAGTAATTGCCCCCTAAACCTCATAACTGGTTGTGCCACCTTTGGTAGCAAGAAAAAAACTGCATTTAAGCATTTGTGATAACTGACAATGAGTCTTCCACATCACTGGATGTGTTGCTTTTTTAGATCTTTTAGTCTACTTCACTTTGTCAGACAGGTTCTATTTGAATCATTTCTTGATTCAACAGGTCTAGCAATATTAACCAAATAATTAAACCTAAGTGTGGCTAGTGAAACTGAATTGAAATCTTTCCAAAAAATGTGGTTAATCACAGTTAATTCATGGTTTAACAATTACTTTTTCACGCAGGGCCAGGTAGTTTTGGATAGCTTTTCCCCTTAATTAATAAATAATATATATATTTTAAAACACAATGTGAAACCTGAAAGTGTGACAAATGTTAAAAAAAAATCAGGAACACTGTGTAAAACAAAAAAACTAACATTAAAATACATCTATGACATAATCTGACACAGAAATCTTGGCGAGAGGCATTAATAACATTTATAATGACATACAATAACCTTTTGGGTTTAATTCTCCACTAGCAAATATCAACACTCAAAGACCACATGTGACAAATAAAAAAAAACGACCCGTACAGTAAGGAGATTGGGTAACTCTGTGGAGAGTAATTTGCTGTTACAGGTTGGGTTTATTTTTCACCTTAGAAAGAAGGGTCAGCGCAAATCAATACAAAGTTGTTTTCAGGTGATCTCTTTTATCCCAAGATGAAATATTTCTTTTCTCATGGGAGTGGTCTCTTCCAGAGAGACACTGGTCCCATCTGTAGGGCATGAAGGGTCACTCAGTGGTTTGGTGAGCATGAAAATAATGAATCACGCTATGGCCTTTGACAGATATCAAAACAGTTAACAGTTATTGGACATCACTCTCTTCCACCATCATCACCTCAGCACATGAGGGAAGCATGCATCATTCCCGCAAAGTTAAAGAATTTACTTGGCACATCGAGTCCCACTGCATGCTGGGATAGTTCATGTTGGGGGATCCACCTGACTCTACACATCCACATTCAGTGAAACACAGAACCAGAAGAATGATGGATTAGACCAGTGGTTCCCAAACTTTTTTTGCTAGGCCCCCTTTGTTTTACAAGAAAAATGTTCGCGCCCCCACCCCCCCGCGCGTGCTAACACATCCTCCGACCACACACACCCATATTTTGCTCCATTGCGGTTTATTTCGCACCTCAAACATTTAGTAAACAATTAAGCAAATACAAGTAATCTGCAATAAATTACAGGTAAACTACTAACTCTTTTACGCTACGTCCGCACCTAAACGGGTATTTTTGAAAACACAGCTGTTTCGTCCACACGTAAACGGCGTTTCCAATCACCGAAAACGGAAATTTTTTAAAACTCCTATTTTGCGTTTACGTGTGGACAAGGAATATAGAGTTCGTCACGCAACGTCAAAGGTATGTGCCTTTTTTCACGTCACGCTGTGCGCCATGTTATTGTTTACATGAGATGAATTCCAGAATGGCAGATAGAGACAAAATACTGTTTCTGTTAATCTGACTATCTGCAGGTTTTACACGCTTACATACACACACAGTTACTGTCCCTCCATTTACAAAGACAGAGGCGTCACGATGTGATTATTTTACGTGTAGTTGTTTTTTTCCCTGTGTAATAATATTCAACATTGCTATCAATACATTTTTCAAAAAATGCCTCTCTGTGCAAAATAGGTTTAAAAACATAAACAGCTGTAGGATACTGTTTGTCCGTGATTTGAACCGGGGGACAAATCGTGACAGGATCAGCCTGATATTATTTGTATCTCACTGTAACTTTACTGTATAAAGTATAGTATAGTATGTATATCTCCAAAATGTCAGGAGTAGTTAGTCATTACAAAAAGTGTTTGTGAACTAAAAATCAAGAATGTGGGATACTGTTTGTCCGTGATTTAAACAGCCCAGCGCTGCTCCCGACAAAGGGAAAACCAATTCTGCAGGGGAGACCAACCTTGGCACTTGTGCAGGTGAAACCAAAGGGAAGATATGCTTCATCATATTTTCTAGTCTTTGGCTTAGGATGAAGTTGGTTTGGAAACATATTCAGTGATGCTTCATCTCCTGCTTTGCGTTTCTGTAGGCGCCCGTGCTAGCAGTGTCCAAGCGTTTTGTTTTTTTCCCCCTTTTCATCTTTCATCTTTTCCTTTTCATCCCGCGCCCCCCTGCCATGGCTCTGGGAAGGTCTGGATTAGACATTGACTTGTCTGGTAGCTAATGACGCTGTGGGGGTTCTTTACAGACATTTAACTGGCGCCCCTCTGTGCTCTCATATACAGTTCAACTGTTCTGTATCAAAGCAGTGAAATTTTCCTCTGCAGTCAGTTGCTCAAGAGAGAGACATGTAAAAAATAATAACATCACAAAGGGACAGACACAAACGCAAAGGACCAGATTGAAGAGGATCTGAAGAGGCTTAGAGAGGAGAGCAGCTGGAGGGGTGGACACCCACTCCAGCAAAGGCCTGTTTAAACATTCATTGTGGACATTTAAAAAGGCATAGAGCAGCAGCAGTGGGAAGGGGTCACTATTACCACAAATTGCTTCCGTTTAGCTCGAGAGGCAAACAAAGACAACACCCGCCAGTCGTAATACCTCAGCAAAAGTGCGATCTTCCATTATGCTGCCATTCAACCTCATGCAACATTGTGAAACCAGTGATATATGAGAGCAGATACAGTGAAAGATAGCGCATGGACAGTAATGGTGGCCACAGCTAAACCACATTATATCTCAAAAGCAGTTATCAGCATCAGCTCCTAAAGCAGCTGCAATGTAACAGGAAAGCGAAGGGGAAAGACATCAAGCGGTTAAATGAGGCTGCATTGCTGTCATACTGTGTGAACTTTGCAAAATGTGCAATAATCATAATAATGATTGCCTGGGAAGCAATATATATATATATATATATATATATATATATATATATATATATATATATATATATTTACATATATTTTGGTAACGACTCTACATCCATACCCCTCAAACCTACCCCGCCACCCATCTTAATCCAAAACCCAATTTCAGTCAGGATCACATTAGTCAAAGAAAATTATTATTCCATCTGTAGTAGTTTATATTCTGCACATGGCTCTGTTCTGAGACCTCGCTGCCCTTCAACATGCACACATCGAAAGCCTGAGGCAGAAAGGGCATACCTCCTTGCTCGTCTACGTGTATACAAAAAAAGCCCGAGGCTGGGACAGCAGCAAGAAACCGCTTTCCCTACTAACATACAGAACGGAGCAAGCGTCAAACAAACAAGCCCAACACTGCATTACAAGGAGAAGCTGGGCCAGAGGTTGCAAAGTGACTTGGAAGCAGCAACGGTATGTATGTGCATCCTTTATTTTAATTTTTTAGTTATTTAGTTGGGTTTTTTTTTGTATGGGCTATTGTGTTGGGGCAATATTACCATTTGAAAGTCTAACACTTTGATAAATGAATAAAAGTCAAAACCTGGGCATTGTATTCATGTTGTACATCAGAAAAAGTAATTGATGTCATCACATTTTCACACAATGGTAACGTACCTAGATTGTACCATACATCCATCTCCCCACTGAGAGTGCGAACCTCGATGATGGTCTGGCCCAGGAAATCATCTGACTCGCGCTTGAAATGTTGCTTCACCCGTGATTTGATGTCATCGTCCTCATCCCACACACGCACCTTGATGCGGTCGGTAGCGTTATGACATTCACTGGAAGTTAGAGGTTGATTACGTCAAGTCAAGCAAAAAAAAAAAAAATATCACAGTAACATAAACACCAATAGTAGCAAAGGCATATTCAGTGACAGCTCATCAGGTTGGGGTATTCAGCAGAGCGGAATGGCAGTCAAATGTACAATTGAAGCATAAATATAAGCTCTAATACACACATACTTGCGAGCCTTTCCTACATGGCATATGGAGAACAATTCTTGCCTAAGAATATTAGGGGTTTTTTTTAAATAATTTTTTTGCTGTGTTTCAATGAGTGTAAATGCCTATCATGTCCATACTTTTGGAGAACGTCTCTCTGCCAGGCAGGAAGATTTACCTCAAGTCACTGCATGACCTTTATTCTGTATCTCTAGTTTTACTTTTCCCCTACTACCTACTAAATTTATCAGAATAAAGCTGAACATTTCACCAGGATCACTGTTAAGCATCATAGCACTGATTATTTCTTTGTGAGTTATAAGTTCCACTGTAAAATATCCATTGCATCCTTGCATATGTGCAGCTGACAGATGCTTCACAATAATGACGCTGCTAAACAGAACATCGTTGACCAAAGCACTTCTGGGGTCAATCTGTTCTCTGGAATTCAAACTGAGAGATTCCATTTTGTTCTAATGACATCTTGGATGTGACGGCCAGAGAGAAAACAGTTCTGCAGTTTTTGGGGATTTTTTTTTTTTTAGCTAATCCCTTTCTGGGGAAAGCACTGGCTGCTGCCGCCGCACTAGTCTGGGACTTTGCTCTCTGCCAAGTACACAGTAATGTATCGCTCTATTAATCTACATCCCTGTAGTAATGGGAAAGACCTTTATTACAGCCACAACTGGAGTCTCATCACAGGTGTGGAATTTTGTTTGTGACTAGCTTAAAACACACAAACATTCAGAAAATCTCCAAAGGACACAAGTACAACCATATGCTAAGAAGTTATTATGATTATTATAAGTATATTTAATATCATGACCACTAAGCAGTCCAAAACAGAATCCTCTGTGATCCTTTAACAGTACCCTATCTACAAACAGAGGATTATTAAAGCTAAACTGAAAAGAAAAAAGGAAAAGAAATAAATATGCACTGCTTTGCTGAAGCTTTGTGGACTGGGGCCAAACTTAGGTCAAATTATATGTGCATGTAGTTTTTCTATTAGTTTTAACAGAGACATCTAGAAAGGCTAAATATCTAATTATCTGATTATTAACTGCATAATGAGTATTTACAAATCAGTTTGGGGTGCACTTACTATTATTACTTTTCACTGCAATAATCGTGGGAAGCCTTGTATCTGCACAGCACTAGTGAAAAACTAATGTCATATCCTATGTTTAAGATTTGCAGCTACTAAGTGGAAGAAATCCACTTTCCTTTTTATACTTTAGTTTTTTTCAAGTCTGGTACTCATCTAAATGAAAGATAGTTAATTAAGGTAAAGACGGCAAGCATCCCACAGGGTTTATAAAAGAGCCAGGTGTTTGTAATTTCTAAACTATCGATTTGGGAATAAAGTTTAGGTTCAAAATATTTTCCTGAAAGCTGGTTTAACTTTTCATTACAATTTACTTGGTTTTAGATTAGTGATATATTTTAACAGCTATATGTTTTTGCGTGGACATAATTCGGAATATAAAGTAAACTGAAAGGAAGAGAGGTGACCAAAGCGATGCAATAAGACTACACTTATAACAACAAAATGCATTTTACTTTGACATCCACATCCTCCATCTATCATTATGGAATAATGTCAGACCTACTGGGAAAGCACTTCTTGATTATTGTATTTAAATGATTCAAGTTTAAAAGGTAAAGATCTAATTTCCATCAATTTTCTTAACTTCTTATCCGTTTCAGGATCTAATGGACATGATATGCTATCAGTTGATTTTGGACAGAATAAGAGTTTACTTCAAGTGATGGTTCGAATGCCATCTTTCATGGGCTATGATGGAAACCTGCCTTAACAAAAAGGTTAAACCACCACTCATTTTTTCTGCTTGGGCTTTGTATTTTGTCAAGCCAGCTAGCTAGCAGACCTAAGAGAATAGACTATATTCTAGACTATAAGCGAAATGGAGAAAAATGATAATCGCATGCAACTAAAGCAGTAAAGCTTTAATTCATTTCATTGTTGAATCAGCAGGGTTATGACCTGTGTTATTTGCCTTGTTAAGATGTCTTAAGACTTCCCTTGAACAGATCATTCTTAATCTCACCGAGGATTATCTGGTCAGGCAGAGGTCAAATTTATCGAGAGAACTCACAAGTTAAACTTCTCATCCCAGACTGGATTGAGGTTTCCAAAGATGGTCTTCGTCCTGCGTTTGGTCTTGCCCACCTGGACGGTTACATAAGGGTCGCTGGAGCCCGTTTTATCCTTGGCCTGTAAACCCTGCGCACTCATAACTGGAGACAGGAGATAACTGGAAATCAGTGCTGGGTCATTTAAGTACTACAAGCTGTAAATATGACATCGTTTTGAATGTTTGACTTCTCTGGCATAAATAGTACTGCTTCAATATGCCCTCTAAAGCAGCATTGTATTTAGCATGGTGTGTTTCTAAAACAATTTTTTAAGTTATCACTCAAATTAAGCATATTTAATATGTCATTCTTTTAGGCGCTGAGAACCTGCTTCAGAGTGTGCCCGAGAAGCTGCACGTTTCTCACATCCCAACTAAAGAAATTGCTTGTTTTGCCAAACTCAGCTTGCAATAGCCAATGCAACAAAGCAGCTCTCTGGCTCCTTGACAACAACCATTATTCATTGTTTTTTGTATGTGTTGTCTATGGATTATCCCTTCCTACATCTAGGCTATATGAGGTTTCCACCTCTGTGTTTATGCCCACTGCTGGGTTTCAGAGAAAACTCATTGATTCTGAATCTTACTTCCACACACAGAGGAAGGTGCAGAGGAGAGACAGTAGTATTTCACCGTGCCATGAAAGGGAAAAAGGACACTGCAGCATTAAATATGCATAAGTGACAGTCTAAATAATTCAGGGTACATATATATCCTTCAGCTCAATGCTGACATGAGCTGGTAGGCAGGATAGAAGAGGTTTGGGGAGTCACAGCCTGCATGCTTGCTTTGGGGGTACTCAGAATTCAGGGCATCTTGTAGTAAAGAAGAGGTCTGAGAAACTGACATATGCTTAAAGGGTCACATGTATGCTTAAGATAAAGCATTTGTTAAAATTACCCAATGGCAAGTAAACCCACTGCCCTCACACCTTTTTATATAAGAATTCAATCCCAGACATGACATGCTGCTGCTATAAAACATTTTTTACATCATAAGCAGCGTTTTAAATTCGCCACTCGCCGTGTTACTTCTGTATATTTCACAAACAATAACAAATGGACCGCAAATCCCTCTGATGAAAGATTGCCATAAAAGAGTGTCACTACCCTCATCTGAACACTTCTAATATCTTAGCTCTGTCTGTGAAAGCCAGCTTTTTATTTCTTGCTACTTCCCTCTGTTAAACAGAATAAACCAGAGGCAAATTAGGTGTTTCGCAGAATTTTATCCCACAACAAAATCTGTTTATAAAACTTAAATTCTATTGAATCCTGTCTGTAAATCCCATGCGGCTGTCTGGGTTTAAATTTTCTCAAGTATACACAAAAACTAATTTAAACCTAGTCTGCATTTCTGTTTTTTATGCACACTCCTGTTTAACAGTAAACATGAGAAATTACTCTGAGAATTGTTACATTTCATGAGAATTTGATGATCTCAGAAACCAATTAATTGTTGTGAAGCTCTTCAACAGAGAAATAAGATTCCCATGCTGCATGCTTGACTAACACTGTAGCATAAAATGCTGTGTTTTTAGTATGAGGAACCGATACTGAACAGAGGAGTCTGGTTGCATATCTGCTTCATAAGAAACATCATCTCAAAACAACATTGCTATGAAATAATATAAAAAATATAGATAAAGAAGGATAACTTGTTTGAAAGAGGGTGCTTCAGACTTTCAAATGTAAAATTAGTTTATGGGTGACAAAGGTTCAAATTTACTGTGCACATTCAACAAACACAGAACACCCCATGCTCACTGTCTGTGCTGCACAGTTAATCCCAGTCTGTTTTTATCTAATGACTGATAGAGTAAATAAATAAAAACATATTGCTTACATTCTGAAATGGAGTATTCAATAATTCCCCCAGAAAATCAACTGAGGTAACCATGGGTCTTTGTCACGTCTCTTTCACTCTTATTTTTTCTCCTTTTCTGCTCTCCCAGTCCTCTGCCTGTTTTTCCCTACACCTCCATTTGTCACCTCACCTTCTCTGTTGCTATTTCTCTCTGCTGTATTGACACTGTGAGAAATGCAAGATGGGCAATAAATGAGCTGGACCTGGCACAGTGGCCTCAGAGATGGATCGCTGTCCGCGGCCACATTACAAATATAACTTTCTGACCTTCTTTCAGAAGCCAGTTAACATACATGGGAGAAATGTTTAATCCCAGAAATTAGATGCATGTCCCAGATTCACTCTGCAAAACGATATAAACCATAACATGGTCATCTAGAACTACCTTCAGAGAAGATAAATATTTTAACAGCAGATCTTTATATTTCATGCCTATGGCTTTATTGATTTTATTTTTTTTATGTGTGTGCGTGTTGCAGGACAGACCATATAAACAACAGAACACAGCTGAGGTTTTACAATCAGAGGCAAAGACACCCATAATTAAATATGAACAAAAAAAATGTTTAGTTCAGCTGGTTAGTTTTGTTTAACAAAAGAAACAAAAAACAGGAAGTTAGGTAAGAAAAAATATAACTAGATCATATTACGTTTGCATTTAGGGCACCAAAAGGGAGAAACTGTTCCGTCTGACACACCTAACTACTATGTAACCTGTGGAACTGATAATCCACCCGCGAGCCCAGATCCTCCATCCCCTACACCTTACCCCATCACCTCAGCAGAATAAATGTTTTTCATCTGAATATGTAGTAAAATGCTGTCAAATGGCACTCCGAGGCAAGACGTTTTTGACTGGCATATCTGAGAAAGCTTGAGGTGCTGCTTTTGGGGGTCTCATTTTCAAAGTATATTCTGCAAAGTTGTGTCAGTATAGCTGTAAAAGCGATTACCATGGTCGTGAAAAAGACATAAAGCTCTCTTTCAGTTGCAGAAATTACTGTTCAACTGTAATAATAAGTCATTATAGCCTCTTTATTACAACATCTCTGATGCTTTGTACTTAATGCGCCATCATTTAACATTTGGGAAGCATCATGGCAAACCTGATAACTTTTTCTTGTTTTTATTAGCACTAGATACAAAAATCAAGCATTATCAAAAATACATAGCTTCCTTCCGTGTTACACAAATCAATTAGACAGTGGATGATTGCAAGAATTCTTTCACAGTCATCTAGAAGATGACCGGAAAAATTATTTATTATATTATCTCCAGTAATAACTCTCATGGTATTAAAAGCAAATTATCTCTCCTCAAACTACTAGATCAATTTCTTTCTCTTTCTCACACATTTATTCATCTACAATTTCTCTGCAGATGAATAAATATGTGTTTCTGCTTGTGGTCTGGTGTCAGAGAGATTATTAATGAGATGAAACTCGTTAATATAACATTGCTTGTCATTTGACAAGGCCTCTGACAGTTTTTTTGAATTGCTTTTTGAGTCAAGGGTCACTCATAGCAGATATTACTGACTGAGAAGCAATTATCAGTCATCTGCTAACTGATGACTAATGTGTAAATGAGAGAGAAATAAAAAAAAAATCCATATCATTGCTGGTATGCTATGACCCATTTTTGACATTTTCGTGGACGATGAACTTTCTGGTATAATGAGAAATTGGGCTAACCTGTTATGCTGATTTTGGCTGACCACTTAGAGGTCCCTTCCAACACAGCCTGCTTGGCTGTTTTCAGATGGCTGCTGAAGTCCTCTTTGGAGATATGGAACATCTCCTGGATCACTTCAAATACTTCAGGGCAGTTCTTCTCCCTTATCTTCATGCGTTCCTTCATAGCCATGATGATATTCTGGGTTTTATCTTCTGCCCCATGCTTGGAGCTCTTCTCCACTGCCCCTAAAAAAAAAACTAAGTAGTTTGCATACTCTATGTATAAATATTGAGCACTAGGCTTGCTACAGTCACACTACGGAAAACAATGGTTGGAGTCTGTGGCATGGGCAGTCGGTCGCCATCTGCAAAGCCGTTTTGGTACGTCAAAATGTTAGAATGGTAATACGATACAGTCGGTCTGCCCTCAGTTTGCAATTGAATTGGGTCAAGTTAGCAATTATATGCTATCTGCTTATGATAAGATGGCAATTAACTGCAGTAAATGAGCAAAAATTGCAATTTTTTTTGCCATCTACAGCCACAAAGTTGAGCCAAATCCCTTACTGCAAAGACCCATGTCACGGACGAGTTTCATTCATTGGCTCAGATTGATTGCAATGTGTTGGCAATATATCAGTGTTTAGAAATTAGACTGCAATTATTTACATTCAGTCTGAGCCCACTTGTTGGGAGACAGGCTACCTCCCACAAGACAACTTGCGCAATCACACTGCAAAAGTGATTGATAGCTGGTCGCACAGCAACTTGCAATCAATTGCTGAATATGAAAAAACTCAATGCAATTGCTGGGCAACCATCAGTTTTTCTCTAGTTGCAAAGACGCTGCTGTCCTATTTTTACTCTAGTGTGACCGAGCCATTAGCATCTTCTCTAAAATCAGCACCTCTAAGTGTGCATGAAGAGTAAAGTTTGCACATTTGATTCTGAGCATTTATGGCAAAGCCAAATCAGTAATTTATGTAATAATGATGGAGTGTGTGTGCGTGCGTGTGCACGTGTGTGTGTATTATTTTTATGTGTCTGCAGGACAAAAGAGGAAGTTGTACCGGTTAATTTTCTATATCTGATCCCAGTATCACACTGCATATCAGCAGCGCATTCATGTGCAGATGAATGTGATAAAGATGAATCACGGTTTGAACTATAAAACACTGTTATGCTAGTATGAACGTGTTATAAAACATTGAGTTTTGTAACAGGCAGGGTGTCGCTAATCCACTTAGAGTGAGTGAGGATTGCCGTGCGGATCATCCTGGAGCTTCCATGTCGCATTGTTCAAATTAGTCTACACGGTCACAACAGGGCTGTTGCTGATTGAAAAACCTGACTGGAGATCGTAATGAGTGCCAGTGACTGACAGAGCACTGTAAATGTGCCATGTAGCTATGAGTACAAGGACATATGTAACATGCATTTAACAAACCATTTTAACACCATTCACTAATACTTTAGGCTCTCAGCTTACTGGTGATATTTAGAAAACTGGGGAGAGAAAATAATTACACCAAAAATAATGTGTGCACTGACCAGATTTTCAGAAGAAATATGTTTCCGGCTGCTGCACACTGTAGTAATTAATCTACTCCTTGTTTATTAGCCAAAAAACATTTGAATCATGTTAATTATGAATGATAAATCAACAAACACCCATGAGCAAGCATACTAAAAACACCAAGATATGTTGCATTAATGAATTATTGAATGTAAAATATAAAGCAGCTTAGTGTCAGTATATAAATGAAGGTACTTCCTTACTTTGTAAACAATCTGCATTGAGCAGGTCCTGGCACTTCTCATGGCATTTAACCCCACACTCAGAGCAGCGCATCCCCTGCCGGGCGATGCCCCACAGCAGACCCTCACACTCATGGCAGTAGGTGGGTGCAGTTGCTGTCCACACCTCGAAATTATGGGGTGTTGTGGATGAAATTGGGTAGATCAGTGCCTGCAAGGTTTTCTTGAAGACATGTAGTTTCTGAAAGAAAGAACAAAAGAAAGAAAGAAGGGGAATTTTTAAAAATATGAGAAATAATAAAGGTATAAAGACAATGACGGAAAAGATGCGGGGGCTGAGTGGATCGAAAGAGATGCTGCTGCTGTTGTTAAACTCTCGTGGCACTATAGGCCTGAGAAAATGAGATTTCATAACAACTTCAAAAGTTAATAAAAACAAGTTTGTACTCAAATTGCTTTTCAGGTGTTCCCTACAACTTTAGATCAGTACTAAAGGAAGAGTAATACTTTTGCAACTGCTGTGGGAACGCAACTGTCTGAAATTAGAAAAACGTCTGAGTAAACTAAGGTGCATTCAAGGCTGGGTGAAATTTACAACACGTGTCTGCGTTAATCTTGGCAATTACATAACTTGACTAAAAAGCACTCTCATTTGGTACTGCAGCAATTTTTTTTTTCTTTTTTCTTGGACAAAGTTCCTTCCCTTTGTCAGCTATAATAAATCAGTCTTAGATCTCATTAAGCTTAAATTAACAGCATCCTTAGCCCACAGGCCTTGTTTCCATTGAGTTTTCTCCTGGCTAAAGTGTTTCTAAACCAAATACTAAATTCTACAAGACACCTGCCTGGACTGATTGGTGTGTAACAGAAGCCTCTTCAAATCGAATGCTTTACTGCAGCAGCCTTGCTATGCACAAGGACTAGAAAACTAGCAAGGCCTTGCCAATTTTTGAAGGCAGAATCAATGAATGCTGTAAATAAGGTTCTTAAAAGTGAGCATTATCCAGATTGAGAGGGAGAGAGAGAGAGAGACAGAGAAAGAGAGGGAACGAGAGAGAGAGAAAGAGTATGAGATGTATTGCAGTTAAATAAATCTTCAAGAGGTACTTGTTCACCACCTCTACTGCGCTCCACTCCTCACCCCTTCTTCTCCACCCCTCCCACTGCTGTCAGCCTCCAGTGTGTTGACAATGTGCTTTAACACCTGAATGGTAGCTCTGCACTTTACCGAGACTGCTGTACTGCCTGCTGACACACATTCAGCCGGAAACACACACACACACACACTTGCTGAGATGATTAAATGACACCAGATGACAGGACAACACGGCTATCTAACATTGTGAAACTTTGCTGATACAACACAGAGGCTGCTGAACCCTGGAGGACCTCTAATGAAACATAGTTGGAGACAGAGAGATTTCCCTTTTAATCTGAGGATGATGAGATGAAGCAGATGTCTGAGATTTATCCACGACCTACGCACAGCCTCCACTATGGCCACACCCAGAAGGCTGCTCTTCGCTAAATTTAATACTGAACTGCCTAATACTGGCAGAGCCCGCAGGATATGAGTGAATCAAAATTTCTTTCAGAGACATCTCACTAACGGTTTTTCTCAGTGAACCCACTTAGCTGGCAAATAATTGATTTATTTTTCTAATTTAACCACAGAGCAAATGCTTTGAGTCGCAGTGAAAATGTGCAAAACTCAGTTTGTCTGTTTCTTTGGCCATTACACAAGTAATATTTTATTACTGGTTCCACTATCACTCTCTGTTCCTTCCTCTGCCACACATCACACAGTGCAGCAGATGTGAGCAGAGTGTTGCATGTGTGAGTCCCAAGTGTTAAACTGTGAGGTAACCCTGGTGATTTTGTGCAAGACTCTACTGGATTGATTGGCAGCCTGTGTCTGTGCCTGAGAGCAACATGACAGAGAGGAATCTAATCTCAGCTCCTCCTTTCACCCCTCCTTTTCAATTTCACCACCTATTGTCCTTGTCAACCACTTCATTGACACAGCCATCCTGCTCATGCTGTTTCAGCCTTCTACATCGCTAATCTCTTGCACTAACCAGTCTATTGTCTCCCCTCTGACAAGGCTTTTTATTTTTTTTAAGCGCAAATACATTTTAGACAATTGCAAGCATTTTGAAGTTTATGTCGGGCTAGATTTGAAAAACTGCATAAAATCATTTGGATCAAAATCACAAGCAAGCATTTTAAAATCAATAGAGGATATTTTGCTGCTAACGACCTCCCGGATTATATCTGAACTGACTTAAGCAACACATCACATCTCATTTCCAGGTACTCTTTGAAAAGTGTCAGATCGTAGCTTCCTTCCTCCTTTGTAAAAGTCCCTGCCTTGTCTCAGCAGGTAAGCATGGCCTCACTTTATGTTGACAGTCACCGTTAAAAGGCTTGAGTGCTGCGATCACATGCAGCTCAGAACATTGAGCGGACACGCAGGCAGTTAGCCGGCCCACACGTAATGTTTCTTTCTGCTCTAAAAAGCAGATGCATGGGAAACACGACACAGAAAGAGACAGCATAGGGAGATAGGGAAGTCTATATGTTCTTAAAATAAAATGAGTCACAAAAAATTGCATTGTATTAAAAACAAAACAAAACTGGAAGGCGTAGTCCAGAGAAACAATGAGAGGATGGAAGAAGTAAGCACTATGAGTAGAGTGAAACATTTCTCCAGGGAAGGCAGTTTGTTCACCACGGCTGCCTGCGCAGTGACATCACAGCCCCAGGGTCAAAATGACAAATCCCTTTTTGCCTTGATCTTCTCTCATTCTCTCTTAATTCCTGTCAATTTCTCACCCTTCCTTTACTAGTCCATTCTCCTCACTTAAATAGCATATGGTTGTTTACTGAGTGCTCTCAGAGTTTTCACAGGGAAGCACTCTCCTGGACTTAATGCAGCAGATAAAACTCTGACATCTGCTCGTCCTACTTTCTAAGACCACACAATCTACAGCTCTGCTCAGAAGTCAGCTCCCCCTGACCAATATTAAAACCAGTTTGCTCCTAATCAGCATACAGCTCTTCGAACCCCTAAAGTCTTCACACCACAGCACAAAGTTATTCAAGAATCAGCTCTCTGTACACCAATTAGGATGCTGCATCATTCACATCATTTCTCCTTCATCTAGGTCATGAGTTGTTCATCCCTAAAGCTCCTTTAAAACGATCCATGGTTATTAGTAAGCAATCAAGACCCCTGTCACCATAGGGAAACTGGCCATGTGGACCAAGAGGAACAAGTCAAGCGTGTGAAACTTATGAGCGACACAAGCATGTGCACAATCAGTGTGCACGAACTGAGAGCTGCATTTAGGACCTTTTGAAAAGATTAAATCTTTGAGCAATATGTATACAGAGCGCATGTGAATCCAGTAATCTTGTAGGCTTAGGCATCCCCTTGTTGCACATCAACGGATGTGAAATTGTCTGCTTGTTTGTCTTGCTGAGAAGCTGCTTTCTCCTGCTGTTTGCCTCCTGTTACGCTGTCTTCCCTCTGGGAGGGAAGAATTACAATCCATTAATGCAGAGAGAGCTTTAGAGGTCACAAAAGTGTCTCACACCATCAACTGAGACATTTTGCCCTTTCTTTAGATCTCAGTCATCCTCAATATGCAGTGCTCATTATTAATAGTCAAAATAAAATAGTAGGACCACTGCTTAATTTCTGAACTTGGCCACATAGTAGCTGGTCACAAAGACCAATTCTTTAAACTAAAGCTGTCTATTTGTAGACAGACAGACCAGCACGCAGACAGATCACAGTATGCTATATCTACATGTAAGAAGTAAAGTGGCCTAGTAATGTAATCCTCACATTTTGGAACTCCGTGTTCCTGCCAACATGACCCAGCACCCTGAAGTACAATGGCTGCAGCACACAGCACAGCTCTAAAAGTTTCTAAGCATTTCAGTACCAGACTTTCGAAATACAGCCCCCCCAAAATAGTCATGAGGTGGATCTAGCACCCTTTGTCCCTGTAAAGCCTTCTATGTTCCATTAATAGTACATAATAGCCACACATCGCAATAACCACATAATGACTTCCATGTACTCACCAGTTCCTCGTTATTCAGGGTGGACCTGTTCACCAGAGCGAACGAGATGCCTGCCTTTCGAGCAGTTAGGGTCTGATGGAAGAAGAGGACAATAAAAAAGAGATGAATTCACCAACCCATTTTACCTATCCGGACTTTTATGCTGTATTTTGGGGGGATTTAGACACAGCTTTAAACTATGTGTTAAGGAGTAGAAATATTTAATTAAATGTAGAACAGATTGACTACCACACGCAGATTTACTTTAGTAGTTTCATTGAACATTTGAAAGAATTTTTTTAAACAGAGAATATTACTTTAGCACAGGGGGAAAAGAAAGCAAGCTTACCAAAGCCTGTAATATCCAAGAGATCATGAATAAAGAATGAAAGAAAAAATGAGAGAAACTGAATTAGACAAAGAGTAGGAGGGGGAACACTGAAAGCATAAACAGCAGAGGAATTGAATTTCTAATCCACAGTGAGAGCATAGGTGCTTCAACTGCCATGCAGGACTGCTGCTTAGGGCACAGAGCTCTAGAAAGATTCAACTATTTATCAAGAGAGATTAAACAGCGGTTGCATGATTCTTTATCCATTCATGCACTAGAAGTAACTAAACTGCAGTCATGCTTGACATTTATATTCAGTTTTCTGTTGGATGAAGCTTTGATCATATTTTCTGCTGTCTGCTCTGCACATTAGTTTGACACAAACAGAGAAACACATGGCACACACATACACACACACACACACACTCACGTATGAGTGAAGCCAGCTGTACTGCACAACACCGACTCACACTCAGGCACACGCACGCACACATCTGCCCAGACAGTCACAAACTTATGTGAACAAAAACCAATACACACCCACACAAGGCACTCTCACAAACACTGACATGTAACACACATACATTCACACTAATACACACATTTACTTAAATTAGCTGTCATAGTAATATCCACTGAGTTTGGGTGAGCAGAGACTGATAAACATTTATCCCATACTGAGGAAAATTACATAACAGAGGAATGCAGACATGGACAGCTGACAATATTGGATCAGTCTTTACCACGACCCTCTTGTCTGCACAGCCCAGCTATGGTAAAGATCCATGGAAGCCATGGAGAATGTAGGAAGGAACGTGACCTCTACATGAACCGTGAGTGTTGATGTAAGTTTATCAACATGCACCAGCACTGGTGAGGTTGCTGCGGGCAATACAAGAGGACCCTGTGACCAGATGTTGTCTATTCAGCTACAATATAGCATTCAGTGCTTTGTGAATCAATCTTCAACTTTTGATATTGTTGTTGGGTTTTTTGTTTTTTTTTTGCATCCCGCCATAATGTGGGGGAACTTTGCTGTCCGTTCCAATCAAACGCTGTTGCTGCCCTGAAGCAATCGCACAGCAAATGGGGGACATCGACAAAGGAGAGGCAATGAAAGGGGACCAATTAGTTTGCTGACTACTGACTTCATCCCATGTGTAAAAGGCTTGCTCAGTGTCACTTTTACATGATTTAAAAGCCTCACACAGTTAAATCAGAAGTCAATGAAGTCTCTCGGATATATTTTTGGGCTGAGTTGTCAACATTTCAAGTTAAATACAATTTTTCAACACCTGCCGAGCAACAGAAAAAGCAAGAAAAATGGCGAACATCGGCGAGGCTGAAATCTGACAACTCACTGAAAAATATTACCCATAGCTGTTATGGGTCTTTGTAGGAATGGCAAATATACACCAAAATTCAGAAGAAAATTTAAAAAACGACAACCCATACTTACCAAGACATTGTTGGTTATTAATTTCATGAGAGATATGGACAAATACAGCATCAACTCATGTTGTTCACCGTGATATAAACATTCATCAGCATCTATGTGCATGACATCAAATTGCATTATCATTTACACAAAACTCATTTTGTAATATTTCAAAATAAAACCAATCAAGGAAGGGCATTCGACTTAACGAGTATACCAAGCAGTTTGTTTAAAGATCTGATTTGTGTTAATATTTGTTTGGCTTTGGCTAAAAAACATGAAGAGGACACAAAAACACATACAAGACAGACATAGTGTGCAGTACATAGTGGACAAACAATTATAGACACACATGAATACTACTGGCATCACAACAGACTGTTGTCTTTCAGACAGACTAACCATGTGGCACAGTGCTAAAGTGGACTTGTTTGCAACATGCCGCTCTGCGGGACATCTTATGACACATTATGTTGCAATAAAAGCAAATGGCGGAGCATCATAGTGATGCAATGTCTTAAACACTCTCTCAAGGCTAATTAATTAAGCGACAGCGTTATGGCTAAGGTTAGATTTTAAATACCCACAAGGCACTGCTCTAACAGAATAGCCAGAGATTTAGGTGTTTGCTTTTATTACCCATCACCTTTTTATTGGCTTAATTTTGCCACAGTGAATGTCTAAGTGACACCTAAATTTATTTCGAATAAAATGTCTGTATAGTCGGCTCATTTTTAATTACAACAATCATAAGCTATAAGAACTTAAAATGCAAACCTGACACAGTCAGATTTTAATGACAAATTCTTGGAGGTTGTTATATACAGGATAGTACAGGACAATGATGAGAAACAAACAGTGCCACTTTGAAACACTGTAACAGTATTTTTGTCTACTACAGGGGACCCCCTGCTCATACTTACACTGAGAATGATTCCACTACCGTGTTAAAACATGGGGTCACTTAGATAGATTTGACATAAATCACACATAACCTTGTTGAGGCAGATGACTCACCAGGTCTCGGACAAGAGGCACTGTCCTCTTGCGACGTAAATCTGGCATGCTGTCAATACCATAAAGAATACTGCCAGCCCTGGAGAAGCAGACAGATTTAAGGTGTATTAATATCATAATAATGCCATGCTGTGGGAGACATTACTACAGGGAAAGGGGGGCCTTGATTTACACAACTGTCAAACCCCATGGATCATGCCTCCTTCTGAACCTGTCTTACCCCCTTCCACTTTGCTTGTTGTGAACAAACACTAGTAATAGAAATAATCCCTCTAACCCCCTGCTGTACCCATAACCTCCACTTCTTCCATGTTATCTATTTTTTTCTAAGACATACCAGGGGTGATGGCTATTACTGACACATATTATACTTGTTATTATTTATATTATATACAATTAATACATGTTGAGTCTGAAACTCAACTTGTACTCAATAAAACTCAAATTTTGAGGGCCCAGTGCAGAAAAAAAATTATGCAAATTTTCTCTGCACCTCAAAAAACATGAACTTTAATATCAATTTGTGTCATGTTTAAACACTTCAGCTCCAGTTATCTGGCTCTCTCTATTTTTCAATTCCCTTGTGCTCACTACTTCCCCACATGTCTTACTCCAATCCCACGAGGCTCTCAGTGGCATCACCTCAACTGTCACTCAAAGACTCCACAATGACCTCAACCTAACATCGAGGCCCCAATGCCTCCATACAGATAAAGCTCCTCAAGCTTCTCTGTCAGCCCTCTCGACGACATCAGTGATTTGACCCTGAAGATACACAGCATGACAAACTGCACAGTCCTTTTCCTCATCCAGGAGACCTGAGCTTCCCCTCTCTTAATGCTTGGTGTATCCTGCTGTTACACTGCATTGTCTACACTGTCATGATATGCAGTGGGGTAAACTGAGGCTACGTTTGACAGTTTATCACATATATCTAAACAGTTGGGTTCATACGCTTGCATGGACACTCGCATTACTTAACAGGAAGTTAATCAAATACGTGACATATATAAATAGTGTGAAGTCATCCTCCTTCTAGCAATCCTGACAGGCCTGTAGGTTTATCTAAATGAAAATTCATTTTCATGGTCACAATGAAAAAAAAATGCATGTATGGACTGAGGAGTCAAATCTAATTTAAAAAACATGTTTAAAAAGGCTTTGATACTACATAATGTTGTTTCCACTGGAAGTTGCGCTTGTATCACCATCTTTGGTGTTGTTGAATATTCCTATAGATTTCATTCAGGATTCATTGAGTGGCATGTTTGCCTTTTAATGGCTGCATTATCCCCCTATGGTATTTGACCAAATAGCAAGCGTGGTAGTTTAATTGGGGCTGTATGCCAGCAAAGCAGCATGCCTGTAGCCTTTCAGCTACAGGTGAGTGAGCATGAGGGTACAAACAGCACAGCAGCTCCAATTTGAGTAATTGTGAACCAATCAGATCAGTACGTGAGCTACCACTCACCCCCCGGTCTGCAAGCCGAGCACTTTGGGATCCAAAAGACTGCGAGGCTTCAGAGAGAAGAAACACATAGTGTAAAACAAGAACTACAAAGAAGAAAGCACTCAAACACGCACAAGGAAAATGGGAGACAATTTAGATAGAAGAAATAAACACTATAATAACAAGAACGTGGGAAAATAGGTACAATAGGAGGGCAATTCAGGACAAGATAAATGATAGGAGCAGAATAATACCGCACAGGGAGAAGAGAGGAAAGCACCACAGGCAAAAGACAAAATAATTCCACATCAGTGTAGTTTGTGAGTTTTGCCGCTCTCTGCGCTTTAGGCCACATTTGCCTATTGTGTAATGCTCCCTTCTCACTGACCAAATGTGAAATTTGAAACATGTATAATTTTCTAAAAAAAAAAAAGGAATAAAGGGAAAACCAACATAAGGGCACATGCTGCAATTATCTATCACACCTACAAATATCACTTTGATCACACACACACATTATAAACTCCACATTCACAAAAACACACATGCACATGCACAGTAATCACAAGTGTCCAATTATCTGATGATAAACAGTGACTTAAAACCTGAGTATCCAAAGCACTGGTGTCTGAAAGAAGAAAATGACAAGAACATGAAGTTTTAGAAAGGATCAACTCACTAGAATAGTAAACACTTATTTAGGACATTGATCTATTATTACTGCCAGATTACACAATTCTGTTTTGCCAAACAATTTATGTCAAAATGAAGAGAGAGTTAACACTTTAAAGAGAATTGCTAAGAACAGAAAAAGACAGTAGAACCAGCATAAAAAAAGAGGGTTCCTAGCTAAGGGCTAATAGATGAAGATTATTTCTTGGACACAGAGTAAATAAACGCAGTTTGAAAGAAAAATGGCTGTGATCTAAGAGAGATAAGATAAGATAAGATAGAACTTTATTAATCCCTCGGGTGGGTTCCTCTGGGAAATTCGACTTCCAAAAAGCACAGCAACGACCGAAGTTACAGTTACAGAATTGTTATATATATATATATATATATATACATATATATATATACACACACACACACACACACACACACACATATATAAATACAGAGACAAATATAAATAAAATATACAAAGGGGATAAATAGAATAAATAGGAATAAAAAAATAAAAATAAAAAAAATAAAAAAATAAAAAAATAAAAAAAATAAAAATAAAAATACAAGTGAAATAAATAGGAATAAAAAATAAAAATAAAAATAAAAAATAAAAAATAATAAAAATACAAGTGAATAAATAGGAATAAAAAATAAAAATACAAGTGAATAACATTACCTGATTACCTAACATTACTATAACATTACCTGAGTTAGGAAGACATGGGACATTATGTAAGCAGTTGATATCGTGTTGCTATTTTAGAGACAAACTGCAAGAGGGCAAGCCCTTTAAATAAGTCAGACCGGAGAGGTGTAATTACTGTGCTATTGATCCATAGGTGATAAATGGCAGCGTAAATTTATGTGAACAAATAGAAAGCAGCTGTTCACAAGAGAAAGATCAAATTGCCAGCCTGTTTAAAACAATAAACCTACTGTTGGTTTTCTTGTTGGTGCATCACTAATAGAGAGAGAATTAAAGGTAAAAAATAAGATAACGACTTGATTTTGTTTCTATGATTTTGATTTTGATTATGATTTTAATCCTACACATTTATTGAAAATGAAGTGGTTGACTTTATCACAATTATTTTATAGTTATAGTTAATGTTTTAAGATAAGTGACTGCCATGGAAGCGTTTCAAAGCATTAAAAATGTTACGCAACATTGTATAAATTCTTGAAAAGGTTGATTTTGTATTGTTACTCTACACACAAAGAGGAGCTCAGCAGTCAGTGGGTACCATGGACAGCGACCAACTAAACTACTTTGTGCACAGCTATACGAGATAGAGCCATCTCCTCCACCTTCAAGTCTGTAGCTGCTCTAGATAAAGCCACAGCACAAAGATAGGCTATAGGCTGCAGATATAAACCTCAATTCATAGGTGCCTTAAATCTGTGGAACAAAAACGTAACTGATTGGTAGGAAAGCTCAGCGCGCGCGTGTGTGTGTGTGTGTGTACATGCCTATCTGTGTGTGTGATGTGGGCAAACAGCAGCAATAAATCCAGCATTATGGTCCTGACACACATGGTCACACCGTACATAGATCAGGGTTCTGAAGCAGAAAAGCTTCACATAGCTTTCAGTATTACCAGGACTGATCAAAACCTCTACACATCCAAGAACGCTTGTTCTACTGTGGACACCAAGTATAGGTTTAAACATAAAGAAACTAGTGTGTTTGCGCATTTTTACTGATTTTTTTTTCACCTTACATCACAATGAGTTTACCATCATCTGAGTGTATGAGAGCAAAAGGACATTTTCAAGCAGCTCATGACCGATACAGGAAATTAAGCTAGGAATGTAGAGCTGATCCCGTGACAGTTTCTCATAACCCTTCTCCTTACACTGAAGATTCACATATGAGTGTTAGGAAGACTGAAAAAAATTGGAAATGAACAAATCCCCAATGTATATGGTCGTTTAATGTGTTCCGAAAAGCTGAAGTCTGAAAGCTTTAACTAGTTTTGCAGCAAGGTATATTGAATAAGTCTGACATTAACATTACTTAGATAACATCTGTGGCCATATCATATTGCATTTCCAATATACAGTACCATGCTTTACTCCCAGAGTATGTATGTTTGGCTATATTTCCTTCATCGACAGCTTATCAGTGTTCTTAAACGGTTGTATATTGATGTCAGGGAACATTTTTGGTTTCAATAGATCCATATAGCCTATATCATTTACAATCATCTTACTGCTGACTTCAACCCTGATTTTGGGTTCAATAATAACATCTAATGCTTTAGAGATTCACATTTTACTTGTGTACGAACTGAGGTTTTGTTTTTAATAGCCTGCAACAGACCAGAACACAATTTACTGCAAGTGAGCGACCATCTTTGAACAGAGGCGGGGGTTTACGACACCAACTGTCTGCCACCTACAATCCAGTTTTGAGATATCTTCCCAGACGCCTTAACGTCCACTCACATCCTGGGCCATCTGACCTCAGGAAATCACATGGTAGGGTGGGGCCAGGTTTCACAATGAGCTCACCCGAAACCCTGGCTGATTGTGAGCCACACCCGTTTTCACATCTTGGCTCATGTGATTAGGTAGAGGATCATCAGGGGGTCCTTTGTCCCACAGGGTTTACATCTGGGACTCTTCACCATTTGACCCTTAGAACTGAAGAAGCTTCTCGGATGAGAGGTGAAACATCTTCAAGCGACTTAAAGAAGTCCAGACTCTTTTCTTTCCAAGCTCCTTAGACTACAATGACCTGGATGACTGAGAACCTTCACAGACAACTTTCAATACTATTGATCTTCCTCAGTTACCTTCAGTAATCACGTCCTCCAAATAATTGATGTGTCTCCTAGGTCTCATTTTTACTAGACTAGGGATTCAAAATTAAATGTTAAATATTATCAGGCTATGTACCACAGGCTTTTAAGATGGTTGTAATTAATACATTTCTTTAAAAGCCTTTACTTCACCCAGCTGTCTTAGCTAATTACAGACCAATCACCAACTTTCTTTTTATTTAAAAATAATTTGAAAGAGTAGCTGTGAAACAGCTAACTCATCATATGCAAAGGAAGGGTTTGTTTAAAGAAATTCAGTCAGGATTCAGAATTAATCACAGTATAGAAACAGGGCTCATTACTAATGACCTTCCTATGGGCTCTGACAGTGGACTCATCCCTGCACTATTCCTGTTAGACCTCAGTGCAGCATTCAATACTGCTGACCACAATATCTTACTATATTTTACTCCTCCCTTCACTGCCAACCAGTTGTAGCAGTTCTACATATTTATATAAACAAGCCTGCCAATCCTATGTTCCTACTTTTCTCAATTTCATATACCTATGAACTATAAACATTTAAATAAAAATCATTTATGTACGCTAAAGAACTCCTAATTTATAATGACTATGACAAGTCTTAATGCTCTACTGCAGTACAAATTTTTATAGTGACAAATGCTTTTTGTTCTAACTTTTGTTCTAACTATGACTCTGTCTTTGAGGCTGTGGCAGGCTAATGTCAGTGAATTCATTCACTTATTCACAATATCATAGAAAAGAAATTTCTGAAGAAGTGAACCAAGATCAGCAAAGATGGGTTATCAGCCCCTATATATATAAGCAAAGTTTTGTTTGTGACATTGCAGCAACTATTGTCGCAACTTATACTAATAGAGAACAACGCTGGGGCAAGTAGAGGGTAAAAACTACAAGTATAAAAAGTATGAAAGGATATAGGGTATGATTTTTAACCAGAAAAGAAAGCCATTCAAAACAAACAAACAAATAAAACATGTAAAGGAAACCATTATTGATTTTCCAGTAGCTTTTAGTAAATTCAAACTCAATGGCAAATGTTGGCAATAATTATGAAACTGAAAAATATAAATGAAAAATATGAGGTGTATTGTCTGAGGATGCAAAGAAAAAGAAAGTAAAGAAGAAAAGTAAAGCTGAACCTTGTATGGATAGTGCACAGCAACTAAAAAGGGTTCAAAGGAGATAAACACTTGGCATTGTTTTTACTAGGTCAGTAAGCTTGATACAAGAGAGCATTTTAAAACAAAGCGTCTTTTCAATGGCTGCATGGGGTGGATGCGTGTGTGGGGAGTTACCTACTGACACTTTAAGTGTTTAATCTGAAAACTGCAGCATCTCAAAGTTGGGAGTGTACATTACCTGTGAAGAACAAGTTTTCACTTTAGATCCATTTTTTCCCCCAGCAACAACACAAAGTCAATCAATATTTTGAATTGGAAGATAACACTTTAAACAACAGCAGGAGAGGCCCTCCATTCCCTTTATCTGCATTTTTCATATCCACACTTTCTTGAGAAATGGTGAACTAAGCATAAAGAGGGTCTACCTCCCTTGCTCCCCCAGGAACAAGCAGCAAACTTCAGTAGCGGTAGACCTCTATAAATATTCCAAGCAAGGCTGACCTGGTTACAGAATGCCCTTGGGAATGTGAATTAGCATCTGAATACAGACGCTGCTGTAGCCAGTTGAAGACAGGCCCGGCAGGAGTGGCAGTACTGCTGAGACTCCTTTCACAGCTCCCACACAGACCAGCCAGCACGCTCCAGAGCACGAGAATGATGAGCACATATCAGCTACAAGAGATGAAGGCGTAAAGCTAATGAGGGTGGGAGTAGGAGCGTGTGAGTGGGAGGAAATGTGGGGGGCATATAGATTGTGCATGCATCTATGCGTCCTTCTCCATAAGCACCACAAAATAATACAATTTTTTTAATTACAATTTGTGTGTATTTTTCAAAAAACTGTGAGGTAACATTTCAGGTGCCAAACACATCTGATAGTGTTTTAGATGACACCGGAAAGAGCAGGCGATTATATTTTTGTCTCGTTCTATTATGTGTTATAATATTTTATTAACACTTTTTACACAACTATATGATTGAAGTGCAGATTTTCCGCTTCCATTGAAAGGGTTTCACCAAGGCGCAGCAATAACTAGATGTTCAACAAAAATTGGACAAATGAACATAATGTTAAACACAAGGATTGTTTTAAAGACTTGACGACTGCCAAAAGTCTAGCACCCATGGACTGCACCAAATGCTGAGTTTCCTCCCTTTAGATGCATGCCTAGTTGGGTTAAAATCAGGTGAATGACTTGACCATAAAGCAATATCCCATTTCTTTGCCTTGAGAAACTCTTAGGTTACTTTTGCAGTATGCACTGGATCATTATCCATTTGCACTGTGAAGCTTTCTTCAATCGGCCTTGCAGTATGTGGCTAAATCTGAGCAAAGCCTTGTCCTCTTTACAATTGGTCCTGCTGCTTCTGTCAGCAGTCACATCTTCAATAAACACTAGTAACCTAATTCCACTGACAGTAATACATGCCAATGCTATAACATCACCACCACTATGTTTGAAAATGATGTGGAATGCTTCAGAATATTAGCTGTTTCTCTCCTTTACCATACTTCTCTCTTCCCATCATTCTAGTGCAAGTTCATCTTGGATTCTTCTGTCCAAATAAGTCTCTTTTATCTATTGTATCTTAACTTTTTAGATGTTTTTCTTAACCAAGGACAAAATTATGCAATTAACCACTTTAACCACTATCATCAATAGTATTGCAGGCCTTTTGATGATGGATTCCTACATTTTACCAGATTATTGATCTGACCACTCAACTGAATATTTTACTATCTGTCTGATAGGTTTATTATTGTTTGGGGTTTTGGGGGGTGGGGGGGGGGGGGGTTAGCCTAATGATGGCCTTTTTAAAATTTCTGTACTTTTAGGTGACAGAAGGAGACATGTGGCCTGGTCAAAACACAGAGAGCTGCACTCTAAAAGATCTTTAAACATAGTAAACATACCTTGTGTGCCACAGACTGCTCCCAAACACGAGGGGGACAAATAATACCTCTAAAACACTTAAGTTGGCTTTATTAAACATTAGATCTTTAGCTGGGAAAACATTTTTAATTAATGATTTAATCACTGAGCACAGCCTTGATTTTATGTTTTTAACTGAAACTTGGTTGGACCAAAGTAACAGTGGAGCTGTTCTCATCGAGACGACCCCTCCTAACTACAGTTTTATCAGTGAGGCCAGGGTGAGCAGGAGAGGAGGGGGGGGGGGGGGTTGCTGTCTTATTTAATGAATCATTTCAATGTAAGCAGCTATCTCCTGGAAGTTTTCAGTCTTTTGAATATGTGGCTTTACAGCTGAGTTGTGTTTCTTAATGTTTACAGGCCTCCCAAATACTGCACAGACTTTTTTAATGATCTCAGTGAACTGCTGTCTGTGATCTGTGTTGATTTCGACTGTGTAATTATTGTTGGGGATTTTAACATTCATGTGGACAACTCTCAGGACAAAGGGTCTAAAGACCTGAGTAACACTCTGGGCAACTTTGGGCTGACTCAGCATGTAACAGAGGCCACACATAATAGAGGACACACTCTTGACCTACTGATCTCCAAGGGCCTGAGCATTTCAAAGGTTACTGTGTCTGATGTGGGCCTGTCTGATCATTACTGTGTTTTCTTTGAAAGTAAAATTTCAGCCCACACAAATATATCAACAGCAGTGATCACAAAACGGTGTATAACCGAATAGAGTAGTGAGATCTTTAACCATGTCTTCCCATTAACACCTGACTTATCCAGAGGTTCAGTCAATGAGCTTGTCAATAGCTTCAATGCTAAAATATTAAATGTAATGGACACTATTGCTCCCATTAGGTGAAGGTTATCTCTGGAAGGAAAAAGTCTCCATGGAGAAACTCCACACTGGTGAAAAATGAAAAAAGAGAGTGTAGGAAAGCTGAGCGCAGATGGAGAAAAACAAACCTAGATGTTCATTATGACAGCGGTCCCCAACCCCCGGGCCTCGGACCGGTACCGGTCCATGAGTCGTTTGGTACCGGGCCGCGAGAGTTGAGGCTCAGTTGTGAAATGTATAGATTTCAGGGTTTTTATCGGTTTTCAGCGTTATTTTGTTATCGTTTTTATCGTTTACTCAGTTTTCCTGGGTCTTTTCACGTGTGTTATGAATACATTTTCTTTTTTTCGGTACTGGTACTAGTTTTATTTTGTTGTATTTATCCGCAACACCTTAAAGGCCGGTCCGTGAAAATATTGTCGGACATAAACCGGTCCGTGGCGCAAAAAAGGTTGGGGACCGCTGCATTATGACATCTATAAAGAGAAATTTCACAATTACAATTTACAACTGAGGAGTGCAAGGAGGTCCTACTTCTCTGACATCATCACTAAAAACAGTCATAATGCTCGGGTCTTATTTTCTACAGTTGACAGGCTAACAAACCCTCCTGTGTCAGTGGCAGCTGAACTTAATTCGACCATGGCCTGCAATGACTTTGCCAAATTCTTCACAGGAAAAATCCAAAAGATTAGACAAGCAATTGGTACATCAACAGCAGATTCAGGATATGTACTGTGTCCACCGAAAAACAGTTTAAACACCATCAAACAGTTTCACCCTATTAACAGCAAAGACCTGGAGGACATCTTAGGTCAGCTGAACTCCTCCTCTTGCTGTTTAGGTGTCCTGCCAACAAGTTTTTTCAAAAAGGTCTCAAAGACTTTGGAGTCAGACCTGTTACAGATCATCAACTTTTCTTTAATGTCAGGTGTGTATCCAGAACCACTAAAACTACTGTAATTAAATCTATACTGAAAAAGGACAATCTTGACAAGACACAAATGAACAACTACAGGCCGATCTCACATCTCCCATTTTTAAGTAAGATCATTGAAAAAGCAGTTTCTCAACAGCTCAATTACTTCTTAAAACAGAATAACTGCTATGATGCCTTCCAGTCAGGTTTTAGACAGAACCACAGCACTGAAACCGCTCTGACCAAAGTGTTTAATGACATATGTCTGAATACAGACAGTGGAAAAATGTCAGTCTTAGTTTTACTGGATCTCAGTGCAGCATTTGATACAGTTGACCACAACATATTACTCAAACGACTGGAGAACTGGGAAGGTCTTTCAGGAACTGTACTAAACTGGTTCAAAACATACTTAGAAAACAGGAAATACTTTGTATCAATAGGTAACTTCACATTTGAGCAGACAAGTATCACATGTGGAGTTCCCCAAGGTTCCAGCTTGGGACCCCTTCTGTTTAACATTTACATGCTCCCACTGGCACAGATTATAAAGAACAACAAAATAAACTATCATAGCTATGCAGATGACCAGAGATGGGCAGTAACGCGTTACTTGTAACGCGTTACTGTAATCTGATTACTTTTTTCAAGTAACGAGTAAAGTAAGGGATTACTATTGCAAAATCGGTAATTAGATTACCGTTACTTTCCCGTAGGAACGCTGCGTTACTGCGTTACTAAAACCGTGATTTTTTTTGCGAGAATGTCTCATGACAGTGACGTAAGCAAGTGCGACGTTGGTGACAGCAGCTGTGTGCAGATCAACAATGGATCATATATCGAGTGCAGAGAGAGTATGAGCGTGCAGCGTTTAAAGCGTGGAAGTACTGACCTTACTTTGAGTTTGATTCCATAAAAAGTGACAAAAACATTAGCGTCCATCGTGCGTGGGAAGAAAACTTCTTTTTACAGCGAAAAAAACCCCTAAACTTCCGAGCAAGCACCGAGTAGCTACGACGTGATGGGAAACTCACAGAGACACTCGCGCGGATTCTTCAACTGACCGCAGCACACCTGCACCAGGGTAACCCTCCGCCTACCCTGCTCCTGCTTTACAGGTGAAAATAGAGCAAAAGGACCGCTGAGTCTTTGACTTTATTTATTTTCTGCTGTGTTTTACTTGCATCTGTTTGAAAGAGTGAGTTTTTTTAAAATCGTGTTTTTAAAAAGTAACTAAGTAACTAAGTAACTAAGTAATTAATTACTTTTGAAAATAAGTAATCAGTAAAGTAACGGGATTACTTTTTTGGGGGAGTAATCAGTAATTAGTTACTGATTACTTTTTTCAAGTAACTTGACCAACACTGCAGATGACACACAAATATATATCACAATGTCACCAGGAGACCGAGGCCCTGTACAGGCTCTTGGTAAATGCATTGAGGAAATTAATGACTTGTTGTGCCACAATTTTCTCCAGCTAAACAAAAACAAAACTGAAGTAATAGTCTTTGGTGCCAAAGAAAAACAATTACAGGTCACTAGAGAACTTCAATCTATACACCTAAAAACCACAAACCAGGCGAGAAATTTGGGTGTAGTGATGGATGCAGACCTAAACTTAGAAAAACACATTAAGACAATAACAAAGTCAGCTTACTATCACCTCAAGAATATTTCAAGGATAAAAGATCTGATGTCTCAACAGGACCTGGAAAAACTAGTCCATGCATTCATCTTTAGTAGGCTTGATTACTGTAACAGCATCTTTACAGGTCTACCTAAAAAAATCAGTCAGACAACTACAGCTCATTCAGAACTCTGCTGCTCGAGTCCTCACTAAGACCAAAAAAGTGGACCACATCAGTCCAGCTCTGAGGTCTTTACACTGGTTGCCTGTCCGTCAGAGGATAGACTTTAAAGTTCTGATGCTGGTCTATAAAGTTCTGAATGGTTTAGGACCAAAATACATCAGTGACCTCCTGACCTAGTATGAACCTTCCAGATCCCTCAGGTCATCTGGATCCGGTCTTTTATCAGTTCCCAGAGTCAGAACCAAACACGGAGAAGCTGCATTCAGCTTTTATGCTCCATATATCTGGAACAAACTCCCAGAAAGCCTCAGATCAGCTGAAACACTCAGTTTATTTAAATCCAGGTTGAAGACTCACCTGTTCTCAGCTGCATTTGAATAAAGCACCAAATCCACACTTTTAAGCTTAAATTTCAAAACTTAAATGTTAACTACTGATTTTATCTACTGTTTTTTTTTGTTTTTGTTTTTTTTATCAATTTGAAATCATGCTTTTTATTTGTTTTTGTTTTTAATGTCTCTGTAAAGCACTTTGAATCACCTTGTTGTTGAATTGTGCTATATAAATAAACTTGCTTTGCCTAGAACCAGGCCTCTAACTGATTTATCAAAGATGGAAAAAGAATCAAAAAGCCAGTGGAAAGTGAGGATAGTCTGTCACACTTGCCTAGAGCTCGCTGTATGCCTCACCTCACACCTATGAGATTCAGCAATAAGGAGTGACTCAGTAAGTCAGTCACTCAGTTCAAGTCTTAATTCTTTTTGCCTGGTAGCCATAAAAAGGCAATGTGTAAAACTAAAGCTGCAGAGTCATAGCCAGTAAATGTTTCATTAAGTTTGCATTGGCCTGTTATAAGATTACCTGTTTATGTTAGAAGTGATGTATAAAGCATAGACCCATATACTGTGCCAGGAGGGGAATCTCCGGTTAATCTATTTTAATTTGAAGTGAATTTACATTTATGAACACATCTGTCACACAGCCAGCATTAAGGAGTAGCCTGTATTACTGAACTAAAATTGCCCGCCATCACTACAACCGTTACGTATGTGGGTCAAAAGCTTTTTGATTTTAAGTAAGCATGGAAATTCCCTTACGTCTTATTTCACTCCAACTGGAAGACTGTTCCATCAATGAATCTATCCAAATTTTAAGTGGGATGCCATAGACCTACAGAATTCTGAATAAATACTACTGTGGTGAATCAAAGGTATACAACAACAATACAATTACTGGTATAATGTATAATGGTTTTATTTATGATTTAAAATATTGTAGTGCATTTAATAGCTTCTCATTGGTTAAAAAAAAAGAAAAGAAAAGAAAAAGAAGCAAATAAAAGCTTTATGTTTACACTTGTTTGAACTCTCTGCCACCACAATGTCATTAAATAGCAGTGCAGTCATGCTTTTTTTCAAATGATGGTATGTTTAGGAGGTCACCAACAGAATTCTATGTTCCTAAAAAGTCTGGTAATAAATAACAACCCACCAGAAATAAAATACTATCCCTTAAGCCACAGCTGTCTGCATGAGAATCCAGTGCTGTGCCATGGGAATTCAAAGTCATTGCCACCCATAACACTGCCATCCACCACCTAACAGATTCACTGCCTTCAGTTTTTCACCACAACATAAATAACCAATTCAAACACATTTGCCAAATGTATCAAAGTCTGAGGTTCATGCAAGAGTCGCATTATTACAATACCTAATTTCAAGTCAGGGGCTTGGTTGCACTGTGTAAATCATATACATGCATTTATTTACATTCACTGCAATTCAGGCTTCCACCAAAGACTTTCTTGATGTTTAAAAATAAGAATTCATGCTATTTTTGCTGTTCATTAACTGAAAACAAACGGGTATATTACTTCTTCCCATACTCCTTGTTGTTTTCCTCATTGTTTCCTGGGATTTGTTTTTTATCCATCCATTCACTTGCACTTATCCTTATCAGGATTCCGTGGGGACTGGAGCCCATCTCAGCTTTTATATTTTATAATTTATTTATTTTTTATATTTACCTTTTTTTTTGTTGGTTATAACATTTGGTACTATAGCTGTAACCACATTTACAGTAACTTTGTTGCTGTATTCATTAATGCACAATCACCTGACACTTGACTGCTGTACTTGATGTTCACTTACTGTTTGCTTCTTTACTGACAAATTTTGGGGAGCACATAAATGTAGATTTTGTCTATTTTGTTAGTAATTCATACAACACATGTAAGACCTGCCATGTAAAAAAAAAAGTGGAACAAAATTCAGATAACACTGTGACAAATGATAGGAAGAAAAGTATCATACCCCCTGCAAGGATCTGCTGCTCCAGTTCGGCCATCTGTTTCCTGTAGGCCCTCAGCGCTGCCTCCTTAAATGTGGGCCGAATACGTTTTTTAGGTGGAGCCTCTATTGGTTTTTCTTCTGGAAGATTTTTGTTTTCATCCTCTTGCTTTTGTTCAACTTTTTCTGCCACCTCTGCAACCTCTTCAGTTATTTCTGCCACCTCTTCCAGCTCCTCATCACCTTCTTCCATCTCCTCTGTCAGATCATTTCCCTCTGTCTCATCTGGTTCTTCTACATCTACATATTCTACCATGGCATCATATTCAGCAGTGTCCTCAGTCAGTTGGTTTTCATAATCCTCGCTGTACTCTTCATCATACTGCTCATCCAAACTACAATCATACTCCAGAACACATGTTTCTTTACTTGCTTCATTGTCACCTGGGGCTTCCAACTCTTGCGAAGCTTCCAAATCCTGAGAGGCATCAATGTCTGGAGTGGTTTCAATGTCTTCAGACACATCATAGTCCTGAGAAGTCTCACACTCCTGAACAGGTTCATCAGGCTCCTCTGTCTCAGAAGTATTAGTTCTGTTCTCCAGGTTAGCTAGCACTTGCTCCATTACTTCAACATAGTGGGTCTCACTGTCCACGGGTTGTTCCTCGGCTTCTGTTTTATCCTCCTCTGCTTTAAGGAAGACGGGCTCTTTCTGGATATCTGAGTCAACTGTAGTACTAGAATTATTGGTGGTGGAACCAGACAGTGTGCGGAATCGCCCCATAAATGAAGACGAGGTGTTTGAGGTCTCCTCAGGTGGCGCAGCAGGGGTAGTTTGAGACCCAGATTTCCATACAACCTCAAGAGCTGACTTAGCTCTCTGTAAGGTAGAACCAAAGCCAAATCCAAAGGACTTTTCACTGAGATCTATGCTGAGCCTACTGCTCCAAGACTTGGGAACTTCCTCAACCTTCTCTGTTCGAATCTCACTCTGGCTACGGTACATAGATGAAGACTTACTCTGGGGCTGGTGAAAGCTATGATTAACATCCAGTTCGGGGAATTTTTCTTTAGGAATTGTTTTGGGGATATCTTTAGATATTTCTTTAGAGGCTACTATTGGTGCTACTTTAGGAGCTTCTCCTGGGGCTGGTTTAGGGGTTTCTTTGGGGGTCACTTTAGGGCTCTCTTTTGGGACTACTTTTGGGGACTCTTTAGCTGGAGTCCCCAAAATTTCTTTAGTTGGTATTTTAGCAGTTTCCTTAGGTGCTACTTTATGCACCTCTTTGGGGGCCTCTTTTGGGGAAGGTTTTGAAGCTTCTTTGGTAACTTCTTTAGGAGTAATTTTCAGACCTTCTTTAGGTACAACTTGTGGAAGTTCTTTAGCAATAACTTTAGGGGATTCCTTAGGAGATTCCTTAGGGGACTCTTTAGGAGTCGAGACAGGGGTCAAGACAGGGGTGTCGATTGGGGTTATTTTAGGGCTCTCTTTAGGGGACTCTTTAGGACTTTCTTTAGGAGTCAACATGGGGCTATCTTTCGTGGTCACTTTAGAAGTGACTTTAACAATCTCACTAGGACGTGCCTGAGATGCCACTTTAGATACCTCTTTGACTGTGGGCTTTGTTGTGTCTTTAGGAGTGAGTTTAGGACTGTCTTTAGAGATAGCTTGAGAGGATTCCTTAGCTGCTGTCTTTGAAATCTCTTTAGGCAACTCTTTAGGAGCTGCTTTAGAGGTCACTTTAGGTAAAACCTTAGCAGATACCTTAGGACTTTCCTTTAGCAATATTTTTGAGTTGTCCTCTTTTGTAGCCACTTTAGTTTGTTTATGTGTCACTTTAGCAGTGCCTTTAGGGGAATCTTTGGGGGAAGATGCTACTTTCGTGCTTTCTTTTGAAATAATCTTACATGGTTCCTTAGATTGACGAGCAGATGACTTGACATACTCACGTTCCGTGATAGGAGGAATAATGTGGGTCGTTATCGGTGGTAGGGAAGATTCCCTGTCAAGCATCATAAATTCCTCATCTCCTTCAAACTGTAAATCAACTTCCTGACATTTAGTGATGTTCTCTGGAAAACCAGGAATTGTTGATGGGTCAAATGGACTGCTAACCTCTATGGAGGCTTCTAAGCCAGAGTCAGCACCCTGCTCCAAATGATGCCAGTCTTTCCACGGTGATAGATCACCTTGCAGAGAAAGCTGAGAGCCACTGTAGTGACTTCTATCCCTTGACATACAGACAAGTCCATTGCTAACTCCGCTGTCAATAGTTTCCGTAGTCTCGACCTCATTATGTTCATAAGCTTGATTATCGTGGCTAAGAGCGTGACTGGGGCTAGCATACCAGGAAGAAGCCATGTCTTCCTGTTTCCTTTGCCACAGTTCCTGATCTGAGGAGGACAGCAGGGAGCAGCCATTTGCCCGTGTAAAGTACTGACTCTCTGAAAAGTCTTCTGAGTATGACTGGCAAAGTTTTGAGCAGTCAGACTCAGAGCGGCTGAGTTTTGGAGTGGAGTAGTCACTCTGGGAAAGCCAACCAGGGGTCAGATCAGAATAGTAAGCCTTTGCATGCTTTTCTGGATCATAGTAAGGGTCATCAGCATAGTGAACTGTGCCTGAGTAGCCAGCCTCATCTCCTGACCGGGTATGATCATGGGACCGCCTCTTCTCTGATTTGCTCTTGTGAACAGGCTTTGAAATCACCATTGCATATTTATTTCTGCTTAATTCATCCAGTTCTTTGTCACTGTCCATTGAGTCCCAGTCATCACTCTCCACGACTTTATCCTTTCCTGAGATCTTTATATCCATGCTTTCATAAGTTTGAGAGGATGACAGTTTATCTTTTCTCTCTTTTCCATCATGAGTTAAGCTATCAGTAGACACGGTAATGCCAGTTCCCTTAAGTTTATAGCACTTTTTTAAGACTACATCTCTATCTTGGGGTGTTGCAAAAATAACAATAATAGGGCGGGGTTTAGCATTAGAACATTCTCTTTGTTGCCCTAATCTATGAGCGAGTTCAATTTTAATTGTTTTATGAGGGTCAACAAAACCCATTTTGTCTTTTATTATTTTATAAATTAGACTCTCTGTTTTCTCTGACTTTTCTTCAGGAACATTGAGGAATCGCAAGGTGGAATTATTGGCCTGGTGACTAATTTGTTTTATGTAGTCATGGATATCGCGAGTTTCCCTTCTTGACTGGACAAATCCAGAGCGAAGCTGTTCAATCTCACTCTGAACTACTTCCACACTGCTGGAGATCTCATCAATTGAACTTTTAAGGGCATTGACATGGCCACGAAGCTCAGATAGTTCTGTCTCTATCTGGCTGATCCCCTGTAGCTCCTTAAAGATCATTTCCATTACATCCTGTGTTTGACTGATGCAACCTGTTGAGGATGAGCCAGGCTCAAGGGTTGAGCTCTTTTGTTGCCGTCCAGCACGGTCCAAGGATTTGCTCCGAATGCCTAGAGTTTTCCTCCAATTGCTCACCTCGGAGTCTGAGGAGACACATTCCTGGCTCTTTTTCCATTTTCTTAACTTGCGTAGAGCTCCCAACCTAAGTGTGTGTAGACTGGAGCGCTCCCCTCTTTCACCTTCAGAGCTACCATCCGAGGGAGCCAAACTGATGAGGCTCTTCCTGTTTCGTCTTACTGGCATAGTGTGCGATTTATGCTCATCCAGTCTCCGGATGGGTTTTGTGTCACTCAAGGAGTCAGAGTAACTACTGTCAATCGAAAGAACCTCGGGAAAGATGCTTTCATTATTATTCAAAAAAAGAGAACTTTTTGGGAGTCCATTTGCTATAGCTACACGATAACTGAAAGTGGGTGACAGAGATGAACAGTCGTTTTTTCCGTCGTCTTCCTCGAGCGAAATGTTACGTGCTGAAGAGCATTTGGAAATCTTTTTAACGGTAGTCTTCAGTGTGGTAGAGAGAGTTAGATTGTGTACTTGCAAATCAGTGGTCAATTTAGGCTCTTTATTTTCACTTCTCTCTTTCTTCTTTATTGGTTTTGCCAATTTCTTTGTAAACATTCCTTTGCAAATCTTTTCAATGTAGGCTGATATAGTTTTGATTAGGGCAGAAACCATGGATGGCAATCCTGTGGACTTTTTTTTATCATCTAATGAAAGGAGAAGTTGGCTGGGAATACAGCGTCAGTGAGCCAAGCACAATCAACCTGTGCTTGACAGTAGGAGCCCAGCTGACAATCACTAAAACCACAGCCCATGCAGAGAGTCACTAATACTTTTGAATCCAGTGGCCTTCCTCCAGAAAAGGACCATCTCTCTGTAAGACAAAGAAAGAATATTTGTTTTACAATTGGGTCGCAAATTCCTAAGATATACATAAATACAGCAGAACTCTACTTTTTTTTTTTTATCTTTTGATCTTTAACATTTGTAAAGCCAAATTTTCTCCTCTGAACTGTCTTCATTCACCAATTAAATAACTGCTTAAGTAAACACTAAAACAAAGGACAATTTGCGTCTATATTTAAATTTCTGCATTAACAACAACTAACTTTAAACACATTGTTTTGCTGATAATTCAACAGAGCACCTAGTCACCCATTCTATATGGATGTCACCTTAAATCACAAACTAGACTTCCTGACAAATCAAATGAGAAAGAGACAGGGAGCACCAAAATAAATTGTATTTCAAAAAAAAAAATCATACTTAAACTATCCATGACAAATAATTTAAAAATCTTTTATCTTGTGAAATGGCTAAAATTTGATGAGAACACAAATTTCCTTAATTTAATTGGAATGGTCTGATACATGAGTTAACTATATGGAAGTAGTACTACTGGAAGGTAGGTGAAGTGAATAACAATGATCATCCTATTATAATGTAACATTATAACATTCCTGGGAAACAGTTGGTGTTTACATTTATGTAAATGTTACGTCACCTTCCCCAGCATGACAAACCACCCAGCCACACTGAAGAAACTGCTTAGGAATGGCTCAAGGACTGTACAAAGTGGACAGCTCATTCAATTCCCATTAAAGAAAGCAACAGTACAAGTTCAAAGATCTGTTTCCAACATCCAGACACCACAGAACACCCCCAGGACTTGTGTTCACGTTGTGATGGATCAGAGATGTTTTGACCAAATGAGGGAGGCGTACTCAAGTGATATTAAAATGTACTGGCTTATAAACAGTCATTTTAGGCTCATGGAAAAAGAGGCCCCTTGAATCATGCTTGATAGCGTTAAACCTTCAATTGCTTGGAGTGGGTATGAGAGGTATGTATTTTCCATATAGCGAAGCTGGTCAACTGATTCAAAAGAGAGATGTTTGTTGTGCTGAGGACCTGACAGCTGCTACACATTAGTTCTGGGGTTTAGAGCTTGATGTGTCTACAGTCTCATGACCACAGAGACATGCTCACTTTAAATGAGCTGTGAAACACAGCATCTCAGTTAGCTTTTACTGCTTGCCTCAGAAGAAAGATCAGACATTAGCAAATAGAACTGAAATGTGATGCCAGCATGTACATTTTTCTGCTACTACTGTATAAAGTAAGGAGTCCAGCAGTTTGGCTCTTTGTCTATACATAATTCTGAAAATGTCTTGCAGTGGAACCAGTCTTAATAGGTCACCAGATACTCAATTAACTAGTTAATTAAAAAAAAAAAAAGTATGATATCATTGAAATGATGATTTATCTTTCAAAAATTGTCCTGATGTATTCGCAAATCATTAAGCTTTTAAAAAAATCTTTACCAACTGTCAAAACTCTTACAGGTATGGAATGGCAAAATGTTAAGGTAAAAAAGAACTACAATATACTGGTATACTGGGAGGTTCATGACTCAGCTCTTTTAAAATGGCATACAGCCAAGAGCAGCCTTTTGAAACCAATGGTTCATGACCTAAAACTGTCCCCAACAAATGAATCACAGCAGATAATGATTTAATATGTTCCGAGATTGCCTGAAATACTTTCATGATCAGTGATCTTCTGAATTTTAAACTTATAACTGTATGATAAGAGGGGCAATTGAGTTGTGAACAAAGCAAAGTCTCACACAGTCTTAAAGAAAATTGTGAATGAAAGTGAATTTCCAACATGTCTCTAAATGAATGAAAGTGAATGAGTGCACCGCAGTGCAAGATCTTGCAACACTAGCAAGATCAAGTGCTGATGATGGTGCTAAGTTTCCAATCTGGTGCCATTAAACTACTGAATAAGACCAACATAACAAGAGCTTCTTATTCGAAAAGTGCATTTCTATATTTCAAAGTGCACAGAAAAATAGGTGGCTCATTTACACATTCTTGAAGAAGGGTCTGAGTTACAGACACCCCTTCTCTCCTATTTAATTGCCTCCTAAATGTAGAGAATATTGGATAGCCCAAACAAAGGTTCAGTAAACCTGAGAAACCACTGTACTTTACTAATGCATATGTTTCAGCCAGACAAAAATTAACACTTAAAACTAACTAGGACAGGGAAAATAATATTATACTGTCACATGCGGTGGTAGAATATTACTGGAAAGCATGTTTTTTTCTTATTGAGTGAATTATTTCAAATCAGGACGCAGAGATACATCCCCAAATGATTACAAATTACTTTTTATAAATAAATATGTTTATTTTTTACACACTTGAATAGCACAATATAATGAGCAAAATTAAATGTTTGCATGAAAGAAGAGTAAGATGGAAATGATGAGTGGAATGTGAGGAAATAAAAGGAAGGGAATGTGCTGAATGATTGAATTAGACATTTGCATGCCAGAAGCTACAATATAAGAATTATATTTTTGATTATGAAAAAATTGGAGGATTATGAGCTATAGTGATAAAAACTGCAAACGTGTCTTTCTCAGAGCAAATAATTCCTTAGAATTAACACTGGCATCAAACCTTTCAGTTTCCTTTGATGTTATGTATAGCTGACATACAGTTTTTTTGGCTTTTTTTTTTCTTTTCTTTTTTTTGATTGGCACAAAGGTTTTTGAGGATCTGAAGCAGGATTAGATTTTTTTATGGTTGTTGAGATAAAGCAGTTCTTGCACATCTCTTATGTTACCCCAATGAGTCACCAGCCCTGGGTCTTCTAAAGATTTCACTGTAATTCATTCTGATCAAACAAACTTTTGCTGAATTTGTCAAAGACGTGCAGGCGATACACACCTAGCAGGGAAGGCTGTCCCTGCACAGGCAGGACTGCAGATACGGGGTGCTAATAAGTGCAGATATTTTACTGTGCTGTTGTCAGTGTTAGACAGAGACAAATTTCAAGCTATCCAGACATAGTACAGCTATAGTCCATAGTCCATTTCCATAGTACAGCTAAAAAAATTCTACTTTTGAAGTACTTTTCATTGCTACTCAAACATAGATTATGCTTCAAGGAGGAAGGTTTTGCATAGCATATAAAAAGCGACCTTTTCAGTCGTTATACTGAAAACTGTCAAACAGACAGCCTAATTTCTAAATCACATCACAAAAATGTTTTTGTGTAAGCTTTCTGAATGATTCAACCATAATAATACATTATCACGCAACCATCTACACAAAACATACCTAAAAATGACTGCTGGTTAACTTAAACCAATTACCTCAATGCATTCGTGATGCACATTTTTGTAATGCACTTAATGAACCAAATTGAGCTGCAGCCACAATCCTGGATGAAATATGGCATCTAGGATATGTTACGGTTTACTGTAGCAAACACTGGACCATCACTTACATAAAGCACTGTACTGCAGTGTGGCTGCACTTGGTCTGGACACTTCACACTAAAAGAATACTAGTGTTTAATGAGTGTTGATCACCAATTAGGGAGCTGCCTTTGTGTAAACAGAGCCAACATCCTGACATGTGCATGTTAAGGTTTGACAAATGAAGCATTCGCCCTTTTCCAGAGCTAGACTTGATGTGCAAATAACTTGCTAATGCCCACGAGGTATCGCTTGTATCGTCCCATTAGAGCGTAATGATGCAAGAATAAAGAAAAAAAAAGGATGAGAGACAACTAAATTACCTCATCCTACTTACGCGTGTTCCACTAATTTCAATTCTTTAAGCAGACTCATATTGTGTCTGTTTAACCAGGTTTTTACATATTCAAATACTGTACTGTAATTTATTTGTCTCTACATTTTGGACCTCAAGCTTAACCTATTCTTCTGCATTAAATCTATGCACAGTCTACAATGTAACACTGAAACACTAGTTGGTCGCTGAGTTTCTCTATTCGAGTTGATCAAATCAATTTGAAAAACGGAAGTTAAAACATAAGGAGCCGTAAATTTGTACGAAGCTACAATGATCCCCAATGGGTCAATCACAGTCATTGCAGGCTGTGTTAATGTGACATATGGTCACATTTCTAGCGAAGTGCACGTCAGGTTGCACGATAGGGTTTCAATAAGTTATGATGTCATGACGTACCTTTGGTGTAGCGTTAAGACAGATGTATAAATCCCCCTTTAGTCTCATTTTTGAATAGGGATGGGAATCAAGAAGTTCAATTCCTTGGAATTGCTGGTCTGCTTGGAATTGTTGATCTGCTTGCCTATTTCAGTTTGTGTACTGGAATTGTTATATCATTACATAACGTAACATAGTCTTGTTTTATATAACTGAAACGTTTGATACACAATTATTTTTGTTTTGCCTGTCTTTAAAAAGTGGGTCATATAATTATCAAATATAGTTCTCGACCCTTGAGCGAGGCACTGAGACTCAAACTACTCCAATGGAGTGTCTTTTTCATCAACTACTTCAGCATATTTTAAAAATAACTAATTTCTTAATGAACTTGCTTAGTCAGAGATCACTAGCTCCTGTAACAAACAAAATTGGGGTATTCCCATAGTCCAGACTTACAGCCCCTCCCATTTGTGAGTCAGACTAGAGAAACCTCCAGAGAAAGGGGAGTACCTCAGCCACACCCACTCCCTATGCTCTGAGGCATTCCTACCCCAAGCCCAGCATTACTATCCAGGGACCTATTTCCCCCATTTTTCCAAATGCATTTGATCAGCAGAGCACTCTAAAACACTCCATTTCTCACAGTCTGTACAATCTCTGCCACTCTCTTTTAATAAAAGTGAGTGCCAGTTAGAGGCATGCTAACCTATTTCTCACAATAGTACAACTGCTCCTCTTCTGATGTAAACTCGGCTATACCAATTTAAGGTTATTATGCTGCAACCAATTACTACTACACACTGGTGTGTTGTTTAGTCTCTTAAGCTTTTGGTTGACACTGAGGGATATTTTGTGCAAACCTTCAGAATGGGCTCCACATAAATGAGAGATGCTCATGTGTTACGTCATGTCTTCAGACTCATGATTATGGATTATGGTTGAGTGTGGATTAGTGCACATGTGGATGTGTACATCCCTGTGCGCATATGTGTGCAGCCATGTATGTACACACACACACATGTGTGCCATGCATGCCTCTGTGCATGATTGCTTTCAAGCACACATTTGCTGCTATGTGAGTAGAGCGAAGTACACTAGTGGGGGGGCTGAGCGTGTGAGGGTGTGTGCATCCTCAAATCATTTTGCCCTCACGCCCATCCTCAGCTACATTCCGCCTCCTTTCTTCTAACCTGTGTAGTCTATTTCCCAACAGTGAAATATCTGCCCGCAGCCCTAGGAAACCAGCCAACATCACAACAGATTGTCTCCACTCATAAATCAAAATATTATCATTTCTTTGGCTGGCATGACGGGATCCAGTCTCATCGCGTTTGCTCAGTGTGAAACAACAGCATTGCTCACATGCGTTCCTGTTGTGCAGAACAACATGGGGAAAGGTGAGAATGAGAGCAATGGGACGTTTGTAGAATCGACATTGTTTGAATCAGAAACAACAATACGATTGACAGTATCATCAACACCTTGCATTTTATTTTTTTTTCACCTATTTACATTAAGATGATGCCATCTATTCGCATAATTTTCAAATAACGTTTCATCAGTCCACTGACAGGGCCACTGAGGGAGGGGAGGCAAGCAACAAGAAGATCCAGGATGAAGTCAAACAGTCAAGATTCCCACGCCATGCAAATACGTCTCGAGCGCCTGACAGGGCTTCGCCGCTGTACATACCTGGTTGTGTCAAATCCCCGTGTAGGACGCCAGCGATAGTGTGCAAAACGAGCCGTGTGGAGCCGATTCCCCAGTTTCAGCGAATGGTCGGAGCTAGGAGAGAGCAGCGATGCTGGGGAGGGGAGGGGAGGGAGGGAGAAGAGAGAGTGGCTCGGTGCGCAGCTGCCTGCTAATACCAGAGCTCACAGCATCTCTCTGCGTCCGTCAGACACCACAGCCAGAGTCGCGCCTCCGTGAAGAAACGTGCACACACCTCTGCTCCATGCCACCGACTGTACCCCCTCTTTCGCTCCTTCGTCGTGGGTTTTATTTGTTCCAGGAATGACACACAAGCGCGCACGCGCGCTCACACAACCACACACAAGATCGTGCCTGTAGCCTGTTTCACTGCACGGGGTGTCTAGTCCAAAATGGGATGCAGGCGGGTGGCGGTGACGCTGATGGGGAGACAGACAGCGCTGCTGCTGTTGCTCCTGGCTGCCGAGACTGAAGCTCTGCTCCCCGGCTGGAGAATACCCATCCCTCCCTTATACAAAACTCTCTCTCTCTCTTTTACTCACTCCCTCTCTCTCTCTTTGTGTGTGCGTGTTTGTGCTCACTGAGCCCGGTTGAGAGAATTGAGCCGACATTCAGACACACGGACGCAAGATACCCCCAAACACACACTCAGGCTTACGAGAGATGGAAGGAAGGAAGGAAGGAAGGAAGAAGAAGGGGGGGGGGGGGGGGTAGAGCCCCGGTGTGTGTGATTCGTGGTTGCTATTTGCCTGATGATATGATCACTGGACATGCTGAACAAGAAACATCAGAATGATGTAATATCATAATGAACCAGGAGCAACACAGACACACAGTGGGACCCATGTTATTGTAGGCTACGGGAGTACTGCTTTAATTCTTCGTCAAGATCCGCGCGAATGTGTGGTGCGCGCGAGCTCTTCTGTGTTTGTGCACGGCTTTATGGGCATGCCTGAGGGGCACTAAGAGCGCACTTTCATCTCTTCCTTTCACACACACACGTTTATGGTCAGGGCCAACCTCAAGTTACAGAAGACCATATCCATCTCTCTCTCTCACACACACACACACAGACACATTCAGAAATATGCTCACACATCATCTAATTGCATCTCTCAGTGGAATTGTCGTCATGCATGATTGCTCACAGGCGCTGTAGATTTATCATAGCCACTGTGGTATATTAAAACACCACCACTGTTGTGAATTGCACTTAGAATGATTTCACAACAGTGAAAAGGAATGGAAATGCACCTAAACCCGCGAACAAAATAGTAGGGCGATTATGCCACATGTTTTAATTTGTCCTTGTGTGACATTTTGCTAATTGTGGCTTTAATTTCATGTTGAAGAGGACAAATTAAGACGGACACTGTGCAAAGAAAACATTGCAGGTAGCGTGTCACATGATAGTCCACATCATTTCACTGACTCCCCCTGCCTTGGCAGTGATTAGGCATTCAAATAAAACCCATCTCTCTCCCTCTCATTTCGCTGCTCTCCTCCTCTCTGCGTGCCTCCCTCTGTCAGTCTTGCTCTCCTCTCTCAGCCGAGATGTGTGTCATGCGCTCCTCCAACAGCCACTAATTATCTGGCCTTCTAGCTAAATCGCATTCCATTCCACTATCTCTCTCTCTCACACACACTGTCACATGGGAGTGTGGCACAGGATGTATGGAGATGTGTGTGGCTGTGTGCGCAAGCGTGTGCGGTTAGAGGTGGTGGTTGGGGAGAGAAGGAGTGCAGTACCCCTCCTCCTGTGTATAGCTCCCGATCGCCTCCTGCCGGTAACGAAAACAACTGCAACTGAGAACCTCATCTGTTTCTGAGCCAGTCTGACCCAACTGATCACCGCTAATTACTGCAGCACATTTGTTTTCAGAGAAAGATAGCAGAGCAAATGCTGATTTATTTTAGCATTTGACATGGTTCACTTTAAGTCTAATGTGATCTAATGCTCGAGTAAATGGACAAATTAGTTCTTTCTCTTTGTGATTCATTCATCTTATACAGTTGCTTCCACAGTTAATGCCACAGACTGTATATTGGTAAATGGACTGGTTCTAATAAAGCACTTTTCTAGTCTACTTGAGCATTCAAAGTGCTTTATACAACATGCCTGTCTGGAAACCAGTCTTTGAACTCTAAGATGAAGCCAGAGTACCCACTGGAAACCCAAGCAGCACAGGGACAACATGCATATTCTACATAGAAAGGCTCCAGCCTAGATTTAAAACAAAACCTTCTTGCTGTGAGATGACAGTACTTAGCACTACACCACAATGTTGCCCTACATAATGAGTTGACAGTGAAAGATCAACCTTCAAGTGTCACCAACCAGAATGATTCTCTATAAATACAGTCACAGTTGCTGATAATAAAACATGATGAAAAAAAGTCCAAAGGCCAAATTCGAAGCTTTAAAAACAGTAGCACAAACACAGAACATCATGCAGATTATACAGTGGCTTGCAAAAGTATTCGACCCCCTTGAACTTTTCCACATTTTGTCACATTACAGCCACAAACATGAATCAATTTTATTGGAATTCCACGTGAAAGACCAATACAAAGTGGTGTACACGTGAGAAGTGGAACGATCATACATGATTACAAACATTTTTTACAAATAAATAACTGCAAAGTGGGGTGTGCGTAATTATTCAGCCCCCTTTGGTCTGAGTGCAGTCAGTTGCCCATAGACATTGCCTGATGAGTGCTAATGACTAAATATAGTGCACCTGTGTGTAATCTAATGTCAGTACAAATACAGCTGCTCTATGATGGCCTCAGAGGTTGTCTAACAGAATATTGGGAGCAACAACACCATGAAGTCCAAAGAACACACCAGACAGGTCAGGGATAAAGTTATTGAGAAATTTAAAGCAGACTTAGGCTACAAAAAGATTTCCCAAGCCCTGAACATCCCGAGGAGCACTGTTCAAGCGATCATTCAGAAATGGAAGGAGTATGGCACAACTGTAAACCTCCCAAGACAAAGCCGTCCACCTAAACTCACAGGCTGAACAAAGAGAGCGCTGATCAGAAATGCAGCCAAGAGGCCCATGGTGACTCTGGACAGGCTGCAGAGATCTACAGCTCAGGTGGGGGAATCTGTCCATAGGACAACTATTAGCTGTGCACTGCACAAAGTTGGCCTTTATGGAAGAGTGGCAAGAAGAAAGCCATTGATAACAGAAAACCATAAGAAGTCCCGTTTGCAGTTTGCCACAAGCCATGTGGGGGACACAGCAAACATGTGGAAGAAGGTGTTCTGGTTAGATGAGACCAAAATGGAACTTTTTGGCCAAAATGCAAAACACTATGTGTGGCGGAAAACTAACACTGCACATCACTCTGAACACACCATCCCCACTGTCAAATATGGTGGTGGCAGCATCATGCTCTGGGGGTGCTTCTCTTCAGCAGGGACAGGGAAGCTGGTCAGAGTTGAGGGGAAGATGGATGGAGCCAAATACAGGGCAATCTTGGAAGAAAACCTCTAGGAGTCTGCAAAAGATTTGAGACTGGGGCGGAGGTTCACCTTCCAGCAGGACAATGACCCTAAACATAAAGCCAGGGCAACAATGGAATGGTTTAAAACAAAACATATCCATGTGTTAGAATGGCCCAGTCAAAGTCCAGATCTAAATCCAATCGAGAATCTGTGGCAAGATCTGAAAACTGCTGTTTTCAGGCATCTTTGCTCCTCCCCTTTGTGAGTGTGGACGCTTCATCTCTTTGCTCTTGAATGCTTTGCTTCTTATATTGATTTTATTGATTTTTATGCTGATTTTTTCCCTTTTTTCCGTGTGAGCTTACCTGCGATAACTTCTGGACACTTGTAGATCATTAGGACTAGAGTGTTCTTAACAGAAACAGCAACATTTTATGGTTACCTTATCCTCAGCGCTCCGTGTGTCTGTGGCCTAGACACAGCTGAAGCCTGATTACAGCGTCTGGGCACCGAGCAGCCTCAATAGCCTGGAAAGGTGCTAACCGCTAGGCTAACTAGCAACAAGATGCCTTCCCTCTCCACAGATGACTACCACAACCTCCTGCAGAAGATTGCAGTACTGGAGACAAAAATTCATCGCTTAGAAGTAAACGTGGAGGTAAATGGACTGTGTGGAAATGAAACAACCTTGCCTTTGATTCAAAACAATGGCGATGAGCAAGCTAGTACACAGCTAAGGAGCACAGATAACATGACCAAGAAAGTAGACTCTGTGCATTATTATAAATCCTCAAGTGATAATCCCCCCTTAGACTGTCTTGGTGCAAAACCAAGACATAAATCATGTCTCCTGGAAGGGGGAGGACGTATCACAGGCAGGGCACAGCGAGCTGAAATCTCTGAAACCGACTGGCCTTCACTTCCTACGAGACAGAGAAGCTCTTCTACCCCTGTATACGGGAGGAAACAGGACTGGACAACCGTGAATAGGAAGGTTAACAACAAACCTCCAAAACAACTGAATGTGAAACTGCAGAACAGATTTGCTCCACTATCAAAGGACCCTGGATCTATATCGGACAACCATCCATCTAAAAGCAGCGAAATAAGGTCTGAAAATCTGTTGAAAAGTGAAAGGCCACAGGGAAAGCTAAAGGCTAGGCCTGAAACTCTGATTGTGGGTGACTCTGCCGTAAAGGATGTACAAAGGATGTGCGGTAAGAGCACTAAAGTCCTCTGCTTTCCTAACGATATGGTCAACAACCTGAAGGAGAGAATTCTTCAAATTGCAGATGAATATCCAACTGTGACAAACATTGTTCTGCATACAGGGTCAAACGATGTGTCCAAACAACAGTCGGAGGTTCTGAAACGGGAGTTTACTGGATTATTAAATACTGTAAACTCTCTGAATGCAGCTGTATTCATCAGTGGACCTGTACCGCCGGTCAGAGGAGGAGACGAGAGATTCAGCAGGTTGTTTACACTGAATAAATGGCTTATATCAGCATGTGCTGACCACTCAGTGCACTTTATCGACAACTTTAATATTTTTTGGGAACGCAGGCATCTGTTCAAAGCAAATGGATTTAATTTTAACAAGTCAGGGGTGAAACTGTTCACCTCCAACTTGTTTTATTCCATACGTCATCCATCCGTGCTTGGTGCCAAGGCTGAGATAAACGAGGCGTTATCTCATAAAGAGGAACAAACAGTACTCCAAGAACAGACAAAGCCCAGCAGAAACCTTGAGGAGGAGCTCCATTTGCCCCCACCCGGGAAGAGCCTCAGAAAGGAGAGACATCCATGGCATCTGAGGAAGAGCCTCAGAAAGGAGAGACATCTAAGGCAAGAAGAGGGGTCCCTATTTGCCTCCAACTCTCTCAACAACACCAACGACCAGGACAAGGGACCACGACCTTCCCCAGTCCCCCAAACCCCTGACAGGCCATCACCCTCCTCCCCCTCCCTTTGTCCCTCCTCCCCACACCTGAAATTCACTGAGGAGACGATGGAGCGGGTCAATGCTGGGCTCAGATCTACCCCCCGTCCCAATCCCTTTTTGTCCCCCATAAACCCCCCACCAGAGCGGCCAAAGGTTCGCCATCGAGCCCCACCCTCAACAGAGCAATCGAAGTCACATTGCCCAGCCTCGCCCCCCTTAGTTCCTCTTCATGCCCTGTCTCCGCAGTCTGATGTGTGATGTGTGAAGGGTCCGGGCTGTGAGGATTATGGCAGTGATGACTTTTCCCAGGAGAAGCTGGGACCCTGTTTACTAGAAGGTTTTAAAATTTCTGTACTTTTAGGTGACAGAAGGAGACATGTGGCCTGGTCAAAACACAGAGAGCTGCACCCTAAAAGATCTTTAAATATAGTAAACATACCTTGTGTGCCACAGACTGCTCCCAAACACGAGGGGGACAAATAATACCTCTAAAACACTTAAGTTGGCTTTATTAAACGTTAGATCTTTAGCTGGGAAAACATTTTCACTTAATGATTTAATCACTGAGCACAGCCTTGATTTTATGTTTTTAACTGAAACTTGGTTGGACCAAAGTAACAGTGGAGCTGTTCTCATCGAGACGACCCCTCCTAACTACAGTTTTATCAGTGAGGCCAGGGTGAGCAGGAGAGGAGGAGGGGTTGCTGTCTTATTTAATGAATCATTTCAATGTAAGCGGCTATCTCCTGGAAGTTTTCAGTCTTTTGAATATGTGGCTTTACAGCTGAGTTGTGTTTCTTAATGTTTACAGGCCTCCCAAATACTGCACAGACTTTTTTAATGATCTCAGTGAACTGCTGTCTGTGATCTGTGTTGATTTCGACTGTGTAATTATTGTTGGGGATTTTAACATCCATGTGGACAACCCTCAGGACAAAGGGACTAAAGACCTGAGTAACACTCTGGGCAACTTTGGGCTGACTCAGCATGTAACAGAGGCCACACATAATAGAGGACACACTCTTGACCTACTGATCTCCAAAGGCCTGAGCATTTCAAAGGTTACTGTGTCTGATGTGGGCCTGTCTGATCATTACTGTGTTTTCTTTGAAAGTAAAATCTCAGCCCACACAAATATATCAACAACAGTGATCACAAAACGGTGTATAACTGAACACAGTAGTGCAATTTTTAACCAGGTCTTCCCATTAACACCTGACCTGCCCAGAGGGTCAGTCAATGAGCTCGTCAATAGCTTCAATGCTAACATGTTAAATGTAATGGACACTATTGCTCCCATTAGGTGAAGGTTATCTCTGGAAGGAAAAAGTCTCCATGGAGAAACTCCACACTGGTGAAAAATGAAAAAAGAGAGTGTAGGAAAGCTGAGCGCAGATGGAGAAAAACAAACCTCCAGGTTCATTATGACATTTATAAAGAGAAACTTCACAATTATAATTTACAACTGAGGAATGCAAGGAGGTCCTACTTCTCTGACATCATCACTAAAAACAGCCATAATGCTCGGGTCTTATTTTCTACAGTTGACAGGCTAACAAACCCTCCTGTGTCAGTGGCAGCTGAACTTCATTCAACCATGGCCTGCAATGACTTTGCCAAATTCTTCACTGAAAAAATCCAAAAAATTAGACAAGCAATTGGTACATCAACAGCAGATCCAGGATATGTACTGTGTCCACCAAAAAACTGTTTAAACACCATGAAACAGTTTCAACCTATTAACAGCAAAGACCTGGAGGACATCTTAGGTCAACTGAACTCCTCCTCCTGCTGTTTAGATGTCCTGCCAACAAGTTTTTTCAAAAAGGTCTCAAAGACTTTAGAGTCAGACCTGTTACAGATCGTCAACTTTTCTTTATTATCAGGTGTGTTTCCAGAATCACTAAAAACTACTGTAATCAAACCTATACTGAAAAAGGACAATCTTGACAAGACACAAATGAACAACTACAGGCCGATCTCAAATCTCCCGTTTTTAAGTAAGATCATTGAAAAAGCAGTTTCTCAACAGCTCAGTTACTTCTTAAAACAGAATAATTGCTACGATGCCTTCCAGTCAGGTTTTAGACAGAACGACAGCACTGAAACCGCTCTGACCAAAGTGTTTAATGACATATGTCTGAATACAGACAGTGGAAAAATGTCAGTCCTAGTTTTACTGGATCTCAGTGCAGCATTTGATACAGTTGACCACAACATATTACTCAAACGACTGGAGAACTGGGCAGGTCTTTCAGGAACTGTACTAAACTGGTTCAAAACATACGTAGAAAACAGGAAATACTTTGTATCAATAGGTAACTTCACATCTGAGCAGACAAGTATCACATGTGGAGTTCCCCAAGGTTCCATCTTGGGACCCCTTCTGTTTAACATCTACATGCTCCCACTGGCACAGATTATAAACAACAACAAAATAAACTATCACAGCTATGCAGATGACACACAAATATATATCACAATGTCACCAGGAGACCGAGGCCCTGTACAGGCTCTTGGTAAATGCATTGAGGAAATCAATGACTGGTTGTGCCACAATTTTCTCCAGCTAAACAAAAACAAAACTGAGGTAATAGTCTTTGGCGCCAAAGAAAAACGATTACAGGTCACCAGAGAACTTCAATCTATACATCTAAAAACCACAAACCAGGCGAGAAATTTGGGTGTAGTGATGGATGCAGACCTAAACTTAGAAAAACACATTAAGACAATAACAAAGTCAGCTTACTATCACCTCAAGAATATATCAAGGATAAAAGATCTGATGTCTCAACAGGACCTGGAAAACTAGTCCATGCATTCATCTTTAGTAGGCTTGATTACTGTAACAGCATCTTTACAGGTCTACCTAAAAAATCAGTCAGACAACTACAGCTCATTCAGAACTCTGCTGCTCGAGTCCTCACTAAGACCAAAAAAGTGGACCACATCAGTCCAGCTCTGAGGTCCTTACACTGGCTGCCTGTCCGTCAGAGGATAGACTTTAAAGTTCTGATGCTGGCCTATAAAGCTCTGAATGGTTTAGGACCAAAATACATCAATGACCTCCTGACCCAGTATGAACCATCCAGATCCCTCAGGTCATCTGGATCCGGTCTTTTATCAGTTCCCAGAGTCAGAACCAGACACGGAGAAGCTGCATTCAGCTTTTATGCTCCTTATATCTGGAACAAACTCCCAGAAAGCCTCAGATCAGCTGAAACACTCAGTTTATTTAAATCCAGGTTGAAGACTGACCTGTTCTCAGCTGCATTTGAATAAAGCACCAAATCCACACTTTAAGCTTAAATTTCAAAACTTACATTTAACTACTGATTTTATCTACTGTTCTGATTTTATCTGTTTTGATTTTATATACTGTTGTTTGTTTGTTTGTTAATTAGTTAGTTAGTTTATTTGCTTGTTTTATTCAATTTTAAATCATGCTTTTTATTTGTTCTTGTTTCTAATGTCTCTGTAAAGCACTTTGAATCACCTTGTTGTTGAATTGTGCTATACAAATAAACTTGCCTTGCCTTGCCTTGCCTTTACAAACGCTGTCCATCTAATCTGACTGAGCTGGAGATGTTTTGCAAACAAGAATGGGCAAGAATTTCAGTCTCTAGATGTGCAAAGCTGGTAGAGACATACCCTAAAAGACTGGCAGCTGTAATTGCAGCAAAAGGTGGTTCTACAAAGTATTGACACAGGGGGCTGAATAATTACGCACACCCCACTTTTCAGTTATTTATTTGTGAAAAATGTTTGTAATCATGTATGATTTTCGTTCCACTTCTCACGTGTACACCACTTTGTATTGGTCTTTCACGTGGAATTACAATAAAATTGATTCATGTTTGTGGCTGCAGTGTTGGGGAGTAACGGAATTCATGTACCGCCGTTACAAAATATGAGTAACTGTATTCCGTTACAGGTACCGTTTAAAAAGGTGGTATTTAGAATACAGTTACTTTGTTGGAATAAATGGATTACATGGCTGTACTTTCCTGTTTCATGTTGTGGCGGGTCAGGACTGTTTGGGTTTTATTTGACAGCTACGTTCTGTAGTTCCAGGCGGCAGCGTTGCGGTTGCCATGGTTACAGGGTGACGCTCTCGCTCTGCGTGTTTGTTGTTGTTGTTGTTGTGCTAAGGCAGAATGCTACAGGTATAGCTCTAAAGAATGTAGCCTCATGGGCGGTGTAGTCCGTGCTGCAGGGAGAATGGACTGCCATACCCGTTATGTGTCTGTGAGCGCGAGGTGGGAGAAAAAGGAGAGTCGAAAAGTATGAGTTGTCATCAAGCAAAAACGGGAGCTGGAAGCATGTAAATATAATAATAACCACTGCAGCCAAGAAGAGTGCCTGACGAGCCCAGTTGTAAGTAAGCTATTAAAACTCGACTGTACGCTTTGTTCGTGTTTTCCTCCGAAACAATAAGTTCCGTTGGAGCAACCTTTCAACACCTCTCTCTGTCTCTGGTAAGAAGAGTAAAGCTATTTTTCGGCCCGACACAGAACGGTATTAGTCAGAGGTCCCTTTACTACGGTTCGGAGCCGCGGACCTTCAGTAATAGTAATAAATCACATTCATGTAGTTGTAAAAAGCATGATAATATTGTTGCGGGTCAGGGCTGTTCGGGGTTCTGTTTGTACAGTTATGTTTTGTTTATGTTACCATAGTGATGGGTGATGCCCTCTGGCTGCGACAGTGTGTCCTTCCGGGGTCAGAGGGCGCCCTGACCGCTGCAGGTCAAACGATCACTATGGCATTACTGAGAGTTGAAAAACTGTCTAAAGTCTTTCATCTTTAATAAAATGATCAGGGTTCTGTTCTACCAGGTGTAACAATTGAGTTTAACATCCAGGCATCCATGAAAACGGAATTTATGACATTTAACGGAGTTAGAAGTTAGCAGGGAGTTAGCTCGCTAGCTTCTATCTAAATACAATATAGCATGTCCTGACTGCGGGGTTTTGGAAACAAATTAAAACGTACAGCTCTGTTATCACTTCCAGCATAAATGAAGACAGAAAACTAAACAGCAGTGACGTTTGTAGGGTTACTGAAGTTGGGCTAGCTGGTATATAATGATGTGCTACATGACCGCTAGTGACACAGCTATGTTAGCATAATATAAACAAGCTAACTTTTTTTCCACTCAATAAAAGTTAACGTGAGTGTTCTCGGTGGTCAGGAACAAATGTAATCGCATGGCAGGATGCTGTAAAAGGACCAAACTTCAGCCAGGAGAACAACTGAGATAATCCATCCACAATACGAGGTTAGTCATTCATATACTGCTGCATGGGCTGGGCTGTAGTTACATCCTAAGGTTTTAAAAACTGAGCTTAAATAAATGATTAGTGGTAATAAAAGCCGAGGGAGGTCAACAGGGATCACTGACTGTTTTAGGAGCTTTTTGAGATCAAATAGAAGAAAATACATAACATTAAACATGTTAACAACACAAAAGCCATATTAAACGCAGACTACTTTAGGCCCGGAAGTAGGATTCGTCGCGTCATCACTGAACAACCGGATTGTTGTTGCTGTGCTGTTGCCGCGCTGAGCAGTGAGCTAGCGGCAGTGTTCTTCCGGCAGATGTAAATAAATGGCTGTGCTCCCGGGCTAAGAGGGCGGGGGAGCAAGACCAAACGGAATTCTGTCTCCTCCTTGTCTGAGCTCGCCACAATATGTTAAGTAATCCAAAGTATTCAGAATACGTTACTCTCATTGAGTAACGTAATGGAATACGTTACAGAATACATTTTAGGGCATGTAATCTGTAATGGAATACATTTTAAAAGTAACCTTCCCAACACTGTGTGGCTGTAATGGGGCCAAATACTTTTGCAAGCCACTGTATCTATGTCTTTAAGCCTCTTACCACTAAAATATCTAATAACTAATAAATGAAATTAAAAACAGAACAATTCCTAATGCCAGATTGGGAGGACAGTGGGTTCCGAACAAAACCTACTTGCTGTTGTAAAGGTCAAGGCTTAAAGGTTTTCTTTTACTGCTCGCCAACTTGGGCATTGATCAAAGTTTATATAGTCATATCTAGTTTGCAAACTTTTAAACACAGAACAAATAACTATACCTCAGACATGCCCCGTCCAGTGTGTGCATTTCTTGCACCTTTTGCTTTACTTTTATCATTTGCAGTACAGATGCTAAGGGGTACAATGCGTACCATCAATGAGACAATTTATATACTTGATAAAAAATTATAGCATAGAAGTTAAAGGTTTTGTCTTAACCCAGGAGAATAAAAAAATATCATACCACTACCTCCTATGGCAGACCTTTATCATCTGGAGTCAGAAACACAGGAAAGCTGGCACTAATGAGACAGGCAGATGGCCTTTATATAGCCCTTTGGTGGTAGAAATCTTCCTATTGAAGCATAAAGAGATAGCTGTGGGCTGATGTAGTATTAAATCTGCCACATGACCATCAGCCTGAAAGAAAATATCTTTTCATTTATGTTCAGAAAATGGAGCACAATAAAGGAGAGTATTTGGATAACACAGCTGCCGACACACAGCTGGCATCAATTCATGCTGCCTTCAGCATTGTAGAAAAGGTTTAACATTTTCATTACATTTGCACCTGGTGAACAAGATTAGGTGGAACAATGTATACTACAGAAAAATAAAGAATTCAATACAGAAACTGACCTATTCATTTAACAATTCTAGTGATGTTAAAAGTCTGAGTGTAAACCCACAACTGATGTAACCCAAGGAAAATGTCAGTTTTGTTGATATTGACGATCAATGTTTCCCAGCTTGTTTAGGAACAAGGAAACTAGACCAAGATTCAGAAGCAGCTTAGTGAGTCTTTGCTTTAATACAGTGTCACACTGAGATAAATCCCTATCTTAGTTAACATGCTAACATGTTAGTCAGATTTTAATAGGTATTTAGCTTGGTTTATCATCTTAGATTAGCATAGTATAACATTAACACTAAATCACTGACACTACACTTGATGTTGATGTGATGAAGTAGTACTGGCAAACTGACATTTTGATTTGAGGCTTTTTTACATTTTACATTTTTATTTTTTTTTTATTAATATTTGATATTTGTAGAGTTTCCCAACCAGACCTTTTTGTATTGACATTGTGAGGCAAGTTATAGAAATATGTTCATGGCAGGATGCAAAATGGGTATTTTGGTTTAGTTTATAAAACAAACATTTATTTCTTGCAGTCTAATGTTATGTTTTTTATTTAAAAAATACAACACAAATACAGAATGGTTTTAAGAGTCATACAATGTTGAGAGATATGACATAGATCAGTGGGTGCTTGAGACCCTGGAAATCCTGAATTCAATTCAACCAAATGCTGCATTGCAGATACAAATCCATCTTCTGCCAGACATCTTTTACACACAACCAGGACCAGCTAACCTCCTAAAAGCCCTTAAGTACACACAGTGTTGGGACGGTTACTTTTAAAATGTATTCCACTACAGATTACAGAATACATGCCCCAAAATGTATTTTGTAACGTACTCTGTTACATTACTCAATGAGAGTAACGTATTCTAAATACTTTGGATTACTTAATATATTATCAAGCTTTTTAAAACTACATGAATATACTATTGCTGTGTGATTTATTAATATTACTGAAAGATACTCGCTATACCAATACCAACTTGATTTTTAAATCTTAGTATAAAATGAGTAACAGTAGGGTGGACATTAAGGCTGCACTTTTTGCAGCGATCTCATATAGAAAACTATTCCACGCATATAGAAAACAGGTCCGCGGCTCCGAACAGTAGTAAAAGGACCTCTGGCTAATACGTCGGGGTTCGTGTCGGGCTCGTGTCGGGCTCGTAGCCGAAAACTAGCTTTACTTTGTTGTCTGGGTCAACTTTGCTAGCGAGAGACAGAGAGAGGCGTTGAAAGGCTGCTCCAATAGAACTTATTCGGAGGAAAACACGAACACAGTGTACAGTCGAGTCTTAATAGCTTACTTACAACTGGGCTGCACTGCCCATGAGGCTACATTCTTTAGGTCTATGCCTGTAACACTCTGCCTATTGCCATCATTTTTTGAACAATAATTTGAAAAAATATTCCTTCACGTCATTATGCAGCCGCAATTAGAGCTGACATGGGCCGCGAGATTGAAACACGGGCATTAGAGCCTCTTAATGCGTGTTTTGTTTGGATTTGCATCGGCGTGGAATTACCAAAAATAGAGAGGGCATAGCCTAACATATGAAACAGGAAAAGACCGTCTTGTAATCTATTTATTTCAACAAAGTAACTGTATTCTGAATACCACCTTTTTAAATGGTAACTATAACGGAATACAGTTACTCATATTTTGTATTTCAAATACGTAATGCCAGTACATGTATTCCGTTACTCCCCAACACTGAGTACACACTATTTGGTAGAAGTTTTATTTTCCAGAAGTCAGTCTTTTTCAAATTGTAAAACACAACAAGGCAACTTAGCACTTAGTATAACGTTTAGAAAACATGGTAGTCCTTGAAACTGCAATTTAGATTTCAGAAAAAAACCCCAAAAAAACCCAGAAGTGGTTCATATAGATCTTCTTAGTACTGACCCATATATGTAAAATAACCTTTGTATAAAGGATGCCTCAAATCAAAAAGGACATTATCAATTCAACCATACAGGTTGCTATTTAATTTTGTTGTTACATCCAGGTCATACACCAAGACATTTGAAATTGTTCTTTGTGTGCTGTAGGCTACAAAATCCTTACATCCTAAAAAGTCTGCATTTCTAAATGTTTAGCCACAGCTAGTTAAATTTAAAAAAAAAAGTTTTCTATATTATTATGTTATTATGGTTTAATATCCACCATTTAGCAATATGATGATATAATAACACTGCTTAACTGCTTTTCAAGATCAGTAAAATCAGTAAAAAATGTAAAGTTGAAGTTCACATAATACTTTCTCTATAAAAAATACGATTACCTTGAAGAGTTGGTCATTCTTAAATTTATGAAAAATAAATGTTTGAGGAAGCTTAAGCTGGTCCAAATGAGAGCTTGGTGCACTTACACTCTAGATTATGCTAACAGAAGACCTAATATTATAATACCATAAATTTCAATGAAATTTAAGCCGTTAAACTGATTTGTTTCAGTTCATCAGTTAATTTATTTTTATGGTAAACCAGAATATTTACAGAGAATGAGCTTTTAAAAAACAGGTGTTGAAATCTAGATAATAAATGTGCTACTTGGGAACATGGGAACTTGGCACATTGGGAAATTTCACTACCAAAATTGCAATAATTGCTTTTGCTACTCAAACCTCATCTTCATGTGAAAATTACTACTGCCACTGTGGCTTTTCATCATCATTGGGGCCTACTGCATTCCTTTTTTGTAGCCATTTCTCTCATTGCTGCGTTTCAAATATGTTGGTTTTGATTTTTGTGTAGGAGTCGCTCTCATGACTCATCGCATGGTGCCATTGACTGACCAATCAGTGGCATACAGTCTGTTGATGTCACATTTTCGGATCCTCGGACCACTTGGACCCCTGGCAGAGTAAGTTCCTGAAAAAGTACCTGGTATCAGGTACTATCACCTAATGGAAAACCCTAAAAACCATGGTAAGTCTTGCCGCATGGGTACTAATTGAAAAGGGGCTTTTAACTCCAACTTACACATCACACTAGATAACGGTTAGAAGGATATTTTCTGGGCCAAAGGGAGTCCGATCAGAATGTCTCGAACTACATAAACAGAATCAGTAGTAGAATAATATTAAAGTGTTGACTTGAGCTTACTACTAAATGGACAGACGTATCCTTAGTCAACTCATTTTACTTTAACAAAAACTTTATATTCTTCTGACCTTCAAATCTTCTGCCTTTTCCTTATATTCTCTCTGTTTTGAAAATGTGACAGTGTTGTGAAGACATTATCTCCCAGATTTATTGTCCCTTTTGTGCTTACTGCTCTCCTGCCCCACATAAGTGCAAATAGCTTCTGTGGCTGACACACTTTTGTGGTAATTAGTACAGGAAACTTTCGTTTTTCTCCTATTTACAGAGCCTGAGCTGTATACCTAAGTCTTTGTTCAGAGCAAATACAGAGCAGACAGCAAGCAAGTGTGAGCAGATATTTGCTGAATCTGAGAAAGAGTGTATTGGATTAGAATAGCTTACTCTGCCTTTAAACTGAATTTGGTGGCACAGCTCGATGTGTGACTTGATTTGGCTTGATGTGCTCTAATAAATAACGATCTGTGAACTGGCCCTTTGGCTCAGGAGAAGAACTTATAATTTCAGAACTTGTGGCCAGCAAGGCCATGACTCACCTCTGGGTACTGGTGCTTGCAACAAGGACCTGACACACACAGTGTTTGACGTGTTTTGTTTTCTTTTGTTTTGCTTGGTTTAGCAGTTCACTTTTGGCTTCAGGGACTCTTGAGCCAGGAGTCAGCTCCTTCTGCAGCTCCTCCACTGCACACAGTCCTCTTGCCCGTCTCCGCCGTCACTATATATATGAAGAGAGTCATTAGTCTCAGCACACACACCTTCCTCGAGAGCTCACTCCACCACCCCTCCACTGCAGCAGGCCAGAGACCACACCCCTGCCACACACCCCCCACCGCCGGACTGAGGCCGAGTCCAAATCCGGCACCTCTCACACTGCAAACAACAGAAGGTCTAACCAACGATCCCAATTGCGTTCATCCTCATGAATGAACTTACGAATCATGGACTTTAAAGTCTCATTCAGCCACTCCACAAGCCTGTCACTCTGAGGGTGGTAGACGCTGGTCTGAATAGATTTAATGGCCAATAAGTGTGCAAGACAAGTGACAAGACATGAAAGACGTGCCCTGGTCATTAAATATTTCTTTCGGAATACCAACTTGGGAGACGAACTGAAACAGCGCCTGCGCTGCACTCTTCACAGAAATGGTGTGCAGCGGCACTGCTTCCAGGTATTGCGTTGCGTAATCCACCAGAACTAATACAAAGTGATAACCATGTGCACCTCGGTGAAATGGACTGATGAGGTCCATACTAATGCGCTCAAACAGGACCTCCATTAATGGTAAAGGGCGCAAAGGCCCTTTCGGGATGGCTGGCTGGTTAACCAGCTGACACTCCAGTTGAATGCGTACCGTGGGCGCACATCTGCTCGGATGCCCGGCCAATAAAATTGGGCCATTATCCTCTCCAGACTGTAAGGAGCTTAAGCTCCTCAAGCTCCTAACCCCATACGCCCTGTCATGGGGTTATAATGCCATCAGGTTATATGCCACAGGGTTATAATGAGCCGCCTAGAAAATAATTTCCCGGCAGCTTTGCAGGACAAACAATTGGGTATGTTCTTCCTCTGCTCTGATCCATAATACGAAGAGTGGGTAGGTCTGCACAGTTTCAGGGCACACCAAGTAACCATCAATATCTATCTAGTCTGAGCGTAGGGTGCCATCACGAGACTGTTCCCTTGGAAAATCTTTCGTGGGGTGAATCATTGGAGCAGGAGGGCCTCTGTAGAAAGCCCTGCCATCTACTGCCCCCCAGAATCAGTGTCAGAAAACCTCGAGTCACCGCTGAACACTACTCACGTCTAATTGTCGTGATCGCATCCCCACATACTGCCCCAACAGCTTGTGAAACCCGGGCCAATTTGTTCCCAAAATCAGGGGATGTGACATGTTCGAGCTAACTGCAGCCTTTATTTTATGTGTTTTGGCCTTTAACTTTAAAAGCAACTGCACTATTGGATACTTGTGAATGTCCCCATGCACACATTTTACCTTCACCCACTCTGCCTCCAATAACGCTCCGGGGTGAACCAAGTGTTGGTGGACCAGATTCTGCGTGCAGCCCGTGTCCACCAAAGCATGGCAAATAGCCCCTTGACATCTTACCAGAATGCAGTACGTCCCTCCTGGGCTGGGAGAAGGTGCAGGAGCCCCAGCGACCCCAAACACCTGGCCTACACCTCCATCACTAGACAATCCCATCTCAGGTGCCCCTGCCATCCGCACTTCCAACACTCCTGCCCCAGCGTCTGTGCTGTTCTCCGTGGCTTGGAGGCAGCACTTGGGGCTTCCGGGATCTGGGAGGGACACAGACCCACAAATGGGTTGGTGGGGCTCCATGCTAAAGTTTGTTTGGTCGCAGCTGGGACAGGGAACTTCTTCTGAGGCACCGGGATCGGCGGCCAGTGACAAGTAGGCTGTCTGCCCCACTCCGCTTCCTCTGCCCAAGCAGCCATGTGATCCTCGGCCAAGGTAACCACTGCCTCCAGGCTTGTCGGCCGGTGGCACCGGACCCACGCGCATTGTCCCCAGGCAACACAGCCCCTTCACAAACTGCTCCAACACGATGAGTGACAACATGCAAGTCTCCCCCTCCAAGGGTCCAAGCTGTAGCCATCTCGTGGCTGCATCCTGCAGCCTCCGTGCCCAGGCGAACGGCCGCTCCCTTCCGGTCAGCTGGCTGGCCCGAAAACATCAAAGGTGGCACCGTGTGGCAGACATTGTGAAAGTTGACAGGGTCGGCAGCAGCCACGGCACCCACTCCGCCTCCGGCAACTGACACGCCAGCACCGTGGCATGGAAAGTCTCTATGAAAACCTGTGGGTCATCACTGTCCCCCATCCGGAGCACAGTCAGCAGAAGGGGGTTAGCAATTTGCTTTTGGTTTAAGGCACTATTGAGTCAGGAGTCAGCTCCTTCCGCAACTCCTCCACTGCACACACTCCTCTCGTCAGTCTCCACTGTCACTATGGAGAGAGTCATTAGTCACAGCACACACACCTGTCCCCCCTGCTGCCCCGACACTGCCTCGAGAGCTCACTGCATCACTCCTCCACTGCAGCAGGCCAGACCACACCCCTGCCACAGTGTTACTCAATGATTCAGCCCCAGTCAGAAATAAGAGTTGCATCTCTCTTTCCCTCTCTCTTCCTTCCCCACCAACACACACACACACACACACACACGCACACGCAGACGCACACGCACAAATATAGAAGTAGCCCAGAAGTGACAGCCTGTTGATTTCTATTAGTCTGCAACTCTTCTTACTTGCAGCTGAGTCACTAAAGATAAACGCACAATAGAGAGTTTCCCATATTTTACTTCACTATTTGGTAACTGAGTTTAGCATTCATTTTATTTTTTTATCCAACTATGAATACAATCAATAGATTACTAAACAATCATCAGGTTTATTATTTTGGAAGTTCAGTTACTGTGAACCAGGTAAGCCTTGACCCTCTTGCAATGTGTTTCCTTACCTGAGAGGGGATTAGGTCAGCATTTTGCCAACCCTCATTATAGTTTTTCTGCTTTTCCACTGAGTCTCTTGTTGTGCACACAAGTATACTGACAGATGTCAGAATGACTGATACCAGAAAAGCCACCCGTCTGCTTTGGAGATTGTGGGTCACTCTAAATAGACCCTGCAGCAGGTGGAAAGCGGGGTTGTGTGCCACTACCCAGTGCAGAGCAAAATAATGATATGAAATATAATAAGGTGAAGTTGGAGGCCACCCGAGGGATGTGAAACTCACTGGAGAGGCAGCTAATGATACTGTTCAGTAATTTATTTGTCAGTAAGTGTTTGGCAATTGGAATATTTGCAGAGAGATTCCTTATACATAGCATTTTTTAATACTTGATATAAGAAAGTGTGAGTGTACAAACAATCTTATTATTTGAGGAACACTGCAATATCATCACATTTTGAACAAGAATAATTTTGAAGATCGGATAATTTACCGTAATTCCCGGACTACAGAGCGCACCTGATTAAAAGCCGCATGCTCTAATTTTAGAAAGAGAATCAATGTTGTACTTGTACAGGCCGCACCGGATTTTAAGCCGTATGCGTTTCACTTGCAATATGAGATATTTACACAGAAATATTACACGTGAGGATTTTTAACATTTAATTTAATGCGTAAGGTAACATAAACGTTATGGTAACATGCAAAAATACATACTGCAAATGCTTTTCTTCCTCGAACAGTGCCTGTAACACGGCTACCTTTAACCCTCTCAGGCTCAAATTAAGTTTTTGTTGCTAATGCACAAAATAATACCTGCAGTGGTACTTCTGAGTAAAAAAAACCTCATAAAATATGTATGTGGGGTAATCAGGTTGTTAGCTTTTAACTGTTGCAAATCCACAACGCCTGCCTTGAGATGGTTAAGTATACGTACGTATTGGTAACACACAAATTACGTTGCTTATGGTTTTTTTACGGAACAGTGCACAAACAACATTACAACGTCACTTAACAACCGATAAAATATTTACCGTATATATACTACTTATCAATTGTATTGGTCTACTGTTACCAGGCAAAATGTTGGCCGCATGAAAAAAAATGCATTAGCCGCACGTCAGTATAAGCCGCAGTGTTCACAGTGTGGGAAAAAAGTAGCGGCTTATGACCCGAAAACTACGGTAATCAGAACAATTTAAGTCCTTTAGGTAAAGCATTAAAAGTGAATTATCACATAAATAAAACTCAACAGATGTGGTCTTATAACCCAAGGTTAAGAAACAACATCAATCCATTTTAATTCACAATGACTGAATTTCACTTCATAAAACACTGGTAATAGAAAGTGAAAGATGTGACCAAAAAGCTTACGTGATTCAAACTTTTGCTCCTTCGGACCATTTCAGCAAAGCTGATACTTTTTGGATGGCTAACTCTAAGTCCCATTAGGTCCCTTTGCACTTTTGCTCTGCGACAGATCCTGGAACTACTCCAGTGTGTCAAAATGATGTGTGATCCTTCAACTTCACTTTAATTTTCATGGAGTGGACAAAGTTGTAGGGAGCCAAATTTGGTGAATGGGCCAGGTGGTGAGCGACGATTGTGCTTGTGTAGCCAAAAAACTCCTATGTTTTCAATGTGCTCTGAGCTGGCATGAGATTGCACTCTGGCATGCGCAGATTGTTCCAATTGTTTCCTCTCAGGATGTTACAACAGAACTTACTGAATGCATTGACAGTGTCACTGTGTGGGGCAATTCATGTTGCACAACCCGATGAAGGAAGAGAAAAATTCCAAGCATTATCTCTCCTCAACTGTGGACTTTTCAACTGAAAACTGCTGAAAAGCATTCAGTCATAGCCAGAGACCCAGCTGACATAACCAGCAATGATCCTCCTCATGAAATTTGTCTTGGAAATGTAGGTTGGAAGTCCATGGTGAAATTTCACAACGCACCTGGTAAGAACAGGACTTCCAGGGAGCAACGGCATGACTGAAGCTGTCTGGACATATTCGACAAGGTGTTCTTGAACGTGAGATCAACTGAGTTTAAATCAGGCATGGCTTTTAATATTCATAGGCTTGTTCCTAGGACTTTTTAATCAAACCTTATATATACAACAGCAATAACACTCTCTTCTTTTCTTTTCCTTGCTTCTCTCTCTCTCACGCACACACACTCATACACATACGCACACACAGTGTCGCTCAGGTGTGGATGCATGATGCTTCAGCACCAAGAGAGTGCATAGCTGATTATCATTAAAATTAGCTCTGAGCACTACAAAGACTCTCTACAGTATAGTGTTAGCGGCACGGCTGTGTCAGCACAGCACTTCCTGTTTACCATTTAGTCCCACAGCAGGCTGCAGACGCCAGATAACAGCACAAAGCATGCTTGGAGATAAAAGCACCACAAAATGTGCTGTGCCCCCTGTAGTGACTGTCGTTCCCTGATGTGGCATCACTTAGTATTACTGCAGAGAATGGTACACCCTCAAACAGGTCAGTGTATGAGAAAAAGAGGCAATAACAGAAAATGTGACATATAGACCTAGATTTGTGATACGTTAAAAATTGCAAAACACTAAAACTATAGTTTTGGATTCTATCATTCACAAACCATTTAGGAAATAATAATCAAATTTATAATCTGCCTGATATCTCTATGGTTAGTAAAATCCCATGATTAGAATGGCACATGGACATTGCATCACATGGCAAAGCCAGTCCCCGATCCACAAGTTTGAAAGAAAGTGATCACATTCCACAGCAAATGTTCATGGCATCTTCCTTTGACTGTTTCCCACTTCTCTGCCAACTTTAATGACATTTGGCTACAGTTTTTGTGTAGGCTGACTCGCTGGCAGAAAGGAAATCTTGCCTAAAACCAAACGCTGTGAAGATTAACAGAAGGTCCAAGGGTAGAGAGGCGAACTCAAAAAAGAGCAAACCATCGTACATTTGCATCCCAAGTAGTAGCAAATATTCCATAATCAAATGCTTAAACTGACACTTAAAATCAGTCAAAGTGTTCCAGCCTTAACAGACACCTATTTATATTTCCAGTTACAGAGTTATAAGTGCCATCAAAATGTACTTGATATGGGTATGAGCTGACAGAAATGAAAGAGTTATGATTGTGGGTAAGTTAAAACATCGCTGCCAAGACATATTAGGACAATAAGACATTTATGTATTGTTTTGTCTTTGAGACTCCTGCACACTAGTGATGTGCGATACCACTGATTTCCTTTCCGATCCAATACCAAGTAAAATTCAGGGTGGTATCGACGATACTGATCCGATACCGATACTTTGTACAAAAACTCTAATCTTTTATTGTATCTCAAATAGGGATGGGTACCGGTGTCCAGTGCCATGATGGCACCGGTTCTGACATAAACGGTAGTAACCAGACCGAAAAGCAGTGCACATTTCGGTGCTTTATTTCGGTGCTTTTTTTTCCTGAGCTGTGATACACTTCTAGCCAATCATTTTACGTTTCCGAGGATAGTAGGCGGGGCCAGGTACGTACGTTCTTTTATGCAGAGCTACAGATTAAAAATGCCCAAGGCAAAGCGGTCAAAAGTCTGGCTGTACTTCACAGCAAAATATGCAAACTCAGCAGCCTGCAACAAGTGCTTTAAGCTGATACTGTGATACTGTCAAAGGAGGTAACACCTCGAATCCGATGAAACACCTGGCGACGCATAGCGTTTTTTTTTTAAAAGCCGAGAAATGCGCCGTATTTGATGGCAGCAGCAGCCGTTCTTCTCTGCGTGAGTAGCTTAATGTTGTTCGTGTGTAATTTACGTTGAGTAGGCTAACCACGTTATTACATTAATGCATGTAAGTTGAACTAGCAAACATCATCATAGCTACATGCGGCTGTCTTCTTGTTTGATGGCAGATGCTCCCTTCACCCTGGCAAAAAAGGCTAAAATGACCAAAGAAAAAGAGGGAAACAGCTAAACATGAGAGGTTTTTGGACAAAGTTTGTGTTTTTTCCATTGTTTAAGCACTGCTTCCAGCCAAGAGTGATACCATATATGCCCCATAGCTGCAGAAAAGGCTAACATTGTTATCTTTTTACAAAAAACCAGCTGAATATGAGAGGTTTTTGGACCAATTTTGTGTTCTCCATTCTTTAAGCACCGGTTTGGGCACCGTTTGAGCACCGGCACCGTTTCAAAAGTACCGATTTGGCACCGGTATCAGATAAAACCTAAACGATACCCATCCCTAATCTCAAATTATAGCATCATAATGATTACGGGACATCAGATTACTTGTTCTTATCACTTAATAATGCAGAGTTCATCATATAGAAATAAAAAAAAACTGAAGTTGTGCGCTATTTGAGCATGTTGCCTGCCTGCAGCACTAAAGGACTCCGTGGAAGACGTCTGTCTCGCCCTAGCAGCACCTGTCCCTGTCCACTACTCCTCTTCAGTTCGCCTCTACATACGCTCGTTATATTCTGTGATATGATTTACTCTGAGGTGTTTGACAAGGTCAGTGGTGTTGCCACAACACCTCACTTTCTTGCCACATGTATCGCAAACCACGTCTCGGCTGTTTGTGGATGCAAAATACGTCAGCACATGACTCCAATTACGCTCAGCTATTGTTGTGAGTGCACACGCAAAGGGGCTGCGACACAGTTATACAGCTGTATTTCGCACATGACTATGGAAGGCGGAAGAGGAAGTAGTTCCTACCAATGTAGACAATCCGAATGTTATAGTTTCTTTCCACTGTGTTCCTGTTAATGATAAACTACAATTTTACCCAAAATTATTAAAATATCGATATTTTAATGTGAGAATCGATTCTAGAACATAAATGACTGGTATCGGAGGAATCGATATTTCAGGATCGATCCGCACATCACTACTGCACACTGGATACAAAGTGAAACGTGTTTAGGATTAAATTACTTGCTGACAAATTGAGATTAAATATGTTCTTCACAACTTTACTTTCATAATTTAAATTTTTTGAATTCACTGACTGCTTTAGATCTATAAGTGCCTTTCCACGTTTACAGTGAGAACGAGAACACTGTAAGGAATTGTTTTCATTAGAGAAACACTGCCCAAGCTAAGTAGTGGTGAGATAAAATCCCTCCTAAAGGGGTAATATTTTTTGAAGATGCAGAAAGTACACACGCGTTTTCTGCAGAAAACCTGCAATGGCAAACATGTTGTTTTTGATAGTGTTTTCTGGCTAATTTGACACTTTGTACCCCATCTGACTCTTAATCGCCAGGCTTTGCACTGCTAAAAGAGGAACTTCTACACCTACTCTCAGTCCTTGAGTATTAAGTTTCCTTGACATTAGAAAAGCACCAGATGCCACTTTTGATTGCCAACATTGTCAGCCAACATTTTCTTTGCTTGTTTGTTTAAGCTCTTTACCTTAACTTCCATCTTCTACAGGAAAAACTGAAACTAACTCATGTTACATAAATGTTAAAAATCCCTGCTTTCTGTTTTATTTTTGCACATTACTGTCCTATACTTGGGGGGGGGGGGGGGGGGGGGGGGGGGTGTTACCATTCCTTCAGGGTTCCAACAAACAACAGTTCTTCAAGCATCATGAGGGTGGACTTAGACTGTGCAGTGCTAATGCAGTCATATCACCCTCTTTATTCATTCCTACAATGTATTTTCATTCCTTGCATCTAACTCATAATTGCCTTATGTAAGTCATTTGCTGCATTGTAATTATGTGTTAAACATTGCTTTATTTATTTCAAATGTGTTCTATTTGTAATGCATATGCTATTATGCAAACAACTCCCAGTGTCACAGTGGATCAGGTCAGGAGGCAACAGAGGAAGCTTTGCCCCAGGAAGGCAGCAGGCCCAGACAAGGTGTGTCCTAGGATGCTAAAGGCGTGTGCTGCTGAACTTGGGGAGCCGCTACAACGAGTCTTCAATCTCAGTCTGGGGAGAGTGCCTGCCCTATGGAAGACATCCTGCATCGTCCCGGTCCCCAAAAGGAACTGGCCCAATGAGCTGAATGACTTCCGACCGGTGGCACTGACGTCACATCTTATGAAGACTCTAGAGTGGCTCTTCCTCAACCTCCTCCGACCACAGGTACAACATGCCCAGGACCCACTACAGTTCGCATACAAGGTGGATGTCGGAGTGGAGGATGCCATCCTGTACCTCCTACATAGAACCCACTCACACCTGGACAAGGGAAAAGGCATGGTAAGGATCCTGTTTCATGACTTTTCCAGTGCCTTTAAACCATCCGGCCCTACCTGCTCCAGGAAAAACTGAACAGGATGGAGGTGGACCCCTGCCTGGTCGCTTGGATCTCCGACTACCTCACTGACAGACCACAGTACGTCAGGCTGAAGGACATCATGTCTGACACTGTGGTCAGCAGCACAGGAGCACCACAGGGAACTGTGCTGTCCCCTCTTCTCTTCACCCTGTACACCTCTGACTTCTGCTACAACTCTGAATTATGCCATATTCAGAAGTTTGCAGATGACACAGCCATCATGGGGTGTATCTGGGATAATCAGGAAGAGGAATACAGAAGTCTGGTGAGGAACTTCGTCACATGGAGTCACACAAACCACCTGCAACTCAACACCTCAAAGACCAAGGAAATGGTGGTGGACTTCGGGAGGTCCAGAGCAGGTCCACTGCCGGTTCAGAAAGAGGGGGAGGAGATGGAGGTGGTCAACAAGTACAAGTACCTCGGGCTGTGGGTGGACAGAAACTGGACTGGTCATGCAACACAGAGCACCTGTATAAAAAAGCCCAAAGCCGACTGTACTTCCTCAGGAGGTTGAGGTCTTTTAACATCTGCAGGAAGCTCCTGAGGATGTTTTACCAGTCAGTGGTTGCTGGAGTACATTTCTATGCTGTGGTGTGCTGGGGGAGCAGCACAGCAAAGAAGGACTCATCCAGGCTGGAGAAACTGATCAGGAAGGCTAGCTCTGTGGTCGGCATGAAGCTGGACACTCTGGTGACAGTGGCAGAGAAAAGGACATTAAAGAAACTGATGGACATTATGGACAATGCTGGGCATCCTCTGCACACGGCCATAAACAACCAGAGGAGTCTGTTCAGTGACAGGTTGCTTCTCCCAAAGACAAGAACCAACAGACTTAAAAACTCCTTTGTCACACGCCATCAAACTGTTTAACTCCTCTCTGGAGGGGAGGGGGAGGGGAAACAGGAGGACAAAGGACGGGGAAACAACTAAGCTGTAGTGCCTCTTCACTTCACTGTGCAATACTTTTTGTGCAATACTTTTTGTTAATAGTCAACGGTGCAATAGACTTCAATACTTGAAATGTGCAATTCCCTTGTATTCTTATTCCTATTTATTCTATTTATCCCGTTCGTATATTTTATTTATATATGTCTCTGTATTTATATATGTGTATATATATAATATTCTGCTCACGTTCTGTAACTTCTGTCAGTGCTTTGCTATTGGAAACCGAATTTCCCAGAGGAACCCACCCGAAGGATTAATAAAGTTTTATCTTATCTTATCACTTATCTTAACTCTGAGTTGCAATGCACATATGAAATGCGCTATACAAAGAGTGTTTTAATTATTGTTATTATTAAAGCTATGCTATTAGCAAATCTTATTGTTATCATTGTTATTCTCTTTTAAAGGTTGTGGCGGAGGTGTGGTCCCGGGCGCGGCTGCAGGGGAGGAGTGGTGCAGTGAGCTCAACGGGGCGGTGATGGAGACGCAGGTGAGAACAGCTGATGGCGTTTGGACTGATGATGGTTTCCTTCCCCTTTTATAGTGAGACGGGAGAGGAGTGGAGGGAGAGCTGGAAATCAGCTGAGACCGGAGCTGTCAGACTGTGGACGGTTATAACAAATAAAAATTAGAAATAAACGTGGCATCTGGCGACAAACAACTGTGCGTGTGTGTACGTGTGTGAAGTGCATTTCACAAAGGTTTACATCAGTACTTCAAAAATGAGTTCACTGTCAGTTCCTCTATAGGAGTTCAAAGGCAAATTTCAATAAATAGAGCAGCAGCAGAGAGCCTAGTCTAACATGCGATATCCACAATGCGAAGACTCTCTATTGTTGCATAAATGCATCCATGGGCCTGGCTTATTTATAATTAAGACTTTTGTCACATTTTCAGAGTTAGTCCTTTTGTTGCATCTATTTAGAATGTATTTACACACACAGATTAAAGACTTAAAGATAAAAAATCAAAGGTTTAAGACAATATTCTCCATATGAAATGACATAGGCAAAACATGTGATGATAACATATTAAAAGCTGCTGCTTCAGTCATTATCAGATCCCCTGCACTGCCACCCAAGTCCAAGCTTAAACACCTGTGCTCCGCACTTAATACACCCAAAATAAGCTTTGAAGAAAGGATATAATTTCATTCAGTACAAAGCTCCGTGGTTGGCAAAAGGCACTGATACATATATCTCATACACCAAAGCTGTGGAAGTGCACCTAGTGTACTGTAGTTGAAGTCTACGTTGTTTTATTGTAACACCTCCTGGATGGTTCATGACTAGAATGAAGCTGTAAATGTCTGTGCATACAATATGTCTGTCACTGGAGAATATGCCTGCCCTCGCTACAGCAGGCTAATTGCGTTTCAGCCTCAGTGATAAATGTGGCTCTGCTTTGATTTACTTGCAGCTGCCCTCACTGTATTCCTTTCCCATCTCTTACACACAAACACAAACATGCACATGAATATGAAGCTGAATTTCCCCTGAGAGCAATTATCACAGAGTTCCACAGTTTGTACTTGTGTTATTAATCTCCGTGCGGACTTTACAGTGACAATATGGCACTTTCTGTGTTCTTACAGAACAATTCATGGCTGGTGCATTTTACTGCAACCCATAATTACAGGCACAAATGAGCTGACGTGTAGAATTCGAGCAACTCAAAATGTGAGTTAGCTTATTATAGCAGGAGGTGGGGTAAAAAGTGGGAGATGATTCAGCTCAATGACATGAAAAACCCATTGAGTTCCTATCTGTCACCGTCAATCAACGCATGTATGTATATTTGCATATTTACCATACCTTAACGTACTAGTAAAACATAAAAGATGAATCGGTGGTGATGGTGTAAACACTATAAAATACGAGAGCTGAGAGATGCAAATATTATGTGAGAGAAGTACTTTTTTAAATCTATGCTCAGATGTTTTTGGTTTTGGTTTGTTTTCATGTATCAGAGGTGTGAGAAAGAGCAAGGTTATAGTATTTTAGAAATACATAATGTCATACATTGTTATAAAAGGAAAAGTGTCTTTAAGACAAGTGTCATGCCGAAAGTAAAATAAATACATAATTATAATAAAGGTCAATCAAATGGACCAATATGGCAAGGCCATGATGATCCACTTGGTAAAATAAATCCGCTTGCCATCTTTCTTGGCCTTAAGACAACAATTCTGATGGCTAAAGATCCAAACGGGACAACAACAAAAAAATAAAATAAAATAAAAATTAAGACGAGTGTCATAAAGATTGGGCCATGAATTGAGCAATGCAGTTTGGTCCATAAATATTTAGACAATGACATAATTTTTGTAATTTTGCCCACAATGGATTTTAAATCATAAAATAAGATGGAATTGAAGATTTTCAGCTTTAGTGCATGGGCTTTCACGAGTATTGCCTTATTAATATTCCCTCATTTTCAGAGACTAAGAATTCACTGCACAAACTAACATAATTTGAGGACTGTTTTTAATGCTGGCAGAAAATCCTTTGTAGTCATCAAGCTGTTCTGCTATGTCTTTACTGCAGTCACCTTCAGTTGTCTTCTTCTTCTTCTTTTCTTCTTGCTTTTAGTTTTGCATTCAGTATTTGAAAAGGATGCTCTGTGGAGTTGAGAGCTGACTTTTTGGTGTTCCTGAGCTAGCAAGAGTATTTCTTCCTTTTAACAGTGTATCAGACTGTCTATATGCTCTCTAATGAAGTTTTAACTGTCTCCCTGAAAGACAAGCAGTGACCTCCTGCACTTTACAACTACAAAATGTTAGTCCACCACTTGGAATTAACCACAAGTCTTTGCTTTGCTTTGCTTTGTCATAGAAGGAAGAAGTGAGCAAGCCTAGCCTTGTCATGAAACTGCTTGTCAATTAGTTATCCAATTACCTTTGAGCCTCTGAAAATGGAGGACTGTGTATAAAAATGGTTATAATGCCTAAATATTAATATGATGGTTTATTGAAACATCTTAACTTAAACTGAAATAATATACTTGAATAACATTTTCATTATTTGATCTAAAAGCTACTGTGGTCATATACAGAGGGGGAAATGGGTCATTCTCCAAATATTTTTTGATCTAGCTGTAAATGAAAATGTGAAACTTAGTTTCTCTCTTATCTTTCCACAGTTGAGAAAACCATGTGAAGAGGCTGTGAATGTTGGAGCATAAGCTTTGGAACGTAAAAAATATGGTTCAGACCAAATATTCATTTTTTTGACCTCAGAAAGATAGGGAAAGGCGAGATTTCTGACATTATCTGACATGCAAGTCTGTTTACTAAGAGGTAGAGAAGGCTGTGGGCGGGTAAACAACAGGGGTTTGGCTAGTGAGAGAGGTGAGGTGAGATCGCAACAGATGGCCTGTCTGTGGACTTCCTCCATCAGCTTAATAAACACACACATACAAATACATATTCATGGCCAGTATTCTAGAACAAAAAACACTGTTTGAGTATGAGCTTCCTGGTTGTTTGCAAGGAACTGTAAAGACCTACCAGTTCTGAATATTCTCTAAAGCTAAACCATCTAGCCAATTATCTTTATCTTTCCACTTCACTAAAGATGACTAGCTTCAGCAAGTCTGTTATCATTGCCTTTGAGCAGCTTTTTCATTTCCTGCAAAAAAAAAAAAAATACAAGATCTTATGTATTCCTCATAAGAGTTAAAAGCAATTAACTTGGTCATTGAATGCCTAACCTCCTTGTTAACATATACACATTGTGAGCTTTGTCTTAAAGCTCTTGTGCATTGGGGCAGAAATAGAACAAAAAAGAACCGCGTGTGCTGCAGAAGTCAGACGATTACAATCATAATACAACTGTGTGCTAAAACTGTTACTCCAAAGCCTAAATGGGAAACTCTAAATTATGATTAATCATTTGGGAACTTCTTTGCATTTTAATTAAAACCACTGATGCATTAGGCCACAACCAAACTTGTTTTTACCCAAGGAAATTTATAATCATTATCTGAAACAGAAACAGATCTCCCCTGTAATTTATCCACCAAATAACTTTGAAACTCAAAAACTGATATGTACATTTTAAGTAAAAGGTTACATTTACAGTTATTTACATACTACACAGATAATCTTTTCTTTGCAGTTCACAAATGCCACGAACAAAGACAAAATCAGCTGATTTTGCAACACTGCGCATATTATGGTAACAATTTAGAAAAAGCACTCAACTTACTTAATTGACTCAAAGGCCTCTATTGATTTAACCTCCTAGGTTAAACCTGGCATCCACATATGTGGATGTCACATTTTGGGTTGTCTAGACCAAAATATTACATCTTGCTCTACAAGGGCCTGATATCCACTTATGAAGACATTTTACTGCCACTGTTCTATCGAAATTTAAAAGTGAATGTCCTCAAATGTGAATCTCATTTTTCTCAGAAACAAAAATCAGGTAAAAAAAATTGGTAATTTTTTGTTTTTACATTCATCAGGTGCCAATCAGCCCAAATATCAAAGAGAAATTTAAAATGTATGCCATGGAAGAGTTCGGATCTTAGGAGGTTGGGTTAAATCTTGACTTTCCTTAAAAAAAAGAGCCCATTGCATCTGTTACTAGCTATGGGGTTTAACTAATAAACCCAAATACATTCTGTTCACCGCCTACACTTAATGGTATAACTAAATAGGTTATTAAAGCACTGGATTGATGGCAAATCTTCCTAGGTGTCGCCCCTTATCAACAAAGCCTTTGATTCAACAAAAGTGATACTTTACTCCTTTTACCATCTAGTCTAACCTCATACAATAAACATAAGTTTCTTAATTTTGAATTTGTATTTGTTTTATGTACTGTATGTTCATACTTTTGTCCCTTATCAGCTCTAGATATCGTATTAGCAGCACAGCTGTCTTGAATTCCAGAAGGAAGAATGCTTACAGAGCTGCAATTAACAGGCACTATAAATAGATCATCCGACCCAAACTGTCTATGTTTTATATTTTGATTGATTTTCTCTGCAGGGTGTTTTAGTTGAAGGTCTCTTTTCATCTTTTCATTTTAATTGGCCTGACATGAGGGGACTTATACAAGTCAGTTACATTCAAAAAACACACTTCCCTTTAAAAGAATTTTCACTGCTAAGGACAGTATTTTGTTCCTCTGTTTCGATGCTGTTAACTTGAACTTTGGTCATTAATTAATGCAAGCCCCCTATATATCAGCACTGAAGAAGAAAAAAGATCATTTTGAACTTTCACTAATAAAGTGAACATAATTTAAACAAAATCATTTGTTTTAATTTTATTGTAAAGAAAAACACCCAATGACACCAGGATTTGCAGATCAACCAATTTCATCACATAGAAACACATTTAGTTACTGAAAACATGTTTTTTTGGCTCATTAGAAGCAATAACAACTTGTGATACAACTTGTATGGTTTGCTTGCACAGTTCAATTAAGACTGCACTTATACCGCAAACTTTCCAGATATAAGGGGACAATGCATTTACGTGCTCTTTAGCATTTATGTTGGCTTTGGGTTATGGCATTCCTCACATTCCAGTTAAAACCACCAAAAACCTTTTTTCTCAGTGCCTTCAACACCATTAAGACCTGTTGATATACAAAGTCAGCCCCATAGTTTGTCCAAAGCATAGTGGCACATAAGGATTTTCTTGATTCGTATATAAGAAATATATATTTTATTTTGACAGAGGGTCATTTTGACTTGTTGAGAACTGCAGTCATGGCATAGTCACCGGTCATCTGTTTTTGGACTTTGACCAGACAATACAAGAATTTCCAAGTTAACTCAGAGAACCTCTGTTGCACCAAGAGATTAAACACTCCTATTTGCTGGCTTAGCTTTGCAAACTGAAAGTCACAGTTGTAGTTACTCGTTCAGCAACAGTGAGCATCTCATCTTTAAAAACAGTGCTGACCACTGAACCCTGTGAACTGCATATAATACTACTCATGACACAGTTATTTTCTTTGTCACAACAACTCCACAGGCAAAACCTATACTTGTCTGTGCTGAAGTTATGCTATGCTTGGCTGCTCACAGCAAAACAACAAATTCAACCTCAGACTTGTTGATGCCTTGGCAAATGCACAATGCAAAATACAATTGTGTGTAATCTGTCTATTATATTTGTCCCCTCTGGCTGTGACTGTAGTCACATGCCATCTAGACAAGTGATGGATTGCATGATGAATCACATTCAGATATTTTGCAACCTGTCAACCAGAAATCAACTGCTGTAACACAACAGTAATGTGTGATTTCTTCATTTAAAATATTTACATTATGCATAGATTTTTACTTTGCTAAAGAAAAAAAGATTTTTCTTCTCACTGCCCCTTTTTTGCATTTGAACTCTGAGCACATCATTACTGCTCTCAGTTTGTGAGGGTAACAGCAGGGGATTTGCTTTGTTTCCAAGCATAAAAGATGCCTGCTAAAGCACACAATTTGCCAGCTTGGTTCTGATCTGAGTTGACGTTTGTGTATGCATGTGTATGTGTGTGTGTGTGTGTGTGTGTGTGTGTGTGTGGACTTGTAGAGGGGCAGGCGGTTAGGCATATATTGGCACAAATATTAAAAATACAGATATTCATTTAGCAAATTTCCATAATTATATTTTTTAAGATGACACACATTTACAGGGGGGAAGCTGTATTGCTCATGGGCTTGGTCGGCTCTCTAAATAAAAAGGATGCTGCGTAATCAAGGCCTGGAGAGAGGACATTCCTTTCTAACTGCAAATGACGAAAAAGGGCTGTCCCAGAGGAGTGCCTTCCCACCAGTAGCTGTGATGGCTGATGACATCACTTATTAGAGGTCACAGTAAAGAGCATATACTGCTGCAAGCTCCAAAATGGAATTAAACAAAGACGACAGTAGTTTAAGTGGCTCTGACTTCTTAGAAGAACAAGCACTTTGCTTAAGCTCTCCATAGCAATGAAAGCCAAATACTATTTCTAATTCTGTTAATAAATCGATTATTTTAGTACTATGTATTCAACCTTCACTTATGGAATACATAGATAAATGCAGACACACAAATATTTACTCTGTATATAGTGTATGTTAACTGATAGTACTAAACTCCAAACTAAAAATCCAAGGTAGCCCTGATATGGCCTGTCCAAGGCACCTGAGCTGAAGTTTTTGCAAAATTAAATTAGTAATGATTTATTGTGATGTTAGTAGTTAGAGTATTGCAATATATCCATAAAGCCAACCCTGCTGAAGAGCATGTTTATTCAGTGCAAACAGTATTAAATTGCATTGCCTGATCAGGACTACACCATTTTTGTGGGACAGCCTAGTATGCTAATAGGAACATATTGTCATTATAGTTTGTATTTGGAGCCTATAATGACATAATGAGGGGCAGTACGAGGAGATAAAGCAGGTTGTTTACTAATCAGCCAAGTGGTGGGTCGATTTCCCGTCTGCCAGTCATGTTAAAGTGTCTCTGGGTAAGATATATGATTATCTGAATGTGACAGATAAAAATAGCTTAATGTGTATAATACAAAGCACTCTATGGGTTAGAGTTATTGTGCCATCCATCCTTATTTTTAATGCAAATCACTGATTCCTCATAACACTCGAACAGAAATTTCTGCTTTTGTGTGAAAACTTCCTTTCTACAGCCTTCCAACTGTCATTCCTCCAGTTACATAGATGGTGATTATGCTTTTCATTGGATATGAATATATTTTCCATAGTCAGTGACCACGAGAGCATGTAATCCTCTTGAATCTCTCATGGCCTTGAAAACAAATTTGTTCTAACCAGGACATGCTGATTCCAAATCCCTCTGTTGATTCAGACACTTTATTGTGATGAACAGAGAGCAAAAAGTTCACTCTGAAGGCTACATGAAAAAGGTTTTCATGTCATAATTTATCCTGCTGTGTTCTGACATTCTGAAACAAGCCATGGCTCGATCCTGACACAATTTACTATTTCAGGTAAGACACAAGAAGAGACAATGGCTTTGACATGGTTTAATAATGTTGAGCATTATTAAACCTTTTCCTTACTTCTATTTGAGAAAGAAGTGGAAGAGAAAGGTTGTGCATCATTGCATCATCAATTTAACTTCCATTACAGTGCAAAGGTAATTCACAACTAAAAACAGGATAGAATTGAACCTTTGGCATTACTTAATGAATCAAAGACTTGTTTTGATTTCCAGTTATTGTACTTCTCTTGACATCTTCATTTCAGCCCTAAAATAAGGAATACAATGAAAGTGACAGTTGGGGTACTTTGCAGTTTAGCTCGCATTGTACACAGGATGCTCTCAAGGACAGAACACATGTAAATATCACATAAACATGATATTAAATTCCTGCAGTGGACTTAATGTGCCCACAGCATTGAAGTGCGAAGATTAACATAAAAATTATGAAAATGATGGGGATAACTACAGCATTCATCCTAAGGCCTTATGACTATTTAGATTAGATCTGAATTTTCTGGTGTGTGGGTGCCAGGCTGATGAGACCATTTGGGCGTAATCTGGACTGACACTCGCCCACATGTATCTGCATGGCAAAGACACACGTTCAGCGGAAACATAGAGTGAACAAAACAAATCTCAATGCAAAGAGAATAAAACACAGCACAGAAAGTTTTACAAACAACAAGAAATAGCAGTTTTGCAAAGTTGTTTTGAAAGCAGCATGACTCAAATTGAGATAAAACAGCATGACTTTACAATGCAGCTCATAAAATGCAAAAAAGGGCTCTTTTCTAGATGTAAAAGAGAGTAAGTGCAGAAAAACACTGTTTAGAGAAGACAAAAAGATCATGGTAATAAGGTTTCTTTGAGCACACTCCTCTGAACCTCAGTCCCTTCCCCAGTCACCTTGAAAATGAGCTATTCTCTCGCCTCTTCTTTCCCCACACCTCTGACTTCATCACTGTCCTAAAAGCTTCTCCTAAATCCCTCTTGATTAAGCATGTTGCTTTTGTTTCAGTGAGGACACTGCAATTGGAAAGGATAAATTAATGTTCTGAAGATCACTGCACTGGTTTCCTGTTGCACTCTTTTTTTCTTTAATCCTTATACCAAGAGTACTCAAAATAGGAGGAAGGCATGGATATGGTGTCAGGTTTGGATGCATTTTACACTGAAGAGAAAAATAACTGGCCCAAAACCTCTGTAAGACTCCTTAGAGGTTGCAGTGTTTGTTACACACAAAGACTGTAAATAAAAATGGTGATAGCCATGGTTATGTCAGCCACTGTAAAACTATTATTATGCACAATTTTAAACCATAATATACTTTAAAAGTGCTGTCTAAAAAGGCCTCTCAAAACAAATACATGATAAATAAAAACCATGAACAAAATAGACTATTTTTTGAGTTTGCCGTTTGGCTCTTACCTCTAGAAATCAGACTTCATAACAAACAGTGAATAACGAAATTACAAAAAGCATTCTCCAAAAATAATGATGCTAATCATATAATCTATCATATAATCTATTATCAGCTCAAAGGATGAAGCTGGGGACATCAGAGCGTGTGACAAGGCCGAAAGTGCAGTGGTTGATTCAACTAGGGGAAAAAAGATTGCTTGAACGAGTGAAAAAATCATTTTTTTGTTGTTCAAATCATTTCAGTCCTTAACCTACACCATGTAGAACTGCTGTCTACAAAATCAAAGCTGCATTAACATGCTCTTTTTAGAGCTGAGGGGTACTGCAATTTTAAGGAAAGGCTAACCATAAATAAAACTATTAAAAATGATGGTTACAGCAGCAGGAGTAAAAGTAGTGCAGTAGGTTTTACTGGCTAAATTTAATACAAGCCTAATTAAGAAGTCCTTGTAGGCTTATTGATGAAACCCCAAATGTAACGTTTTAGCATCAGTGTTTAGTTTAAAGTTTAAACAAAGCATTACGCCATGAGTGCAAAGATATATGTTAACACCTATATTTGAATCTCTGGTTTCATTACAAAAACATATGGGAAAGACAGAAGGGCATTAAGATTATCAGTGGGAACAAAGTCCACAACTTTCCACAATATTCAGGATTTCAATCACATTTAAACTGATAGATCTGCAGCAATGAAATAGAAAAAGGAGTTGAGCGGCAGCTGTGAGGTAGGATGGTGGAAATTAATTTTGTCCAGAACCTTTTACTGGCTTGACAGTCAACTTGGCCCAGGCTCGAGCCTGTCATGTCTTTCTGAGGTTAGATAAGCCCTGGGTCTCCAGCTCTCTAGCAGTCTCTGAATGACAGACATGATGCTGTGATAATCACATATTACCACTTCTGCAGCTGTTGGGCTGCTGTTTGATCAATGGATGTGAAACAAGCACAGATTCATACCCTGTGCAGCAATAGACAATTACGCGTTTTTCCACAAAAATATGTTCTCCTCTCTCTAAGGAAACCATGATAAATCTATCAGAAAAATCCATCACATTATGATCAGTGCTTGGAAATGAGCCACTCCAGAAAGTAGAATATGGAAGAGCAACTTCAGATCAAAGAAGAGGAGATCCTGCTGATCATACCAAGAAATATTGTAACATCTCTTGCTCTTTTGAATAGAACTGCCTTTATCTCCTACTGTGCCCTCCTCTATTTCTTAACAGTGAATGTGAGAAAAAGTGTGATTTTTATGTGTATTAACAGACGCTGTATGGTGAGACCAAATTTCAATAGCTGAAGTTAAAGGCACACATTTTGCATTCTGATTACAATCATTACAATTTAAGTTTACAGGCCAAATCTAAATGAAATGAGATTTTCATAGGATCACAGGGTCTCGTATTTTCATGCAGAATAGGATATAGATGGAACAGTTTAAGATGTGCAAATGTCACGTTATTTTATGGATTTGTCTTTCTCAAGATTCATTATCTAGCTTCTAAAAGCTAGATATTTATTATCAGCTTGGCCAAAGAGTTGCTGTTATCATGTTGCTCTCAATTCCTTCAAGCTTTGTATTGAAAACAAATTCGCTGCTGGGGACCAATTTTCCTTGGATATCTTCAGTTTTCGATATGGAAAAGATTACACTGGCACACATTTTCGCCAACACAGAGGACATGCAGAGGAAAAATGCATAGTAGAGAGCAAGTTAAGGAAACAGGTAAATTGTTTACATGTTACATTTTTTTCTTTTTTAAAAGTTTCTGAAAATCTTGTAAACCAGAAAAATGCAACTTTTCAGAATTACATTTTTAGGTTCCATGTAAACAAAGCACTGTGATTCAGCACTGCATTAGCTATGAAAAAAAAAACCTAGTTTATACTTTAATTGATGGTCAGCGGGCCCGGTGGCGCCAGTGCTCGGCAGCCTCGTCTCTGTCAGTGCGCCCCAGGGCAGCTGTGGCTACAATGTAGCTTGCCAGCACCAGTGTGTGAATGGGTGGATGACTGAACGTAGTGTAAAGCGCTTTGGGGTCCATAGGGACTAAGTAAAGCGCTATATAAATACAGGCCATTTACCATTTAATTACAAAAATATAAAAAATGGTAACGTTGTCCTATGACGCTGAATTGGATAGTTAAGAAGACGGATAACTGAAGTTGTAACTGCTGGTGCATGATGTCTGTAATCTTTAGTACTGTTTAATAACCATGTATTTTCACCTGGTGACAGTGATATAGTGAATTAAAACACCTTCAGCTTCTACTTGTCTCCTTTTATTCATTTGACTAAGGCTGGAAACGGTCCATTTCTAGAGATCCTGTCCATGAACAGGAATGGCAGGTCCTGAAAGTGCAGGCAGGCAATCCTGTTTCCAAGGAAACAATAAGACATTTGAAGCATCTCCATAGGAATGGCATCGAAAGCGTGACTGGATGCATCAAACTGTGAGTGCTGAAGGAGGACTCCCCATGCAACCCGATATTGCGCCAAAACATGTAATAGACATGCCGGTCCACCATGTGTCTATTTCAGACTTTGCCTTTCCAAAGTCTGAAATAGACATGCATGCACAAGTTGCATTAACAGCAGGGAGAGATAAACTATAAGGCAAGAAGTCATTAGTGAACAAAAAACTTATGAAGTACATTTTCATGCCCTTAATCGTTAGAAACGAAGCAAGGCGGGTAATATGTATATAAACGTAAATGTGTTAGTAATGTCTGTTTAAACACTTTCTCGTGATTATTTTCATGTTGGCTTGAAATAAAAAAAATCTCCATCTACTGTTATTGCAGCTTACTACAACTTTTCATGCGTGTCTTTTTCACATTTTAGAGAGGCAAAGCATGAAATAGAGTGTGCTCAGACACGCCTGTCAATGACTGTCATTGCCTGGGTTCAGCTCAGAGTAATTTCATTATGGAAAATCCATTTCCTGTTGAGGGGTTAGATTAGGTCAGGCTAGATATCCAATCAATGGGGATCAACTCAAAAGTGGGATCGTAATAGTTTAAGGCAAGTCATCATCATGGCTGCCAACACCATTATCATCATCGTCACAAAGTCACCATGCAAGCCACGTCTGCAATTCATTAGCTCCAATTTAAAATATTTGTTAACAGAAAATTATTATCACACTTCAAATTATTATTTTTCCTCAACAAAATACCTTTGATTTCCATTCAAATTATGTTAATGTTCCTCAAATTTATTACTCCAGCATTCTCATTATTATTCACATTAACTCTTCTAAAAAATAAATACATGGATATTAACTGTATTTTGCACTGCACAAGTATTATCAATAATTTATTGTACCACTAGACACACAGTAGCTTCCGAATTTTCAATTCATTCAAATGAGGCTATTAAGCTGAGGACTTTGAAACAAAACATAACTTTCAAAGTTGGATTTTATTTCAGTGCCAAAAAACAACTGCCTTGTTCTGATTTACTCATGATACAAAGAGGTGCCAAGAGGCAAACTGGGAGGGGGCGCAAAACATGAGCTTTACTTATAAGAAGAAAACCAGACTGGAATTGCAGTCTAACAGATAATGTCAAATTGAGGCATAAGGAGAACCCAAGGAGCAACACAAAAAAACAAAACAACACAAAAAAAGAAAAGAAAAGAAAAAATAACTGACAATACAGTAAAGCAATGATGCATTGAATACAGTCCAGCACAGTGGCCCACCACAACAATACTATAACCTTGACATAAAATGTGACTTAAGGGACTTAAAAGTGACAACTTTTACTGCACACAAAAGTTAATAATGTAGTTCTAGTGAAAGCATTGGTAGCAAATCATACACTGTTTTTGTTTTTTGTTTTTTTAAATCAGGGATATTGAAGAGTTAAACAGCAGTTTCAGCTGCTTTGGTGTCAATGAAATTAACAAAAGGTGCACTTGAAGGACAACAATGATACAACCCCCAAAACAGGTGGTTTTATAGATGGAGGGTACTGACAGTTTTCCCTCCTCGTGTTTTCTGACTAATTTTTCACTACTTTTGCAACTGGGTAGGGTGGTGTCACTATTGGTAGCATGAGGCAACACCTGGACCCTACAGAGGTTAGTCTAGCTCATCTAGGATGCCACATTAACACATGCCATTACCAGGAGGTTTGCTGTGGGTCCAGCACAGTCTCAAGAGCATAGAGAAGATTCCAGAAGACAGGAAGTAGCCCTGGGAGAGCTGTACAGGGCCATCAAGATCACCCAGAACCCTACAAAATGACCTCCAGCAGGCAATAATCAGAAACAGACTTCACAAGGGTGCCCCGAGGGCCTGACATCCTCTACCGTGTCACTGTTTGACATTGTAAAGCCCGATTAGCATTCTAGAAGAATTCCAGAATAGGCAAGTCCACCTCTACAGCCAAGGGAACATTCCCCTGACTAACATTAGATATTGGTATGAAATCCTTGGACCCACTGTCAGGCCCTACACTTGAGCAGTGGGTCCTGCATTCCTTCTGGTGGACAATGCCTGGCCTTGTGTGGTGGTGACAGTATGCAGGCAGTTTCTGGAGAATAAAGGAACTGATACCAATTACTGGCCACCCATGCTCACCTGATTTAAATGCAAAAGAACACCTCTGGGACATTATGTTTTCAACATCCAATGCCACCAGGTTGCACCTTAGACAGTCCAGGAGCTCAGTCATGCCCTGGTCCAGATCTGGGAGGATAACCTCCAGGACACCACTCATTGTCTCATTAGAAACATGCCCGACATTGTCAGGCATGGATACAAACATGTACCATGCAAATTACTGAGCACTATTTTAAGTTACTGCAATTAAAAATTGGACTAGCCCGGCGCATTGTTTCTTCACTTCACTTTGGTTAATGTGGTTACATTTCTTTAGCTGAACAAATGTTTTTTTGCTTTTAAGTTTAGTGACCATGTGCTCTTATTATTGCTATTATTATTATGTTTTAAATGTAGGTTGATTTTTTTTAAGGGATTACTAGCTTCTCTGATGTGGGCCTCCAGTCATGGATTATAGATGTAAATGACCTTTTAGCTCTATCCGGTGCAATATATGTTTGGTGCATTATCCCTAGAACTAAATGGGGAAAAAATAATCATTTAAAATCCCAGTAATTGTAAGAGGCATTAAAGGCATTTACATACCTGGGGAACTGTGTCAAAACTTATTACCCTGACAAAACAATGAATGATGTATTATTGGTCTAAAGGTGTGTGAAAGCAGGATGATGGATAGGCCCGAGGATTTTCCACACTGTGTTGTAAATGTTATACGACTAAATTAAAACAAATATTGATTGCCATGTCATATTTATTCATGTGAGTAAAAACTCTCATGAGTGACATTGTTTACTTACCGCGACAAAAAATATTAACCGTCTTAACTTACTCCCTCACTCATTTGTTAATTGATTCAGCTCAGAAGCACATTTTGGTTTCTGTTGCATTTTATAATGAATGACAGTAAACACTGCATCCACACATACTCTATATTCTAACTAGCAATTAGAGACATGAGTAAAATTAGCATGAGTAAGATTAGCCGATATAGTATGGGAATACCATAATATAAATGAAATCAACTCATCAACTGTGAAATGTCATTACGAGGTAATGATGTTGCACGTTATCGGCAAACGTCTTGTGGAGTCACAGGTGTACTGAGATACTTCCCACTCTCCAAGTAATAAATACGAACTGTTGGTGTTTTTATTATGCTAAATCAGATTGTATGTGCATCACAGGAAAAACAACAGTTCTTTTTTAACTGAAATTTTCTTTTAAATTTTGAGTTTTACTTTCATTATAACAACAAAGTTTAAAAAGCAGAGTTTAACACAGAAAAGTTGTTAGCTGCAGTGACCAGCCCAAGAGGAAGGAGTGAAACAACTGAAATTGTTTTCTTTCACAGCATGTCTTTGTCCTATCTTCCTCCCCTTAAACCCAACCGGTTGCGGCGGATGCCAGCCCTCCATGGTTCTGCCAGAGGTTTCTTCCTGTTCAAAAGGAGTTTTTACTTCCCACCTTTGTCAAAGCACTTGTTCAAAGTTTGTCATCTGATTGTTGGGGTTTTTTTTCTATTATTGTAGGGTCTTTACCTTATAATGTAAAGCACCTGGAAGCAACTGTTATGACTGGAAACTACAAAAATAAAAATGATCTGAATTAATAGTTATCTTGCTTTGTGTGTGGACCCCAGCTGATGGGGTCTTTTACTTATTCTTATTGGCTTTGTCCAAAAATCTGCCAGTCAAATATTTGTCAAAACAGTACCTAAAGACTTATTTAGATTTGAAACGTGTAATATTGACTTCTTCTGGCTCTCACAGCTTCATTCAGATATGTCCAGATCAGTAACAGTGCTCACATAATTTCGGCCTTACTTGCAAAATGTAAAAGAGATAAGCCTCTTAATGTAACTGAAAACTACAGAGTTGGTGAGATGCTTATGTTTATGATTATGTTTTTCCTGTAAGAGCTGAACAAATCACTAGGATAGATTCGCAGTTGTAATTTTGTGTGCCCTACCTCTCAAGATTGCCTTGGTGACTTTTATGCAAGTCAGCACGGTGCTAATTAGGAAAGCCTGACACATTCAGATACTATCAAATAAATCAAGTTCCTGACTGGGGTGTTATTAACACATTTTATTCAGAGCTTGCCAATAATGAGTTTTATCTACTTTGTTAAACTCACCTAAAATGTCAGTGTAGCACAAAATTACCATTCTCTATCACACTGCTGGCCTGCCCTTTTTGGTCTTTGTGTCATTTAAATGTAAAAAAAGAAAGAAAAAAACAGACACTGAAAGGTGCTCTGCTAATCCTAGATCTGCTCATTATACTGTTTATAGAAGATAAACAGATTAACTCAGAGGAGGAGATTTAGATGAGGGAAAACATGTTTGGCTTTTTCTGGTATCAGTGTTGGCTATAAACAGTGCTAGCAGCAAGCAGACCAGGGGCTACAATGCACCAGAGAACACTGCTGCCACTAAACCGACAAAGAGCAGTGCCTGCTATGTTGTCGGTTTGATAACAGATATCAACAACCTCCAGTTTGGTAATGCATTTACACTGCATTTATAAAAATTGCATTTACTGGCTGTGAAAGTTCTGAAGTTGACCAAAGTCACCACTAAAAACTAAATAACTCTGTAACTGTAAGTGTGTAGGAGGTGAGAAGCCTTCTCTTTCGGGGTCAACTCTCCATCGTGAGACATATCACTGTGCCTCAGGCATGTTCCTGGTTAGAGGTGGCATTTCCTTTCTTCATTATTGCCGCCTACACTTCCTCAGCTGGATGGAGAAAGATTTAGGGAGATCAGAATTGATCTAATGTTTTGTGACATCCCATTCTCAACAGAATCACCAAGGGTGTAGGCCAGAGACACGAGCACCACTGCAATCACACTTACACACACATGCATGTCTGGAAATCAGTGTTACAATGTAGGGACAGCCAGCATGTGAACAAATATGAATACTGGTATGCATAATTAGTAAGCACCAATATGCACAGATATACATCACCAAACCAAAACAGATTTACACTGTTTCCTTGGTATTTACGAAAAAGAATCATCAACGAAATATATCCAATCCATAACTCACTGTGTCATTTATACCCAATATTTCCAAATACATTATTGATTTACTGAATTTTTTATTTAGCCAAACAAACTTACAGTCGCAGGCTTTTTAATATTATTTTACATAACATATTTGAAAGCATGTTGCCTAAAGTGCCTTTACTTGATGCTGGCTCAATTTAATCACTCAAGGCCTTAGCTAATATTAAAAGATGGAATTTATGATTGCACAGTCGTCAGAAATGCCCTTTTATATTGTAAAATTCAAAATGCTTGTGCATTTATTTTCTCATAAGATTTTACGTTTAACCCCTAATAAACAAAGGGATAAGAAAGGGAGCATGAAGAAAGAATGAGAGAGTACAGATAGTGAATCAGGAACTGCAGAGGATTAGTAAGGAGCAGCTATCAAGAGGATGAAAAATCAAAAGGCAGCTGGACCAGATGACATCCTGTGGAGATATGCAGATGTCTAGGTTCAAGGTGGGTTCATTGTGGGAGCAGGAAAAAACTTAAATAAAAATGTGGGAGCGAGATTACATCAGGGATCAGCTCTGAGCCCCATTTTGTTTGCAGTGGTAATAGAAAGGTTGAAAGATGAGGTCATGCAGGAGTTTCTGTTGACCTTTATTTTTGCAGACAATATTGTGATCTGTAGCGAGACGAAGGAATGGGTGGAGGTATGCTCTGGAGAGAAGAGAATGAAAGTCAGTAGAATCACAGAATATGTGTGTGTGAACAAGAAGCAGACAACAGTGATTCTAACAGGAGCAAAGATAGTGAAGTTAGATACGCAAAAGTCCAAAGCAACAGTGCACAAGAGAGATGGTATAGTTAAAGATACTAAGATTTTCTAGAGAAGTACTAATTGACTAGGAAGGGAGCGGAATCGGTCAACTGGTGGCCGCTAGGTCAGCCTCCTGGCTATGAGCAACATCATACGAATGGTGCGAGAGGGAAAAAGTCACATGCTCTCTCCCTGTCTCTTTTATTTGTCTTCAAAATGAACTTTGACTGTTTGGTTAAGATTTTATTTTTCTTTTCTTTAGGGATTTTAATTGGAAACCCCAAATAATAGTGACATTTTCTGTCCACCTAGAAATCTATGTTAAACCATTAATCCATTATCTGACTTTCAGTACCACTTTTGAGGGGAATTCTGTTAATTCCATTGCATGAATTGTTACCATTATCCCACGGCAATGTATTTTTACACTCAGACATAAAGCTTTATTTAACATTAAGACTGTCCAACATACTTGCTCATCTTCTACAGGAATTTTAAAAATGACACATATCACAAATATCTCCACTTCTGACTCCAGGGATCGGTGAGGAACTAAATTTGTTATTTTCACTACCAGGATGCCTACAGCAGTGCTGTAATACTCTAATGCTGCATATGTGTCACAACAGATTTTTCTGATGTCAAATTCCAGTGAACTGCAGAGTGGAATTCGTGACAGTCTGTTAGAGGTAAATATAAGTGGGATATGTAAGAAATTTTCCGGGCAATGACATTTTCCATCTGTCATTGTTACACCACAAAATGTCAACACAAACAATAAACATGGCAGTAATTCACTGATGTTGGCAGTGTGAGGTATTTACATCTAACTGTATGTGAGCACTCAAAGGACCAGTTACTAAGGACAGCACAGCGAACTGCCTCAAATCTCAGTCTGAATTCTCATTATGTTTGATCTTCACAAACAGGAAAGTACAGGAAAGAAATACATAAGAGTAGTGCAAATACTGCAGGTTGCAGAGCTTGGAGAAACAGAAACACTTTTGGCAACATATTTACATAGCATCTGACTTACAAAATTGGAGTGATGTGGTAATGACATGTGTATATAATCAAGCCCTGAATCACCACAAGATTCTGAAGATGTCTGCTCTATGAGAGATTTACAGCTATAAATTAAAATAAGGCAGCATAGGTGTGAATACAGGAGTGTGAGGGACCAAGCAGCCAAAGCAAAGAGGACACAAGCAAAAAATATCTTCAAAAAGGGTTTTCTTTATTTTAACCCTCAAAAAGTCCAAAATTAACAAAATTCAAAACCATACTTAGCAGGCCCATAAAACAGGTCAACTAAATATAACTCTACAAAAAGTAATTTCCAAAAACTTAAACAACAAAGTGAGACACAACTTAACTCACAAACTGACCTAATTAAAAAGACACATGAGGGTAGCTTTTATAATGATTTGGCCAAACCATTTGAACACAATAGGGGGGAAAACAAAAACACACACTAATATTAACTAAGCACAGAATAACCCAACTAAACCTAAAACACCCCTGCTCCTGGTAAGCCCATGGTTGGTCCTGCTGAGCAGGCATTTTGTCCCCAGAGTCCTCAGCCACGCCTTTTGCCCCGACAGGAAACAGCCACCGCCCAAACCCAGGTAACTCAAAGAAAGAGAAACATAATTAATATAACAAAACATTTTAGAAAAACCATACAATGCTACTATGTGCGCGCCTCATAATACCAGTGTTAGGTTTAACCAAATGATTAATGAATTATATTAATGAAGAATACTGCAAAGCAAAATAATAAAGTGAAAAATGGACTAATTTACCCCTGTGTGGCTGCTGCCATCACACACCCCCCCTCTTCAGGACTCTCGCTGGTACAGCGAGAGAGGAAGTCGGCGGTAACGTTGTTCTTCCCAGGAATGTGCTTGATGACAAACCGGAAAGGTTGCAGAGCAAGGTACCATCTTGTGATCCTTCCGTTCTTATCTTTCATCTTTTCCATCCACTGAAGTGCACTGTGATCCGTCTCCAGGGTGAATTCTCTTCCAAGAAGGTAGTACCTGAAGGAATCAAGGGCCCACTTGATTGCAAGGGCCTCCTTTTCCACTGTTGAATATCGAACCTCTCTCGGGAACAGCTTTCGGCTGATATAAGCAACAGGATGACGTTCTCCTTCCAAACCTTGAAGTAGCACTGCTCCCAGACCCCTATGAGATGCATCCGTTTGAAGGAAAAAGTGCTCATTAAAGTCTGGACTGTACAAAACTGGTTCGCTACTCAGTGATTGACCGATGTCCTTGAAAGCTGCTATAGCCTCCTCTGTCCAGTTAATCTGATTAGGACACTTGATGCCTATCAAGTCCGTTAGTAGAGCTGCCCTGGTGGAGAATCGTGGTATGAACCGACGATAAAAGCCTGCCATGCCCAAAAAGGATCTTAATTGCTTCCTTGTCTGTGGGAGAGGACAAGACTCAATGGCTTGGATCTTACTGACCTGAGGCTTGATCACCCCATTCCCGATCACATGGCCCAGGTACGCAGTCTCAGCAGAGGCAAAAACACACTTAGAGGGGTTCACCGTCAACCCAGCAGTGCCAAGACGGTCGAAGACAGCATGCAGATGTTCCAAGTGTTCCTCCCATGTGGTGCTGTAGATGACAATATCATCAAGATATGCAGATGCAAAATCTGAGAAACCACATAGTACTTGGTCCATTAATCTCTGAAAGGTTGCTGGAGCCCCATGCAGCCCGAATGGCATCACTGTAAATTGGAAGAGACCCCAAGGTGTTCGAAAGGCAGTCAACTTCTTTGATCGCTCCGTTAGTGGCACCTGCCAATATCCCTTGCACAGGTCAAGTGTGGTCAAGTACTTTGCCTTCCCCAGCCGTTCCAGCAAATCATCAATGCGTGGTGTGGGGTATGAATCAAACAGTGATATTGAGTTTAGGTACCTGAAGTCTATACAGAACCTCATGCTTTCATCCTTCTTTGGCACCAGGACCACTGGATTACACCACTCACTCTTTGATGGCTCAATGATCCCCAAGGACAACATGAGGTCGATTTCCTTCTTCAGGGATATTAGCAGACGTTCAGGGATCCTGTAGCTCAAACGCTTTACTGCGACGCCCTCTTTAATGACAATGTCATGCTCAACAATATCTGTTCGGCCAGGATTCACTTGAAGCACCTCAGAGTTGCATGCAGCTCTCACCTGAAGCTGTTTATCATCTGGCAGATGACTAAGGTCAAAATCTACCACATCAGCAGAAGGCAAGTATTGCTCACCAACCTCTTCTTCCTCTGGCACACCCCTTATGAGCATCACCTCTGCTGTCTTTTCAGGGCGCTGCGCCCATTCCTTCAATAGATTTATGTGCAGAACCCTGCTGGAGCGTGGCTTTCCAGGGATGAACACTTGGTAAGTAGTGGACCCCAATTTCTTCTGAACCTCAAAGGGCCCTTGCCACTTAGCCAATAGCTTGTTGTTGTCAGTGGGGAGGAGCACCAACACCTTTTGTCCAGGACTAAAAGACCTCTGACGAGCTGCTCGGTCATACCAAAACTTCTGCTGGATTTTGGTCATATTTGACTGAGCAAGCTCACTCATTTTCTGCAGTCGCTCCCTCATCTGCACAACATAGGAAACAATGTTAACAGAGTCCATCTTTTCCTTGCCTCCCTCCCAGATGTTTCTTAGGAGGGCTAGAGGTCCTTGTACCTCATACCCATACAAAAGTTCGAACGGAGAGAAACCAGTGGAGGCTTGTGGCACTTCCCTGTAGGCAAAGAGAAGATAAGGAAGCCACTGATCCCAATCAGCACCATTCTTATCTACCACCTTCCGGAGCATCTGCTTCAGAGTCTGATTGAACCGTTCTGTTAGCCCATCAGTCTGAGGATGGTATGGGGTGGTCCTCAGGCTTCTAATGCCCAGCAGCTTGTACACCTGTTTTAGTAAGTTGGACATAAAGTTACTCCCCTGATCAGTCAGTATTTCCTGTGGGAACCCTACTCTTGCGAAGAGCTGTACAAGGCAGAAAGCTACTGATTTTGCCTTGATGGATTTCAGTGGGAAGACCTCTGGATATTTAGTTGCGTAATCAGTGATTACAAGCATATAGCGATTCCCTGACTTACTCTTCTCAACAGGTCCAACAATATCCATTCCGAGGCGCTCAAATGGGGTACCAATAATAGGCAGTGGTTGGAGTGGAGCTTTGGAAGGGACTTTGGAGGATGTCATCTGGCACTGAGGACAGCTCTTACAGAAGTAGGCTACATCTCTATGGAGGCCAGGCCAGAAAAAATGTTGTTTAATACGAGCTGTGGTTTTGTGCTTACCAAGGTGGCCAGACCAGGGAATAGAGTGTCCCAAATTAAGCACAGTTTCTCTAACCTCTTGGGGGACGACTAGCTTCAGAAGTGAGCCCATCTGATGGTAAAGTATGCCATTTTGCAAGACATAGTCACTTTTGTTAATGCCTGCCTCCTCTACTTGGTCCTTGTCTATTGCTCGCTGAAAACAGGAAGCTAAACTAGGATCAGTTTTTTGCAACTCTATTATATTGCCAGGAATTTGAAGTCCCAAAGGCAAGTCTGGGTCAGTATGCATTTCTGGGTGTACTATAGTATGCTGGAACTTCTCCTGTCTCCTCTGTCTGCGACTTTTCCGAGGCTTCACAAGTGCAACTTCCCATTCCTCATCAAAAAATGGCAAGGCACTGAAAACTTCTGAGGTTTCACTAGATTTTTGAGCTTGGGCTCTAGTAACAGCCACATTGCATTGATGATTCTGGTCTGACTCCAACAAATCAAAAAGCACTGGAAAATCTCGTCCCAGAATAGCTGAATAAGGCAGGTTATCAACCACCCCAACATTTAAAAGGTAAGTCTGTCCATTCACTTTAATGTACATGTCAGCTGTTGAGTACATCTTCTCATCTCCGTGCACACAACAAATGGGGATGGTATCACTGACACGGACAATATTGGGGGGCACAAAATCTCTGTGTATCAGTGTACGAGAACTGCCAGAATCAAGCAAAGCTCTTAAAGTTGTTCCATTAGCTTCAATTTTTATCATTTTAACAGTCTGGTCACACTGGAGCCCATGTTCAGCATGTGAACGTGGCATGAAACACATTTGAACCATCTTAGCTGAGGTTTTTGGGCACATTGGCTTTGTGTGGCCCTCTAACCCACAGAGGTAACAAACAATCTTTTTTGAATTTTTTAATGGTCTGCCAGCAAACTGGTTCTCACCCACAGGAGTTTTTTCTGCTGACAATGGCCTTTGATGATACATCTGGGCTGATTTGGGGCCTTCCTTTGGCATTTTATTTGCATTACAGGTCCAAGGTTGCCCTTTCCTCCTGGCAGCTACAAACACTTCTGCCAGCTCAGCTGCCTTCGCTGCAGAAGACGGATTGTGCTCTCGAATCCAAACCTGTAGCTCAGGGGACAACATTCTCAAATATTGTTCAAGGATGATTATTTCACCAATTTCTTGGTTCGTTTTACCTTTTGGCTGAATCCATTTCCCGTACAGATCTTTAAGTCGAGCATACAACTCCTTAGGGGTCTCATCAAGCCTGACTTCCAGTGAACGGAATCGCTGCCTGTAGGTCTCCGGGTTAACATCATACTTGGACAAAATTGCAGCTTTAACTTTGTCATAGCTGAGAGAGTCATCAATATCCATATGAACGTATGCCCCTCTTGCCTTGCCCGTTAGCAGTGGTATTAATCGAAAAACCCAGTCTGTTTTTTCCCAACGATATGCTAAGGCAATGCGTTCAAATGTAGTCAAAAAATGCTCAATATCATCACTATCAGTCAACTTTTCCAGTCTGGGTTCATGCAATGAAAACTGACCTGATAATGACTGACTGGATTCAGCTTGAGCTTGAGGAGAACTAGGAATGTGAGGTAGCTCCCTTGACTCTGGTGACTCTGTAGTAGGTAATGGTAGCTCTGGTACTGATGATGTCCGGGACTGCACCTCTAACTGTAAAAGCTGAAACTGATGTTGCAATGCTTTGAATTTTTGTTCTTGTCGTGCAGTTACCTGTTCTTGCCTTGCTTCCCGAGCCTCCTGTTGACCCATATGAGCTTGCAATATTGACATCAGATCTGACAGAGATGGCTCCCTTTCTTCAACCTCAGTGCTCTCCACCATTTCAGAGACTCCAATTTCCTCCTCAGCATCAGCTTCCTTCTGAACAGTTACTCCTTTCTTCTTTTCCACCTTTCCTCCACGATGCATTTTTCCTTTTTTTTTTTCTGGGGGTGAAAAAGCCTCAAAAGAAAAAAATACTGTGTCCTCAACTGGCAGATCCCACTGCTGCCACCAATTGTGAGGGACCAAGCAGCCAAAGCAAAGAGGACACAAGCAAAAAATATCTTCAAAAAGGGTTTTCTTTATTTTAACCCTCAAAAAGTCCAAAATTAACAAAATTCAAAACCATACTTAGCAGGCCCATAAAACAGGTCAACTAAATATAACTCTACAAAAAGTAATTTCCAAAAACTTAAACAACAAAGTGAGACACAACTTAACTCACAAACTGACCTAATTAAAAAGACACATGAGGGTAGCTTTTATAATGATTTGGCCAAACCATTTGAACACAATAGGGGGGAAAACAAAAACACACACTAATATTAACTAAGCACAGAATAACCCAACTAAACCTAAAACACCCCTGCTCCTGGTAAGCCCATGGTTGGTCCTGCTGAGCAGGCATTTTGTCCCCAGAGTCCTCAGCCACGCCTTTTGCCCCGACAGGAAACAGCCACCGCCCAAACCCAGGTAACTCAAAGAAAGAGAAACATAATTAATATAACAAAACATTTTAGAAAAACCATACAATGCTACTATGTGCGCGCCTCATAATACCAGTGTTAGGTTTAACCAAATGATTAATGAATTATATTAATGAAGAATACTGCAAAGCAAAATAATAAAGTGAAAAATGGACTAATTTACCCCTGTGTGGCTGCTGCCATCACAAGGAGAGACTGTGAGTGCGAATGGTTGTCTATGTCTATGTGTTAGCCCTGCGACAGTCTGGTGACCTGTCCATGGCGTACTCTGCCTCTCGCCCTAAGACAGCTGGGATAGGCTCCAGCGACCCTGAAAAGGATAAGCGGAAGCGAATGGATGGATGGATAGAGAGTTTCTGAAAGTAATTTCTTTTTTTTTAATCTAGAGCTTCTTGGAACCACGAAAGTGATGAGATCAGTGGGTGAGGGGGCAATCTGGATGAAAATGGTTTAGAGAGAAATTATAGTATGCATGGCCTCTACTGACTTAATGTTACAAGAAACGAGAGGAGACAGTTTATTTGCCCACTGCACTATCCCTCTTGTCAAATCTACTTAAATCTTTGAATCATGAAATCAGTGAGCTCTGAATGGCAATGTGACATGTTGTTACAGCAAATTGTCCTCATACTGTGAGAAAGCTATCAGTAAGATGAAGAACAACAGGAAAAGGAACTTAAAGCCAGTATTTTGAAAATTTTAGTTCTCTGGTGCTTTTATGTTAAACGTTATTATATTCAGAAATTATTTAGTATGTAAAAAGGCCATCCATCCATCCATCCATCCATCCGCCCATCCGTCCCTTCATCCACCACATAGATGTTTCATATATTTTAGGAATGTTGCATTTTTCTCATAATACAGTCTTCTGAGCGTGAGTGATTTTAAACATGACAAATAAAGTGTGTGTGTGTTTGTGTGCGTGTGTGTGTGTACCAAGAGTTCCCCGCTTACAGCTTTGAGCATAGTGGGAGACTAAGAGTACCTTCACCGTCAAGGCCTTACTCAAAGCAGACGAATGGGCTAATTGGCTCGGAATAAATCTGGCTGCAAGGACTCGTAGAAGACTTATCAGACTTGGAACCTCAAAAGGATGGGAAGTAGGGAGACAGCTGGAAAGTAGTGGATTTTCTGAATATCTGCCAGTGTAAGGAACTCACCAATTCGGCAACCTTGGTAGACCCTTCTCAATAAATTGAGAAGCCCTGGGAGCCCTAATGCGACTGCTGCTGGTCCGTCTCCAATTGTGTTTAGTCTATGCGTTACAGCTTACCTACATGGGGGTGCTTTTATCTATTTTATCTACGTTTTAAAGTTTATTGAAATTGTACTTCAATAAACAATTTCTGCAATCTGAAGCTAAATCTCCAGTGGACTTTTTGCCGATTTTTAATTAAAGTAGCAATGGTTTTGAAAAGTTTCGTTTAATGAGTATAACTCAGTCTTCAGCTCAAGCTTATGATAGATTTGTGTGTTACATTTTATACACCGGTGACTGAAGATGTGACCGAAGTTTGTAAGTAACTAAACCACAGCTGAAATTGAAAAGTTACTGCTACATTACTGCTAGAGGTATAAATAAGCAACAGACTGATGAGAAGTTTATAATAATCAACTGAACATATAATGATATATTGATATGTATTTTATTGAAAAATATTGGCCAAAGGGTTACTTTCAAAAGATGCCATGTTTCACTTTGCACACTTTCCACTGTAGTTTTACAGCATACAGGAACAGAAGGAGGTTGCTGTTGTGGCAGCTGGCTGCTTAACAGCTTACATTTAACAGGAATGGTACATCAATTAAATATAAGTAATTATTTTAAGCAACTAATGCTTCTGGTACAAAGAAATGAGGGTATAAATGTTTATTTGCTCTAGTCAACTAATCAGAGGAATCACTGGTATTAATTTGTCATCAGAGATGGACAGATGAAAACAATACGTCACCAACAAGTCTTTGACATTTGGCCCTGCTATTAATTAAAAATACAAGGAATAATAATAATAATTTCAAATAAGCACTTACAAGGACCCTCCAGTAAATTCCTGGAGAGAGACTGTCAAGACTATCAGAATGGAGGTGAGACGGAGAAATCATAACTGCAAACCCTTCTCGAAAAATATCAGTCTGAAATGCTTAAACAAGCCTTTCTCCATCTGTTGTGATGCCTGGAGTGTCTGAGCTGCCACACTTTCATCTCCCTTCCAATTCCTATTCTTGGCTACTGGGTAGGTCATTTTAGTCACCTGCTGAGCTTGCACACCTGGCTGTCATAAGTCTATAGTGACTATGAGGTAACTTTTATAGAAAACTTTAAGTAGTTTTGGGAGCATTGAGGGCTTTACTAGAGGGATGGTCTACACCCTAATAAACAATAACAAACAATATATCTTATTGTTTACACCACACACATGCTACACCTTTTTTCCAGCTGGTCACATGTACCACACTGCCTCCACAATCATCGGACAAGCTCCACTCCCTCTGATGACCGGTGTAAGATGTCCTCTGGGTCTGAGACATTCTCTGACTTGTTTCTGCAACTTAATTACTACTTAAAATAGCACAGACCCCATTTTAATAGAGACTTAATTAGAGCTGGGCGATAGAACGATAACGATATGTATCGCGATATAACTTTTACTCGACAGACCTCGCCGCTCTTGTCCTCTTTAAAAAAAAAAAAAAAGGTCAGCCAATCCAAATTAAGTAGCGCAAAGCCGAACCAATAACAGCCGCAGCGTCACGTCGCGTGACTTGTTACGTACAGCACAAGTGCCAAACCGCACATGTGTATTTGTTTGGGAAGCAGCCAGCCACCGTACCGCCCGGGTAATGGAGGAAATGAGTGTGCCGACTAGAAAAATCAACCGAGCCTGACCGAAGGTTACCGAAGAGAAAACAGATGATGGTTCCAATGCCGGAGAGATTGTCGAACGGAAGAGCCATAGAAGTTCCGTAATGTGAAGGTATTTCGGCTATTTCAAGTCTGACAAAAAACAGAGTAGCGTGCACTGTAAATTGTGCCGAAAGCAAGTCTGGAAATACAATAAACTGGTGCATGCGTCACGCTATGTGCCACGTTATTGTTTCGGTGAAATGAATTTCGACAATACTGTTACTGTTAATTCTACTCTCAGCAGTGTTTAAATGCTTACATATACACACAGTTACTGTCCCTCCACACATACGACTCGGTTCTGCTTCTATGCCCCAGCTTTGTTTACTTTTTCCCACCGAGGCTTCTAGACTTCAACATTTCTGCACGGTTAGGAATCTAGCTCCACCTGCTGCTTTGGCATGTTCATAGCAGAGTTTTCCTTCATTTCTGCCTTTATGTGTGGACGGGATTATTTTTTAAAACGAAAACGGAAAATCTCAGTTTTCAAAAATACCCGTGTACGTGTGGACGTAGCCTCAGTCTCTGACTGGAAGCGCTAATTCGTCATTCTGCTTTTGTCAGACTAAAGTAACTGTTAAAACTGTTTGAAAAGCTAAGCTATACGACAAGGAGAGATTGAGAATTTCCTTTTAGTTCTCAGTTTATTTGATATTGACAAAAGTTAGTCAGTTTTGTCTGTTCTTCTGTAAAACAAACTAAGATTTATTTTTAGAATTAATATTTTTTTTCTAAGTGGAATTGACAATTTAGTAGTCTGTTTCGTTTGTTCTATTTTGAAACTTAAACGCTTTAGCGGCTGCCTTTTGTGTAGTTTGCAATATTTGCCTTTATTTATCTGAAAAAGTCTCATGTTCCTTAAGTACATCTACCCTGTTGAACTTCATCCATCCATTCGCGACCGCTTAATGGATGAACTTATTATGGGAAATAAATATTTAAATAAAAACAAGCTGCTGATTATTTCACATTTTACTTGTGAGCAACGGCACATTTAAATCTTACAAATATAGTTATTTGGCTTATATCGTGATAGATATCGTTATCGCCTGAAATGAAAAAAACATATCGTGATATGAAAAAATCTTATATCTCCCAGCTCTAGACTTAATTATCTATTCCAACAGAATGACCATGATAACTCTCAACACCCCAGTTCCATAGGGACTACGTGTGTTCCCAAACACCCTAAAAATAAAGGAAATACCAGCAAAAAAACTATTTGAATTATAAAAAATATATAATTGTTTATACTGTACCAGAAGTGAACTGAATATGACATTGATTCACCGATCCACACCACTAGAATCTACAGCAATGACACTGAAATGTCTTCCAGACTGAAGAAGTGTAGTCAGATGGTAACAAAGACAGGTACTCAGAACTGAGTGGATTGTACTACCAGAAGGCAATTTTGCAGACAGTGAGGATTGCTATGAGTACCTTGGAATTCCAAAGGCAAATGGGAACCTCGAGAGCCTGCTAAGAGAGCTGCAAACACCAAATAGCAAGCGCCGAGGAGTCAGATCCATAAGTACATTGGGAAGATGGTCACAGCTGATCGTAGTATACAGGTAGCCAGGAAGAAGGAGTCCATCGCAGTCAAATGCCAGCAGACAGTGGGTGTATTTATTCCTAAAGAGTATAACTCTACCTCCATGAACCAGCTCAGAAGCATTGCCTTATCGAACATGGTTTGGAAAATTTCCCTCTCACCCATTACAAAAAGATTGACCTACTTCTTGAAGGACAACAGCTAAATCAAGGCCAGGCTTCCAGGATATCAAACACTGAGCCATGATCTGGGTGTGGATCCGGCAACCAAAAAAAGGGAGAAGAGAGATCTCCATGTGGCGTGGCTGGAATTGGCTAATGCGTATGGGTCAGTCCCACACAGTCTAATTGACTTTGCACTTGTACACCCCAAGATCTGTCATTACCATCCATAGCCAAGCACTTCAACAACTTCCACATGTGCTTCGTGACAGGGCTGCAAGAACTGGAGGTCTCCAATGGAATAGGTTGTTTGATTTTCCTAATACTCTTCATGGCTGCATTTGAGATCATCCTCAGTGGAACGAGGCAAGTGGTTACAATCTGGGGATTGATTTCCTGCTCTAGAACTTAGATGGATGATCTGACAAGCATCCTGCAGCTTCATGTACAGCAAGACTCCTCAAGCACCTAGATGAGCTTATCAAGTGGGTAAGGATGAAGATCAAGCCTGCAAAGTCCTGGAGTCTTTCAATCATGAAAGGTATGAGGAGAGATAGGATAGTGTTTATGATCCCACTCCTATTGGAGCAACCTATCAGAACCCTCGGAAGAGACTGCACCGCTGACCTCTCTGACAAACAGGTGGTGAGGTTGGTGGAGAAGCAACTGGCACACAGCCTGTCAAAGACTGATAGCAGCCAGCTCCCAGTGAAACTGAGCTGTGGTGCTACCGTTTCAAACTGTTTCAGCACGTGATGTGGCCATTAAAGGTGTTTGAAATCCCATCGACCATGGCCAGCAGGCTAGATGGCATTGCCAACACATTATCTCTCTTTGGTGCAGTTACTATATTGTTTTGTAGTTGTTGCTTTTAATGTTTTCTTATGTTTAAATTGCTTTTTGCTTTTTTTGGGGGGGGGGGGGGGTCCTTCATGGTTGGGGATCAAGTCTCTAAGGGGAGGGTTTTGAGAAATAACAAGAGGAGAGAAGCTGCAGAGAGGCATGTAAGACTGCAACGCTGCTTCCTGGTCATGTTTTGGGGATTTAATAAATTTGGCTAGAATTCCAGAAATGAGAACTGCTCCATTCAAAGTGGGATAGATGCTGTCTCTCCTTTCTAGTTTTCCCAAAGGAGAACATATGGTTCAACATGTCACTCCTGGTGTGACTGGGGAGGGGACCAGAGAAAACTACATTTTCCAGCTTTGGTTTGGCAAAATTACACACCGATTTAATATTAATTAAAGTGACCTCCAAATTACATAACCGGGTGCCATTACTGTCGATGTGAATTGTAATTTTACAGAATTTACGTTTATTCTTAGCCAGCAGTGTTAGATTTGTGTTCTCATGAGTAAATATATTAATTTATATTATCTTGTGAAAGACGTTTTCTGATTGTCATTTTATTTTGAAAAGGATTTTATTTTGGTGATTATAGTTTACTCCACTTCCTGTTCCATGTATTCCGTAGCGCGAACTGCAGAAGTAATGTATGGTTCTCCCTCCTGTGTTGCTAACAATAAAAGAAACGGGAAAAGTAATCAACCAACCAAGTGTGTGCATTATTAAGAGAACATGGCCGAAGAAGAAGAAAACTCTTCGAGTTCAACAAGCAGTTTCAGGTTTTCCTGAGTGTCACCTGTTCTGGGTCCTGGAAGACAATTTACTATGGCTCTTAGTGTCTCTAGCTTCCCATGTCTCAAAAAATAGTATCACCAGTAACAAGAATTTGTTCCTCAGTGGGTATGTCACAGAGTGGGGAAAAACGATTAGAGACAACTATGCGTCCTCCTCACCATCATCCAGCCATCCTGTTTTCCTGTCCCATCCTGTCCTAGTCAGCCAGGAGAGAGCTAACAGTGGCTACGCTGCACTACCTTTGGGCGCACAGACTACAGGGGCCTGGCTAGCTACGTGTTTTTCAAGGGTGTGGAGCCAAGTCTCCAATTCAGTGATTCTGGCCTCCAGAGCTGTAAACAGGCTACATTTATTACAAGTAACATTATTACTACTGAAGAAGTCTGAGGAGTAACTAAACATCCATTAGAGATGTACTTTCCCTGCTAAAGACCAAACACAATAAGTGTTAACTGTAAAGTTGACATATTGCAAAGTGTGACTGTTAATGCAATTATCTCTCACAAATCTTATAGTATGCAAGATGTGATGCCACCACTGTCCACATACCAAACAGTCACACAAGGATCTTGAGGGAAAATAATCCTTGGACTTTAATCTCACCATCCCACTATCAATACGAGATGCTGACTAATTCCAACCTACAAACTGAGGATTTACACTCAAATCTAGAAGCACATGTAAAAAAAACACAGAGTACACGTGCACATGTGAATGCTTAAAGCCTTATATACACACAAGGGGCTTACTGTAATCTGTGGCTAGCTGCCTCTAGCACTCATGAAGTCATGGCAAGTTGCCATGATGACAACACAGTAAGACATCACAAACGTACCTCTAACACAAACAGCATGTACAGCCTCATTTATCAAAGCCCTTTCCTGGTCTCTTTTGTTTCATGTGGATGTATATTCACATCCTCTACATGCCTTGTCTTGTCACATCCACATGTCTTTACATTCCTGTATAATTAAGTCTGAGTACCTATTTGCCCTAGCAACCTGTTCTTGTGTGAGTAAATGTTAAGCCTTTCACCACAAGCAGACAAAAAGAGCATAAAAAAATCTTTTTCTATCACTAAAATGGTAAATGGCCTGTATTTGTATAGTGCTTTACTGGTCCCTAAGGACCCCAAAGCGCTTTACACAACCAGTCATCCACCCATTCACACACACATTCACACACTGGTGATGGCAAGCTACATTGTAGCCACAGCCACCCTGGGGCGCACTGACAGAGGCGACACTACATTTACACATTATGATCAAGGTGGGTGTATAGTCAGGTAAGTGAGATGATTTCTGCCTTAATCCTGAGCTTTTATGTGTGTCTCTTTCAGTGTACTAATCAGTGTCATGATTAGTGTACTAAGGACATAGATGAAGTCATGATGTAACGCTATGTCAGTTACCTATGCATAACTAAAATATAAATGTGTGTTTGCACAGTTTGTGTTTCATTGTCTTTAATGTCTATGCATAGAAATGTGTCTCTGACTGTTTGTGTGGTCAGGCTTGTTAATATTCTGCACAGTGTGCAGACAGACTCCCGGTGCAGCGACACCTGGTCATGCCTCAGAGCGTCAGGCCTCTGTGGGACACCTCTGAGAGGCCTTTTCAACAGCCTGACACACACACACACACACACACACACACACACACACACACACACACACACACACACACACACACACACACACACACAGAGAGAGAGAGAGAGACTATAGTCACAAGGTCTTTGTACTTAGTCTTGCTCCTAGCTTTTCTTTTAGAATATTGGTTTAACTTTACTCTCACACAGAATAAAAAACACAGGCCTTGTACTATCAAAGACACATATATCACATGGATATAGTCAGTGAAGGAATGTTGAATAGAAATGGTTTCAAATCTGTAACCAACTAAAAAAAGAGAACATAGGGTAGGTATATAGGGATTGTAACTTGCTATTATTTTTGTTGTCATTATTAATTAATAACATCAGCAGACAAAAAACAACAACACAATAAACAAGACAAACAATTTAAAACAATCAATCATAAAGTATATACTTTTATGTGTGTGCTCAGGCGATGATGTTCTTCATTGGTAATTGATATTTTTGTGTTTGCTTGTAATTCATCACAATTAGAAAGGTGGTTGTATTTTCTTGACACCAGCTATATTTGTCAGTGTTAGGAAAGTTTGGTCTGTTATGATGGCTGAACAGCTAAACAGACTGAAACTGACCAGTGGCCAACACTAGCCAAGATGCAGCACTTAGAGGCCAATAGTAGAATAGAACAATAGAACAGTAGTTTATTTCAGCTATTCCCTTATTCACTAGGCATCACCACAGGAGGTAGCGCCGCATATTGAATTTGGCAAGTTTTTACCACGGATTTAGATATAGGTATAGTCAATTCAGTTTGCAATGTAAGTTACAAATTTAATTAAGAGAACCTCAAATCAGCAAATCACAAATGAGTAAAAGGGGAAGGTACACACGTTCTTCTCAGAAAAAGAATGGCAACAGTTGGCAGATGAAGGATCAATATGTCGTTGATAGAGCTGAACTCTTCACTTAGACAGCTTGATTGCAGCAGCTGTTTCTGGAAAAATGTATCCAAAGGATGGCTGCATAAATTAAAACTATTACATCACATATGATGTCCATAAAAAAACACATTAAGCATTATATGCCATCAGATCCTGGCACATACGCTTAATTAATTTACTGGTGCTGTAACATTTTCGATGCATAAATGCACACACTGTGTATTTCTTTCTACAAAGTAACACTGCAGATATAAGATTTGGACATAAACCTGGTATTATTTGCTACATTTTGAAAAAATATTTCATTGTAGAAAAAGGAAACCAAAAAAAAAGCAAACTGCAATGAAAGTGGATTAGTGATGTTACAGAGCTCTGTATGTGTGCACAGCTGATAAAATACATGCAGACCATCTGACACACCAATGTAACTAAATTCCCCCAAAAATGCAAACTACTCCACTCACTGTAAAAAGAATCTTTACTGCCTAAAATACCCAACATGGGGTCCATGCCACATCTTGTATTGGAACTCTTCTACTTACTCCAGTGGTAAAGGTTATGTTCAGATCAATTAGAGCACATTGTGTTCAGTTTCATCAAAACACCAGTGTCACTGGTGTTTCAGCATGAGGACTCAGTGACGACCTACAGAACAGAGCCAAAGCTTGGCCACTCCACACACAGCTTTGAGCAATCCTTTTGCAACAATTACGCATTTTTCTGATAAAGATTTCCATCTATCATTCCAAATAATTTAATGCTTCTAGCAGCAACTATCACAGGCATATAAGGCACAAAATAAGACTTTGCGTCATGTGTTGTGGGGTTTTTGTGATACTTTTGGTTTTGGTATATCTTGGAAGCTTTTTCGTTCTCCATTATTCCTAATATTCCAGTTATTTCTCCTTTTATCTGACCCATGTCACTTTTCCTCCCAGCTGTGCCTGATACTTTAATTAGCCCTCAGTGCATATGTGTATAAATAGCCGCAGTTTCCCTTTGTCCTTGGTACAGTGTCTGTTTACTCTCTCAGTGTGTTACTCTTGATGGGTGTACTACAAAGCAAGAAAGGTTAGTAGGTTAGTGAGTGATGTTAAGCTTATAGTCAGAGTTTTCTGTGTCATGAAAGTGGCTCTCTTTTCACCCGTCCAAACCACTGTGATAACTTAAGCTGAACACATGTTTCGATTTTGGTTTTAAAATTGTCTGAAAGTGCCAGATTTAAAATTATTCTTCTATTTACAGCATGTTTAAGGTGCAATAGATACTACTTTTAAGCCTAAGTTGGTAAGCTGTACCTTACTAAAACCACTGAATGAAGCACAAACTGTTTTCACTGTCACAGGAATGCACATGTATTAGTTTGTTGTTGCAGCAAATCCATACGTTATAATTGTTTCTAATCTAAAATGTTTTAGTTTAAAGTTTCAGAACTCAAATGTGCAACCATCACCTTAACCTTTCTGAGGTTCCTGCTTAAAAAAGACAATCCACAAATGAATTGATTATTTCTCTATAATTCAAAACTCTGTGTAAACCATCTTGATATCAAATTACTAATACTTGTGAAACTTGACTGTAGTTATAAGCATCAGAGCAGATCCCACTGTGTCAAAGTGACTGAGGATGGAAAACAGAAAAATATGAAGGATTTTTTCCTGGCCAAAATTGTTTTTTGGTCTTTTATAGCATATAACCTCTTTGAAAGTATGCTGCAGTAGACCAAATGGTAAATGGCCTGCATTTGTATAGCGCTTTTCTAGTCCCTAAGGACCCCAAAGCGCTTCACACTACATTCAGTCATTCACCCATTCACACACACATTCACACACTGGCGATGGCAAGCTACATTGTAGCCACAGCTGCCCTGGGGCGCACTTACAGAGGCGAGGCTGCCGGACACTGGCGCCACCGGGCCCTCTGACCACCACCAGTAGGCAAACACGGGGTTAGTATCTTGCCCAAGGATATTTGGCATGCAGCCAGGAGGCAGCCTGGGATCGAACCACCGACTTTCTGATTAGTGGCTGACCTGCTCTGCCACCTGAGCTACAGCCACCAAAACCTGAAGAAAATCATTAATCAACTTATGGACATTACCTGTTATAGATCGATGCTGTTGCAGTGAAACAGAGCAAAGTTGTTTAAGTTTTATTAGAGACATAGCTAAATGTTTTGCAGTTTAGTACCATCTGTGAAAGTTGAAATATCTTAGATATGAAATAGCAAAAGTTTGGCTTTCTTTTGCCAGGCTGTACATAAAAATAGACAGTGAGTAATGTGTCTGTGTTTAAAGGGAATAAGGCAGAAAACAGCAATTTATAGCAATTTATGATGTGCTCTTGAAGCACACTGGAAGACGGAGATGTGCAGGCAATGTGTTTCGATCATGGTGGATTTTTTGAAAGCAAGACAGCAAAGGTAAGACAGAATTCATGCTAATACTTTTCAAATGTGAAGCCTAATTTTGGTCTTCTTTTGCTGTGTGTTCAGTGAATTTTGTTTGGAGCATCTTGAAACTTGCAGTTTTGGAATCTGTGAGATCTGTGCTTTCAGCAGAGACATTGTTTATCCGTGTGCATGCCGTCAGGTGAACGTGGGAATCTTTGTATTTACATCTTTTCACCGAATCAGTTTACCTGCTTTTTGTTTGTTGTTTTAGCTGTGTTTGGTGATCACAGAAATGGTTTTTGAGCCTTTAGCTGAGATTCTGACATTTCTGTGGATACTATAAATGTCTATATTTAAATAACAGACCTGGCAGCACAACCTGGCAGATGTTGCCCCTCTGCCCCCAATACCTGGAGTACTGGGGTTCAACAGGTTAATAAACAACAGTACCAAGAGCGCACTCACGATAAACAAATTCACTTGAATTAAAATGTTTATTTTACTGTTCTGTGTGCTAAATCCCAAATTACTGATTTTCTGCAGCATTCATCTCATCTTACTTGCAACAGGGTTGCATTTTACTGTATTTTGTGTTCTTTAGAGAGCATAAAATATGTTATTAATATCATCATCAAATATCATCACGTCATCATTATCTCATTATGTCTTGTGGATCACTCTGTGTGGACAAAAAGTCATATGACTGCTAAAATGACCCTTTTTGAGTGAACACAGATCCTGAAACAGAATGCCCACTTAACAGATGGCAACACTTTACCTTTTTCAGTATTAAATTAAGCACAATTTGCAGTAAACTGTGTATGGGAAATCTTGGGAAATCATATTAACATGATTCATTTAAATGCTCCATAAAGTTTGCATTTTGAATGGGAAACCCCTACAAAGGCTTAGGTTAAACACACACACACACACACACACACACACACACACACACACACACACACACACACACACACACACACACACACCGCCCCCCATTTTCATTAATACCCTTACTCACAGAGTGACCTTAAATATTCATATTAGAACAGAGGTTATTTGTAAACCACTACAGAACCAATGAGAATTCTGATTTAAAGGTGATGTCTAAAAGTAAAAGTCAACTAATACAGTATAGGAACAACTACACTACAGATGAAGGCAACTATCACCAACACATATCCCTTAAAAGTGATCTTCGGCTGGAGGAGTTTCACATTCAAAATCAAAGGAAGGACATAATTAATATTCTCATCACTCAGAGGAAGTTTGCCAAGTTGCAGAGCATCAAAGAAGAATCAATCTGAGGCTCCACTGTACGCATGCTTGTTCCAGGGCTCAGCTCCAATGTAATAAAATGGAGGAGGTATTTATCACCCAGGTCCTAACTGTATATCCTCTACAGCCAATGATGCTCAACTGTGTATTTCTCCAACTTTTACTGCCTCTCACACATACAAATAACATTTTCATCTCACACAGAAGGGCACCAAATCCCTCCCTAACAATCAAAGTTGAATCATGTAGTATAGGCAGAGAGCATTTCTCTTTCTAATTAAATTTTAATTTTTGTTCTTATAAAACACTCTGAGGCCCACATGCAAATAACAGATACAGGTTCTGTGTTTTTCATTAGTTTTCCTCCTGCTCATGAATACTCAACACTAGGGATGGGTACCGGTATCGGTTCTGACATAAACGGTAGTAACCAGACCAAAAAGCAGCGCACATTTCGGTGCTTTTTTTTTCCTGAGATGTCATACACTTTGGATTCTAGCCAATCATTTTACCTTTGCAAGCGTAGTAGGCGGGTCCAGGTACGTGCGTTCTTTTAGAGCAGAGCTACAGATTAAAAATGCCCAAGGCGCAGTGGTCAAAAGTCTGGCTGTACTTCACAGCAAAATATGCAAACTCAGCAGCCTGCAACAAGTGCTTTAAGGTGATACTGTGTAAATAAGGTAACACATCGAATCTGATGAAACACCTGGTGATGTATAGCATTTTGTTAAAAGCCGAGAAATGCACCGTATTTGATAGCTTGCTGCGAGACCTCACACCATGCACATCTACTGCGGGTGTGGTGCCTGTTATCGGACCCGGAGTTAGCAACATCCCCCAATAACCCGAAGAGGAGAATCCTGGCCCCTAGCCCTGCCAGTGTAGCAGAAATGATGACGGATGATGATGCAGCAGCAGCCGTTCTTCTCTGCGTGAGTAGCTTAATGTTGTTCGTGTGTAATTTGCGTTGAGTAGGTTAACCACGTTATTAGGGGCAATCGTGGCTCAAGGGTTGCCGGTTCAAGCCCTGGCTCCGACAGTCTCGATCGTTGTGTCCTTGGGCAAGACACTTGACCCGTTGCCTACTGGTGGTGGTCAGCGGGCCCGGTGGCGCCAGTGTCCGGCAGCCTCGCCTCTGTCAGTGCGCCCCAGGGTGGCTGTGGCTACAATGTAACTTGCCATCACCAGTGTGCGAATGTGTGTGTGAATGGGTGCATGACTGGATGTGTAAAGCACTTTGGGGTCCTTAGGGACTAGTAAAGCGCTATACAAATACAGGCCATTTATTACATTAATGCATGTAAGGTGAACTAGCAAACACCATCGTAGTTACATGCGGCAGTCTTCTTGTTTGATGGCAGATACTCCCTTCACCCTGGCCAAAAAGGCTAAAATGACCAAAGAAAAAGTGGAAAACAGCTAAACATGAGAGGTTTTTGGACAAAGTTTGTGTTTTTTCCATTGTTTAAGCACTGCTTCCAGCCAAGAGTGATACCATATATCCCCATGTTCGAACATAAAAGTCCATAAGTGTACATAGCACAGGACACTCTAGGCTGCAGGTCGATGATTGATTTGGTAATTGTATCACCAGACCTGCAGCTATATGTTCTGGACACTCAGGTAAAGAGAGGGGCTGAGCTGTCAACTGATCACCATCTGATGGTGAGTTGGATCAGGTGGCAGGAGAGGATGCTGGACAGACCTGATGCGCCTAAACATATAGTGAGGGTGGGCTAGGAACACCTGGCGAGATCTTCGATGTACACCTCTGGCAGAGCTTCAACAACATTCCAAGGGAGACTGGGGACATTGAGTCTGAATGGACCATGTTCGGCACCTCCATTCCCGAAACGGCTGCACTGAGCTGTGACCGCAAGGTGATTGGTGCCTGTCATGGTGCTAACCTCCAAACCAAATAGTGGACACCAGAGGTGAAGGAAGCCACCAGAGGTGAAGGAAGCCACCAGTGCTGAAGAAGTCCTATTGGACTTGGTTAGCCAGTGGGACTTTGGAGGTAGCTGATAGGTACTGACAGGCGAAGTGGAACACAGCTCGGGCAGTGGCTGAAACAAAAACTTGAGTGTGGGAGGAGTTCAGAGAGGCCATGGAAAAAGACTTTCGGACTGCCTCAAAGAGATTCTGGCAAACCGTCAGGCAACACAGAAGGGAAGTGAAAATAAAATAAACAATGAAAACAAAGGTCAATCAAATGGACCCACACAGCAAGGCCGGGATGGTCCATTTAGTAAAATAAACAAAAACAGGTCTGATTGTGGCTTTTGTGGCTAGTATAACTATGAATATGTGTGCCAGATTATATATTTTTAAAATTACATTGCCCTGGTTTTTCTACAAACTAAGGCTTGCACCATGGCACTAGAGTTTGGCAACCTCAGTATGTGGGATAAAGACAAGATGATGAGAAAATAGGACAAAATTTAGAATTTAACTTTACAAAACAAGAGAGTGAGATTAATAGTGTTTATATGAAAAATATTTGTATCTCCACATGGAATAATTGATTGTGCCTAAAATGTCAAATTATAGTTATAATACATCCAAAATAGTGCATCCTTGCTGTTTAATGCGACTTTTTAATTTTAGACTCAATCTTGCGTTATCCATTTTTATTCTTTAACAAGAATAACAGTTTCCGTGTCTGTAAAAGTTCTATCATTGACATCTTAATGCAATGCTAACATTCATGTAGAAACCACAGCATCTGGGTAACTATTTATATGTACAGTTTAAGATCAATGGTTCCAAAAGTAACAACTAATGGAAAGCAAAACATATTTTAAAAGCTTTTTAAGAGCCTTGTATGCTCTCATAATTGTGTGTCATGAACCTTGGCAGTCAGAGGACCATATTATTGCTTTCAAAGTATGACAAAATATTAACTGGGGAGAGAGAAGCTGTACTCACGCAGAAAGAAAAGGCTGCTAACACATGGGCAAAGCACATTTCCCATAACTTGAGAAGTGAGAGTGAAAAAGACAAAGTGGGTGACAGTGGGAAGAGAGACTGATCAATACAATTTTAGGTAATCGATCATCATGCTCCCCATCAATCACTAGATGAGCAACTTAACCCAAAGCAAATGACAGCAAGCATTAACTCAAGAGAGCTGTAATCTGTGACCCCTGTAATGACTCCTTCTGGACCAGATACTCTAACCTCCATCCACTCAAACATTTGGCTGACGATTCAATGATACTTTCAGTGGGAAGAGTGTCAAAAACAAAATCAACCATCTGCCAAATGCTGGTAAATTTCAGCGACAAACACTTATGTCCTTGATGTTTTTAATTAAACTGCTATAGGCAGATAAGTTACCTTAAAAAACATAGGGAGAACACTTGGATTATGGATGGCCTTTTCAAAATTGTTATGAACCTTTGGGTTTGTGTTATCTTGGATATGGGTTTTGCAGTGTTGCATCAAGCCTTCCTCATCAAGTACTGATAATACTTGATTATATGCAGGCTGGCAGAGTGTGTCACACACAGAAGCAGCCACTGTTTTGCAAAGGGAGAGGCGGAGGAAGCTGCAGCCGGTTCTTCAATTTTCTAAGGAGGATAACAAGCTTTGTGTGGAATGCCAACTGTTCTGTTTTCAATTTCAGTACAGCTGGGAAACTGCAAATTTAAAACATTTTTAAGACACATTTAATATTGCACTGTTTCAATGCCACATTTGACTGACCATTATGAATAGCACAATGAGTCATCAAGCCATTACTATAAGCCATGAAGTCTGCTTGGCCATGCTCTGGAGAATTCAAAACTGGTTATGATGCAAAATAAAGTTGGGAGAGGAGACAATGAAGAAGTCATCTGAAGTGCTGACATATCAAAAAACCCAAAGGAGCACCCATAATTAGCTTGAAGACATGCTCTAAAAGCATTGTAATTAAATCAAATCAGAATACACACAGGGTTCTACAATCTTCAAAGGAATAAAGGGAGAGGCTGTATAATCACACTCACACACAATATTTATATGCATACACATTTGTACCACCACCTCTTTGTCCCACTCTTAAAAGCCCTTAGACTGCATGGACCAGTGCCTGAAAATCCATAAAGCTGGTTGATGTCAAATGGTTGGATACTTTCCTTCCAGAGTCATTGGCTGAAACTAGTTTTGTGGCCTCTCTTGGAAAAATGACAAAGCAGTGGGTGCTTCCAATTACTCAGAATTTCAAGTCGGTAGTTCCCAAAAATAAAACGTAGTATTTCATTTCCAACCAGACCTCCAACTAAACAACGACAGGGGTTGTTTGTTTCTACCATACGAAACAACCCATGCAAGTATTGCTAAAACAATTTATGAGTGCTTCCACTCAAATTATGCTTAACAAGGTAGATGAAACTGCTATTAGAAAGTAGGACAAACTCTCTTCTTTAGCAGTGTTGGATATAATGCTTAAAAATCCATCATAAAATTTTATTTATGACCCTTCTTGAAAACTGACACAAAAATGGTGTGCCATATGGGTAGTGATGTTAAAAGGCAATAGGTTATATAGCAATCTGAAACTGTCTTGCTGGTGCTGTTTTGATAACGTCATAATCAATGTTGCCGCAAGAACAACACGAACTAGCAAATAACACTTTTTTGATCAAATCAGTTACATTATTTTCTTCAGTAACTCATTACAATTACTCTTCCTTTTATATTTGATGAAATCATTTCATTGTGTGTAACTACTTACTTCCCCAGCACTGTATACTGTAGCCTCACACATAGTTGTTAGTTTAGAAAATGTAGCACAGATGTGGCAATCCAATCTTCTTTGAAGCAGGCAAATGCAACTTGTTTAAAAATCATGTGTTAAAATGTACTGGGGTTTTCTCTTTTCCTGTACAGTAAAGAGAAGCCTGGATTGCATTATTTCATAAATTACTTTCTAACAAAATACATATGAGTAAATCAATTGCATTATGTGACTCCAGCCCAAATTTCACCATCCACATGTATTACAGGCCCTTAGCAACAACCAGAGTACTGATGCACATAGTTACTGCTGCAGATACACTAAGAAAAGGGTTGAATTGGGAATTGTCAGAACCGATTTTTGCTCACTGGGCACATCTTCTTACATCAATCAGCGCCCCTCTTCCCCTCTTTGGCTCTCATCCTCTCGCCTTTTTTCTTCCTCTTTCCCCCTATTGGAATAGGCTTCCCTTTGCCCTCAAGAAGTCATACAAAACAACTCCACACAAACAAATATACAAATGTACACAAGCTCACAAAATAGAACCCTAAAGTGTGGCTTTCCCATTGCCCCTGCACACACGAAGTAGCATGTCAGCTCTGATTATCAGTACTGTGTATTGCTTGCTGCAGGAGCTTCTATTTTAAATCTGTTTTTCCTCTTTGCAAGCGGGCAAAAAAATGCAGGCCTTGCTTACACTTGTCTTTTCAATATTTTCCGCTGAAATCTGATCATAAAAGATGTGATGCTATTTGAAATGCACTGCTGTTCCCCACATGAGGCCTGAAAATGTCTACGGGGTGTGCACTGCTATTTGTATTGTGAATTCACCTTAAAGACTCACTATTTGTCACAGATGTGACGCAAAACATAACCTTTTTGCCTAAATGGATGATTCCAGTTCATTGGACGATTTTCACAAATCATATTGCTTTTAACACTAAACAACTCAAAGAAGTTCATTATTGTTGTTGAAGTCGTGAAGGGTCTAATATATCTATATATCTATATATATATATATACTTAATTTCTCCCTAACACATCACATGTGCTAGGGATAGTGCTTTGAGCCAGGTATAGTACATGTCACAGTGCAGAAAAAGAGGAAGATTAAAAAAGAAAGTAAGATATACAGGGAGAGAGAAAGCTGTGTGATTCATGGGGACTTTTACTGCTTCAGAAAGGTGTCACCTTCCATCACAATTCAGCATCAGTTTGGTGTACCACATACAGTACCAGGTAATACTACCTGCTTCTTGCTTTATCTAACCTTCTTCCTCTTCCACTATCACATTTGTTATTTCTCTTCCTCTAAAAAATGTAAACACTAACATGCGAAAACAGAAAAGTCCTTAAGCAAGTCAGATTCAAATTCTGAGGCCTAAGAAGAGATCTCTCAGAACATCCATGTTTTTGCCTTTTTCAACGAAAAGACCAGGATGTATCTTAATGACAAAGGGGGGAAAGAAACGCACTGACTGATGATTACAAAATGAACAAAGGCAGCGTGTAGCAGGTGCTTCTAAAGTCAAGGGCAGAGAGTTCAGCCTTCAGAAAAAGCATTGCCTCAGGGTGAATCCAAAAGAAGAATTTAAACTTTCACTCAGTGGCAAACAGTTGTACACAGCCAAAGGAACAACCTTCAGGTTTTAAAGCTATATACAGTAAATGTATTGAAATATATAATACCAAAATAAAACTCATTGTACATTTTTCAGGTGGCTTTTTAAGGCTTTCCACTACTACTACTGTTAGTTAATGACAGTAGTAGCAATGGAAAGCAATGGCCATCGTGTTTATGCTGCTGGTGCCTTTCAGATCATATGGTTTTTTTCTGTTACCTGCACTTTAACATTCAATCCAAAAAGTTTATGGTAGTTTTTTTTTTCAGTGTGTCAAATTCCAGCATTATTTTTATTTATATTGGCACTTTTATTTAAGTATGTGTTTGTGGGATACACTAATATAGTTTACTGATGCTAACCAAGATAGCTAGTGTCTTGGTAGCACATCAATTAACACATTGGTCCAAATATGCTTACTTCCAAATCCAGTATCTGGAAAATAGCTGGATCCATCATTTATATACAGTCTGTGCCCTGCGTTTCTGAATTACTGAGGTCATCATCTACTATATGTGGTATTTTTTACTGAAAATTGACCTTTTGTCCAGGTTTTGTGTTGTGGAAAACTAGGTTAACTAGGTTATAGAAACATAGGAACTTTTGTCTGTGTAGGCCGGTCAAGATCTTCAACTGACGCTCACAATGTTGTGAAAAGCTATTTATTATCCATATTATCCATATCCATGTAATATATTTTCATTTCATATTCGTGAGGTAGGAGCTCATATAATTTTTAAATAAAAATAAAACTATGCAGCTGTTAATTTGTGATATTGATAGATAGTAAGTGCTCTACTGTCTGTTGTATTTATTTATTTATCTTTATTTATTTTATTGGGTGAAAAGCTTCCTATATTGTTTATCTTCCATCATTTTTTATCAATAATGAACAGCTCACCCTGGTCAGAAATAACAGAAAAATGCAAAGATTATTGTCAAATAAGGAACTATAGACTTTCTCTTGCTATAAACGAGCCAATCATGCATACTGTTGCGCGTCATCACCCCCCAAAGGCCCATTTTGAGCCAGGAAAAAGCCTACTATTATATAATAAAATCTGAGGGTTATTATGGAAGCCTCATGATTTCAACAGTAGGAACTGTCAAGGTGACCCTCAGCAGAGCAATACACTACAAACCGCAACCATTTCATCAGCCGCTCATCAATGAAGTGTGTCCTTCTTGTCCACATGGACTGCTATTAGATAGGTTCAGAGGATGTTTTCAGTCTTTGTGTTCACATTAATGAGGCTCAGGATGCTCCTGACAATCATGACTTTTGCATCATTAGTTTTCAACAACTTCCACAAATTGAGGCAGTGCCATAAAACAAAATTTCAAATGGAAATTGCAAGTTGGGAAGCTGATTTACAGGCAAAGGAGTTTTGTTAAACTATGCTGTTTTAAGGAAATTAATCCTTAGAACAAAATGTGCATGCAAGCGAAGGATGGAGAGCTCGTCCAAGGCAGGAAATATCTTTGACTATTACCTAGGTACTCTAGAGATTAATTATTTTTTACATATGAGTACACTGTACATCAGAATCCTGAGGTATTTCATTATTGGTCTATAAAATTATATTCATGACATTATACTGTAGTATCGTATCACAGCACCAGCCAAAAACCTAAGTAATACAAAGCAAGACCTTACAATGTTAGAGAAACAAAAACATTTCCTTAGTTGTGGTGGTCTCTATTAACAGAGATGACTGACATCTGTCTTAACCAGCGGGGGTAAGAAGAGAGTAGAGAGAGAAAAGATGAGTTGTGAGACACAACAAACATTATAATATTAAACACCAAGTAGTTGGCCAGTAAAACCAGTAACAACGGATCAAAAACATGAATCTCATGGAGACAAATGTAACTTCATAAAGGTATATTTCTCACATGGAGATTTTCAGTGATAAACAGCTGTTTTAACTATCCCAGTTCTTGACATACACTGTTATTAAAAGATAATTATTCACTTCATATATGAGTAGTCATACCGGAATACATACATATTAGAATATGTGTGTGTCTAAAAAAGGGTAGAGTATGACTTTTTCATACGGGAAATGTTTCCTCGCATTATTCTGTGTTTACACATCTGTACTCCACTAATGTCCTATCTAAATGCAATTTTTATTGCATTTGCAGACAAATTAGAATGTCAGGTCTATGCTACCGCTCTGCCCTATGTGTGTGATTATATTATGTTATATTACATTATGTTGGATTAGATCACATAAGATTAAATGAAATCTTGGTTATCTCCATGACCTTTAATGATCTGTCCTGGGAAGTCATATCATTGCGGAAAAAAATTAAGATGTGGGTCTGACGGTATTTATAGTAGAAAAAGGAAAGAATAAAGACTTTATGTGTACACCTGCTATGTTCTATGGTGTGATCATTGTCTGAAGCAGACGTAGCAAAAATACAGGCATTCTTTACTTAAGTAGAACAACATATACAGTACTGAAAAAGTATTGATTTAACTTCTTTGTTCCAGTAAAAGTGAAAAAGTACAGGCTCCAGCTATTTTTGTGCAAAACTAACTTAACCTCATGCTATATAATATTAGGACATATAAATACAATCTTTTCTTTACTGTGCTTCCACACCTAAACAGAAAGAATTAGTACATTCAGTGGTTAAAGTGGAATTCGGCAAGCGGGGAATCTTAGGATCAGTTGTAGTGGCTCAGCATGAGGAAAACAATCACAACTAACAATGATTGCTATTGAGAGTTCCAGTAGCTTTTGTTTGTGTGCAAGCTGTGATCAGCTGACCTGTGTTGCTGCTGTTGCTGCTCTAAGGTTTACTGCTCTTTGGAGATTTACACAACTGAATTGAACAAGATGAAAACAGATGTTTACATCTATAGAAAAGAAGCCTTTTCAACAAATTCAGTGAATGAATCTAAGCATTGCTTCAGGAAGATGGAGTGTCTTGTCTGTTGCTATAGTATGAGCCATTTGGTCCCTGTACAAGCATTGCAGGAACTACCAGCAATAGGTTGAACTCATTCCTGGTGGATCTTGGACTTCGCCAGGGCTCCCCTTTGTCGCTGATTCTGTTCATAATCTTTATGGACATAATTTCCATGCAAAGGCAGAATTTCAACTCTGCTTTTTTTACATGATGTGTCTGTTGGCTTCATCAGGTGTTGGCCTCCAGCTTGCACCAGCATGGTTTGCAGCAGATTGTGAAGCGGTGGAAATAAGAATCAGAACCTCCAAATCCTATACCATGATCCTCAGCCGGAAAAGGGTGGCTCTTTGTGTCATGGTTGGTAGCCAAGGAGAGAAGTTTAGATATCTTGTAGTCTTGTTTACAATTGAGGGGAGAGGAGAGTGAGACATTAACAGAGGGATTTGGATTGCTTTTGTAGTGATGATGATGCTATGCCACTCCATCTTGATAAAGAGCTGAGCGTAAAAGTGAAGCTGTCGATTTACTGGATGATCTACATCCCTACCCTCAAAAGTGAGCTTTCTCCAAAATGTGTCTAGCCTCTACTTTAGAGATATAGGTGATAGGTGAGGAGTTCAGTCATTTGAGAGGGGCCCGGAGGCTCAGTTACCACACTGAAAGGTAACTGAGCCTTTCAGTTACACCCCCCCCCCCCCCCCCCCACAGTAAACCACAACTTTGATTTAATTTGATCTAGTGACCCTTAGTTAAGTCAATTCCATATTTTTAAAAAAATTCCATATTTTGTTAAAGAAGAAATAGAAAGTAATTTCAATAAAAGGAGAACAAGTCTATAAATGCTAAACACATTTATTCCCAGTTCTAGTAATTAGACTGTTGTTGAACTAGCCCATACATCATTTAAACGTAAGTATCTGGTTATCTGGTCTATAAATAAAACAAGAATAATACTGTTCTCTTTTTAAAAAATGCATATGATTATCTTTGAACAGTTGCTTGCCCTGCGGCTCTTGATACTGAAAGGAAACCACCTTGGGGTCAGTTTAAGCATAAGAGTCTCTGAAGCTCATCAGCTCTGACAAATACTGGCGTTAAAGCTCAGGGATGTCAGCAGGTTGCGTGAGGAGTGTCACTCTCACATTCAGTCCATACTGAGATAAACTTGTTCCTACTGCTGACTTTTATAGTGTGTGATCTGCACTGAGTGGCACTTATTAAAACAACATATAAGTTTTTTTGTTGATCTGTATTGTACGGTACATGAAAAAGAACACTGCATCTGATACACTATAGAAAATATTGCTTTTTAGCAAGGCAGTAGTGAGTTTTGAGTCACGCATACACTGGCCGATTGAAGTCTTTATCGACACTGACTATTTCCAGCACTTCAGCCGTGATGTACTCGAATACTTCTCTCCTTCAGAGCCTGAACCTAGCTCTTGGATGTTAACCACATGGGGCAAACTTAAGCCATTAATAAGAAAAATGCACAAATCCAGTCTGGTGTGGGTGCAATCAACATACTAGTGCCAACTTTAGTCTTTTTTCTTCTCCGACAGACTTTTACACTATTTAGGAGTGTCCATTACACAGCACTACAGAGCCAAGTTTTGAGCCTCCAGAGACTGCTAAATCCATTTTCAGTTCCAGTTGATGACACAGGAATGACAACAAGCAATCTGGTATTCATTTCTACTTGATCAAAGAGGCTACAGACCTCTGGGCTTACTCCCCTATGAATACCAGCAACTTCAGTGTAGACTATAAACTGTATTTCATCCTCAGCATTGCTAGTTGTATCTCCAGGTAGTCTGATTATAGATCTCAGCACAGCATTATGTACATCTCCCATTAAGAGGATGTGTTCCAAGATGTCTGATCATTTGTATTCCCTCCTGCACATATTGTCTAAACTGCATATCCACAACATCACAACCATGTAAAATTCAATTATGTAGTAAAGAGAACTTTTCACAGCTTGCAAACTTTATAGATTTTTTTTTTTTTTGACAAATTCAAATTTGACAATTTCAGCACAACATAAGTGCAACTGGTTGATTTTTGTTTTAGCAAAGCCCTTTCTGTTTAGTTTCCCTGACTGTCCAAAGAAAATGCCCAACTAATTGTTCTACTCAAGACACGTGTTTATAAATGTTCTGACAGTATAAGCTTGCTGTTTAATGATGTTCACACACTGAGCACTACAGCAGAAACTGGAGAGGGTTGTTTTCACCATTTCCGGTATGCCTGTAAATTTGCCACACCATCAAAGGCCCATCCTCATAACCCACTGATGGGCAAACTGAGCCACTGTAATGCAATACCACTCAAGCTAGAGTGGTGATGGATGCATTACAATGGCTTAATTTATTAACTCCTTAACTCATTAGGAGCAAAATGAAACCATTGTCGATGTATCTCATAATATCTCTTGCGTTTTACCTGACACATTATCATGATACATGTCCCGCCTGTCATCAGTGCTTTAGTGTGAAAATCCTTTCTTCCAGTGAAACACTGGAAGATAACGGTATTCCTGTGATTTCTATTTCAGTAACTGATGAAGATTTCCTTCCGAGTGATGTCCCCTTAAATCTGAGCCCTGGCTTGCCAATGTCTGCACAGTACAAATTATTTTAACCGAGATGTCCTTGCTCCCTCTTGCTGTCTAATGCTGACACTAAAGAGCTGATACTGAACTGATCTGTCATCCTACAGATGTGTTGTTATAGCTGTCCTGTTACTTTATGACCTCTCTTGTGACATGAGTTGCTCAAGGGCTTTTCTATGATTTTAAAAACAGGAGAAATACATGCTGGTGTAGCATTGGTTGCCAAAGGTCATGTGTTTGAAAGCTTTTCAGCTGTAAAAACACAATATCCTTCCACATCAGACCTGTAATGGAGCCAATGAAGTCTGTTGTACCACTATGTTTGGAAAGTAACGTTTGGCAGTAACTACTTGACAGTGAATTTGGGATTTAGTAGGAAGGGTTCAGTTAGCAGTTCAGTTAACACAACAGAATCTTAACCATTTCTGTCTCCATTCTTTATCTGCCATATCTTTTTTTTTTCCGTCTATGTCCTCTTGAGTTCTGGGACTTTCCTCAGAGAATTTCCTCAGAGATGAATAAAGACCAGTATTACTTGACTGCTTAACTCTACAACATTACTAGCAATCTCCTCCCCTCTCACTAAGGCCTTTTGGTCGGTGTTTCCCTCCGAAGAATTCTGTCCCTCTATTTCCTTCCTTTACTCTGCCTTCCTCCAGAACACAGTAACCTATTGCACCTATCTAGTAAGCATAAGTTAACCACACTGTAACTTTTAAGATTTGACTTAAAACGGAGTCAGTTACCATACAGTCTTCCTTCCTAGCAGAACAAAAAGAACAATGGTAAGTTAATGGAACAATCTGTAAGAAAGTTTTGCGCTGCAAAATGCCTAATATGAAAGGATCAATTCACACTTTAACATAATATGCACTGCAGCTATGATGAGCTTCACAACTGGAATGAACAGATCTAGCTCGATTTCACTAACCACCCTGCCATTTCCAGCTGTCTATACAGCCTATATCCTGATTTCATTGACATCTTTTCACTGTGTGTAAACAGCTCGGGGTGTGGAGTGGGATTATGCGTCAGTAAAATGGGGCTTTTGCACCAATTCTTATTAGTGATAAGTTGGTAAGGACCATGAAGCTCATGCCCTGCTGTAAGACATGATAATTGGCTGTATTATACTTCAGCAAATATGCAAGAATCCAACTGGGAATAGGTGAAAAAAACATAATCTTCATCTTTTAAAAGGCAATGTTTTAAAACCAGCTGGCTAAAACAGAACAGTTCTCAGCTGTTTCTGATCAATCTTTGAATTGCTGGGCTGTGTATTACTGTGCTCAAGACATGTAAACCCACAGAGAATTCTCACCCAACTCTGCTGACTCTGCATGAGAGTTGGGTGGTAATTCTCTGTGGGTTTACTTGTTCTTGTACTTTTTTATGGCATCTGAGGGGTAAGGCAATGGGGGGTGGGGGGGAGGGGAGTTTTCTGTAAAATAATGAATGTGATCATTTGTTTAGCAGGAAAAATACCATATATTACATGCCGTCACTAAGCCTGGACTGTATGTCTGTACATATTTATGTAGATAATGAAGATTAGTCTTTTTAAACTTATGTAAAAATAACATTTATGTATAAACATGATCCTAATGAGAAAAAAGTAGAAAAATCCAGCAAAGAAAGAATGAATGGACAGCAGGTGCTCTACGAGATTTATTTGTTGAGATGTCCCAAGAGAAGAGCATAAAACGCCTGAGAATAAGGACAAGTATTACAAATAGGCAGAGCCACTGGCCACTAGTGGGGATCCAGTCAACTGATGCAGAAAGTACCCAGCTGTTTTATCCTATACCATCCTTTCTGTCTTAGCTTCACATGTACTCTGCAGTGCGGAGAATACTAAAATTATTTATAGCTCTGAGCACATTATAAACTTGTACAGCATAAGAAATAAGTTCCTATTAAAATGATGGAATGACAATTCTGAAATACTCTGATTGCAGTCAAAGCTTGCAGTCACATAGGAAAGATTGTAGATTGCAGATTGTAGAGATGGTGTACTGGTTTGGGCATAAGAGGTAAAAAAGAAAAAAAAAAGGCTATTTGTGTGTGGCTTTCTGTCTCTGGGGTTTATGTGAAGTCTCCCATGATGATGAGATTGAGTGGCACAGTAGTCCAGTGGTTATTACTGTTGCCTCACAGCAACAGTTGCTGGTGACCTTAGTGTGTCGAGTTTACATCTTCTCCCTGGACCTGTGTGGGTTTCTTCCTTCTTAAGTTAACTGGTGATTCTAAATTGGATTATGTGTTTATGTAACACTGTATGGCGGTCTGCTTCTCTGTGTCTTAGCCCTGTGTTAGATTGCTAGCCTGTCCAGCGTGCACCTTGCGCTTTGTTGGGATAGCCTACAGCCATGCCATGACCCTAAGATGAAAAATCAGTTATGAAAATGGATGGGTGGATAAATTTAAAATTGTGGAATATTTTATGAATGCTTCAGTTCATATTTTGTTTACATCGACGAGAACAGTTTTTTCTTCCTAAAGTTATTGATTAAAATCACCTACTGGCTTTCATAATGCAAAATTCTTTGTAGGATGTGGTCAGGATTTTAAATCACATTGCATAATGACAGCCATTTCCAATCATCAATCCCAGCATCACAACAAAAACACATGTTGCACATATTGATCACCAACACCCTCCCTCCCCCTGCAGAAAGACATCAGCAAGAAGAAAGTAATGTTTGCAAAAGCATTACCTTGAGCTGTAACATGCACCCGGCAACCGGCCTGTATGATAAGTGAGAAACGCCCTGAGCAACGGTGTGGAGGAAGTAGGAGACAGGACGATGGTTCCCTCTGGTGGACATAAATTAAGGTCTTTTAGTTTAGGACTCTAAAAGTGATTACTTGTGGATTCTGGTCACATTCAGCATAAAGGATATTTGGGACTGTTGTCATGGCCTCAGAAAATGACATTTCATGACACTCCTTCAACTGCAAAGCTCCCACAGGCTTGACATTTGCAAGAGCTAGTGTTGCAGACTGAGGATGACACACTCTGTAGTCCAGACTAAATCTGATTTTTTAATCCAACAATTGGAAGTTTATTTGGTTATAATTAAAATTTCCATGGAGTAAATGGCCATAATCTCTAACCATTAGCTTTATGCTAATCACAAACTAACTGCTAACAACAGTCATTCGAGTCCTCTAACCTGTGCCCGAAAATCTAGCGGATCTTACTAAATAGATAGTAATCCAGTTTAAATGACAGGCTTAACACTCACACAACTAAGCAATTATTTTGTGTTATAATGATTTTGTTCTTGACCATGAGAATAAAATCATTTGCAAAGGGTATGCATGAGCTAGGCACAGGTAGCAAAGCCTTCAGTGCCCTCTACTGGTTAAACTAGAAAGTTATTCAAGTTCAGTGTTGCAGGCACAAGAACAGAGCTAATTCCGTGAAAGATCATTGTGTGGCTACCACCTGACTACTAGCAATCAAGTGGCATCTAGCACTCATATTTAGTACAGGCTAATGGAAGTGTTTGTGCAGGATCTTTAGGCATCATGAGGTCTAGATGGACATCTTAAATACCCTATTGTAACAGGGAGCTGCATAGTGGCTAGTGTTAACTTGCTGCTGGTATTGTTGCATTAAATCACTTATTCTGGTTTACTTTATGCTTAACCTTGAAGCTACTGCTGGTCAAGCTGATATTGAAACTAAGAAAATTATGTAGTTGTTTATAATGGAGCCCAGGGCTTTGGTTACCTTATGTAATTTTTAGTTCATGAATGTTATATAGTCTAACATGTATTTATTGTTTGTGAATCCTTAATGAGTTAGTGTATTAAAGCTAAAGTGGTTGGTAAGTGCTGGTGTGTTTTTTTTTGTTCAAAAGCTTTGTTGTTCTTCTGTTTTGATGCCTCCTGCATTTTTGCCTGAACTGGAAGTTGTATTATTGAAGCTTATTGTGTTTCAGCTATGTAGTCTCTGATAACGATTCTTATGATTATGATTAAGATTTACAGGAGTTATTCTGAACACTGTGAAATAGCCCACTGTTAATTTACTCACAATCTATGCACATTTCACTGCACAATTTGCACTATTATAATGAATACCTGAGGTTCATCTAGGTTGTACTATGTTCAGCATATTAACGCCCAGTTACAGCGGTGTGGACACACACACAGTAGAATGAGTCCAGTACCGGTGGTAGGAAAACAGGCCGGTGGTATGCCCTGATGAATGGAGTGTCACCACTTTTGCAGAAGACCAGCGTCCACATGAAGGTAAGTATTGTACGCAAATGTAATGTAATCCCCAGGCAGGTAACTAGAGCGAGGAGAAAACACTGAGCAAAAATACAAAAAACACCCTAATTCTAGAAAGAGCTTCGCGACTTAGCGCCAACGCAGGTTAGCTGTAGATATTAGCTGGCAGGTGTCAGTTGTAAGTGCTGGTCTTAAATGCTGGTAGCTTGATTGCAGACAGGTGTGGCTGATTGAAAAGTCCGCCCAAAGGTGGAGCCCAGTTCTGTGGAAAAACAATGCACTCACCCAGATCATGACACTCATCATATTAAAACATTGTGTATATATAATCTTGTGTATATAAGCCTATTTATATTTTAAAAATTACATTTAAAAATGTTTATTCTAAGTAGAGTGCAAAATGAACATGAGTCAAATTGTTTGCATGGACAAACTTGGCCAAATAAAGATTATGCTGATTCTGATATTTTAAACGATTTCAGTATAAAATACTGTTTCTTTTTCCTTTTTTTTTCTTCTTTTTTTTGCTGATTGATTACATCATATTCATTTGAATTATGATAAAAGTATTATGCCACAACAAGCAAAGTCAAAAGAAAAGAACTACTGATGTTAAGAAATGCTTTATGGCGTTAATGTTCAGTCTACAAGTGTGGGACAATTACTTTCACAGCACAATTGTGCCACCACTGAGAAATGTGGTTTATTGCAGCTTCTTCTCATCTGTGTGAATTATTTTCCTCATTCTTCTTATTTCGTTTGTAATTTTTCCCCAGCCCAGCTTTCAGTGCTTGATTGCAATCTTTCTGCTGCACATTTTTAAAAAGACATTCCACTGTTTATGGTACTAAGCAGGTAATCTTTTCTGTGATAAAGCATGCATCTTTTCTATGTGCCATGCTATTAGGGGAATGCTCATACTTTCTTTTAATTGTTTACAGGAGAAATTGAAGATTTAATGTCAAACTGTTAAAAAAGGAAAGAACGTGAGCACTCGTGGAATACTTGCACTGTATGTTGTAAAAGACAAACACTCCTATATTATATCTCTTATTAGAATTTCATTTTATTCTGCAGATTAAGTGCACTGAACAAAGTGATTTATAGGATAATAAGTTATGCCCTGTTCCCATGTAGCATTTCTCTGTAGTCCTCAAGCAATTAAATGTTACTGAAACAAGACCACCACATCTCAAGCAACATAAAAGTAAAACATGGGCTATATTAAAACAATATAACCCTTTTATGTTTCTTGTTAGTACCATACAGACCAGATGGGAAAGAGTTCCGATTCTTAGGGAGCATACTTTGCCCTTCAATCTTCTTGGCAGGAAGTGAAAAATGACAAAACAAAAAAGGGAAATCCTTGAGGATATGACCAACATAACAACAACAATAATAATAATAATATCTGATCATAACAGCATTTTTTTACGCTAAATCCACCTGAAATACAACAAGCCGATACCTCCACATCAAATGCAGTTTCAGCCTCAATTTTAGTGTCTGTGTTTTACTGTGCCCACCTTAGGTGGCACTAATGCACTTTTTCTGATTTCTTTATCCTTTAACAGCTTTTGGATGAATTGCTGAGCATTCAGACGCACACTCACCAGTTGTGCAGTTCCACACTACTTGGCTTGACCACACTTGAAGCAGTTTGTTTGTTTTCAGTTTTGGCGCTAAATAGTCATTTGAAGAAAATCTAGAAATATCTGACTCATTACATTGTTTTTTACTTTGTTTTTTAATCTTTGTAATTTGTTTGACGTGCATCTTTGTTTGACAAGCTGCATAGATGTAGAAAAATCCATCCCACACAAGTGCAGAACAAAGTAAAATGCTAAACCCTAGCTATATGTTCTGCAGGGGAAAAAAAACAACTTGGATTTACATTCTAGTCCCATATGCAATGACATTTGCTCAACAAATTAATTATGCATACAGACATCCATGCATATTCACAGAAACATCAGGAATCCATTGCCTTGGAGTCTTTAATATACAGAGAAAAATGTGCACTCAAAGACATGGCTGTCTCAGGCACACACATGGACAACAATTACACACACACAATTATGCAAGCAATTATGTCAGTGACTTGAGATGACTTTAACTTGACTTACATTTATTTTCTGTAACAACCCTCCAGAACATATATGCATAAATATACCTACCTAAAAGCTGCTCTTATCCTCACTCTAAATTTAATAGACTCGCTTTTTGTCCCTTAAAAAAGAAGTATCCTATAATATGTGTCTGTCCCCATAACCTGGAGCACACACACACACACACACACACACACACAAACAGAGTTGAGTACTCACACTTTATGTGACTGCCTCTGAGGCAAAAATAAAATGTTTTACATAGCTGTAACTAAATGTCATTAAGATTTCCTTATGAAAAGTCTCTTAATACTCACTATAGTGGGAGGCAGTGCTGGAAATTAATAGACATGAATTTCTTCCATAGAATTTCCTTTAGTATATATTTTGCTACTTCTGTTGTTGTGTTTTTATAGCTGTCTCTCTCATTTTCCAAAACTCACAGAGACAGCCATAGCAACCATAGCAATGTTATGTGGAGCAAAACCAAATTTAGCCATAAGATAAACTAATTCAATTTATGACACATTTAGTTTTCTGAAAGAGAGGATTTGGTTGAAAGAAACAAAAAGTCAAAGCAAGGGTTTGAATATTTATTCATGTTTTTAAAGAAATATATAAATATATAAAATTGTGATATATTACATGTTTTTAGAACTCTACATTTTTTTAGAACCACCTTCTGTGTGGTAAAGCCAACACTGAAGCACTAAAATGTCTTTTATCTTTTATACTTCTTCTCATGGAGAGATTTGGAGACATGTTTGTCTTCTACATGTCCTCCATAAGCAAAACTTGAAGTCACAGTTAATGTGGTCAGGTCACTTTACCAGCATATTTTCATTTATTTTAATGTTTTTCGTCTAGCACCAACAATACATGAAAGCTTACAGTTTTTATAATCTCCCCACTAGGTGTCAGTAGATTTGTTCTGTTTTGCACTAAACTCATTACTTTTTTCTTACCCCTCCCAATTCAAGTGCATAATCCAGGTTATGGTGGCTGCTGTAGGACAAACAACTCTGGCTGCTGCAGTGAGTGTAGGATGTTAGTCTGTTGTATACTTCAGCTGTCGATATGTGTACAAACCTATTTACTTTAGAGGAGGTTGTAAATTTTGTTGAAAGGAACCTGATACGAGTCGATGAGTCACTGAAGCTCAGTTCTGTCTGATGACAGAGGAAGTGAGTTGGTGAGGAAATCCTGAACCTTTCTATCAGTAAGCCCTGCTGTTTTTGTGTTTTTAGATAGCGTTAATAAAGTGGATCTAACATTATTGGAATTAAACTCTCATATGATGTTAGAATGTAATCAAACTGTTTATCAAAAGTGTGATTTTTAGGACACTGGAACCTAACATTAGCTGGCATAATGTTAACTTAGCTTTTGGCAGGGTTTGGCTTATTCTCAGCTGTCTGATGAGAGTTGGTGTCACCAATCTGCTGATAATAAGTCATTGTGGGACAATATTGGGAACAAATAAGCAAGTTTATGCATGTTGTTATGTGTTCAGAGACCTGACTCCAGTTCAGGAGATGAGACTTAAGTTGAGGAGGAATGAAGATGCCAGTTGTGTTTTCTCCTTCCTTCACGTTTTCACTTCTTTTGTGAAGTAAATGTGAATCTGAGTTAACACAGATCTGTGTCTTCTCAAATGAGAAAACACAGATACGATTCTTCTTTTTTTTTGAGTCTGAAAGTGCAGACACAAATTAAAATTTACCTCCATGAAATCTCCATGAAACCTGATGAATCTAGACCACTGTATTCAAGATGGCATTTGACACCATAAACTGGTGCCTCCTCCTCTTTATTTTTTATGGATTAATTCTTCGGTAATGAGAATGCATCAATTTGTTGTCATTATACACTAATTAGTGTATATTTATAAGTACAATGCTCTTTTTTGTATTTAAACTGAAAAACTAACTGACTATACATTTAAATAACCATCCCAATGTATATGAGGTTTGTAGACTACTTGACCCTATTCTCACTTTATCACTGATGCTTTTTAAGATTTAAGGGAAGTAAAATCTTTTTCAACAACACACAAAGATTATGACCAGTCCTTTTCTCTCTCTTGCCTGTATTCCTGCTGTTATGGTGTTTAGCCACTAAGTGTAGCTGTAAGTCCACAGTTAAGTGAAGCCTGAGCAAGACAAATGACATATTGGCCTTAAAGCCTGCGCAGTGGTTCAGAAATATCACTCAGTAGAATCATAAGCTGTTGCTACAATAATTTCCTAGTACTACACTTGCTTGATATCTGCATATTTACTCTGGGGGTCTCCGGGGTTAAGTGCCTTCTAGGATGGAGTGCACAAACATTTCCAAGGGGACAGAGTTTTATACCACCATGCTTTTAATGAATATCATCGCCAAAAATGTAGAACATGCAAAAGGTAAAGCTGAATTGGGGCTTTTGCTATTTGTGCTGTGGAAAAATAATACGTGCCTATTTAAGACCAATGTATTGCTTAATTGGCAGCCTTTGTAAGAACAGAATTATTTAGACACACAAAAAAGACTGAGATAGAGGGTGATGGGGAGGGAAGGCAGAAACATTTTATTTACTTTGCTTGATCAGACTGTCATATAATCATTTAGCTGGTTCATAATTGCTGTGTAATTGTCTGATTGCTGCTTGCAATCTGTGTTAGAAAGCAAATACTTTAATCAGGTTTATATCAAACAGTAGCCTGTAAAAACATGACATTTACAACTGAGTGCTATAAAGCTGTGTAAGCCAATCAATACGCACATGCACACACACACACACACACACACACACACACACCTATACATATACACACACGCAAACAAGTACAATGCATGATTTAATGTCAGCTTCTCTGCATGGAGCCAAGCCAACCATTAACCCACCCACCAACTCTGCATCTCCTTTCTTTGTCTCGCTGCCTCTTCTTCTGTCTTTTAATATCATTAAATGTGAGATGTGTATATATTTAAATAAAGTCCAAATTGCAGATTTATTTATGACAATCAATATGACTTGGCCACAAGTAGTAGCGGGTAACAAAGTCAAAAGTTTAATTCATTTTATATATTTTCTTTATATTCTGCTTTACTGCCTTGTAAATCACAGCAAGTACGTAGGAAGTTGGAGGCTGCCGGGCTTTTATGTTGGCCAATTAACACATCCATCCGAGCAGTTTCCGTTTTAAGTACTTGCTCTACAAAATCCCGAAGATACTTTAATGTAAGAGGGGGAGGATATTTTTGACATAGCTATCTTGCCATTTTGCATAGTTGAGGTTGTAAGCCCTGGTTTTTACACCCCTGTAGAACTCCAAACTTCTCTCACCCAGAATTAGGGGTAAAAGTGACAGTTTTAGAGAATTTTAGTGGGTGTATTCATGCATCACTTTAATATACTCCAGTTATATGATATTATATTATATACTGACCTGGCGTTGAGGCTCCCTAGATTATCACTCAATCATCTGTCTCAGACAGTTTAGCAAACAGCAGCTCCTTTCATGTCATTACCTTTCTCTGCTGGTTATTGGATCAGCAAACATACAATAGTGTGCATATTCTGCTTGAGAACCATCATAAAATCATATAGTTAGCCCTCTGCACTGATGACTCAATTCAGGTATAACAAGGCACAATAAAGTTCTGTGGTCCTAAATCAGTGTTTTATGGTGGTAAAACGCCGGGTGTATTGCGTTTCTGTCTTTTCTGCATCTTTACCTTTGGTCTGCTAACAGGGTCCTGTGGTGCACAATGGAGTAATTGTAAAAGGAAAAAAAACAAGCATAAATCCTTTTCTTCTCCTTATTTTTTTATTTATTTATTTTTTGATTGACTGCATAAAACCTTGTGCAAAACCTGCCATGAGAAATAAAATGACAAAGATGGGAACTTTGACAACCAACATGTTTTGGTTTTTACACTTGGTAGAGATGTAATATAGGTTACATGAGCTGTTGTATCACTCATCTTTAAAATCAGTAAATCTCGTGTTCAAAAACTCAATTATTTGCTATGACTGAAACTAATAACTGAATCCATGCTATGTGCTTTGAAAAACAATTTTAAAAAATCTGCACTGAGCAGTTTTTGTTGTATTCTATAATAAAAAATCAAAGATTATTTAAAAAAAATAAGTTACAATATATCCAAAGTTTTTTTCTATCATTTTAATTTGATAAATTTTCAAAGTTTGAATTATTTTTATTGCACTGTCATATTGAACAGTAACAATGCATTAGTAAACTGACTGTAAACCAAAAATAAATCTAAATAATCCATAGGTTTCAGTACCTTACATTTGCCTCTTGAGCATGTAGACGGAAGTGAGACAAAACTTTGCATGATGTGAATAACCTTTCGTTATAACACTTGAAGTAAATGTCATGCTTTACTGGATTCTTACGTTTTCTTACATTAGGTGGATTTTTAAAAGTTTCCCTATAAGCTGCTGAGCCCACACAGTCTCCGCAAATGAAACATTTGTTTATCAGAAATAGACCTTCTGCTTCCTGGAATTATTTTTTAGACATTAACACAAATGGAATGCAGCTGAAAACATACAGAAAAGCAATAGTGTCAAGATTTTATATTAATATGTGGTACTGTACTGATGTAAGCTATAATAAAATACATTTTTAGATATGTTAAGTGGTTTTAATAATGAAGTTCAATTTTGTGACGCTGGAACTTTTATGAATCCTTTGCTTGCTTACAAAGTGTGATCCTTTTATAAAACGAAAACACAACTTTCGTCCTGGTGTGAGTTTCCTTTTCGAGCCACCTATCTTTAATTTTGGCAGACTACAGAAGATCCTCTGACACGGGAGATTGCAAATACCTCTCCCATTGTAAAAATAAATAAATAAATAGATTTAAAAAAGAGAATGAAAACGCCTCCTGGTGTAAATGCTGCAATTTGCCTCTCAGCTGGTAGAGGCAGCTTTGACAACGGCTAAACAGCTCTGAGGCACAAAAACAATCAATACAGATTCTCTGCTCCATCCCGAGCCCACCTGCTCTCTGCTCCGAGTCCCACACAGGGAGGCAACCCCCACCTCCACTATCGCGATCACTGTACTTGTGCGCACACAAAGACACAGACATATGCAAAAAACACACTCTTCTCATGCCCCACACCCAAATGTTTTGCCATCTCATGCAGGTGACCTCCCCTCCCACCCTTCAAAAACTGCCAGCATATTTCACCTTGCATACTGATGAAACGCTGATTTCTTTACTTCCATATATGCAAGGCAAATCTATGAGTCTTTCAGTAGGACAAAATCTGCATCTCACATGGCTCCTGTTACTGCTGAGCGTTGCTCCCGTTTGGCACCCACGTCCAGGATTACAGCACAGCTCACCAATCAGACAATCAAGCGAACCCCAGACACGCAGATTCCTCTCTCACACTTGGGCTATACTCTTTGACTCCTCTTTTTCATATTGCTGTGTTGTTGATGCACCCATGTTCATACTCAAGGTCCATTTGATGCATGTGTCAGGCGTGAGGTGGAGGTTTAACTGATTACATCAAACTCCAGTGTGGTAAAAGAGCACAAAGGTGTCAATCTGGGCTCTGTGATGGGAGATCAGTGGAACAGTAATGCAATGGTAGTGAGTTATTAAATGAATAAAGAGGCAGAGCTGCCGAAGAGTATTGATTTTTCACAGCTCCCTGAGGCTCCGAGGGCTTTCAAGGCAGTAGAAGGACACACACACACATAGGCATGGGCACACATGTATGCGCACATATATACAGACACATATACAGAGAGAGAGAGAAAGGTTTAAGAGTGAAAGGATAATGGCTCCAGCAGTTGCAGTCTCACTTAAAACACAGTTTGGGCTCTCAAGGTTTCCCACTGGACACCGATCGCCTGATGAAAGGACTCATTCGGAACCAGTCGGGTTTTGTTCTCTTTTGCTCGCCCCATCTGTAATGCACTCAACGTTTTGTACAATGCTAGCCACTAACACACGCACACACATGCTTTAGTACATGCAGGTTGTAGCAGCTTCCCTCACCACCTGGGGCTCCAAGGAGAGAAAAAATCTGTTAAAAACCTCTTAATCATAAAAAGATGAAGCATAACATAGCAGGTTTAACAAAAGCTCTGGTGTGATGAATGGCCTTATCTGATTAAGCCGAGTGATTTACCCTGAAGGTGAGTAAAAAGAAGGAGAACCTGTCTTCAGTCAGAGTATCGAAATACTATTTTCCTTTTGCTAATTCTCCAAATGTGCATTATTTGTGCATTATCTCAACTGAAACACAAATCAATGAGTTACCTAATCCTGCTCATAATAAGGCACGAGTACGCACGGCTAATTCTTAACTGCCTGAAGTTGAAGTCAGCTCTCTGAAGTCATTTGGCTCGACAACACTGGAAATGCACAACTTCTTTGTGTGTCATTTTGATTAATGCCTGGGGCATTTTCACCGAGTGCAAATGTGAAGATGCTGAGATCCATCTTGATTTCACAAGTCCACTGGAGTCCATAAGGGGAGGGCCAATGTCCATCTGTTACCTTGACGTGACACCGAGCCTTGACAAAAGGAAAGACAGACCACTGACCTCAGGCGTCTGCTACTGTATGTGTGTGCATTTTCATCTCAACAGAGCTCTGTGCAGAGAATGGCATCGCTGTCTACCCTTCACTCTGGGTTCTCTTCATACATTCACATATTCTTGTCGAAGAATATGCCTCATCGTCTACAGACATTCAAAGCGATTCAGCCTTTGCAGTGAGACCTAAAGGGCCTCTTGAGTGTAGGAACATGAAAAAGATGCTGCCTATTGCTGCCGTCTGGTCTCTGTTAGACACTGGAGTTCTCTCTTATTGACAGAAACCTCTCCGCAGTAATGGCCCTCGTGTATTTTCTTGCTTCTTTGCCAATCATTGCTGATGTACACAGGTCTCAAAACAGCTCCCATGTCTTTGTACTTTAATGGGTGACTCAAATATATGCATTTACTGACTAGTGTTATGACATTATAATGATCAAATCCAAGTGAAACCTTGTAAAAATTGAATTCTCGCACATCTATGCAAATTTGTTGAAAGAAGATGGTAGGTTCAGTAATTACTGTGGTGTTTGTAAGATGTATATTGCGTCCTTTAGCACTGAGAGATTGTTTGACTGTGAAGCACCGAGTGTCATTTAGGTGAAAGACAAAAGAGCCGACACACACGTTTTTCTGATATGTTGACTCTTAAGCTGGATCAGTGATCATTTATTTCAAATCCCAAGCCAAAAGACTAACCCAACTTCAAGGACTGCATGTCGCAAATATTGTCTTGGAAGGATTTGAGACTACTCGGTGCTGCAGTGTTACTGTGAGCAGTAAGACAGGTTTATATATCAACAAGCGGTGGTGAGAGTTCGTCAATTTACACAAAGCAACAAAAAAAAGAAAGAAAACAGCTTGAGTAAACTTATCTAAGATCTATAGCAAAAGGGCTTTGTCTTCATTTATGTGCAGTCCTCTACAGAAGTGGAAAGCATCCAGCTAGATAGATGCAAATCAGGATAGAAGGGATGAACAAACAAGAGACAAATAGACAGTCAACAGAACAGGCAAAAATCCCACTTGCACTAAGCTGCGCTGGCTGAGCACATTCCCACCATTCAGACTGCAGGGAAATCAATAGTTTTCTTCACCACATACAGATGAATTTTTCCAGGGCAAACTTTGTTCGTGTTGTTGAAAGATTCAACAATTTTACGTTTGGAAGAAGAATGGCCTGTTAAACCTTGAATCATGAATGATGAACAACAGCGGAGCATTGTTTCGGCCCTGAGCGCAGATGTAGCCTTACGTGTCCTTACACGTTTATCTGTCAAAAAAAACTGTCTCTATTTTGAAACTTGACAATTGTCCAGCAGGATTTCGAGCCAAATCAAAATATAGAGAACTGTGGCTTTTCTTACCTTGTCATTTATTTATATCATCAAAGATACAACAACCAGTGACGTAACCTAATCAGCTATATTTGTCTTTAACTCTCAGTTAATAATTGCAGTCTTTTTTCAAGCATGAAAGTTCCTAACATTTGCAGGTTACAGCCTCCTGTCAGATTGTCAGAGGAGATTGCTCAGTGTTGACCGAGCTGGCAGCTGCTTCCAGCATGTATTGCATTGTTGTTCAGACAGTAATTACAGACAACGGAGCAAGTTGTATCCACAGGTGCTGTATATCTAACAACACAGAGGAATTAATGCAGTTAGCGTGGGCCGCTGTAGCACTGTCTCCTGCTGAGATTGTAACCCAACAGGCCTTTAATGCAGAGTGGAGCTGCGAGGAGTGCCAGCCCACGGTGAGCTGATTCAATCCTCCCCTCCTGCCTGTTTTAACACAGGATCCTTTAATGCAGCCCTAACAACATTTGGGGAGTATTTTTAAACAAAATGAAATTGCAGAGGCGCCACCTCCGTCTGCCCCGGTGTGGCGTGGGATACAGTTCCCCCTAGTCGAGCGTGCTCAGAGAGGCTGCAGGAATTTAAACTCCTGCTAATGAAGATGGGGGAGTGCTGTTTCTCCACTATAGGATTACATTGTCATACAGTACCGTAATACAACAGAGTCCTATATGGCAAGGGGTTTCATGCATTGTGGCACAAAGGCACGAGCATGGGTGATTTAAAGATTTGCAGTAGCATTCAGTAGCATTTGAAATCTGATCAATTTTAATACTCAATCAATGCCATTTGCGAGTTGAATAGGTTGCATGTGGCATTTTCAACATAAAAAAATCAGTTTTATTGAGGGTTTTTCTCCTTTACCTTACATGGAATATAGAGTTTACACAATTGTTGGGAAATATCTGTGCACACTCCCTCAAGGACCCATTTGCCATTTCTTTCCATCTCTGTGTGCGTGCACATGTATATCCTTCAAGCGTGTGTGTGTGTGTGTGCATGCATCTGGATGTATGCCATTTCATGTTGTGGCAGCTGTAGTCTCTGAATGTTTGATGTAACCAGCAGTGTGAGGAGAGAATCCAGAGTCCCGAGGTCAAGAGGGTGTGCTTTGACATACTGAGGAGAGGGAGGCTCAGGCGAGGGAGACTCCTTGATGTTTGTCCTGTCGATACCTTAGCTCAGGGGAATATTTTGTCTGACTGTGTGTGGGACTTCCATCTTACTGGGCTCCAGTTTGTCTATGATTCCCAGCTATATGCAGTGTCTCAACCCCTAAACTACTTGTTTGGTGCCTTGAATAGTTTAGTAGCTGGAGTGAACTGGTGCCATTAGAAGGTCATTTCTCAAGGCCACCTACTTCAGAATCAGAGAATTCAAGTAAATCCCCACCATACATATCCTAGTGTAATACATAAATGTTTATCATATGGAGCAGTGTGTTGATAGAAGAGCATAACCTTCCAGGCTTCTGGGCAGGTAGCCCAGTGGAAGCTACATGCGCCAAGATTTTTTTCAACAGTGTATTAATACACAAGGGAGCTGTGGCTTTATAAATTCCTCACCTAGATTCACACATACTAAATTCTTGATATATGAAGACACACGCTTCACACGGCCACACATACGGTTATGTGAAAAAAAGTTCTGTGTAGTCCCGTGCAAAACTAAGTACAAGAAGTACTGCTTACAAATGCATTGAGAGGAAAGGCAGCAACACGCTTGATTAATGTGAACACCTCTATAAAGACTGAAGTCTTGCCAGCTTAGTGTGTGTTAAGAAAATGCCACAATCGGTCCCAGGAATGGCTATCCCATTAAATTAATCTCTAAGTCAGACCATGGGGGAGAGCCATTTTTCCAGCTGTTCTTCTGTGGAATCAGCTCCCAGTTTAGATTCAGGAGACAGACGCGCTCGCTATTTTTAAGATCAGGCTTATAGTTTTTATAGACTACTTTGGATTAAATTTTTTGTTATTAATTTTCCTCCACAGTGTGTCGTTTGTGGTGTCTCCCTCTCCTCACCCCCAACCTGTCACAACAGATGGCTCCTTTTCAAACAGAGTTTTTCTTCCACACTGTCACCAAGTGTTTGCTTTTAGGGGTTCATCTGACTGATAGGGTTTTCTGTCTGTCATTGTAGGGTTTTAACCTTATAATATAACACTCCTAGAAGCAACTGGTGTTGTGTTTTGGCGCTATATTAATAAAATTAAACTGAATTGAATTAATTTGATAATAAAATCAAAACAGGAATCAAAAGCCATAAATATCAATATGCAAATACTAACAAAAAGCACTAATCTTTTCGATTGTTTTAGTTTGTTCTATTGCCACATTTTCCAAAATATACATACAGGGTCATCAAATACTCACTGAATAGGAAGTTTTGTGTACAGGATTATACAATAAGCTCACTGGAAAAATGGAAGCCATCAGCAGAAATCTGCCCTGTATTTAAATTGTTGAGCTAAAGATTTGAATTTTACTTCAACTATTTACTATTTTACTTTATAGAAAGAAAGAAATGCTTTAAAGTGTTCAGTGGCTATCTCTCCCACACAAAGTTGGGCTGACTAATGTATTAACAGATTTGTTGAGAAATCTTAAGATCCATTTCTCTAAAGGAGTGAAAAGCCATTTCTTTCAACACAAAATAAAAAAGCATCACACAGTATTAGCAGAATACCAGCCACTTATCAACCACTCAGCACCTTTGTAGTAATTGTTCCTTTTGTCTCGTTTCTAAGTAGATCTCCAGGTGTTGTGTGAGCATATGTGGGTTTTTATGTGTATGAGCATGTGCTTGGGTTTGGGTAGAGACAGTAAGAGAGAGGGGGGAAAAGAGGAGTAGTAATCCACTAAACAGTCCCTCCATCTACGGATTAGGTTAGGCCATCAGTAGATGGCTTCTTCACTTTGAGAGAGGGCCGAGGGTCAGGTCAAGCATTTGGTAATAAGCTCCACTGTCCTATACTGACATGTTACCAAGGTTACCGGGCTGATCCTGTCCTACCTACAGGCTGCAAACTCTCTGACATAGTGTACACAGGTGATATTTGTTCATGTCCACAAACACTCACAGGGATCGTTGCACTTTTCCTTACTGCTGTAACTCTATCGTTCTACATTTCCCCTTTTCATGCTCCCCTGAAAAATCTGGCTTGTCCCAGCAAGACCTCATCTGCTCCTCTCCCGGGATAGACGGTATCGTTTCATGTGGCCTTTTTGACACTCAGCAAAATAAAAGCCTTCGACTTAAGAGCATCGGCGGAGGTCAGTTTAGGTGTCTGATATCAACTGCAGTATAATTGCTGGGTCATCTCTCTTCTGGATGGTCAGAGGGACGATAGCCTCGAATGCTAGTCCTTCTGACCAGCGATTGCAGCACTGAGGCCCCACAGAATGCTGATGCACCATTTGTCTGGGCCACATTCTGGTCTACATGATGGATGACATGCGCTGATGCACAGGCTCTAAGTGATTGGGGAAGATTGAAGACACCCAATTCACTTACAGTAGCTTTGCTATCCATTTCATAACCAGGCAATCAGAGCAATGGACACATGTAAAATGTACAAGTATGTGCTGGAAATTCCAGACCCGCTGAGCTGTTATGCTGCATAAACTGTAGCACTGCTGCTGTTGTCATTGTAGAGCTTCAATCTGCAGGTATGCACTTATCAGGCTTGAGTGTTGAGTTTTTGATCATATACAGTAGTCTCATTGTCAGGTTGGAATGCTCTCCTGGCAATGCAAGAATGCAATGATTTGTTAGCAGCATTGTACAAATCTTTCTTAATGTTGGTGAAGATAATAATAAAAATATGTTTTAACAGATTTATTGTTTGCAAATGAGCACAAGTTTAGTAAGTTCAGTTTAGTTTAGTTAATTTTTTTGTGTAAATTCTGTATTTGGGTAAGAGGGGAAAATGGCTAGCAATGCATACACAGTAGAATGTAAAAATGTCTGATACTTTGAGTGCTTAAGTGAGTTAAAGACAAAGTGATCTCCAAAAGGCATAAATTTACAGATTAAACATTCTTTTCATCACTTGAAGCCAGTTAAATGTATAATTTTACTGGGAAAAATTGAAACGACAACCATGTAAAGGGTTGGGCATCCCCCAAAAAGTTGAGCTCTTAATTTCTATCAAATTCAAAGGCCTTCAAAAGGCTTCTGTGGGCTATCTCTTGCTCACAAGCATTGTTAGGAAGGACCAGGTGATTTTAAAGCTTTACAAATACCCTGACCCCTCAAACCTTGACCCAAGAATCTGCTGCCACGGGCTCAATACAGCTATCTAGTACGTTGAAAATTAATATAACTGATCGCCACAAAGCTGGAGAAAGCTGGTAAAAGATGGCAAACTCTATTCAGGTAGTATTTTTCTCAGTTTGTAATGTAATTAAAGTTAATTAGCAGAGGTTAAGAAATATCTTGCCAAAAAAGGCAAATAAAAAATGTTTTTTTTAGTGCGAATGCTTACAAGGACAAGACAAGTGACTTACTGTTCTTCAGTGAAGCAATGCATTCACAAAAATGAACTTCATGGTTGACTAATCAGAAGAAAGCCTTCTTTCTTGCATCCTTACCACAAAATTCAGCATCACAAATGTGCTACTAAACACTGAAATAGGCCTGATCAGCTTTGGAAACAACTCCTGGGGACTGGGGAAGCAGAAATTCATGACATGTTTGGTGAGAAAAAATTGTGCAGACCTCTGCAAAGTACTGGAGTGGATCAATTACTCTTTAGATTTTTGTTGCAATAGTTTGCTTTATGAGGCAGAAGAATTTTAAAAGATTCGAGATGACATGAGATTTCATTTAGTCTGGTTTCAAGCTATGCACTTAGACGCAAAGTACAGTCAGTTCAGACAAGCTAACATCCGAGCTTATCTTAAGTACTACATCCTAAGTACTACAACAATCTAGCAGGCATAGAGGTGCTTTAAATGTGAGAATAGGTGGTTCATCTGGAAAGTATTTTTAGGAAGTACCTGCCCTTTTCCAGAAGTTTTCCAGTTGTCCAGTAAACCATCTTGCATGTCTGCTTAGTGACCACTGACAAGAGAGCATTTCAGAGGTAAGAACATCTAAATTAACACACAGTGTACTACAGTACCCAGTAAGGTACAAACTGAACTGTTTAACCAGTGGCTCCTACACTGCCAAGACCTTTGCCTAATTCATTTTGTGAGTTAAATGGGATTTTTTGAATTCAAGACAAGCCAAACATTTTACAGAACTAGAATCATTTTGTAGCAAGACTGGAAGAAATCTCCCATACAAAAATTTGGGAGTGATCATGTATGGTTCACAGCTTTTAACCTCAGACACTTTTCTTATTTTTATTTTGAAACTGTAAAAGATGAAAACACCACGGTAGCCTTTCTTAAAATATTCAGGAAATGTACTCTATATGTCTGTGAAGGTTCTCAGTCATCCAGGTCATCGTAGTCAAAGGAGCTTGCAAAGAAAAGCGTCTGGACTTCTTTAAGTTGCTTGAAACGTTGAGGTGAAACGTCTTCAAGCAACTTAAAGAAGTCCAGACGCTTTTCTTTGCAAGCTCCTTTAAATGTACTCTATAATTTTAAGAACTCTGTCTACCAATGTGGTATTCACATATGGTGGAGTTATGTGGTTCCAGGCCACTTGAAATTCTTGGTATGTAATGACAACGGGGCAGAAACAGGCCTATTTTTTCCACACGCATTGTTAAGTGCCATTTAAAGAACAGCAAAACATTATCTGGCTCTCCCTATAATCATAAAATCAAAAATGGGGGAAATAAATTTAGAGAAAATGAAAAGAATGTGAACTATTTTACCAGAATCCAATTCAGTAAAGAGAAAGAAAAAGTTGAAGGGTGTTTACACTTGAGATGGAGCTTTTCAAATGCCATAAGCCTAAAAACTGAAAAACTGAACATTGAAAAATCCACCAAAGAGACATCTAAAAGAAGAGCAGGTTCCAGTCCTGTGTTTTTGTTTGATTAAGCTGATGTCGCATTTTAATAAGCAGCTCCTCTCCTGTCTACACTAGATTGCTTGCCTCTAACTCTTTAACAAGGAATCATATGCTGAGATGGGCATTTCCTGAATCAAATGCTACAAGATGTTATGAATCCTGCATTAGAGCAACAAGAAGATGAGAGAGTATTGATCATTATGTAGCAGGTTTTATACTTTGAAGAGTGCAGGATAATCACGTAGATTTGGTTGTTTTTCTCTTTAGGCTCCTTTCAGGATGTTGAATGTGATAGTCTGTGAATGTCCTTGATGATTTTGTCATTGATTTTCTCCACAGTGCCAGACTGATTTCCTTTTGATGAGCCAGTGAGTAATTCCAGTTTGTATGTGTTAGCTACAGATGATGACGCATGACTAACAGAAACAGGTTCGGTACATCAACACAGCCAAACAAACAGGTACGAGAGCCCTGTTATTTTAAGCAGGAGTAAAGTGTAAGGGTGTATATTACTGATAACATTTTTAACAGTGGGTTTTATAACCTCAATATTTTCTTGAAATTATTTTTCATAGTTGGAAAAGTTTTATATGAATGTCTTAAAAGTTTTAGGCCAAATAATCTGATCATAAGTCTTTTTAAAATCTTGTTCCCTGGCATGCATTTTCTCCCAAGACCCAAAAAGTGCCACTGCTGAATCTTTTAATTCTTCTTTTAGAGTGTTGAATGTGAATGTCATTGAATGTCCTTCATGAATTTGTCATTGATTTTTCTTTTGCATAAAGCAGTTTTCCTCAGGCTATGTGCCAACAACAAGCAGCTGGTTCAAAGAATGGGCAATAAAATTGAAACTGAATCTGAATTTTTACTTAATTCTCTACAATTATAGGTCACTATTTTGTATATATTGCATATATTCTATTTTTTATGGATCTACAATGTTGTCAGGTATGGCTGCTTTAATCAGAAAAAATATTGTTGTTGTTTTCAATTGCATGCTTAAATAAATAAATAAATAAATAAATAAATAAAGTTGTTTGGGAAAAATAAAAAAAAATCACTTTGGTAATTCAGCATTAATAAATACAATTCTGACACAAAGCCAACAGGGAAAGGCGGGACAAAGGAGGGAGTGTATTTTTAGCTGCATATCTGTCACACGTCTTTCTGCCTTTGATGGCTGATGTCCATCAGATCTCTGGAGCGTGGTGCCCTAAGCCTTGAAGCTGCATTGGGGAGATGCATGCGCACATGCATATACAGACTTGCTTTCAGCAATTCTTGTATGTGATGGATATGGAGGGGGGGCAAGCCACAGAAAGGAAACAGGAAGAGGAGAAAACATATGTCTGGTGCAGACATTTGACAGTATTTGTACTGGAATAAGATTTGCAAAATAGATATCCCCCAAAACACATACATTCATGTTAGAAAAAAGAAAAAGAAAGTAAACATCATAGGCTTCATGTGAGAAACAGCATCCAGTATGTGTGGCATGTGCTGTGGCATGTCTTCCTGTCTTTGGTCTTTAGGGGTCCAGGGGGTTTTGTTAGGCAGCTCACCTCCTGGGAAGGAGACTAGGAGTTTCGACACTGGAGATGTATAGATCCCTGTCAGCCTGCTTCATTAGTGTCAGACACACATACACACACACACACAGACACACACACACACACACACACACACACACACATGCACGCAGCAAATGTACATTCTGTGTAAACAACTGGTGTAAAGGTGTGAAGAAGTGTTGGACAAAATTAACTACAATAAAATTTTACATCTACTGGCCTGTGATAAGGAGAAATGAGGAAAAGAAGATATAAGTGATTGTAAATAATAAAAGAGGGAGAAAAGGAATTCCTTGCATATCATAGTGCACATGCATGCTCTTTGCATTCTCAGAGTACAAAAGCACTAAGTACCAGTCCATTTACTGTTTGCCATTTACAACAATGTTGTAGCCTGCTGGGGATAAAACAATTGCAATGAATGCTTTTGAGCATCTCAGAGCCACTCTTTTAATCTGTAATTAGACTTGAAGAGGCAAATAACTGACTGTCTTGGATAGCAGAGTGGCAGCCTCTGCTGTCCTCAGCAGCACATTTTGCATGTGGGTCTGAACGCAAATCTGCAGGACTGAGGACCGGCTGCATATAGCTCATCATAATAGACCTTCCCAAGTTGACTGTTATCACCTAAATTGATTATCATCTACAATAATAATACATTTCATCTTTTAGATTTTACGTCCTCTTTATTCTATACCACTGTTTACTTGACTTGACTTGGCAGTAGCGACACAATCGTGGGCTGAATGAATTTAAAAGGATGAAGTGTGAAAAGTTGTGGTTCTTAGAAATCCAGAGATCAGTAAACTAATGACAAGAACACCACGACAGCAGAAATACACTATTACAAAAACACAGAAATAAACGAATAAATAAAAATATGCAAAGTCATAATATGACAAGGGCGATGGGAGAAGTGGGGACGGAAACCAGACTGCATGGTTCACAGCTCGGCTCTCCATAGGACAGGAGGCCTGGTTGCCATGGTGATGCAGTATTTCTCCAGAATTGCACATATTGATTTGCAGAGGCGTAAATGGCCAAGCAGGAGTGAGAAGAAAATGTGTGTGCGTCCGTGTGTGTGTGTGTGAGAGAGAGAGAGAGAGAGCGAGGGCTGGGGGGATGGGCTGCAGATGAGCAGGAAGGAGAAGGAGACCATAGGAGCTCATCAGACAATGGCTCGTGGTGCTACACACAGACACACCTGTATGGGACGGCCCCTTCACAGGTGTGTTTTGAAACATACTTTGTTTCTGTCATGGCAAACTCCACTGTCACCTCAGACTGCACACCACAGTTTATATTTGGAGTGTGTGTGTTTTTGTGTGTTTTCTAATTTATGTATCTTTATTACTTTACAGCTAAATGGACAGTGAGCTTCTCTGAGCTGAGTGATATGCAGAAAACTGCTCATAGGCAAACACCAGCTGCCTAAAAACAGAATTCACACATGTTATTCCTTGTATCCTCGACAGTTTGATCAATATTTGTGTGCATGAAATACTGTCTCCTAAAGCCAGAAACCAGTAAACCACAGTTCCAGTCTGTGATGTAATCAAAAGACAAAGCCCAGAGCGATTTCACCAGTAATAATCCGACAGTGATTTTGTGAATACCTACTACAGAGCGTTTCACTCTAAATGTAGAAGACACTATTTCAAAACTGTAAGGCCTAAAAGCTAACAAAGCCTCAAAAAGCCCTCATGTTTCGTTACAGTGTTTCCAGTTAAATAGCTATAGAAAGTATTTTGACTCGAGATATTTACCATGACTTAGTCTTGTAAAGGTGTGATTCAGGGGATTTATTCAATAATACAGAAGAAGTGTCCAAGTTTAGATACACTGACCACATTCTGCCTTCTGCTACTTTTACATTTTAGCGTGTTTATCGTTTACGTTTAAAAATGACTGGACATCTTTAAAATAAACAAAAAAGCAGCACATATTATTTTTACTCTTTTCATTGTCATTTATTTATCTCAGTAAAAAGTTTAACTGAGCTTAAAATCTCTTTTCCAAGAGAGACCTGGTCATCATCCTACCAACACACACTCACTGGCCACTTAATGAGTTACCCCACACAAATACACCACAGCCAGCGGCCCGAAGTGTTGATCCGAGACAGAATGGATGTTTTGTTTAATAAATAAATTCTGGCCCTACTACCTGAATGATGCAGCAGCTTTATTTTTCTGACCATTCTCTGTAAACCCTACAGATGCTTCTGTGGGAAAATCCCAGTAGATCCACAGTCTGTAATAGACTAGGTTGTTTGGTTGCAGCAACCATTCAAAGTAACTGAAATTGCCATTCTGATGATTGGCTGATTAGACTTTTGGCACTGAACCGGTGTACTTGTGGGTGAGAGTGTATATACAGTAGTATAAGGAAGACTGAGGCAGGTAATCTGTTTAGATTCAGTCATTTCAAATACACATTATTCACATGTTTAGCAACTCAGTCACATATGAGCGACCTTTGACCTTTATGGCCTATGTGCTTTCCCCACACTCACCCTGTGCCCTGATCATCCTCTTATTGCTTGTCAGTTATATGATAAAAACACTATTTTTAAAAATGACTAATTAAAATAAATTGAAATTTGAAAAAAGTTATTAGGTTTAACTTTGGAGTCGGCAGACACTTCCAACATTGTGATTAGGGTTACATATTTGGACATGTAGTAAGCTGGCTTAAGAATGGCAAGAACTACAAAACTGTTTGCTACAGTAAACTGAAATATGTGTGCAAGGTTCTGTAATAGATAAATTACACCTGTAGCTGTATGATCTCACCTTGACTGTTCCTCATCTGCCCAGAGCACCAGAGCCAAAATAAAACTAAGGTGCTGCACACTGACTGTGGCATGTTTGTGGTATTTAACAAAAATGAGGGCCATTAAGTTGGCGAGCAGGCAGAGATGAAGGGAGCAGGGAGAGCGTTTGAAAAACTGTGTGGATGCGAAAGCTGAATTCCTTGAACGCTGTTTGAAAACTGTAATCCCAGCCGAAAGGTCAAAAGTCTCAGCAGGTTTTTTATTTGTGTCTTTGTGCTGCTGTTTTAAGCCCAGAACACGCTTTGTACTCCGTTCAAAGAGCAACATGAGGGGTCTGTGAGGGGATTAGTCTGAATGATGACGGCAGAGGCGGTGATGTGCGTGGGTGTGTGAACGCGCACGGACACACTCACGCACGAGAGTGTTGCTGCTGGCATAAAAAAACATCTTCTCTGTGAAAGTAAACTTTTCAGTGGCCAATAAAAACAGATATATAGTTTTGTGTTGAGATTTTAGATTTATTTTTTTTATTACAATGTGAAAATTTACTGTTACATGATTGTGTTATTTTTTAAAATTCTTTTAGAGGATTATAAAAAGCACACTTTTAGCTTTAGCCTTGGTGAGCTGCTGCCACTGGTGCCTACATCTTTATAATGCTCTACTTTAAGTGACTTCCTGAATGAGGGGTTTTTCCTATGTAAGTGGGTAAAGGGAGCATCCACAAGGAAATACATTAAATACTCAGAGTGAACCGTTTTCTTCTATGGTCTAAGGTGTTGGATGTAGACTTTAGGGATTTCTTGCTTTCTATGTAGTAACTTCTGTTTGATTCATCATGCGCTCGTCTGTGTTCTTGCCCATCCTGTTTCCCATCTCTAATCAGTTGTTTGTCATTACATCTTTTATGCTTCTCTGTGTTTGTTCCCCACATCCTGTTTCCCTCCAGTATGATCTGAACTATTGTTCAAGCACCTTTTGTACTTGATATTGTAATTACAGATTCACTCTTTTGTTATGATAGTGTGCATGGTACAACTTGCATTTGGGTCCTTTGGCAGCAGCTCTTGAGATTTCCTGTACAGATAACAAAGATACAGTTTGTATATTTCAGTGCTTCATACTTGTGTTTTTAATGCCAGAAAATATACACTAAAATTACATCTAAACAGTGTTTTTGCATTAGACTTTACTTTTATATCAGTCATGCCAATCCCTCATTTTTATTGAAATCATCTTGTGAGCTTCAATAGTAATTTAAAAAGTACATTTAGCAGCTGTTTTACATTTTTAATCACTTGAGGTTTCCATATAAAAACTTATCAGCCATGAGGACTCATAACAAATCAATCACATGTTCATAAACACATGGCAGGAATAACTTTTTGGCCTGCAGCAATCTGTCACACAAAAGAAGTATGAGATCCGTTTCGGTGCCACCCCGATGTAAGTAATGGTCTCAGCCTCGCCACCTCTATAAAAACTGTTTGGCTCTGCCACTGAGTGCAGCTTGTCTAGTAATAAACTTTACCCTCACACTTGTATTTATGGAAATCACACAATCACATACAGTTAATTTGGGATAATAAATTTTACGTTATTGTAGTTACTAGAACATTTTCAGATGCATATTTTCAAAACTGATGATGAGTAACATCATTATTAATAGGTTTGCATCATTTGTTTTGGAGCAAATCTCTTCATTAAATTTTCAGGTGCTTTTGTTTCTTGCAGAGCCAAAGTGCTATGGCATTGTCATGATTGGCTTTTTCTGTATTTTAGTAATGGAGTTTCTTCTGTCTCCATTTGTTTCCTCAGTGGCTGTTCAGAAGGAAAAGGGCCTCATTACTCCTATAACGTGAGGTATCAAATACATACTGGTCAGCAGTTAAACCCACAGTAAATGCACAGTACCATTTTAATAGCACACATACGCACACATTTACAGAGAACAGAGACAAATGTTGCACAACACTGTTACCCCAGAGGTTCTCTGACTAGGGATGAGAGTTGAATTTACGAGCCTCGATCAGTTTCTCAAAAATACAACTAGTCCTCTGCGTCCCTGCAACCAACAAACACACAAACACACACACACACACACACACACACACACACACACAAAAAACCTTTGCTTCTTTCGCACACTCTTTTGCCCTTTTACCAACTCTACATTCAATGCAGCACACTCATAACTGCGAAAGGGAGAGGGCATGTATGTATGCATGTGTTTATGTGTGGCTTTGTGTTTTCATGTGTCAGTGTGTTTATTTGCCTTTGTCTGTGCTGTGATTGTGATGGTGTGCTTGGAGACATTGTTAGCCCCAACAGAGAATTGCTGCCGTGTGTTTCAGCTCAAGGTCTCAGCCTCCGTCTCCGGCTGTGGTCTCAGCTCCTTCCAGCTGCTCCTGAAAGCTCCACTCTGCCTGAATGAGCTGCTAACCTTGGCACCAAATCAATATCAGCCAAACTCTTTGAAGAATCACAGATGGAACTGGCCTCACTGCTCTGTGCTTTCGGTAGTGTGTGATCAGTGTGTGTGTGTGTGTGTGTCTGTAATTGCTGCCAGCCTCCCTTTCCTGCTTGGCCTGCGTCCAGAGAGCAGCGTGATGGTGGAGTATCTGCTCTCATTCATGATGGAGGGTGAGTTTTAAAGTTGGCTAAAATCCACCCACAACCCCCCATCAGTGGCACCCACAATGGTTACAATTCATAAGTTTTCATAAGTTTATTTATTTTATTGAATTCTTCAGTTATGCGAATCCAAAATAAGGCGGTTCTTTCTTTAATCCTTCCAGCTGCCTTTGTCCTTGGCGTAAACGTACACTCGCACACGCATGCTTCCTGTAACCCGGACTGGTATCATCTGATCTGGGTGTTGCTGTAGCTGATCGATGGTTGTGTTGAAATATCTTAGGGTGTGATGGGAGGCTGCATTCACACAGGCACAGAAACATATCAATAACCTGAACTCTCTGATCCATCATCTGTGTCTCTAAATACAATTAAATAGCTTCTTTTACACAAATGCACTCTGTACACAAGCTAACACCTAAAAACAAATAGATACATGCTTGAATAGATTTTACAGCTGATCTACTGCAGCAATGCCGGCACTGGGATGGCAAAACACACAAAACAGACACCTGATATGACAATGTGCAGAAACTCCTTTATGGTTTCCCTCACTAAGGCATAAAGAAAAGCAACGTTTCCAATTAATGGGAGGAGAGTGTGTTAATTTTTAGATTAAGTGTGTTTTCTTTGCTGCCAGCGTGGTTTTTACACAATAGTTTTGAATATGACGATATCTGAATTACATGCAAGGATTCCTTATCACAAAGAAGGTCTGCATATGAGAAAATGTGCAGAATTTGTGAATATGAAGCATCGTCTTTATATTTCTTGATAAGAGTGTGACATTCATTAAGTCCAGCCTACTAGAAAAAATGTTTCTGAATTGCTCTTATGCTGCTCTGTGAATAACTTAAGTTAGCAGCTATTACAAGGCCAATATTTGCACAGAGCAGCAGCCTGGAAAATGAATCCTTTGTTGCGCATCTCATTTAATCAGTTGCATGAATCTTCAGTGTTTAAATGAGGAGTCACTTATTGTGGCTTTGAGTCCAGTGTTACCCTGGAACAAGGTAAATCAGAAAGTCCTTCAGAAACAGAAAAGAATAGAGGACACTTGGGCACTTTTCACTCATCAGAGGGCAAATTGGTCCGTCTTCTGACTGCAGTCTGTTGATGGGAAGGACAGCCACACAATAACAAATATATTGTGATTCTGATTGTATTCTGCCATCATTTTTCTTTGTCTCCTTCTTTCTGCTCTCCTCTCTCATTTTTTCCCCTTTTCTCCTGTCCTCATTATTTATCTTTACTCTATTCTATTACCCCCCCTCCCCCAGTTCGTATGCCTTCCTGCCTTCTCATATTGATTTTCATTTATAGGTTTTCATCCTTTTCACTCCCATTTCTCAGCACTGATGGCACCTTGCAGCTTGCCTCTCACTCTGCCTCTTCCCTCACCTCTCCACGAGTAAATGCCTTTCACGTTCTCTTGCCGTTCTTTTGTTATAATATCAGATACTTCTGGGCTTTTCAATACAGGGAGGGCAGGCTGCCACAAAGAGCATGCACCACAGGTGAACAAGTCTTGGTAGTCTTATGCTATTCAAAAGCCACAAAGGTCACCCACTTTCCTTATACATTAATGAAAAGAAGTTGGTATGGATCCAGAAAGCTTTCAGAGAAAAAAAGGTGCCACTAGCTATCAAAAGATTTATTATAGAATATATTCACTGCAGTATAGTCTGCTTCATGGATGTTGATGTTACTCATATCAAATGTTGGCTGTGAGTTATGAGCCAGGAGATGGATTGGCTCAATAAATACATTGTTAGGAAGCACTGTGCCCGCGTTGTGTATTCTGTAATCACAGAAAGGTGCCACAAGGGAAAAAGTAAACAAAAGTGGGACTTGTCATACTGTTCCCCAGCTTCTGGGACTGGTTATTAAACAAACCAGATTTCCAGATAATAATTTGCAAAAAAAAAAAAATATATATATATATAAAATGAATATATTCATAGCCTAAATCACTGATGTTTACTCATAAAAGACAAATCTCTTAAGTGTTTGTTTATTTCAACTTGCAATACGACATGTCTTCTAACATAATCAGGTTATGTTTCACAGTCAGGATTAACATAATCAATGCAGGAACAATTCTAAAATTAAGGGACAACAAGAATTAGGAACATTGCAAAGCTGACACCATTAAAGAGAGCTTGGGTTGACTTCACATGTTTTTACAGTGCCTGCAAGTTGTTTCCGTGGTCCAAAGACATGTCTTTTAAGTTCATTATTGATTCCAAATTCGTCATAGGTGTGGGTGTGAGAGTGATTCTCTGTCTTTTGGTGAGTGTGAGCCATCCTGCTGGTGTTAGCTGGATATTCTGATATTCTCCATCTGTCACAGCCTTTCTAGATTAGCGATTAAGGGTACAAATGATGTTCACTGAGAATGTTCACCAGCATAGTGTCCAACATGAAGGTGCTAGAGTTGACAGCTAAAACAGACTGAAACTAGTTACATGTAGTTAGAGTCATATATACCGGGGCATTTTTGCTATTTCACCAGTTTACCAAAACATTCAAGTCACAGTTAATAGTATCTGTAGTATTTCCACTAAAAGGGACTCATTTTCCATAGAGTTCAGAATTCAGTCATTTTCATTGGATTCTTCTCCTGAAAACAGGCATACAAAGAAAAGAAAATACTTTCCAAACCTCAAACTTTCCCTTTTTTTTGTATTTATACATAGATATTTTTTAGGTTATAACATATTTAACACCAAAGACAAGAAACCCTGTTAAATCAGTTGCATCACACCTCAAACAACTTTAGATTCCTAGCATAGTGTGAATAACAGTCATTAAAAATACCAGATAGCATCCTCATCCGGACTTCAAGACTACAGAATACTGTTTGTCCCGTGTATTACATCCATGCTGAAAGTACATAAGAAGACAAAAATCTACAAAGCAAACATTGTTTACCCAATTAGATGGATGGCTCTGTGATTGTGTGTAAACTGGACTCCATGTTTGTTTTGACTCTCCAACCAACGAGGAGAAGCCTGAGTATCAATGGAGCGAAATGTCAACTAAGAAGAGCGATAACGAGATGGCGTCGGAAATGTATGCCCTTACTCTCTTGCGCCTTACACAAACATGCTTATATCGATGTTGGTTATTAATTGACCAGACAAAGAGTCATCCAAGGAAACGGGCTGTTTTTCTCTGATAACAGACACAACCTCTAATTCTGAAAGACTCTTTGTAGTTAAAGAAATCAAACTGAGGATGATTCTTCTTTAAAATAACAACTAAATTCTTTATTGATACAAATAAATGAAAAAAATGACTTTAAGGAGCGAGAATAATGCTTAATGTCTAACATTTTCCATTAAGAAAACAGTCTAATGCTAGCTAGTTATTATCTTTTTAAAATTATGAAGCCAATCAGAAATATTAAGATATTCCAAAACATTTCACTACAAAAAACAACAACACAACAACAACAAATGTTGCTATGTTTAATTTATCACATTCAAAATGAGCTCACATAAGACTGATAAATGCAAAGTTTTGCTGATCTTCTGCTAAGTCCAAACTTGTATTTGTCTTTGACTGTTGCAGCCCTGAAAACAAAAACAATAATTGCAAAGCTATTAGCAGTCACTTGTCAATCCCCAATAGTACCGGTCAGCACAACTGTAATGAAATCTGTCAGTGCCAGTTAAATCTGTCAGTGCGTCACAGTATACCACCATTATAAATCTGGTGTCTGTGATACATTTTATTTCGACCAGTAATGAACCAAGTGTATCGACTGAGAGTAACCAATTACATTTAATGTGGTGGAAAACCTTGGAAGTGTCTAAAAAAAGTTGTTGAGAGAGGAGTGAGGCGTGCAAGGCGTACAGTGATGTCTACATTCTGCAGGAGTACAGTGACAGTACAGTAACTTTTCCTTCTAACAGTGAACAGCAGCAATGTGACAAACTGATTGGTAGGTTTGTGCATTAGAGATCTGAAAACTAATGGAGAACTCGCTTTTTTTATTCTTTTTTACAAGAACAAAGGCGCGAGGACAACAACTATCATGAAATGACACTTTCACCAACCAATAAAAACCCAATGAAAATATTCTGGAGAGACAAGAAAGGTAGGACAAGTTTGGAAGTGATCCGATCAGATGCCTAAATTTAGATGGCTAAATTGTGATTAAAACAAAATAATGTTTAATTCAAAAGACTATCACTAAAACTAGATCAAAGTTTGCTGTCAAAATTAACATTGCTGTGGAGGAATACAATATCAAGCATGCTTCAATACTCTTTGTGTGTTCACTCCCACTGCCACAAGGGGGAGAAAAATGTTTTGCACTGCAGGGTTAATAACAAAGGGAAAATGCAAATTTAAGAAAGGAAAAATCCCCTTCCACTGCTCCAGCTCCTACATTTTAACTTATTGGATATTGGAAATGCTACTGCCTGCATTGATACTGAATGTCAATTGCAAGTCATTTAATGATCTGATGCTAATGGAATTGCCAAGAAAAACTCAGTTTGGGGGATTTAAATGCAAGATCATGTGCAACCTTGATACAAATACATTTTCTAAGGTGTCTTTTGAAGTTTGCAGAGTCACAGTTCTGATATAGAATGTGAAGAATTCCTGTCTTCTCTGCTGACATATGGTATGAATATGATTACTTCCAAACAGAGAGCTTCTCCTTTCCCTTTTGCCCCCCTGCAGGTCCTCACCTGTGGCACTACTTTGCTATTTTCCTCTTACTGATTGAAAAAATCTAAAAGTGTTCAGTAAAACAGGGGTCTTTGCCCCTGTAGCCTGGCATTACCAAGAGTTGTATTATCCTCAGTAGTAGCTCTGAAACACACACACACACACACACACACACACACACACACACACACACACACACACACACACACACACACACACACAAACAAACAATGGCACATCGATCACACATCACTACATTCTGACATCCTGAGGCCGCCCGTACATACACACACACACACACAGACCTACACATACACCTACCCACACACACACATACACTTACACACACACAGTCACAACAAAAACATTGATTTGCCCCCCTCCCCTCCTTCTGCAGAAAAAGACTGCCAATCTTCACCAGGCTGTAATTTTATGGCACAACAAAATGAAAGGGTAATTTTAGCAGGATAGTGAGGGAGAGGCACAATCGGAGATAAAGGGACAAAGTTTGGTGTCTGAGAGGCCGGTGATGATGATAGCAGCCGTGCAGCGAGAGAGAAAGGAGAGAGAGAAAGGCTGTTTGACAAGGCTGACAGCCTCACGCCTCGCTACCCAGCTCAGCACAGAAAGACAGGCGCTAAAACACTGCAATTTAGATAGTTTACTGGCCATTGTCAAAACACTAGCACAATCTGTGGAGGGTTTAACGGGTTTAAAGTCACTCAGTGGGACCCCCCCGCCCCCCCCCAACTCTACTTATTACTTTCCAATGCTGTCTTCTGTATACCTATGCTGAGCATACTGAATAGTCGACCTGCTGACTCTCTCGCTGCAATGTAAATTTCAGTTTCAATGAAAAACTTCAAATTAGTAATAAAATATGTATAACTATATTAAATTATGATTCGCTGTTACTGATCTGCTATGGATATTTTTCTTTGCTCTTTATTTAGAAATTATTTATCACAGTGCAAAGATGGACACAAACAATACACTATGAAGTTTAAAGTCACTTTTTCATCTGCCCTACCCTTGGCTAATAAATATAGTCTTTGAAAACCACAAGAGAACATTATGCCAGAATTGGTACCATAGTATATGAGTGTGTCCAGAGGATTTCATTGTGATTAGTCACCGCTGCCTCTTCTTCCTCACTTTGTCCTCCTTTTGGGCCAGATGGTATCAGTTTATTGTGTAGCACTGATGAAGACAAGCCATGCCTTTTATTCAGTTCGAAGGAAGGCCAGGATAGATTGATATTGATAACTTCAAACGGAGGCTTTGGTCTGTGGTTTGCAGAGTGGAAGATGTCCAGCAATTTCCACTTTTTCCCACCCTTACATACAGAAAGCAGTGCTGTATCTCTGTTAATAAATACTCTGACAAGTCAAGGAGTCTCTGACAATTAGTGTTAGTTAATGTTAAACAGTTATTTTGCTCCTCAGCACCATCACTTTGGATTTGAAAGCAGTTGGTGTAATTGAAATGCTGACTTTCAGGATTAATTCAAGCATTTAAACAAAAACAATATTGCAATTATTATTTGGGAAGAGATTTTCACATGCTACTTCATAGAGATGGGAATTGTAAAGAATTTGGCAATTCCAATTTGGCTGTTGATATCAGTTATTGATTCTCACTGGGCTTTCACTGGCAGTACATAACGTAATTTATCCCATGAGAAAGTAATTAATTATACTACTCATTACATTACTTTGGGGTTCCTCCCTGAAAAGACATGAAACACACTGTCTCACAATTACCAGTTAACAATATAAACCTGAAGCTACTGTACCCACACACCAACACAAATTCCCATGCTAATAAGAACACACATAATCTTCTTCTTAGTATTTAGGTATGAACACACAGCAAAGGTGAAAACTAAGACAAAGAGGCTTCAAAGTGATCACCACAGTGATTCCACTTTAGAAATTTCAAGAGGTAAAAACAGAGGCTGCAGCCCGACTGCTCATCAGTTTGTTACCTGTTAAAGTTCAAGCTCTGGCTGCTGGGTTTGGGTCGGCATTCACTCAACTTTATTATCACTCTGGGTTCTTGGCTAGCTTGGCATTAGCACGTTGTCTGTGCAGATGCTTGCAAAGACCTGAAGTTGTGTTGGCAACATACTGCGGTTGTTTCTGTTCTGGATGCAGTTTCCACTTTAGCATCATGCTTTCATCCTTTTGTGCAATGAAAAGAAAAGTAATGTCCATATCCAGGCTGTAGGCAGCACCACTATTTTCCTCCTCAGGCACAGCTGATTGTAGTGCAAATGGACCAGATAAGCAGACTCGATAAGAAAACAGACTAACAATTCCAAGAAATCAAACTACTGGGAAGTTCTCGATTCCCGTCCGCTTGGTCCATTTTTTTGAGACTCAAAATTGTTTGTAATCAGTCTATGCCTGAAGTCTTCAGTACTATTCAGAACTAATTCTGCTACCTAGCAGATATGTCCTCAATACCACCCACTCCAGCTGTCTCCACATGATGACTTCCTTCCGCTGCAGTAACACCTGCTTTGACCTGTATTGAGTTTTCATTTAAAAAAAAAAGTTACCAAATGCAGATTCAACACTTTAACACATATGAAGAAAACAGTTCTCCTCTGCCCATGAAACACTGATTTGTACAAATACTTTAAAGCAAACTTTGAAAATAGAGGTGCTTTTGGGGGGGGGGGGGGGGGGGGGGGCACGTGTAATTCCAAAATTCTTGATTTAATATTTTTGCTAAAGTCCTTGAATTAAAACTCTAAGTCTACAATTCAATCACACCGTGATTGATTTTTTTTTTTTTAATCCTCTCACCATTATACTGATTTGCAGATACAACACTATGAACCTTATTGTTGTAAATGGAGCATGTCTTTTTTAGGTTAAGTTCTTTACTTGTATCAATTAATTTTGATGTGAGATTACACAAAAAGTTGCAGTAGTGAAGACTGGCTTAGAACCAGAGCTTGTACACCAACAGCAAGCCTTAATAAGATTTAATCTGGCCCAAGAGCCAAACAGGAGAGAAATGCAAGACTAGGCCTGCACAATTAACTCAGTTTTAATCTCAATCATGAATTTGGCTTCGAACAATTAAATGAATATGTGTCAGTAATGTTTAAAATGTGTGCTTCACTAATAACAAAAGCAATCACAGCTGTGCAGCTTGACATTTCCTCGACTATTATGGACAAGAAACGCTATGTTAAAAGACAAACACAACAAAGAATTTAAATGTGTGGCACAGCAGAAGGTGAAGAGCTTCTCCTCCAAGTGAATTATCAGCCATTGTTTGGAAATACTCCAGATTAAGCTCAAGTGACGTTCACAGTGAAAGAATCATATGCAAATAGGGCTGTAGAGCTGTGTGTGGACTGACTCTCGAATAAGGAAGACCAATTTTATTTTGATATAAGGTTAAGTTTGTTTGCAGAAATGTTACACAATGTGGATGTGAAAGCAAAGCAGTGTTATGTTTCCATGACAGGACAATAAAAATATTTTTTCACTAAAATCAATTCATAATTGTGATCTCAATACTGATCAAAATAATCATGATCATGGTCATAATAGCCCTTCAAAGATAGATAGATAGATAGATAGATAGATAGATAGATAGATAGATAGATAGATAGATAGATAGATAGATAGATAGATAGATAGATAGATAGATAGATAGATAGAACATTTGGGGGAGGGGGCACAGTTTAGAGGTCGTAACCTTGAGTATTGATCAGGTTTTGCCATTTCCATGGTGACTGGAGGCCCTCTCTCTGACCTGCTGGAGTACATCAGACCTGAGATCCATAACGCCTGTTTGTTCTCTCTTTTACTCTCTCTTCCTCCCTCTCTCTCCTTCTCTGTCTCATGCACATACTGAGACACACCTACACAGAGGTGCAAAAACACTCATCAGCTCACACATACACACGTATGCACACACACATGCACACAGCTGCTCATCCAAGCACAGGAAGAAACTGAATTAAACCTTAAAAAACAATCTGAGCCTGCAGAGAGGACAATTCATCATGATCTGTGTGTGTGTGTGTGTGTGTGTGTGTGTGTGTGTGTGTGTGTGTGTGTGTGTGTGTGTGTGTGTGTGTGTGTGTGTTGCTGTTGCATGGAAGGGGGGATTGTGGAGTTGGTGCAACGGGGTAACTGCAACACTCGAGCCCCTGACCAGTGGTCCACAAACTCACACACAAGCAGTGCTCACTTCACAACACTGATCTTTAAACACTCATCCACATTCCAGCCAAGGTCAGCTAGACTGTAAATGAAGCTACATATCTGGCCAGGATTTGAGTGAGTCAGAGAAAGAAGCTGAGCCAGTGAGAGAGAGAGTGAAATGAAAGACAGAAGTAGAAAATGAGAAATGAGAAGAACATATGACACATATAGTGGACGCATGTTAGAAACTGGTTTATTTAACACAACCCCAACTTTTTCTTCACTCTCACTTAATGGATATTTAATGCATTCTACCAATTTACAGTAGTGGTCTTGTTCCTTTGTTTAGCATTAAAAGATGAACTCATGCCTTGTTTTTTGCTTTTTCTTCTTTAGCATTTGCTCCATTGGCTCTCTCTTGTAAGTTCCTCTGAATGGACTTGTCTTTTTCTGATTTGTTGCACTCACTGTGTGTGTGTCACTACAAGAGGCAACTAAAACAGAAGAAGGGCTTTGAGTTTGTCCCATAGGCTAGCAGGGGCCCGCAGAGCTGAGAGGCTGCCTCTTTGTGAGGAAATGATTTTCTCGGTGCTGAGGAGGACACTCCAAATCATCTCCAGCAATCTCAGTAATGGCCCTGAGACGCCGCTGCCTTTGTCCTGTAATGGTGACAGATGACTGGCTGGGCAGACGGGGGCCATCCAGATGCCTAGCAAAAACCTCCACGCGCGTACACACACAAACACTTGCATAAATTGCCACTCCACCAGCAGCCGGTGTGATTGCGGGTAATTGTCTCTTCTCGGGCTGTGGTGTTAGTGGTTATCCTTAACGATCACTCACAAAGAGGAGTTCCAACTATCTGTCCTTTCAAAGGAAAGATGATTCCACTTTACAGAGTCACGCCTGAGCACCCCAGCAGAGCTCCCTTCAAATATAAAACCTATGACAATACAGCTTTTAATGTTAGTGGATTAAAAGTGTTTGGACTTGTTCACAGAACAGATGACATGTTGGTTATGTCAGCCAACACAAATGTGCATAAATTATTGTCAAGTCTACTGCAGAACAATGCTATTACAACATCATTTATTTCTGAGGTGTCAAACATAAAGCTTGTGGACGAGAACCAACCTCCTGGATGGTTTTACAGAAAACAAAAATTGCACAGGAGGGGCTGATCAGAAGTTTAGGAACACATACCTTTAAAAGGCCAAATCTGTGCAAAAATGTGGATTCATTGTCATTTTCTGTCAGGTAGTCAGACGGTCATTTCGTTCTGATGGCAAAGGCAAAAAAAACTTTCCCTTTATGAACGTAGTCGGGTTGTTGAACTGCATAAGCAGTTATTTGTAATTTCTTAAATGATCCTGAAGGTTATGGAACAAAACGTTCAAGTCGAAGACCCAACAAATTTTCACCAGCACTAAGCTGGAGGATCCAATTGGCTGTTGGTCAAGACACTGGATGATCCTCAACGCAAATTAAGGCCGCTACTGGTGCCGACTGCAGCCGCATAACCATCAGACAGCATCTGAGACTGAAGGGCTTCAAAAACAAAAACCTTCTTCAAAGGCACTTCAAGAGAGCACCAAACATGGGACATTGAAAGGTGATAGAAAGCTTTATTCTCTGATGAGAAAAACAAATGTAACCTTGATTGTCCTGATGGTTTCCAAGTTTACAGGCATGACAAGCAGATCCCACCGGAGATGTTTTCTACGTGCCACATTGAAGGGTCTGGGGTACTTTTTCCTTCAGTGGAAAAATGGAGCTTCAGGAGGTGCAGGGGTGTCAACGGGCCACTGTCCAGATGTTGCAGAGAGCATCTGTCATGACTGAGGGCCCTCGTCTGTGTGGTAGCAACTGGGTTTTTCACCATGCCCAAAGGACAAGGGACTTCTTCCAATAAGAACAGCAGAATAACATCACTCTTTTGGGCCATCCTGCATGTTCACCTGATCTAATCCAATTGAGAACCCTTGGGGATGGATGGCAAAGGGAGTTTACAAAAATAGACAACAGTTCCAGACAGTAGATGCACTTCGTGCAGCCGTCTTCACCACTTGGAGAAATGTTCCAACGAATCATGGAAACGCTTGTAATCAAGCATGCCTCAAGGAATTTTTGAAGCGATCAACAATAATGGTGGAGCTACTCATTACTGAGTTCATGTTAGGAACTGTTCTGGGAGGGGGGGGTTAAGGGGTTTTTTTTGGAGGTGTGGTCCAAAACTTTTGATCAGCTGTTTCAGTTTAAGCATTGTTTTCAATAAATTGCATGCTCAAAAAAATGTTTTGTCTCCCTCCCATTTCTTCTTGTTGCAGGTTGAAGGTCTACTTGGAACCTGGTTAATCCAACCATGCAAAATATGATTATTTTTTTTGTTGTCATTTTTCAAGTGGTCTTAAGCTTTTGATTGGGATTGTGTAAGACCCATTTTGTATTTTTTAGTTTTAATTCAGTGGAATCTCTTTTTTGTGTTTTAACAGCTGGAAAGACCCCAGTTTGCATGCTATTACATGCTTTTTTGAGTAAAATACGTTGGAGAGAAAAAGTTACAAGAGTCACTGGTAAAAACCTGCATGGGGAGGGTACAACAAGAAAATTCAAAGCTGAAACAGATTAAAAATACCTTTAAAACCTCTTTCATTTGTATGTTTTAAAAGTTTACCTGTTCAAGTTTGGTGTTAAAAGTGCATTGCATTAACTACACCTTATGCATCGCTGAATCAAAAAGGAGACCAAACCTTTTTGTTCTGGTATCACTGTTTGTGAATCCTCCGACTTTCAGCAGGACATGAAAGGACAATTTTCGATCACAGGGGTTGAGAACATGAATTAAATGGTTTGATGTGACCTAAAGTTCGACTTTTAGCCAAACAAGTCTCAAACACATGTTAGTGACAGAATCAATGGGTGTAAATGGAGAAAGCCTGTTGTCTTGTTCCATGCCTGGTAAAGAAGAGGTGTGAGATGTTCTGTTGCAGTCCCAGTGGTCTGGGGTGTTAGCTTCACTTTAACTTGTTTGAGAGCTACCATATCTCTGCTATGTAAAGTGTAGGAATGATCCAGTTAAAGTATTCAGAAACTATCCATCAGGGTTTGAGGTGTTGATGTATTTCTCATTGACTGGGCAGTTTTTGTGCTTTCTTTGTCAAAGTGGGACGACATTAATCTAAGGTCAGAGGAGCTAACAAGACTTTCTTCAGAATGTGGATGTAATAAGAGGCTTCACCGTTATCACCGTTATGTAAAACTATTCTAGCAGAGTGAAAGAATAAAAATATGGAGCTGGAAATGTGCAGAATGCACTGAGCACTATTGGGACAGAAAACATCATTTTAATGAGGGCCTCTATTAAGTTGTTTCAGACCCTCATTTAAATTGTTTTCCGTCTCAGTATTGCAGCTATGAGGATAATGAAGAGTGGAAAGGCAATTAGTCCAGATGTAATACCAGTGGATGGAGATGTCTAGGAGAGAAGACAGTGGACTTTTTGATAGGACTGTTTAATGTAATTCTTGAGAGTGAGAGTATGGAGGACAGCCTGAGGAATGGAGCAGCGTACTGGTACTGATTTTCAAGAACAAGGATGATTTGCAGAACTGTAGTAACTATAGATGGATAAAAGTGATGAGCCATACCATGAAGATATGGGAAAGAGTTGTTGAAACTAGGTTAAGAATAGAGGTGAAAATCAATGAGTGGTATGGCTTTATGCTGAGAAAGAGCACTACAGATACAATATTTGCTTTGAGAGCGTTGATGTTATAGTATAGAAAAGTCAGGAGGAGCTGCACTGTGTATTGATGGATCTAGAGAAAGGTATGAAATGGTGTGAAGAGAGGAACTATGATACTGCATTAGGAAGTCATGAGCGGCAAAGGAGTTTGTGAGTACTTGTGGAGGACATGTATGTGCCTAAATGTACCTAAAAACCAACGAAGATTTCGACATGCAACCATAGACATCTGCTCAGAAAACCTCCCATCAGCTACAGCAATACTAGCATAGTACTGACCCATCAAGGCACGGTCATAGGACCCTGTAGTGTGTCCTGGGTGTCCTGTAGTGACAATGGCGATGAAACCTTTGGGTCCTGTGGGTTGCACTGTTGTGCTTCCAAAGATTCAGGTTGTTACCCTCAGTACAATGGATACTCTGTTAACTTGGGAACTTTTTCAAATATTGTCATGTTGCTAGAGTTAGGATGCTTTAGGACAATTTATTTTATTATAGCTGAATTATTTTGAGGTTTCTTTTACAAATTCATGCCACTTTTTTTGCACTTTCTGCTGTTCTCACTCAAAGTTTGGCAACATGAAGGGAGATACATCATCGGTCTGACAACAAATACTATCTTAAAGTTTAAAGATATGTTTTTACTTAATTTTACCATTGAGTCTGTGGCAGTACATGAAATTCATTGATTTTTACAAACAACACACTAAGAAAAACATTCCTTTCTTAATAAAAAGTAAATTGCAATTTTATTTCACAGACGACGGACGTTATTGGCGTTCTGGTGTAGGTTAATTTGTGTATCTGCATGATGCTTTGCAAGGTTAGTTAGGGTCCGAACATGTAAAAACACTGAAGCGTTTTATGTATCATCATCAGCAGAATGTGCAGACTCTTATTTACAGAATCTAGCTCCATTTCAAAACAAACTATCCCTAACTGCTTACCCAGGTTATTTCTTTAAACATGAGAACAAAGTGTGGGAAACACTCTTACTCTGAGCAGTTCTTTGCATTGTGTCTTGCTGTTGGAGTCCTGCTGCCATGTGGGGGTGTGCTTGGTCTGGTTGCATGAATCGTTTCCCAGCATAATACTGAAATATAATGAAATGATCAATGTTATTCACCTATCAGTGGTTTTAATATTGTTGCTGATCGGTGTAAATTTAGTACTCATTAGCAGAATAGACCACCATCTTGCCATCTTAAAACTGCTCCAGGCTTTTTTCATTGATCTTTCATTCCAGAGCTGCAGAATCCTATTAGTGTATGTCACCAATAAAAATCAGTAGGCAGAGGATATATTCAATGGCCTTTCCTCATTAGGAGATGCCCACCAGCAGGCCTCAGGGCAGATCAAAAGGGCTGGTCTGAATATCGCCTTCAGGAATAAAGATGTTTTTTTTTCTTTAAAATCAACTCCAATCCTCATGTTTCACTGCGTGAGGCATGCAGAAGTAAAACTGTGTGAGGTTTAACAGACAGCGTCCTCTGGGTCTGAGTTTGGCTGTTTGTCTTCCTGCCTTTCAGAGGTGTAGTCTTTATGGTCTACGAAGCTATCTCCAACTGGTGAAATAATAATTTGCACTTTCTATTGTTCAGATGGGTACAAAATAAAGAAAAATACAAAAACTAACATGTGGGATTTAGATGCTTCTTTAATGGGGAAAAGGGGCTCAATGGAAGGCTGATTAGTTTGATGCGAGCCTTATTCTATGGCATTATGCTTCCTATCAATTTTCCTAAAAAGTCTGTCTAATGGCTCATGACCAGTAGACACAAACACAAAAGTGACCAAGTGAGCAAACCAATCAGTAAACAGTGGAAAAAAGCCCCTGTTTGCGATAAGGATAAGGATATACACATAAAGATAGACACGAGGATAACCCAGGTCTGATAGTGCCGTTGTATCGCATAACCGTACTCAAGACCACACACTTTTAAATAAAATGTCTTTTTATTGGAAAACTTTAGTCCTGTGATATGCTGAGCTGTTAAAAAGTAGAATAATATGATACAATATTTTAGATGTATCATGCAGTCTTAAGTGTTGCTTTAACCTTCCTGGAAAACTGAGCTGAATAAGAGCCTTCTCAAGAGAACGCTTACTGTAGAAATGCCTGGATTAACTGCACTTACAGTATGTAGTAAGGCTGTGTGAATGTTTGTGTGTGTGTGTGTGTGTGTGTGTGTGTGTGTGTGTGTGTGTGTGTGTGTGTGTGTGTGTGTGTGTGTGTGTGTGTGTGTGGCAGGCCATGTGTGTGGCAGGCCATGTGTAAGGCAGCCGAAAGTGGTCGGAGCCAAATTGCTTTATCGTTTGTGGATGAATTGAATAAAGTCATATCTGGCTTTTTGGAATGTTACCACAGGGTTCAGGAAAATTGGTTAGTGGAGCAATCTCGCTGAAATTTCCAAGATCCTGTTACACACTCACGAGGCACTCAGTGAGGACGGTTACAGAAAAATACCTGATGGGTTTGGACAAAGGCAACTTCACTCAAAATCTTCATCATCTTTTACCCAAAAACATAGCTCAAGAGTCCAAGTCAAGACAATTTGAAGAAAAAAAAAGCTGGTGTGTGAAACACCAGTGGTACATATCGGAAAAATAAAGTTTGTTTTGTTTTGTTCAGTAGATCACAGAGGGGTAAGATTCATTAAGATTCCAATATTGTTCTTTATTATCGATAATAAAAGGCACAAGTGTGTACAAAGAAGAAAAAATTGCTTTTGTGACATTCATTCATCACTAACTGTGGCTGGAGGATAAGATAATGGTGCTTACAAAAGGGGAAAACACACTCTATAACTTAAATCTCATCACTTTTCTGCAAGATGTTGTCTTTCAAGATGTTACCTTTGTAAATATATGATACATTTTCAGTCTTTAAATTCTGGGGATTTGTCTAGATTGTACCCTGCCTCTCACCCTATGGCAGCTGGGATAGGCTGCCTCGCATGATCCTAAATTGGATGTACTCAGATGAAATTCTGGGGCAGTTATTGGTGAATTCCACAATTTATATCAAAATATTTTGAATTTATCACTACTTTAATTTAGAGCTCTGACTGAGCTCTTCTTTTTGCATTCTAGTCAGGCTAAAATGAGAAAAGCTGAATATATCATCATTAAATTGAGCATTTTTAAAACTATTTTCACATAATTCTAAACATCAGACTCTCCTGTTGTGAAGCTGTATTAGCACACACAGTCACCAGCGACTTCATTAGAACTACCTGTTGAACTGTTTATTAATGCAAACATCTAATTAGCCAGTTGCATGCCAGAAATTCAATGCTGGTATGTAGAACTAGTGAAGACCACCTGCTTAAGTTCAAATTGAGCATTTGAGTGGCAAAGGAACTCATATAAATACTTTAGTGTAGTTTGTTGTGATAGAGAGGTATTATCTTGGCACACTTTGGGCCGCTTTGCACCAAATGAGCATCATTTAAACACCACAGTCTACCTGAGTTGCTGACCATGTCCTTGCCCTTATAGCCACATCAACCCTTAATCTGATGGCTGCTTCCACCATGTCACAAAGTTCAGATCATGTCTTTTCACCTGTGTCTCATGTGCAGCGGTTGTGTGAGTGAATATAATACAGTGAATTTTGGAGCCATCAGTATAGAGTTTTTGATGTGTTTGAGAAATATGGGTAAGTTCAAATCTAGCCACAGATTAAGGTGATCAAATGTAGCATACTCCAATTCTAGGTTCTAGAAGACCCATCGGTATTATGAAACATAGTAAGAGGAACAGACGAGTAAGTGGGAGGGGTCATTCAGGTGCAGTAGGCTTATTCACAAGGTGGTGCTCAACCAGAGAGACTCATAGGCGACATAATTGGAAGTTCAATAAATCCTTAATGTTTTTTTGCACATGCCACAGTATGTTTCTGTGTTCTAAAGAAAAGCTGAAGCAAATACATTTCCAGACAGTCAAATGATTTGTGATAGATGAAAAGCCGATTACCTTGATCTGGATTTTTTTTGTCCCCCACAGGGATGTGATAAGATTTTATTATAACTGAAGTGTAAATGAAGTGCTGCTTGATATATTGCTTTATATTTATTGTATGAACTGAAATTAGGAGGCACAAACCTGTAAGTGCCTGGATTGTGTTGACATTCTGGTATTTCTTATTTCTATATTTCTGTGTTTGAATCTAATTGTTCCCTTTGTCCCTGAAGCACTAATCCTAGTTAATTGTTTTAAATTAATGTTTCCTTTTTTTAGATAATGTGATCTGTATTCCTGGTCCTTCTGCCTTTCTTCAGGGCTTCCCAGTAGCAACCTGAGCTGACTAAGCGCAGAGTGGCGTGGGATGGCACTTGTCTTTTTAGTGGAATGATGTGCAGTGATATTTGGGTAGGATAACTTATGATGAGTGGAGAAGTCAATACTTTCCCAACCTCTGGCTCCTCCTGTTGTTTATCAGAACTGCTTGTATGCTGCATACCCTGACTACTACTTTTGCTTAAATGAAATCTATAACTATTTTCCTAAGTAGTAGTTTTTAGACTATACTAGCAAATTAAATGTACACGGGGTGACTAAGATCCCAAAATCAAACTGCTAAGAGGCCCAAAGGGTTCTCTCTTACCTTTGTCACTTTCAATTGTTTTTTTATTTTATTATTTTATGTTATTCATGAACATTTCTATCACAAAGTGGTGATCAACACATCAGTTTGTCATGTCCTTAATTATGGTGCAAAAGTTTAGACAGTAGTGAAGAGAGCATGTGCATGCTGCATCTGTTTGCCCTCAGTATGTAGTTGTGTATATTTGTGTGTGGATGTGTGTGTTCATCTTTGCAACGTGGGGCAATTTGATAAATGGCACCAAAGTAGAATAGACTGGTGTTCAGATGGCTTCAGCCTTGTAAAGATGTGACAAATGACGGAGCAGAAAGTATTGATTCCAATCTCTCTGGTGCAGTGTTTCACTGTGAAGGCTGCGCACTTGCAGACACACACATACTCACACTATACATACAAACATGGCTGGGAAGAAGCACAAGGACGGTGCACATGCAATGAAAGGATTATGTGTGCATCTGTGCGTGCATATGTGTGTATGAAAGTATGTCTGTGTGGGAATTAAAGGACACGGATTTCAAAAAAGACTGTACGTGTTTGTGTGCTGGTGACATAAATAATGTGCTGTACCTTGTTGGTTTGTGCTAGCTGTGGTCTTCGAGCATGTGTAAGTGTGTGTGTGTCTTTCTTTGACCATATGTGTGTTTCTATTGTTAGTTGTTAGTGTTTGGATGCCAGCAGGAGTCCCTGGTCACACACATTAAAGTCTCATCTCACTGTGTTTTTAAACCAGCTGTGTTTCTCCACGCTGTCAAGAACATTCAGTGGCCCGGTTGATATCTCTGAGTGTGTGTGCGTGTGTGTCAGCTGTGTGTCAGGGTCATGGACGTGTGCGTGACATTTTAGCATGATCACATAAGAGGGCAGAGGTCAAAAACAGCTAACCAGAAGTAGAGAGGAAGGGGAGGTAAGGAGCTCATCACAGGGAAGGGAAGACCAGGAAATAATTAAACAGAAGGGAAGAGGAGGATAGCTGGTCACATTTCCTCAACAGACAGATAGCATTCTTGGAAGGGCAGGAATGGAGACCCAGTGTCCCCTTTTTTGTCTGTTACATGAAGTCACACATTAATTATTCAATCAACAGTGTCCTGTGGTTGATTTAAAAACAACCTCCTAGCCTTTCACTTGCCACAAAGAGTCCCCAGAGTCACAGTCAGTGGATTGTTGCTTTGGCGCAGCAGTGGTATGGATATGTGGCTAGATAGCTGTGTTAAAGTTTAGTAGTTATTAAAAATGTATAGCCAACAAAATGCCAAAGAACATATGCAACATTACAGGAAACAGGCACCTCTCTGTTACTGCAACGCGCACTGCAACCCTGAATTTGAGATTTGCCATTTCAGCAAAAGCAGATGTGCTGTACAAGTAGAGTGATGTGATAGTGATCTTGAGGACTTTCTATTGGAAGCACTTCAAGTATTGTTGGATTAGAAGAAACCAAGTGAAAATACCTAGAGCTGGGAAATTAAGCTTCCACTTTATTATCCTAATATGGACACTTTTACTTCCAAACCAACATGGTGTAGGCCGAAATGCTGAACCTGAAGCTTTAAACACAGTCACAGGTTTTGCATTAATGTTTCATTTGCAATCAGTGGAAGACACAAGAAGTCATTTATTTAGGGGCGATCGTGCCTCAAGAGTTGGGAGTTCGCCTTGTAATCGGAAGGTTGCCGGTTTGAGCCCCGGCTTGCACAGTCTCGGTCGTTGTGTCCTTGGGCAAGACACTTCACCCGTTGCCTACTGGTGGTGGTTAGAGGTGGTGAGAGGGCCCGGTGGCGTCAGTGTCCGGCAGTCTGTCAGTGCGCCCCAGGGTGGCTGTGGCTACAATGTAGCTTGCTATCACCAGTGTGTGGATGACTGGTTGTGTAAAGCGCTTTGGGGTCCTTAGGAACTAGAAAAGCGCTATACAAATACAGGCCATTTAAATAATAGGAAATAATGACTGGATTTTACAGATTTTGCACTGCCTGCCAGTTAAACAGAGAGCAAATAACTTTTGATCTTATTTTTTTAAAAATAATCATTACATTTTATTGACTCTGGGTAAGGATGATTATATTGTATCACTGTCCATGACTGCGTAAATACATAAAATTGGAAAATTAGAAAATATTCACCAATCAGAGACTCAAGCAAAGAAAAACAAAAGAGCTTTTGCATTATGGTCGATTGTTTTAGGCTATCTTGTTCCGGCAGTTCACAGACTATTTTAAGGGTTGTACAATTTATGCATGCAGCATTGATTTAGCGAGACAGATAGAGATAGATAGATAGATCAAAACAGTCTTACAGCAGTTTGTGAAGCAGTCACGAAATGTCATCTATTGATTTGTGTTCAGGGACACAAAATCCTTTTTTTTTTCAGTGACTGCCACAAAGTCTCAGGGCAGTTTGTGAAATACTCTCAAAATTACATATTTTGTGTATATAACATTTTCATTTGATATTTATTTTTACATTTTCACTTGCCGCCTAGTTCGGTTTAAGCAAACATTTACCTTCTTAGGTTTACAATTACCGTTGCCTGTTCATTTAGAAGTTGGGCTGACTGTGCAGTGCACCTGAATACTCAAGTCTTTAGATGTTTTTGTTTGTTTGTTAAATGTGGAACTATATGCCATCTCAGCTAAGAAATGTGACACCCCTTACTTTCTCAGCAGTGATCTCCATGCTTAATTTCACCTCATTGTTGCCAAATTTGACTTGTAGTTGCACTTTAGCAACTTGGAAAGAAATGTTTGACATTTTGCTATGAAAATTAAAAATGCAGTGATATATTTTAAAACATGTACAAAAATGCACAGAAATATATGTAAAGCAAAAACTAAATCCTGGCAAACTTTCAAAAGTCAATATTTAGTTCGACCAACTAGTTTATTCTTCATCACAGCCTTAACTTTACCTTTTTTGTACTTTCTTGAAGTACTCTTCAGGAATACCTCTCTGCTTCATGAAGGACTTTCATAGCTCTTCTTTGGATGTTGGCTTTTTTGTTCCATTGTCTCTAAAGATGATCTCAGACTGCTTTAATAATGTTGAAATCTGGGCTCTGGGGAGGTTAGTCCCTGACTGATTGTGTTGCATTGTGTATTTTTCTATCCAGGTATGCTTTCACTGCACTGATCATGTGTTTGGGGTCCACTGAAATGCTAAAATGGAGATTTAAACCTTGACGGATGTAAACATTTACTGATGCACATCTCTCCTCCCACCATACTGACAGATGAAAATATCAAATTTGGTCTAATGTATCACTTTATAAGACCTGTTACCTGTTACCATTCATTTTCAGTCCACTTCTTGTGTTGGCAAACGTCAACCTTTTCTTCCTGTGCCCCTCCTTAAAAATGGCTTCCTGGCAGCCAACCTTCTTATAAAACCATTCTAACCAAGCTCCAGCAAACAGTAGATTAGATCAACTAAGGAGCTTGATGGATCTCGAAGAACTATTGCTCAAGACCACTTTAAAAAATTACAAGAAAATCTATTTCCATCTATTTATGCCTGAAAACATATGAAAACAGTATTTGTTGAGTGCTAACACTTGTACATACACAAACGCACACTAACACAATCATTACTGTCAGTCAGGGGGGAGAGCATTCAGCAGGGGGTCAGTGTAGAGGTCAAAGGCATTCAGAGGACCAAACACCACCCTCCTCCTCCTGCTCACCTCCTCCACCCCTGCAGCAACGCCTCCATCATCCTCCCTTACTCCCAATCAAGCCCTTCACTCTTACCTCTCCCCTTCCAGTCTAAGATGTGTGTGTGCGGCACCCAGACATCATCTCCCTGATACGCCTGCTCCTGAAGCTGCTGTAAGGGAGCATTACTTCCGACCTCTGACCTGGGGAGAATTGACTCTTCACCAGGCCTTGCAGGGTCGCTCACCCCTGACCCTTGAGGGCGTCTAGTCAAAGCCAGCCAATCACAATTCTCTTTGATTCACTTTCTGACCCTCCGCTCTGGGCGGAAAAGGTTGGGCTCGTAAGCATGGGGGGAGCTGGCCATAAAAAGCATACCACCCTGCTGTGATGGAGCATATGTTGTAGCGTCTGCCTATCATGGCAGATCTGTAGGGTTTCTGTCACAGCAAGCGTCAGCTCCAGTATATGCATGTACGCCTGTGTGTACTAAACAGGATCATAATGTACTAAGTAGTACGAGCTGAAAAGTACATTTAGAGGACAGGCTGCTGGACTAACCACAGCTTTCTCTAGTATTAGAAATGCAGCAAAAGTCCAATATTTGTATATATTTCAGGCAGAACCATAGAGTACATTCGGGTAAGGATGAATATCCATGTCCTTTAGCCTCCTGCTGCTCTGGTGAGGTCTTGGACAATGAAGTTTACTGGAAAGTGATGGAGAATTCTTACGGTCATGACCATTGGTGTAATCTAATGACTGTTCTCTCACAGCAAGGAGGAGGAGGATGGGAGATAGTAAAGGCCATGGAAGTAGTGGACAGGAGGGAAGTAGATGACGGGGGGATGGTCAGGAGGGATGGAAGATGCTGTTTAAAAGCAAGGTGGGCGTCTGTCCTCAGGACTGGCCGTCTGGTGTTGACCTCTATTCAATCAAATCAGATAAGCAGCTCTCAGTCAGTCAAAAGCACTGTCTTTGTCATGTGCCACCAGAAGCATAATTCAGATTCAGATTCATTCCGGTGTGTTTGCGTGTTGATAATATTTAAATTATCCTCTACTTTTTAAGTGAGATACTTTTTGTCGTGTGTGTGATGAACTTTGATCTGCTTCTTAAGTAAAATTTCCAAGAATGCAATAAAATAAATATGAAATATGAAATCATAGTCAAGATTCTCTGTGTCAATATTTTGTCATTATATATTTGTTTATTTTAATGATTTGTAGCGTATGGTGCATGTGTCTGTGTGGTTAGCCTACTGACCTCCAAGGATTTATGGGATGCAAGTGTGAAAGCTTTGTCACAGAGATATATCTTCAGGACCCATTGTGTTAATGCAGTGTGTGTTTGTGTTGGATTGGCCTCGCTCCCTCTGCCTTATTCTGTGTGTGTGTGTGTGTGTGTGTGTGTGTGTGTGTGTGTGTGTGTGTGTGTGTGTGTGTGTGTGTGACAGGGACTAATTCCATTAGTGGTCTAGTGCTACGGGAGATGAGCAGGGATTGACAGAGCTGCAGTCGTAATGAATTGGCTCTGGCAGCATCACTCAGCCTATAAGTTCGCTCTCTTTCTCTCCTCCCATTCCTCCCTTCCTCCCCCACTTCTCTCTCTCCTAGTAACACTTTCATTCCGCTGCCTCTCAATAAACACACCCTTGTTAGGGCCTCGCTCCCTAATCACAGCTCTTCATTACAGCCACATTGGCTTAAATAGCTGGTTTCATTACAGCTGCTGTGTGTGCAAAACCCCATCCTGCATTTGCCAATTTCCTCTTTGTATGAGTCCCAGGCCACACTCAAAATCCACTAATTATTCCATAGTCATCATACCGTATTTATATAAGGGAATTGTAAAAGAGATTTTACCTTTAAAGATTTTTTTGCCATTTGACTAAAGTTTGTCACGTTGATCACATAATCATAGGTGCTGCCCAAAAGTTTGTGATTGGCCTCAATCACATAGGTCAAAACTGGCTAGGGAATATGAGTATTCTCTGGCCATTTGCAGGTGATTGCTTGAAATTACTGTGAAATCAAAAGCCCCAGTTGGTCATTTTATTGGTATTTTATTGAGCAAAAGGACGAGAAGCACAGTGATAATGTAAACTACATCCAGAACAGAAACAACTCCATTATTCTTCTAACACACCTTCAGCTCTTCACAAGCACCTGCACAGACAGCATGCTAACGCTAAGCTTGCCAAGAACCCAGAGTGATGTAAAGCCGCGTGAATGCCGACCCGAGCCCAGCAGCCAGACCCTAAACTTAAACAGGTAACAAACAGATGAGCAGTCAGGCTGCAGCCTCTTCTCTGTGGGACTGTAGCTTCAGGTTTATGTTGTTAACTGGTGACTATGAGACAATGCAGTTCACATCATTTTATGAAGAAACACAAAAAGAAATGTAATGAGTAGTATAACTAATTACTATCTCCTGGGGTTAATTAAGTACCCTACTGCACTACACTACAGGAAATTGGTGTAAAATGTGTAATACATTACTTTTTTGAGTAATGACCTCAGCACTTATGGTAAAAATGGTAGATGGACTGGTTCTTAAATAGCGTTTTTTACTTTGTCTGAGCACTCAAAGCACTTTATGCAACTTGCCTCATTCACACCAGCACTTTTCCCTGTGCTTTTTCTGTGTAAGTGCCTTCCATCTAACGTTCACACACATTCATACTCTGATTGATGCATCAAAGAGCAATTTGGGGTTAGTATCCTGCCCAATCCGCCAAACCACCAACCTTCCGATTAGAAGATGACCTGCTCTACCTTCTCCATCACAACAAAGAAAGGAAACACCTCCAACATCCACAAACATTTGACCACACAGTGTGCAATTAATTTGCAAGAATGTAACATCTTTGAAATGTTGCTTAGCGATAGTGGTGAGAAGCCAATGCTAATCTCAAGAGAATCGATGAAGGAATCTGAACCACTAACTTCCAGTATTACTAAATGCAATTTTCCTGATGCAACATAGTATTTTATTCTATTTTATATAATATGTTATTCTATTTTATCTTATTCTATTCTATTCTACTCTATTCTATTGTTTTGAATCATCCCTTAGTTCTAGGCTGTTTTTTCACCACTCTGCATTTAATCTTTTGTTAGTATTAATCTCTGGCTCTCTACCAAAGCGTTCTTAGTCCTTCCTCCTCTCACCCCCAACCACTCATGATAGCTCCAAGAGCCTGGTTCTGCTGGAGGTTTCTTCCTGTTAAAAAGGCGTTTTTCCTTCCTACTGTCGCCAAAGTGCTTGCTCATAGGGGGTCATATAATTGTTGGGGTTTTCTCTGTATTATTGTAAGGTCTTTACCTTACAATATAAAGTGCCTTGAGGCAACTGTTGTTGTTATTTAGTGCTATATAAATGAATTTGAATTGAAAGTGTGACATTTGGGTGAAATTGGGTGTAAAAGGATAAACAGTGCTGTGTTGAAAACCTCAGATTGTTCTGTTCAGCTGTATTCTTCATGATTTTTTCTTCAAACACTTGCCGAGCATTCATTAAGCAATGCTCCCACTGTGAAAAGGACACCATAACAAGTAAGAGATGTGCCCTTTGAAACATGCTACCTTGAAGGCAGATGTTTTATGTTGCCTGTTTGGTTCACACATTTTTGAGTTTTTCTGCTGCTCAGTATTTAGTTACCAAGTTACCAAGCATGTAAACTATGGGAAACTGCAGCAATCTGCTAGCAACCAAGCTAATCCCCTGTAGGGTTTTGGTGCAGCATCCTCCTTGAGACTGATTCTAGCCAGCAACAGCCAAGAAGCTCCAGCAACCACTGTCCAACAAGTCAAGGAAAAGTGCATTTTTTTAGATCCTGTCCTCTCTGGCAGATTTTGCAATCAGAATTATGATCTGAAATCGCTGTCGTGCCAAACACACTTTGCTTTTCCAAGGTCAGCTCCATAAATTCTCTACAGGCTCCTCTTCTTCAGGGTTTATCTGTTCATGTCTTCATTTGTATTCGTGTTATCTAAAGTTATTACATTGTATGTGGTCTAAAGTATGACAATGTATAAGACAAGACAGGCAGGAGAGGGGAAGAGGGGGTGGGTATATTAAAAGGACAGAGTAGAAATAGAAATGTATCTCCAACTAAAATCAACAATCTTCTTGTTGTGTGTGTATGTGTGTGTGTGTGTGTGTGTGTGTGTGTGTGTGTGTGTGTGTGTGTGTGTGTGTGTGTGAGAGAGAGAGAGAGAGAGAGAGAGAGAGAGAGAGAGAGAGAGAGAGAGAGAGAGAGAGAGAGAGAGAGAGTGTGTGTTGTGAGTCAGTGTGTATGTGTCTTTGTCACAAAATGTATGTGAAAGTGATAGGTGGTTAGGAAACCTCAGGAGCCAGAGACAGGCAGAGAAGGATTCAGGTGAACCAGGCTATTCGCAGCCTCCCAAGAATACCTTTGATATCTGTGCACCCATCCCAGCAGGAGAAGGAGAAGGAGGGAGGCCCTAGATGGGGAGCCCACAGCCAAGGGGTGGAAGTCCCAGAGAACCAGAGGCGACGGGCAGCCGATTCTGTAGAGGCCAGGCGCTGTGGTGTCAGCCTCCCTGGGATCCAGACGCCCCAAAGTACCCTCAGATGACAATTCAGTGCCTTTATCAAAACTTAAATATGTCTTAGAAGAATTGTTTGTTTCTCCCCCCCTGGCAGAATCAATGCCATGCTGCATTAAAAGTGGCCCAATACCTTTCTAAAAGATCATGATATTTTTTTTCTTAGAGTTATCACCTGCCTGTATATCTGAGTTCTAGCTTACCTTCCTATCCCAACCAAAACAACACCAACATCACTAACCCCGAGCCTTCCAAATTCCTCACATGAATAATGCATTGTACAGTTGCTCTTGTTTGAAGTTATTCAGCAGAGAGATGGACAGAGTACTGAAAGCCTCCAGGTAACATCACTGACCTTTAAGTGGAGAAAGTAACTGCTCCTGTAGTGGGGGAACCCTACTGGTTGTTACAGAGCCAGCCAACCCAGTGACAAAGGAAACCAAGGTGACGGGGGGCTCTGAAAGGGCACACAATGTCGATACAGGAGGAGGAGTGGTCTTCTGGACCCCCACCAGCATAAAGAAGATGAACACACTTGGGTTCTGCAGGTCTTTATCTGAAAGTCTTGAATTGTTGCCCTTTGTGTGCATTGTGCTGTGATTGAATGTGATCCCATGTCCTGATCACCAGGTCTGAATGAACTTCACGCCTGATGACACTTGACACAGATGGTACTTTTCTTTTGGCAAAGTGTCTTGTGCCATCCAGGGAATTTTCAGAGTAATTGGTGAGATTGTTTAGCTGGCTAACCACACAGACACAAATGCAGATGAAAGGAACCAGTGAATCCCGCATCCCATTCAAGCCTCCTAAATCAACATCTATCGTGTCCAATAGGACAGATGTTGGTTAAAAAACACATTAATGCGTTTAATATTTTTTGAAAATACAGGTTGTTGTTCTTTTTGTCTGTCAGTGCTTTTGACTGGACCCATCCTCTGTTACTTCTTGATGTTAGCCTTTCTTCTGATCTTGTCATTTATTCTTTTATAAGGACATTGATTCTGTAGGTCATGTCTGCTGACCAGTTCCCTCCCCCCCTCGGAGAACTCTTTCATGTTCGCAGCAGTAAACTGACGTCTTCTCTGGCCACCAGCAGTCAGCTTCCATAATGCATACATCACAGAAGCATGCACATTCACATAGAAACACATATAGGTGCAAATAGTGAAGTCACAGGTGCTCTCTTGCAGTATAAACATAAAGACAAACACAACTTCAGCATTTTAATACACCTCGACATTCCGACACATCCCAGAGACTTTTCTGCTTTCTATGGTACAAATTCATTGTGGTTGTTGTGTACATATTATCCAGTTCCAAGTTATTCTCTGTGGACCTAATCATAACAAGCTGTACGGCTTCAGAATTATACAACTTTGCAGGCCATGTCTTTTATTTTGCTTTTTACATTGATTATCCAGAGTATGTATACTGATATATAATTTCTTGAAAATGAGTATTGAGATGGAAAGAATGAAATGAATATTAGACTGAACTGTTACACTGTACTTTGCTTTCAGCTCATCATTAATGCTTTCCTGAAGGCACTTCTAAGATAAGGGTTATATTCAGTTACACATGTGGAAAGTTGTGGCTGCAATGTGTAGCAATCATTAGATCTTTGAAGTCTGCTTGAAGTTTTACTGAAGGACATGTGCATAGTTGGTGCATTTTAGTATAATGTCTTTGTAGATAAAACATGCTTAGAAAATTCAGAGGCACATGGATATTTGCACAGAGCTAACCACCTCAGGGGAAAATATGCTCTTGGGATCATTAATTATACCATGCCTTTTAAGGGTTTCAGAAAATCAAATGTGAATTCTCTCCATTTAAAGTTGAATTGCATGAGTAGATGCACTGATATGATGGCACCTCTGTAATTAATTGTACACCATAATAGTTTGCTAATGGTTCAATTAGCTAACAGTATATTTTTGTAAAACAATGTTCATTAATAATAATTAATTATGGTATTTCTTCCACTATTTGTTCAAAGGTAATTCATTGCATAATTATCTCCTTATATTTGTATTTATTCTTTGCTGCACTCCTGTGTTGAACTGATAGTGTGTCCCTACTGATGGGGAATTCAAGGAAACAGTTCAGTGTGTAACTGGCCATTCATTCTGCTATTAATTTAGTATATAATCTACTGTTTGCTGCTTATGCTCCTGCAGCAGAAATATTCTGCAGGGTGTTGAATACATTTAATTGCAAATGCCCTTTTTAGCTGTTATTGTGAAACAGTCACAGGAACTGTGATCTATATTAATGTGTTGTTGGTTCAAATTCACCATCTGACTGAGGCCTTTCTGTGGGGAGTTTGCATGTTTTCCCACTGTCTCTATGGTTTCTTCCTGGGAACTCTGGCTTCCTCCCACAGTCCAAACACATGATACTTGTAGGGTTGCGCTAATTGGTGATTCTAAATTGACCATATGTGTGAATGTGAGTGTGAATGGTTGTCTGTCTCTCTATGCTGACCCTGTGATAGACTGGCAGCCTGTCCAGGGTGTACGCTGGCTCTTGCCCTGTGGCAGCTGGGATACACTCCAGCACCCCTGCGACCCTGAATTTGGTATGTGGGAGAAAACATGGATGGATGGACTTTAAAATTATTCATGTAAAAGAGCGAGAAGGATTGAATAAGAAGACTAGCCACTACCCACATCCTTAATTTCTATTCTAATGCTGAAACACCATTTATCAAAAGCTGAGGTATTACAAAGCAGAGGTGAGGTAAAACCAGAAAGTCAATGCCAAATACTCTTTTCCTTTGACTAGTGATTTTTTTTTTTGCCCATAGCAATACATAAATTTTTCCAGAGGTGTTTTGTATTGCTCTCTATGCACTTCAGGTGTAAAATAAAAGTGATGATTTATGCTAATTATTTGCGGGCTTGGATGCTAAACTTTACTTGCATTTCCATGTACACCCTCTGCTATGACGTGAAGCACCAAGAGTCCAGGAAGTAAGAGCAGTGGGAGAGAGTGAAGACTCTTCCTGGACATTGTATCACTGTGCACTAATTGTCTCTTTAGCTATACTTTCCGGTGGTGGAGCAGGTGTAGAGAAGGGAGCCTCGAAGCTGATGGTCTTCCAGCAGGTCCATATATGAAGTACCTTGTTAAGCTAAGGTGGTCGATAGTGTCGGCAGTGTTTGTGTGTCCTCATTAGCTGCAGGATGTCCCTCAGTAGGCGAGGGGAGGTAAGGAGGCCCTCATCAATGATGAGGTTGTGAATGTGTGTGTGAGCATTTGTGTGTGTGAACCATCACATTGATCGATCCCACTCATAATCTCCCATGACCCCCTAGGCAGCAAGAATTACACCAGTGGGCAGTGTGTTTGGTGTGTGTGTGAGTTTGTGTGGCTGAGTGAGTAGGGGGTGGGGGTCTCCATAATTACAGCAGATGGAGATAGTATCTGAGGGACCTATGCACAAGGGAAGCTGAGAGAGGGCAAGTGGATTAACTCAAGAGGAAGAAGATGAGTGAACATGGTTCTCGTGTACTCAACTCTCCTCTGCAGCTAGACAACATGCTCCTCTCAAAAAGACTGGTCCATATGAATCCTTTAAATCCAATATCATTGGACCATTAGTGTATAAAACATCAGCTGCTTTGTTCTATCAACAGTGCAGTTTTTGGTGTGATACAGGAAAGCGTGGACTGGAGCTATAATGTTTTGGGAGAATTTGCCAGCTGGACTGCACTATGATGTTGTTTTGAGCTTATCCTGTTTTCCTTGCTTTGGGACTTTGCTGATATGTAGTCATCAAATGTGGTAATTCATGCACTACGAAATATACTAAGAGCAGCTGATGTAAACCAATCAGCTGCTTTTTGTGCAGAGAAAAATTAAAAAATTTTGTCAAACTAACCTTAAAAAAAAAATCAAGCTTATCAGTGCTGATAACAGCTAGGTCTCCCACTATGACCGTGGCAGAGCCTGCAGAGTCAAGGACCAACAAATGAGCATGTTTTTCTCTTATTTTCTTTTCTTTTAAATATTCCAGGATTTGGCATTGTGACTTTGTCCCCCAGGGTCACACCTTCAACATGGAGATCTACAGAAACATCTGTGGCCATCTAAGGAAGAAAATTCAGCAAAAAAACAACAAAAGCCTCAATGTGCAGAATGTGCTTCCACATACTGTTTTTTGAAAATGGGGGACTTTAATTTTTAGCCACATTAACATGATCTTTACTCACCACCCACCTAACATTCAAGCTGTGGTACTCTTGATTTAAAGCAGATTTATGGTTGTGCGCTTGTGTCCGTATTTGCCTACAAACAGCTTTGCAGACTGACGGCTTCATGCTGTAGCTGTTTGCTCTCTCGTCTCTGCTCTTTGTGAACGCTGCCTCGCAAACAAATCTGTGGGCAAGTCTTGATTGTGCTGCTGTTGATCTTTCACTCAGCCACAGAAAAGAGCCAAGTTCTAACACACAAAAACATGCAGTGAAATGAGCTTTAAAAACAACAAGAACTGCCAACTGCAGCCACTGTCCGTCCTTTTCATGCTGTTCTTTTTAATCATTCATGTTTTTTCCCCGTCCTGTCCACTTTTCAGTTAATTGGTATTCGACCTACGCACAGAATCGTCCACTCTGAGCTGCCTGTTGGGGTTTTTTGTGAGGTTTTTTATACATTCAAGCATATTTGTATGGGTTGCATACCCCTCTAGGTTCTGCGTAGGCGAAAATCTACACTAATGAACACACGCTCACTACTATAAATCCCTCATCAGTCCCAGAGAGCTGTGTGGGTCAAAACAACAATAATTACAACCCAAAACCTTTCACCTATGGTGGAGGAGCATCTAGTGTGCTGCACTGCACCTTCTCTGGTTTTAGGGGCTTACTTAAATTAATCACATGACAATCACACCAAGAATAATACATAGAACAAAAGATAAATTTAATTATGCTTTTTCAGATTCACAGCATTAACGACAGCAAATTATAATTTTCAGGCAAGAGAAATCAAATTATTATTCTTATGAAAGAGACAAAAAAAAAGGTTCAAGCTCACAAAGTTGGCTTTGTTATGGTTCATTTTTTATGAGACAGGCGCAACATCTTCTCTGCTCGTTCAGTCCTTCAGCCCTAACTGTTAATTTTCTTGGGGAGGAAAGAGGTTGGAGTTATATGAAGGCTGTCATATGAGTCGGCTGATACATCAAACACGATGACCTTACCCCTGGTGACAGTCAGGACAGGACAGTGTGTGGGTATCATAGTGTGTTTTTGTGTTGGTGTGAATGTTCATATGCGCGTCCTGATTTTTAGATTATTTGGCTTGTTTTCCTGCATCACAGGTCATCGTCTTCCTTTTCTGGGCTAGCACATTACGTAGCAAATATGCAAATCAGGATGCATGAAACGGTAAGCGAAACGAAGAAGGTGTGGATGCACTAAGGGATCTCCTCAGGTATAGGATTACATAGGCTCAAGATTATTATTGATTTGCTCATAGAGCTGTCAGTCTCTGCTCAGCTACCGTTTGCAGGGTGACTGACAGGGACGGGGTTGGGTGGCCCACAGCCAACCAGGAGGAACCACTCTGCTGGATGGGCAGGGAAGATGGAGGGAGATTGAGAGAAGGATAACACAGAGGGATAAGGGTAATTGATGATTGTTTCAGCAACGGAGAGGGAGGAGGGAGAGCAGAACAGGGGGCAAGAGAAACCTACACAGAGAAAGAGAGTGAGGCTGATGAATAGGAGATGGAAGAGAAATGACTGAGGGCAGAGAAAGGTAGGTGATGAGACAGACAAACTGGGAGAATTTGGTCTGCAAAGAGGAACGAGCACTACAAATATTTTCTAGAATTTTTAACTTAACAGTGAGGAAATGTATGTTTTGTGAAGGTTGAGACTTTTTTAGGGCTAAAGTTATGATGACATTCAACATATTTTAATAGTTAAAAGTGGGCCAACAGATGCATTTTGTCACTATATGTGTTTTTATACGTTAAAAAACACATATGTACACCGATTAGTTACTTCAATTTGTCTAGCATCACTCACAAGCTCTCCATAGTATGTAGGATCTCTATAGTTTGTTAGCAGGGTTACTCAAAAGGTTATTGACAAATTTGTATGCAAGTGTTACCAGATGTAGCTGCTGCTGTGGATCCAGGATTTGCTGGGAGCTTTCTCTACTGTTGGAAGATTTCACATCAACTCTTCATAAAAGAAGGCATCAAATAAAAATAAGAACATGTTAGGCACAATACTCAAGAGAATATCACAAACTCATCAGTGAATCAGTTCAATTCAGAAAATAATCAATTCCTTCAATGCATGGTGTGGAGAGGTGCTGACTATCAGACTGCTTTTGTTTTTAGTTTTGATTGTGCTGTTGAGCTCCATGAAAATCAGACAGTGTGAACACTACTCAAGCAAGCCTTAATAAGCAGTGCTGGGCAAAGGCCTTTTACACAGCAGTCAAAGCTGCTTTTTCATGTCTCTTCACAGTACACGATGGTTACAAAGCAGATTCTGTAAAAAGGAAAAGAAATTAACAAGTCTCAAAGAAATGTGCAAATAAATTTGTTTTTCTAGAGTGTATATATTTGGGAGCAAAGCAGAATGTCAGACATTTCAATGTTGCTCGTTGGGAAGGTTGAAATTTCCTTTTAGTCTCCAAAACTGCAAAACATATATATATATTCCTCATGGCAGACAGCCTGCCACTTCTTCAGCTCAGGAAATGAAGACTAATTACCTTTCCAGTCAACACGGCATTGTTTTTCTAGGCTTTTATTTTAATGACTACTCACAGGCAGAGAGGTTAGACATCCTGAGCAAAGACGCAAAGGTTGTAATTGTGGACTCAAAGGAAATGAACAAAAAAAACTACCCTGGACAAATTTCCTCTTACCCTCTAATGACAAATTATTACACGTCTTGCACATCTACAGGTGGTTGTTGTGGCTAGTTGGTATACCTGCCATATTACCATCACTCTCCAAGTTTTGACAGTTTTAATGTTAAAGAGTTTTTCTCTTTTTGTTGCCTAAATCTAACCACAGAAAAGAGGATTGAGTCCTTTTTACATCCCTATCACTGCCTGCAACTACAAAGCTTCTTTGATTTGGCCTGTTTTGGTTAATAAATCTTAATTTAACTGCATAAAACAGACAAGTCTACAGACAAAGTTCAGTGCAGTTCAGTTCATATAGGGCCAATTCCTAACAGTCACGTCAAGGAGCTTTACATTTAAAGGTAAAGACCCTGGGATATTAGAGAAAAGCCTCAACAATCACACAATGCCCAAAACACAAACTAAAGGCACTGGGTAGTAAAATGCATGGCAAGTGAAAAGGCAGAGTGAAAAAGAAGTCCCCCAACAGGCTAAAGTAGCAGCACCACTAAGAGATGGCTCAGGATCACCTTATTCCAACCCAAACTACGGGTTTTATTGTGGCGGACATGGTGGGCGTGGCACAGGTGTGGAGAGGCTGAATCACCTGATCTGCATCAGCTCCGCATGCCTCCCCTGCCTATAAGAGCAAACCAGGTCCTGAAGGATGTTCTTGGTGGTGTGTATGTTTGACTGGCAGCTGAAAAGCTGCAGCCATGTTGGAACAGCAACCATTAGAGAATAAAAGACAATGCTGAAAAGCATCAAAATGTTTTGGCTGTGTGATGTTTACATTTATCAAAAAGGAAATTTTTGAATTCTGATCTTATAAGCTGAGAGCGTGGCTGTCTCCTGAATCCAAAATGAGACCTGCTTTCACAGCAGTGGGCGCTGATAGCTGAAGGCTCTGTGTCCCATTCGATTTTTAGAAATTCTCCAAACCACAACAGTGTCTGCAGTCTTAGGTCCTTCGGAGTCTGCAGGACTCTGTTAAGGACATTCTATGACACTGTGGTAGCATCTGCTCTTTTCTATGCAGTGGCCTGCTGGGGGAGTGGATGCACGGACAGGGACAGGAGCAGGATTGACAAACTGGTGCGGAGGTCTAGCTCCGTGCTGGGATGTCCCCTGGAGTCTGTGGAGGTGGTAAAGCTGACATCCATCATGAACAACCCACATCACCCACTGCATGAGTATGTGAGTGGGCTGAGCAGCTCCTTTAGTCAGAGACTGAAACACCCTCGCTGCAGGAAGGAGCGCTTTCGCAGATCATTCATCCCACAGCAGTTAGACTCTATAACTCCTCAATCACGATGTCATAAGTCACTGGACACTGTGAACATCCCCGGTCACCACTTCATGCATAATGGACCTTCCATGTGTATGGACATGTGCAGGTATATATGTATGTATATGTATACATATGTATATTTAGTAGGGGTGCAACAATACTCGTATCAATATCGAACCGTTCATACAGTGCTTTCGGTTCGGTACGCATATGTATCGAACTGTTAGGTTAAGGCTGTGTGCAGGCAGGAATAGGACCCAAGGTGCAGACTCCGGAGACAGACGTGAACTCAAAAAAGGCTTTAATTTAATACTCAAAATATAACATAACTGAAAAAACTCAAAACAAACTTAAACTAGAGAAATGACAGAACACACAGCTATGAAAACAGTAGATCGCGACACAGACACAGAGAAACACTGGGCTTAAATACACAGAGGGAGCAATCAGGGAATGGGTAACAGGAGGGAAACACAGCTGGGGCAAATCAGGCCTAACGAGACAAGAGGAAGCAAAACCAGACACATTAACATCAGACATGGACTTTCAAAGTAAAACAGGAAACACATAACACAGACTGAACAAAGACACAGACTCATATGCAGGCACTACAAAGGGAACAGAGACGTGGGAACAGGGCAGACACAAACACTGACTGAACACGGGGATATAGGAACTTAGGATACACAGACGCGAACTAGACAAGGGGATGCAGGTGATAGGGGAGACATAAGCCATAAGACGGAACTCAAAGAAACCAAAAACTAGAAAGTATAAATAATAACATAAACTCAAACACCCTGGGTCAACGACCCAGGCATCCTAACACGAACAGTACAAAATTTTTTATTTATTTTATCAACTTTTCTTCTGACGATGTCTGTGTTGAGCACTCAGTGGATCTGCGTTCGACTACTCCGCCTAGGCTGCACTGTCGAGTGCAGATCCACTGAGCGCAGCACAAGCTAGCAAGACAGAAGCTAAGCTCGTTGCAAAATGGCAAATTGAACCTCCCCCACCCTCATTCAGATCTGGCGTTTGGAACTATTTTGGTCTTCATGTGAAGCATGACCCTGATGGTAATCGCGTCATGGACAAAAGTAAAACAGTATGTCGGATGTGCCACGCAATGCTCAATTGATGGGAACTAGTGCGTCCAGTCCCATGCACGGGGCGATCCGCGGTAGCTCGTTAACGGAGATTTGCGCGTTATGGCGTTAATGTCAATTTAACGAGATTAACGCTGACAGCACTAGTGGGAACACAACGAATATGACGGCACATTTACGCCAACATCGTCCTCGTGCAAAGACAAGTGGAAGCAGACAAAAACAACAAGCATGCATGCTACAAACTTTACCCGAGTCATTGAGACAGCCGTTAGCACATGATTCTCCTTATGGGGACCTGATATGTTTAATATGCTGCTGAGAATATACCCCAGAAGAAGCGTATAGTATAGCTTTTATTTTGGAAAGAGCCATTTCTCTGTAATAAACTCTCTTTTCCAAAGATGAGTGATTTCTCGATCAGATAGATTTATTTTTATTATTATTATTTTGTTGTTTTAGCAACATTAAATTTAAAAACTGTACTTTTGAGTTAAAATCTATATTTATAATTTTAATAAATGACAAATTAAAAAGGCATGAACATTTTTTTTGTATCGCAAAAATATCAAACCGTGACACCAAAGTATCGAACCAAACCGAACCGTGAATTTTGTGTATCGTTGCACCCCTAATATTTAGTGTGTACATGTGTGTGTGTTTGTGTGTACATGTCTATAAATAGGAATAGTAGTGGTACAATAGTTATGTCAAGCTATATAGTTTATGTCTTCCATATTTCCAACCATATCCATAATCACATACTGTGTATGTTACCATTGTACATAGTGTATTATCTTACTTCTTTTCACTGATTGTACTTATTTGTATTTTTGTATTTCCTTCTGATATCTGTACCTGAGCTGAGGTGACGCAAAAACTTCCCCATTGTCGGATCAATAAAGTCTTCTCTTCTCTTATCTTCTCTTATTTTATCTTAGAAGTGCTCTGTTGGGATAATGTGATACTATGAGGTCCTTTAGATCTATGATGGGACATGATTGGTTGCAGTGACGCTGGATTAAAAGCAGCATAATTAACCTAAACTGAGAAAGTAAATTAGACCTGTGCAATTTTACAGTGTTTTTTGTTTGTTTATTTGTTTTTAACAAAAACAGCAGGAATTTTGATATTATATCAGGAAAGTACAGGTTTAATTATTACCTGGGTAGGTAGATTGTATGATGCTGTTTTCAGGCTGATAGCACACCGTGGACCCATTGTGAATGCATAACTATGGAATTTCAATCAGCCTTGTAAGTGTATCATTTCTAACAACAAATACTTTTCTGCTGTTGGGGAGTGGTTCGCAAAAACAGATTTATGCGGAGCTGCAAAATGCAAAGACAACAAGCTCTCAGACATTTAAACTGCAAAACAAACAAAGAAGTCTAGCGAAAACATTAGCCCATAAACATTACAGTGAGAGAGACAGCTCACCCAGACAAGGTGGGATTGTTGGTGCCAGACAGTGTGGTTATTCCATCTTAGAAAACAGACGCCCTAACTGGATTTTCATGCACTAAAGTGTCTAGATCTCTAATAAAATAAATAAATAAACAAATAGCGGCAATTCTGGCATTTTTATTATATACATTTGTGGATGTTGGACAGACAGCAGTATTTACATTTCATACATTGGTGTTGTTTTCTAAAGTGCAAATGCAAGCATAAAACGATCGGTACAGGTATGAAATATAGAGAGGAATGACACCTACATCTACTCTAGAGATACTTGGTGCGTAAATCTAGTTTGTGTGATGCCTCCTGTGTCTCATCTTGCCTGCTCGCAGCACTTTAATCAACCCCCACCTACAAACATGCATACATAGAAATTCCAAGATAGATAGATAAACAGATAGATAGATTACATGTTTCTTTTTCATATGCTCGCCTTCATCTACTTCAACACTCAGTCTCTTTGTATCTCTTTATTTCACTCGCTTTTTCACAGTGGTTCCCTAAGACTGCAGATGCAGGCACGAACAGTCACTCTGACATTGTTAGACGTTGCACTTTAGAAAGCCAGATGATTCATGTTTTTTATTTGAGCACCATAAAACAATAAAGCATGATTGCTGCGCCTGCTCCTGCTGCAGCTTCCTGCCGCTTTACAAGACGGAGACCAATAAATGACAGCGTTGATTTCTGCCCACACTTTGCTCTTTACCACGTAAAATTATCCATATCCATCTATAGAGACACAGTGAAAAAGGCTTTTAATAAAACACTGACATATGTGTTACACTAATGAGCCTTGAGAAACATGCCAGTGGCACATGGGAAGTGGGAAGAAAATGCTTCCACATAACGTGTACTTGCACAGAACGCAACATATTTCAGGTTGGCCGACATGGAATTAGAACTTAATGTAATATGTTTATTGTAAAGCATGAATTTTCCATAAACTGCTCAATAAACAGTAATTAAGTAAGCTGCACATTGCAAGTAAGCACTGGAAGTAGAAAAAGCTGAAAACAACTGACCAGAAGTGGGAAGGTGGGCAGATTTGAGTGTTTCCTCTCAGAAAGCTGTCTCTTTGTGTACAAATGCATGCGCTAGCACTGTTAGTATATTTTCATGTGATGATCTCATCCTTGTTTTCCTCCCCTTGAGGAGAGGTATTCCTACTCAGTCTTATAAATGAGAGCCTGATCCCAGTCCCAACTCATCACATACAACCTACTGAGTGGTCACACTTAGCATTATTTGCAAGATTTGGGCAATATCTTGCAAACAAATGCAATTTTACCAAAGCTAGTAACTTATGAGGGAGTGACAGAAAATAAGTAGTCAAATTAAAACTGGATGCAAGTAACAGTCTCTGGGCTGATGGTCCTGTTGTCACTTGAACCTCTCCTCTTCATGAACAGTTTGTGGCTCTTTTAAAGACGAGGGTTTGGCTCTGTGCTGTTAACGATTGCTCTTGTATCAAAGCACAAACACCAAAGGATACCTTGTGCATACCTCTGAAACAATGTTTTAGTGCACATGTAGAATGACTTTAACAGGGTCATACCTATAAATCATGTTTGTAATTAAAGAAAGAAATCCACTGTAAAGAGTATGAGATAAAAAAGGTTTTTGAGGAACTGTGAAGTGGTCAAAGCTACTGTAGTGGATCTTCAGCAACAAAAAAATGAACACAATAAGTCCCCTTTAAATCTCATTCACACACATGCTTTATTCAGAAGCATCCTTGGCAGTCCCTATAGCACTAAGTCTTATTGAGTTTACTTCTGTACCAGAGTAGCTTCCTTTTCACCACTCTACCCTCAAGGACTGACTAATGGGTGTGCTACAGCTTTTTCCTTCTCATCATAGCATCTGGAGGTTTTTCAGACAGCCATTGGCTGTTTGGTTTCTTTTTCAGTTAAAATTATGTACAGAGAGTCCCGGTCTCTAAGCCTACAAACTTTTAAACTTCTTTCATTTTCAAAGGTGGTGGAGACAGGGCTCTTGGGAACTTTTGTTGCTCAAAGTTTTGCACAACACCACACTCACCCCCAAAATCTGCTGGGAGTTCTTGGCTTGGGCTTTGCTGTGTTGGGTCATCTCTTTCATGCAGAGATGCAAGTCAACTGGATTAAACTTCCTGCAGCTGGACTCAAGTTTTTTGACAGACTGATCCAATAACGCATGCATGAAGTATCACTGTAATAAATGTTTAAAATACTTTTTGTCTTTTTTTGCTATTTTGATGTTCTTTGAGTCATTTCTTCAACATAAGAATATGGGGTTTTTTTTTCTTAAGTTAAGCTGTTTTATACATATAACTGTTTTCTCCAGGTTTTGACTTTCCTTCCCCAGCACACATTATTTACAGGCAGATGGTGGCTGTCTGCCACACCTCAAGGTGCTTGTGTCAATGCCAAGCACATGCACCACACACACACACATACAGACACACACTAAAGCATCGCTAGCCTTGATACACACACAACTAACAGCGTGTCCCTGTCCCCTTGTCACGCCACCCCTGGCCCCACCTCACTCTGTCCCCCTGGCCTGCCACTTCACCAGCACCTCCCTCCCATCTGTGTGTGTGTGTGTGTGTGTGTGTGTGTGTGTGTGTGTGTGTGTGTGTGTATGTGTGTGTGTGTGTGTGTGTGTGTGTGTGTGTGTGTGTCTGCTGATATACTGTTTGCCTCAGTATGTGGCTTAATGTGTGTGTATTGGACCGTGAGTGCACACACGTCTCCTTTTCCCATCTGAAATATGGCTGTGTCTGGCCGCCTGTATATCTTGACTTGTTCCTTCAGTAGAAAACCTTGGTCGCTGCTGATGGAAGAAGTACCACCACAAATAGCTCAGAGAAGCATCTCTAACAGGTCACTGCCAAAATGAAGGCGGCATTCACTTTATGACATGCTTTCATGCACCCCTGATCAATTACTCAGACAAGGAAGATGCCGTATCTAACTATAAAAGGTTGTGTTTGTCACAAGGATGAAAACATTAAATCTAATAACTAGTGAATACCCAGTGTGGTTATTATGTCTTTGGAGAGCTCCTGTCTTTTTGGGCTGTAGTCCAAGCCCTGGTGTGTCAGTTGGTATTTTATCATAATGACAATAAATAATATGATATAGTAATTATATTCTTCTAAAACTCAGTTAAAAGCCAATTCAGAGATAAAATGATCTAATATGAATGTCTGTTTTTGGCTAATCCAGTATAGCTGAATAAGATATGAAAATAAATGTCAAATCAGGGTACTGAAAAAGTCAGTTAATCCAATTTATAAAAAAGTCCTGCACATAGGACATTTCCTACTGATGCAATAACTTGAAATTAGTATGCTCAGTGCATGAAATTTGCATTATTTTCTCTAAGCTAACAAACACTCAGGCACTGCTGAAGGACTAAAACCAGAGCTGACCACCAGAAGCAACCATGCTGTAAAGGGTTTCATGCATTTTAGCATAAAAGGAATTTTTCTGTCTACTTCCCCATATGGAAAAGATATAAAGATATATATAAATCTTATATAGTTTGTATCTGTCTTGTGTGAAACTTGTATGAAAAGCATACAAGAGTGAAAACAGATATAAGATCCCTTGAAAAATTATATAAATGAAACTTGTATGAAACAATATATGAAAGTGGCCACTTTCATGAGTAAATCATATAAGCCTTATATGATTCACTATATGAAGTAGGCCACATCTTGTGCAAGTCTCTTATAAGTTGTTTTTTTTCTTTTCCATATGGGTCCAGTCTAAATTGGATTGAGTGTCATTGTGTATTTTCCCAATTTGTTGCAGCGCTAATATATAACACGAACTATAGACCCATTTTGTCAGGGATACAATCTCCATTGTTTTTGTTGTAGATAGTTTTAGTGTTAATGTGCATTTGGGGGCGTTGCACCCCAGAACCTTCAAAGGTTTTCAGGGTTATCCCCGTCTGAATGGTATGTTGGGAACAGGCTCCTGTATGTGATGTGGCTAACTGTTGACGTCTCAGAAAGTGGTCAAACGTCCTGGTAAAGGCTCTGAGTTTCCAAGTATCATTATCCTGAGGTTATTATTTAAATAAATAACAAGGTGTGATCGAGATATTTAGAAGGTGCAAACTGCTGGTTACACTCAGGAAGAGGAAGTCCAAATTAGACTTTTCCGGAAAACATCTAAAAAAGAACAAGCTGATGAAAACAAGATTAGCTTCTACCAGAATGAGGGTAAACAAAAAACAGCTAATGATTCGAAGCGTGTCACATGTTCTGCTAAACATGGTGGAGACAATGTTGTGTTATAGGAATGAATGGCTCCCACTGGAACCGGGTACCTAGTGTTTATTGATGATGTGATTGCTGATATAAGTTGCAGAATGAATTCTGAAGTGTTAAGGACAATACTCTCTATTTAGAGTATGCTGCAAATGCTGCAAAAAAAAAGAACTTCACAGTGGAAATGGATAATGATTCAAAGCATAGTACAAAGCCAACACAAGAGTTTCTCAAGGCAAGGAAAGGGGATATTATTCAATAGCCAAGCCAATCGCCTGATCTCAACTTAATAGAGTATTTTTCAGTTATTAGATTCAAAGCTGAACGGAGAAAGACTCACAAGCACAACTGAAGGTAGCTGCGGTAAAGGTCCAGCAAAGGAAATACAGCATTTGGTAATGTCCATTAATTCTAGATTTAAAATATCGCTATATTTAACATTCTGTTAGTTTATCCGTTTTTTTTAAGGCTCTGGAAATGGGGGATCATATTATATAGATTGATGGAGTGTCTCAGTTCAGTTTATTGAATTCCAACAGTTTAATCAAATTCAGTTTTGTTTACATAGCACCAAATCACAAGACAATCGCTTCAATGGTGAAATATGTTCAAGGATTCAAAAACAAAAGACTTGTCAAATATTTTCATGGACACTGACAAATTGGCTCATTCTGTAACAGTATTTCAGACATTTCTTTGGATATTGGATAAAATACCCTTTTCCTACTCTTCCATCACTGACATAAACTGAAATTCAGAATCATTCAAACTCCCCACAGCAGCTGATCTTTATGAAGGACTACACACTTTTCAACTCCCTCTGCAGCCTACACAGAGGGTGACTGACCTTTGCAAAGATTTTAGATGAACATTGAACGTCCTCTCTGTGACTGTAGTTTCCTCCAGGTGCTACATCTTCCTTCTATACACAGGTTAAGTGAGCTGAAAACTGACTCAAATTAAAGTGCAAGCTCAAAACTGTGTGAAAGTGTATGTTTGTTTGGGAGAAAGCCTGCCTGTGCCAGAGAGATCTATTGGAATTTTCCAAAAATAACTTTAGGAAATGAAAAAATGTAATAATTTTCATAGAAATTATTAAAAACATGTGTATGTTCTTTCATAAAAAGTGAACTACAGCCTTCAAAGTAGTTATGTGGTTCAGATATCTCTGTTACAAGACCTTAATTCTTTCTGTCTTGAGCTCTATCAGACTGCAATAACACGTGACAACTGGCTCATCCTGCTTTAAAACAGTTTCACAGCAGCAAGGGATTGACTTTCACTTCACTCCTTGTATGCACCATTCCCTCATTAATGCCACCACAGCTTGCCAGGGCTTTGTTCAAGAGCACTTAACAGGTCACTGAGTGTTAACATCTAATGACAGCATTGCACAGCAATCTTTAATGTGTCACACCGGCACCTCCAGTAGCACAATGATGACTTGAGGATGATTGTAGAGGATTATGTAGAAAATGGATCCACTCAGGTAAAGTCCCCTCCAATCTCTCATTCTCTGCTCCAAGTGGCCAACAGCCTCATTGCTTGATGAAATCAATTATCAGTTTCCCTCACTCAGATCACAGTCTTAACGCCGATGGTGAAAGACTGAAAGACTCGCGTCTGTGAAGATTCCAAACAAGCAGAATCAAGGAACAATGAATTATTCCATTAGGAGGAAGAGAGTGGGATGTGTGGGATGTGTTTAATGAAATGCAGGCGCTCACAATGCTCACACACACACACACACACATGGGGGTTGCCAAGATATCGAACCAAAGAGGGCTCAAATACCTCCCATGGCTGACTCAGAAATAGGATGCCCCAATCAGCCTCGGGCAATTCTATATGCATGTTTGAGTCTGACATTTGTTTGTGTTTGACACTTGATACCATCTGTGTATGCATGTCTTGCATACATGTTCATGCATTTATCAGCTTGTATATTATATTTTAGAGGCACATAAAATAATTAGCCGGTTTTTGCATCTTTGTGCGCAGTGAAAGGATCTGGGGTTTGTTTTTTGCTTTTCTATTTTTTGCGTGTTATTCCCATTTAGAAGTGCTAGAGGGAGCTCTCCTCCATTTTACCCACGGACAAAAGTCAAGGACTCCCCCACAACCACACCACCCACCCCTCCTCCAGTCACCCAACAGGGCCAGAAGGCCAAGGCCAGTCCAGCCCTTCAGCCTCAGAGATGGACTTGGACGCCCCGGGGGACCACAGGGAGACCTGCTGGGACCTGAGCCGTGGTCAGCCACAGGGTGAGACAAAGAGTGAGGATGCTGAATGCAATCTGACCCTGTCACTCACTCGGAGAGGCAGGGAGAGAAAGTGGAGAGAGGGTAAAAGTAAAAAGTAGGAAAACAGTGAGAGAAAGATGGGGGGAAATCACACAAAGATAGAGAGCAAGACAGAGGTCCTGCCAGGGCTGAACGGATCCATCAATACAGTGAAATGAAAGAAAAGAAAAGATTCAGGCCAGGAATTATTTTGGGTCAGTACAAAAAAGCCTCGCCACTTTGCAGATTGGGTGTTTAGTGTAAAAACCCAAGGTCTAAAGCACGGCTGTAGTCTGGGCGCTGAAAAGCCATTCTCTGAATTCTGTTCTTTAAATGGGGAGAAATATTGATCTGGCTCAGCTGGCCCTGTAGTGCTCCGTGTGCATGTGTGTACATGTGTGTGTGTGAGGCTTTGTCTTTTAGGACCCAGTGGGGGTGGCGGTGGGGTGTTACCATGGATACGGCCTCACCCCCCCACCACCACCAACACCCTCCACCATCTCCACACACACTCACACGTACACACATCTTCTTTAAGGCCGCTGGTCAAAAGATGTTGAAATTTCTTAAGGCGTATCGGGATGTGTCACACTCCTGGACGTCCAGATAAGGATAAAAACTGCTCCCCAAGGCTACACGAGCATCGAGGTCCAAGGAAACAGACAATCAGAGTGGAAAAAAAATAATAATAATAAAAAACCTGCAGAACACTAATGTGCAACACAGACTCATCGCTCATCATTTCCTTTCAATTTAACCTCTTTGTCTCTTCCACCCTCTAAACACTCCTTCTTTTCTCATGAACGCACACACTCACACCATTTTGTGCTCCAGCCATCATATCCTGCAATCTTCTTATAGATCTACACATTTATGCGCACTTAGATGCACGCACTAACACACACCGCCATATAGCAGGCAGGTCCGGATAGTTGGTGCATACAAATGCAGCTCAGGCACACACCTGTCTCGTGAGAAAAAGACATGAGAAGAGGAGATCAGAGTGGTTTAGTGCCAGGTAACTGATATAAATACCCCTCATTACTATGGTGACAGGAGCTTTTTCTCTCCTCTGGCAAAATAACATCATTAGTAGCACTCACACGCTTGCACACATGCAGTGGCAGCAACAAACACGACACACCTGCAGATAAACAAAAACACACACCTTAACGGGGGGGAAAAAAACCCTGTTGATTTTTAGGCAGGTAAAAAAAATATGGATACATGCAGGAAAAAAAAGACAACACAAGGTACACAAATGCAAATACATGTACACAAATGGATAAATATGAAGCTCGACACTCTTTTTCTCCTAAATGATGATGTTGATAATGATAGATAGCGGAGGGTTTCATAGGGTCGTTATAAGGCAGGAAGTCACAGCGCTAGCCTGCACAGGAAGATCAATACACCCAGGGTCAGTTACAATATTTAGGGTCACATGACTCCAGGACCAAAATAAATCAGGATGTGAAATATTGTTGGGGTGGCTGCCGGGATGGGGCTGCGAATGAAATAAGTATGAGCGAGACGAAGGAAGAGATGAAAGGTGAGAGATATCAGGAGAGTAAAAAAGTGAGAGACAGAAAATAAAAATACAGAATTTGGACAACATACGAAACCTGTTCATGATTTTACTCGAGGTTTGGGTGTAAGGGGGGATCATTTTAAACGCACTATATGAAAAACTATTCATTATTAATACGCTAAAAAAGAGTGCATACAACATGCACGCTTCTTAATTTCATCTGCTGCGGTTGTTCTCTCCCTTTATCTAGATGTTAGTGGGTATTACTTCTGTGGAGAGACTATTTAATAAGTCATAAATAATATTATGTTTACTTGAACAGTAAACATAATATTATTTCTGAGACCATTTTAAGCAAGCTACTTACTGCAGGAGCGTATTTCTCGCAGAAAACCCTTTAATAGTGGAGCACATGGAATCAGATTACACTGATTAGATTAGATCTTGCGTATTAATTTCTCTGATGAGCACATTCAGTGTTTTGCTGAGTAATGCCGTTGCTGTCCAAATGGCGAGTGCAAGACAGCAGAAGGGAAGACAGATGAACAGCAAAGACAGCAATTGTATTTCCTCTTTATAATAAAGCTTTTAAACTTTTAGCTGATTCAAACATCCCCCTCTTCTGTCTCTGCGCTGCTGGAGGAAGGGGTGAGGAGAGAGTGATAGATGGACCCGCAGATACATTGTTTAAGGCAAAAGCTGAAGCAGAGAAAGCTGCTGTTTAGCTCGTATCTGTGAAGACTGTTTACAGATGCCGCGCTTCCCATTTGTCGTTGACTGATTGTCGATTCACTGCCCGCGCAAAATTATATCAATTTCTCTTTGGCATGCAACGCCGTGGCTGTGCACAAAAACATTGATCAGCTTATAATAGACTCTCCTATATGCTCATACATGCGTTTGTATGCAGGCATGTGTTTCTGTTTGCGTGTGTGTTTGCCTAATTAATTGAGGATTTCTGGATCTATTCAAGAAAAGCTGACCTCTGACCTCCTTAACAAGTAGCAGCTCCGCCCCCCTCCGGCCCCGAGTCTCTCAATCTCACACTGTGTTAAAGGAAATTAGTCACACACTTAACCACACACACCCTGCCCATTGTTAAGTGACTCCTAAAGTGTGTCAAAGAGGTTTCATGGTTGCTTTAAACAGCTCTCGTCTCCCTTCCAGGCAGCAGGCACGCTCAGGTTCAACACATAAACTCTCCGGCACACTACAGATGAGGCACTCAACCTTGGCCCATGACCCTTTATTTAAATCATGCTACATGCAAATAAGAGGCTTCATACATTGCATATAAATTCTATGTATTGTTTTTTGTAGTATAATCTTCTTGGTGTCCTCCAAACTGAATCATGGTTATCTCAGACAAGGCCTGAGATTTCATGATGTGGAATCTGGGGATTTACATTCTAATGAAAGATATCTGCTGGGTGCATTTGATCTGACTCCTGTCAATGTCCTGACCTAAAGGAATGACTTACTCTAGCACACAGCTAGCTGATTTCAGATAATGATATTGTGATAATGAAGGCTGCTCCAAGAGACGCAGATTTTACTTCTTGAAAACCACCAAAATTCCAAAGTAATCATCACAGAACTTGGAAATGATGCGCTGTAATGTAACTAAATTATTTCAGCCTTCCCCAAAAACATCCCGTGTTGTATTAAAATATGTTCTTAATAATTTGGCACTCTAGCTTAGCTCACAATCTTGTCCAGCCCTTTAAAACATCAGTTTGGGGAAGTAAAATTTGGGGAAGCTGAAATTCAGTAATAAAAAAATGGCAGTGCATGTCAGTGATTGTTTTTATTTTTTTCATAATAAATCTTGAGACCCAGTAAACAGAATTCTGTGGAACAAATATTCTTCTGTTTTCTCAGTCAGATGAAATAAAACGCAGGAGAATAATGCATTCATCATATTTATTTAACATAATATTCAAAAGTGATCAACGCGTTCAGCTAAATCAACACGCCGTCTGTGTGTGCACGGTCCCACACATAAATCTATGATTGTGTGAATTTCTGATAGCCACACACAGATGATCCCGGTGATTGAAAGTGTCTGCCGATTATTGATTTCCCGCAGAGAAGTTGCTAAAAGTCTCGCAGCTAATCCTGGCGGGCTGAACACGCTGTAGATAATGACGTGTAATGAGCTAATGACTTGCTGAAATATTTAGTAGCGCCTCAATAAGGTTGCACTATTAGAGGTGGAAGAGGTCATTAGAGGACCGTCTGAGGGACAGCCCTTCGATTAGTAACACCCAGGGTCTTTGTCTCTGTTGGTCCTCAGAGCTGCGCATACACACAGGCAGGTACGTGCGTGATTAAAAGCATACACACCTACATACATACACAACACGCTAAAAAAGAAGAGACGAAAAAGCATGGCTGTTAGGAGTTAGACCATTGATCGGTCAGCTTTTAAGAGAGTGACCTTTTGCAGAGGGCCCTACTGGCCTTGATAAATCTGATCTGGGGGCCATCTGTGTCTGGGTGGGAGCAGCCTCTTTAGGATGGGACCCCAGAGAGGAGAGAAGAGGAGAGGAAAAGGAATGCAAAGGAGGACTGGAGCAGAAAGAATAAGAGGAAAAGAAAAGACAGGAGAAGACAGGCTATGTAAGAGTGGAAAGGTCAAAGGGAGAAGAAAAGCAAGGAGAGGAGTGAAGCAGAAGGGATAAGAAAATAAAGTAGATGAGAGGACAGTCAGGAAAGAAAAGTGGAAGACATGAAAAAAGGAAACCGAGATAAAGCAGCTATTTGTTAGAGACAGTTAACAAGTTGCTGCACGGTGATTATAAATCTGACAGTCCACACAGCTGCCCCGCAGTTTATAAAGGCTGTGCAGAAAGCCATCTAACAGCCTATCAATGCAAACAACTTAATTGCACAATGACTATTGACAATAGCTTTAAACATCCCAGAGTTCAGAGCAGGCTAATAGAGATCAGTTTGTCTAAGTTGCCACTTTCTAATGCTTAAATTGCAGCCCAGTGGTTGCTAAATACAAAGACTGAAATGCCGTGAGTGCAAATGAATGTACTGTTAGTCCAAAACGATACAGCCATCACACTTCTCACACACACATGATGCTTTACCAATGTGTTTCTGTTGAAACTGAAAATTAGATTTAAGGAATTTTAAATGTTTTTGTAATTAATGATTGAAAACAGCTTGATTTAGTTTCAGCCAGTTATGTAACTGCTCCAGTTGTCGGATCAATCTGACATTATCAGAAATCAGTTTTTGTTCGAACATTTGAGTTTGATTTGGATAACAGCAAGATGCGTTTGATCCAAGTACAGCTGCAATGCAGGTCATTTCCAACTGCTGCACTTGTGCAACTATGCAGGATTTTTACAGCATAGAAATGGTTTTTAAATTCTGTATTTGTGCACATCAGTGTCTGGTATTAGCTGACGTTAATTTATAGCACATGGGTGGCATTTATAAAGAGAAAAATACATGAAGTATCAAGCACGCTTGCTCTTTTGTAGTTAAAGAAATTGCTTTGCAAAACACATGTGTTTGCTTTCTTTCTCAAAGTCAAAAAGACTGAAGGATACCAGAAGACCTTCTAAGTGGGAGACCACCCACTCTCAGTTATTCTGCTTACAATGGGGGCAAAGGCAACATAGTCTAGGCCAATAAAAAAAAACATTAGAGGGTGATTTTTGTCCTTTTTGCAATTTTAATTATGCTTCAAATTGGGAAGAGACCAGTGGCGGCTCCTGAAAAAAATCTCAGGGGGGGCAATTTTTATGATATCGACTAAAATGACCCATTTAATGAGTACATCAAACAACACAATTTTAATTTAAATTTAAAATGAACAACCATATTCTGGCCATTTGTATAGATTTGTAAAAATGAACAACCATATTCTGGCCATTTGTATAGATTTGTAAAAATGAACATGAACAGATTTTTTTTTTTTTTTTTTGAATGAATGAAAAATAACTATTGAAAACAACAACTGTAAACTGATTGGGGGGGTGGGCTAAATGCGTCCCCGCATTGCTAGCTCAAAAGCACCACAAAACTTAATACAATCGATGATTTTAGATAAAATATGACGGTTTTTATCTACCTCTTCGTTGTGCCTTCTTAAAGCAATCCGATGTCCATCATCTAGCTGCGCCGCTATGCTAGTTTTCCCTAGCACAGCTAGCTTTACACTGTTGTCCATATGAACTCGTGAGCTTTCATGTTTCTTGATTCGTTCGGAGAGGTGCTTTAAGTCGGTTTGTCCAGATTGTGTCCACGTCAAATCACACTTGTCACTTTTGAACAGTATGCACGGGAAACAAAAAAGTGCATTAGCTGTTCCACAGCCGGTCAGCCACGACTTGCGCTGGAACCAACTCCGACAAAAAGTCCTGTTGTATGCTTTTGACTTCTCCTTCGTTGCCTGGGTTAGTTGAATTTCGGGCTTGTCAGGTCCCAACTCTTTAACTTGCAGTTTTTCTGCCATTGTCCTTCTGGCAAAAGGGTAGGTTAGAAGCGATCTAACCGAATTTGGGGGAGGCTGTGCCTCAACCGTTAACAATACCGCTGCCATCGTCTCTCTCTGACCTTATAGCTCACTTAGGCTACTGACTGAGGTAAAATTCTAGAACAGCAAATCTTCGCGCGTTTTCTGCAGGGGCGCAATTTTAAGCGCCCCCAAACCATTTAATTCAGCGACGCTGATAGGTCAAATATTTATTATTTTCCCCTGGCAACCATTTAATGATAGGCTATTTCGCTGCATATCAAGGGCGCTTTGACGAGCGCCCCAGAAGAAGAAAAACACAGTTTGTTGGTTGAACTTTAATGAGTCAGCTGGTGAAAATGTTAAAATACGCCTGGCTGTATATGGGCACACACATAGTAAAACTATCATTGATGAATTTTTTAAAAATATATATTTTTACTCCTCCACATTTGGGGGGGCGGAGCCCGAGCGCCCCCTATGGGCCAGCCGCCACTGGAAGAGACATTAATTACTGTGGTTCCATTTCTAAATTTTTGAACCCTTTCTGTAAATATCACACTCTCTTAGCCAATCATCCAATCATTTTAATTTCACACTTCAAAAAAAACAGCAGCAATCACCAGCTTGCTGCTGATACACACAAGTAAGTTTCTGGTTTTCAACAGCTGACAACACTCTTCTTTTGTTCCTACTCTTTGGAAATGAGTGCAATCAAGGGAGTATGTGCTGTTGTACACCCATAATCAATGAGTCAGCATGCATTAGCATAATGCATTTTGTGGGAGGAATCAACTACACTTTATAAGAAAAACCAAAGGATATTTTGAATTTCTGTTCTGACATAACTAATACTGGCAAAAATGGAAATGAAAATGATTGTTGAAGCAAGCCTAAATACTTTATCAATTCGCTCCTGTTCATTGAGAAAACATAGCCACGGAGACAGGGGAACAAGCAAGTGCACTCTTAGTCCTAAACCCAGATAATTGGGGAATGTTTTGTCAAGAAAGACATCCAGCGTAAAATCTATGCCAAATCAAACATGCAGATTTCCATATCTGGCTGGCTGAGATCTATTCATTGAGGACTGTGTGCTTTTTGGTGAACTGCAACCAGTGTCAGTGTAATGGTATCAATAGGAAGTGATATTAAACTAGACCCTATTATCGTTTGTTGCTTATCCGCATAAAGACTTGATGCACACTTGCCTTTTTTTTTTTTTGTCTAAAGGCATCACATTTAGATGACAACTACTTGTCATGGAAGTGTTTCATTTTTGTTCTAATCACAACTAAAAACCAAAGTGGAAAAAGAAAAGTTACACACACTTTTGCACATTCCGTTTTTCCTCTTTGGTTTATGGTAAGATTAAACCAACAAACAAGCAACTTTTCTACTCTTTGTTCTTGCTTATGTTAATTTTGAAAGGGCATGTCAGAGTATTAGCCATCTTCGCATCAGCGCCTCAGCAATAAAGCAAATAAGCACTAAACAAGTTGGCTATTGTTTTTAGAGCTGTGAGATCTGCTATGCATGAACCTACATGAGAAAAAGTTCATTTGAGGGAGGAATTCAACAGAAACAGTATTTGATCTGACTATCTCTTTTATTTAACTTCAACATTTCTCCTGATGTGTGTGGAGCTCAGCAACTATCTGCCTCTCATTCATTTGCACATCAAAGCCATGTGTACTGTAGATAAGAAATGCACACATGCTTAACAAACACACACAAACTTTAACCTCACCTGCTGCAGTACTACCATGTTAACTACTGACAAAACCAACATGCTCCTTACAAACTAACCACTCCTACTGCACCCTCAAAATGTAACCTTAACACACACACACGCACAAACACACACACACACACATGCTCACACACACCATTACTCTTTCTTTCTCTCTATCTGCTACATTTAATTCCCTTTGGAAAAGACAGGTGCAAACGTTGATTGAGCCTGAGCCAGATTTAGCCCCAGCTCTCAGTGTGCGTCCAGCTGTACTCTCCAACCCACTGAGATCGATGTCCAGCCAGCCAGGCAGCCAGCAGGCAGGCAGCCAGGCAAGCAGCCAGTCAACCAGGCTGCACCCAGCGGGCAGAGAGGGCCTACGGCTTCCCCTCAGCCCCAGATACAGCCGCGCTTCACTGGGCTCATTGGGCAGACCACAGCGGGGCATCGCGCAGTGCCAAGCCCAATCACTGCACCACTGATGCAGGATGTGCTGCAGGCAGGACTGGGAGGGGACCCCAAAGGCCTGCTGGACTTCCACCCATTTTCCCTTTACAGCTCCCGCTAACACCACCTTTCCTCCACGCACTCCTCCCCTCTTCCTGCAACCTCCTCTACACCTACACCTCTATTGAACCCTTGCTCCCTCCACCTCCTCTCCCTTTCTTTCCTCACTCCATCCATCTTGGAGCTACTTTGATTCGGGTCTCTCTCTTTTCCATCCTCCATCCTCCCTGCCCCAGCCGTTCTCCAGCCAACCACAGTTTCCTATTGATTTATTGATTGCTGTCTGCCTGTGGGAGAGCGGCCACAGTCTCCCTCTGCTCTCCCCTGCATGGATTTGTCTTCCCTTTCCCCTCCTTTCTTCTCCCTCTCTCTCTCTTCCTTCACCCTCTCCATCTCACCATCGATGCAGCAGCTCTGAAACATGAATTAGAGAAAGCAGGGGAGTCCAATTTACCGGGAGAAATCGGATTCATCTTCTCCTGTGCTCATTTCTTCTTTCTCTCCCTCACTCTCTTTGGCTTATACCTGTCTTTCTCCTTCATTTTCTTCTGTGTATTTGCTTTTCTCTGTCCATTTTATCTGTTGTGTTTTCACTCTAATTCTCCCGCAGGTGAATGTTAATGACAAGACACCTGGCACAGTCATTTAAGATGCTTTGCACTATGGTTAAACAATGATAAAACATGTTTTACATTTAATTCAGTAGTTTTAAGGAAGTCAAAATATTCCTACTAATGCTCCAGCCTCACTAAATGTCTACTTTAGATATTGTTGCAGGTGTTCAGCTTTCGGAGGAGGTCAGAGAGAGGAAATATAAGATTCAAGGCAAATTATTATGCATCCTGTTTTACACAGTTTCATCCCATAAAGTAATATTGACTGATACGGCTTTTTTCCCCCATACACAGGCTTTCCACATTCATACATGTATTTTTTTGCACCATAAAAAGTACCAGTCTTGCTCCCTCTTTGTTTCAGGTCCACTGCTGCCAGCATCTTGTGTGCAGTTGCAGAGTGCTGTAACTCTAATTATCACTCATAAGGCACCACAGCACCCTGTATTACATGGGCTTGTGCTCCAAGCTGAGGAGAAGCTTATACCACACTGTCCCACTGAAATGCAGGTTAGTGCCGGTCACTGAGAGCAACATCTGATTATCTGACCTCTCGGGTCAACTCGCAGCTCTCAGGGTTTGGAACAATAGGATCAGTTGTAATGGATGGACAGAAAGATGGGGAGAAAGAAAGAGTATGAGAGGGAAAAGAACCCCCATTTTATCCAATTTAAGCTCTAATGTCAGTCATAGAGTGCATAATTTTTATATAGTTTAATAGGTCTCCCAGTAACGTGCACATAGTACACAAGAGATGGAAAGTTAGCAAAAAGCACATACTTTTACTAGAGCATCAAACTGAAAGTGCGAGTTCACCCAAAATACAAAAAAAAAAACATTTTTTCTCACATTCTTGTGGTCATGCAGATAGCTTTTCTTTTGTTTGCCCTGTTTTCAAAGATTTTTGCCTCCTCCGCAATACAGTGGAGGTTACTAGAATTCCATTTGTTCAGATCAACAGCAATATGCCAACAACAATGCCCCTTTATTATTACCAAACATCATCATCCACAGTTTTTATTTGAACTATTTTCTTTTGAAGTAATGATCCTTGTGAAAATGGCATGTTCTTAAAGGAAAACTATCTGCGCAGTTTAAGGAAAAGTCACAACATTTGTTAGTTTGACAATGTTGTACTTTGTGTAGCTAGTTCTATTTTATGCATTTATTACATGCATAGGGGGAAAAACAACACCTTAAAACTTTTTTTGATGGGTGCACACATACAGGATAAGAGATTTGCCTCTTTTCCATAAACTGCAAAGCCAGGGCTGTGACTTGCTTTTGAGTACATTGACTTATTGCTTCTTCTTTTTTTTTCTGAATACTTTCCAGCTCTGCTGCAGCTGCCAAAGTTGCCTAAGCTTGCTCCTCCTGCCAGAGAAAACTCTCTGGAAATGATGTTTCACATCCAGGAACAGAACTCTATATATAAGGGCAAAATCCCATATGGGATGAGAGTTGTGAGCAGGGAGGAAGGGAAGGGGTTGATGGTGGTTGACAGCAGCTCTTCAAGAAAAGACTACATCTCTGATTATTGCACCGGTGCAGGACACTCTTTGTATTGATAAAATCCATACTCCTGAGATACGTACATCTGTGTGCGACAGGGAGCGTGAGATTAGTTTCCTGACTGGAACCTAGTTAATTCCACGGAGGAAAAGGCACTCCGCACCTGAGGCCCTGGAAGACGAGGAACACAGACAAGCCGACTGCACAGGGAAGGCAACTTATACGCACACTGTAGACACATAGAAACAAATGACCGTACGCGTAAATACGCACCGTCACACACTTCTCACGCACGTGACACTAGTGCATACACACTAACACGCAACATGCACGTTCCCCCGGCCTGACGCCACCACCCCGGCAGGAGCAGAGTGGGGGTTTAGGTGTCTGCAGGCCAGAGAGTGGCAGCACAAGGACAGACGTCTCCCTGGCTGTCTGGCTGCCGACAGGTCTGCTCGATCAATATGCTGACTCTCTCTCTTCCTCCTTCTCTTCCCTCCTACCCTCTTTCCCTTTTTTTGTCTTTTCCTCAATCTTCATCTCGTTTGCTTTCTTTCCTCATTATCCAATCCATCCTTCCCCATGTTTTCTTTCTTTTTAAACATTTCTCCCCCTTCTCATTAGATGTTTTTTCTCTCTCAGCTGTTTTTCTGATCACTACCTATTGACCGCTATAACCCCCAACCCTTTAGTGTTGCTCCTTACGCACACCTAATCGTGCTCAACCTAACCTTCTCCTCCTGTACCTCTCTTAGCTGTTCATCACTCACTTTCCATCATGCCAGGGAGAATAAGCAGGAGTGTGTTTTTAACACACTCAAGGCCCTCTGCCACCTGAGCCAAAGCACCTTGCACAATGCAAATCTATTACTGGAGAATAGATTTCGACCATAATCTCCATCAGCAGAGCTATACAAATGAACACACTAAAATAAATGTAAAGGGTTGAGCATGCCACTCTGACATTGAAAAACATAAAGTGCACTTTAAATGTAAAAAAATAGCTCTTTTAAGAAAGGTCTCAACACAGCATTGGTCTTCTCAGGAGCTCAGCAAGAACAGGACACACAATTGTGAAAGTGTCTTTTATATTCAGCCATGCATTCTTCATTTCCACTCCTCTTAAATGCAAGTTTCTCTAATGTGTCTTTCAATCTTTATTTAAGCATGTAGTCCCATTGAGATCAAGAGCATCTTCTTCAATAGAGCTTTGAAGGATAAAAGGAGGACAAAAATGTTAGAGTCCAAAAAAAGGGATATGAGAGTTTACAAACTGTGGCGGATCAGACCAGACAGCTTTTAACACTTTCATTCATTCATAGTGGTGAACAGGGGCCTATTCAGAGTTCAGTTTGAACATGAATGTAGTTTATTTGTTTTGTCAAACTTGTTTAAACAAATTTTCACATATATGTTAGCCAAAGCTGTTATTTTGTTTCTCTTTGCAGATTGATATAACTAACGAGACATGTTATCATTTTACTTCTCACTGACACTCAGAGGCAGTCACTGTTCACTGAGTGTCAACCGAGAACAGCGGCGTACAGCCCGTGTGCATGTGCGCGTTTGTGTGCGTGTGTTCTTGGGTTTTCGGGGGGCTATTATGTGCAGTTTGGTGTCTGTGATGGTTTTTTGGGCATGACCTCACCCACCGAGGAGTGCTCACACGTCTCTAATCTCTTTTAGATGGCATGCCTCTCTTTCCCATCATGCGTTTTTTCCTTGTGGCCCCTGGGTAATAAATCTAATGCTCTAAACTTCTACTACATCTCATTGCCATTTCTCCCCCGCCAAAAAAGGGAAACTCTGCGCTTTATGTTCTCTTGAACTTCGTTACGCTGTGCCAGAAAGGAATGATTTCACAGGAAAATGTATATATCGGCTTTGATTTTTGTCTACTTTCTCGCAATATGGGCCTGCTCTAGTGGAATAAAAATTGATTTTTTTAAGCTTTTTGTGCATTAGCTTTTAAATTTGAGATTGTATTTGCAGAACCTGTTTGTGATCAATGAGAGAAATCAAGATTTATAGCTGTGATGTAATATACAAGGAACAGCAGCATCTGCCTGCATGAGATGAGTATAACATCCTGTTTTGACAGTGTGCCTTGGGTCTGTACAGTATATATCCATCTATCTATCTATCTATCTATCTATCTATCTATCTATCTATGTTCTTATAACTGCAGCTGAACATCAGTTCATCACATCATCATCCCATTTTTTGCTTTTTGCTGAAATTATCTTCACCAATGGCATCTATCTACTGTGCCTTATCAGTTTTGCTGTCAATATATCTGTAGTCCCGGTTCTAAAAGGTATGATTGCTTAAATTTGCACAGTCAAATAATACGTGATGAAGAGCTTGAAGATTAATACTAAATTTTTGTTATTTTCCTTCACTTAAAGGCAGGATAGATGTAAAATATCAACTTAAATATTATTTCAAACATCTTTATCAGTATCATCCCAGAATTTTATAGTGTTTGCACCCCTACTTAAGACTTTCCTTTGGCCTTGAGGAGCTAAAAGAGATAAAAGCAGTGAATCCATTTCCTCTCATGTCCTCCTAATTACTCCTCTTCATCATCATCATCATCATCATCATCATCGCCTGCCTCTTTATTTATGTGAAAGCCTCTTTAATGACTAGGTTTGATGTCCTGGCTGCCTGTCTCCAACTTTGGAGAGCTTCCTTGAAGACTAGCAAGTGGCCTTTCATAAATACACATACAAATACTGTAAGCTTCCCACCCCACCCCTACACACACACACACACGCACACTGCCCTTGCTCCAGACTGTCCATTGTGTGTATCTGCAGCCTTGAAGAATCTTGAGGAGTGTCTTAAAAGCATGAAGAGGTTCTAAGAGGGGCACACAAACCAACACACACTCTAATGGCCTCACATTAGCTGACAGCACCAGGGGATAGACACACACACACACACACACACACACACACACACACTTCACAGGGTTCTTTCGTCTATGCAGTCTTTTAAGAGAAGAGGGCAGTTTTTGGGTCCCCCTAAAGACTCCCAAACAGAATAATCTACTTTTTAGTTATGTTTGGAGGGAAAGTCAAAAATCTGTGAATCTCTGAAGCCTTTATGGTCAGTGGCTCTGAACAAGCGTATGAATGCTGGATGATTTAAATCAGAACAAAATAAAAATCAAATGGACAGCACATAAGTCTGTCAGCATTCCAAAGTAGATTCAGTAAGCTGCTATTTTATGACAAATTCTTTGCATTGTTTAATTCAAATACTTCAAAGCTTTTAAAAATGTTTTGCTTCATGACTTCTTCAACTTATGAGCAACAACTATGAAGAATTATTTTCCCCCCATGCACTTCAATAAACTTACTTCTGCATTCTTTCAAACTCAGACAAGTGACAGTATTTACGTGACAAACAGAGGCTAATAACAAAGTTCCTTTACCTTCTTCCAAAGTGTTTGCAAAAAAGGATAAAATCAGAAGAAATTAAAGCTCCAGGAACATTTTGACTGGCGCATTTTGGCTCATGCCATGACCCCAACAAAGGCCTCAAGCCAAAATATGTTATTCAAGCAACATCACTGTTCTTTGAGTGTCTTCATTTATCTGTATTTGTTTCTAATTGATCAATATTTGTTCCCTATTGTTTTCTCGTTTTTTAACCAATTGTAAAGCACTTTGGTCAACTCTGTTGTTTTTAAATGTGCCATACTGTTCTGTAATGCAGGTAAGTCATCTGTGAAAAGTGAAAAGATGTGGGTAAGGTGAAAGCATTGGGAATATTTTTGTCTGATGTAAAGGAATCAGACAGAGTGAGAACACATATAGATGTTGTTGCACACTCAGTGTTGTCATTATGGATGTGCTGGGGAGGGCCAGGCTTTTCCAAAAAACGTCACTGCACCTATCAGCTGAATTGTACTGATATTCTTTTACAACGATAAGAGAAATTAAGCCAGGATTCAGTCTGAGAATTTCATAAATTTCTGATCTTCTGGGATTTTTCCACACAACAGTGTCTGGGGATACAGAGGTGTGAGAAAAAGAACATATCTAGTGACCCTCAGTTCTCTTGCTGAAAATGCCTTGTTGATATCATAGCCATTTAAAGAAGTCCCCCATTATTCTGTCAATAATTAATAACTGTTAGTTATTCATTTTACAGTTGAAAAACATGGGGTTAGTCATCTTCTCCCAGGTCTCCACTTATTTAAATTACTTGACAAATTTCCATCTGATTATAGAAACCTGCAAAGGTGGTTAGAGGTCTATAATGATATCCTTTTGATCTAGCAGGACTGAGCATGAAAAGACTATTCTAGACAGCCTGAGTCTTCCTGACTTGTTCATGTGGAAGGTTTTAAAACTCTGTTAAAAAAAACATAAATAAATAAATTCCCATGTAGGGAAAGTGTTCAGTAACTTAAAAAACTACTGAGAATTTGGGGATTTCATCAAGCAGTACATAATATCATTAAAAGATTCAGATAATCTAGAGAAATATCTATAAGCAAACAACAAGGCCAAAAACAATAATCAGGCAGCACTGCAGCAACAATAGTCACAAATGAAAATCACAGCATGGGGTTAGAAATCCTTCTGAAAATCATTGTCATCAAACGCAGTCTGTTGCAGTTATAACAAATACAAACAAGATCCTGAAACACCCCCCTCTTTTCTGTGCCCAAGCTCACTTCAGATGGACTGAAAGCAAGTGGAAAAACTACCCCGTGGTATAATTAAACTTTTTCTTCTTCGGCTAGTCTCTTTAGGGGTCACCACAGCAGATCATCTGTCTCAATCTCACCCTGTCTGCTCAGCTATACCAACCCTCTGCATGTCCTCCTTCACTACTTCTATTCATTTTGAGGTCTTCCCTCTTTTCTTCTCAGCAACATCCTTTCTCCAATAAAATCCAACCTGAGCGGTGATGTGATGTGCTCATTTCTAAACTTGGTCACTCCAAGTGAAAATCTTAATATCGTCAAATCTGGATGAAGGTTGAAGCTTGGCTTCCAGTATTTTTGTCAGTGCCACTGTCTCGAACTAAACATACATTTAAACTCACCTTTAGTGTCTCTGGTGCTTTCCACCCATCTCCCTTTCACGTGTATTCTGTTTATCTTCAACTGACTTTGATTCTCTCCAGAGGATACCTCCCCCTCCCGAGACTCTAGGGGGGGCAGATATATCCATATATTGGCGTTAATGTTGGTACTGGTCTCAGATCAATATCAGAATACATACTTTAGTTTGTTTCTTTTCTGTAAGTTTGATACTTTGCTCATGTTCATCATACAGGTGACATGTCTGTGTAAACTCTCCTCATGGAGGTATTTATATCAAATACCTTAAAAAGGTATTTGATATATGAACACTATTCATTTAATACTGTATATTTAAACTTTAAAGGTTTTGTCACGGTCAGCTGTGTGGCAGTGAAGGCAGAACCCAGAGACAAAGGGTGAACTAAAGAAGACTGCTTTATTTTTGGACTTAAAAATGCAAAAACTCCGGCTAAAACTAGGAAGCTTCCAGATCACAAGGGAAACACAGAACTCACGTGAACAACACAACACAGATATACACTGGAGGGCATTAAGGCAGAGTGGACACAACTGGGAACCCTGCTGAATAGAATCAGACTGACAAGAGAGGGGAAGCAAAACTGAACATAACACAAACAAGACATGAGACTCTCAGAATAAAAAAGGAATTGACACATACAAACACAATGAGACTAAAATAAAGACAGATGAACTTGACAGTAGGACTGGGGATAAACCAAATGGAGACATGGCAGACTGGGGAGACAAGGGGGCGAAACACAGAAAGATAAACAACATAGGGACATAAGAGAAAACACAGGGACAGTACTACAAATGTATTAACCTGACAAGACAGGGACACAGACAGTCACAAAGATGGAACAGAGAGAGTACCATTTAGAAACTCCTGGATATTGTTCTGTTTGGATTAGACTAGCTACCGACATTTCTGTTTTTTTGATAAAACTTGGCATATTTGCTCATACCTGCAATAATTTAAATTTAATGTTAAGAAGTATTCTACATATTTTATTTTAAAATATTGCATAATTTGACTCTATACCATTCAGAAACTGTCACTAGTTGTCTTTTGCAATTTGTAGTTTTGGGGACTTTGCAGGAATGCTGGACTTCTTTTTCATATTCTAACTAACCAATACTTAGATTTTTTTTTTTTTTTTACAGATTCTGATTAATGTTGATAGTGATAAAGAGGAGTGAAAATTTCAGGTTTTTCTGATTAATAATCTTTAAGATATTCCTGTTCAAAGACTGCTGAGATTTCAATGTTTGGAGAGAAAAAGAAAAGCCTGAAACTGGATAGATTTTTCAAAATATATGTATATATCTTGAAAAGTATTTGATATACAAAGCTAAAAATTCACAGCAATCACAAGGTTTCTACCATACATTTTTGATGCAAATTGGAAACGGTCAAGCAAAAGGTTTGGTTGAAGTTCAGATGGAATGAACCAGTAATTTTTGAAACCAGGGTGCATGCCTAAATATAATGACTTCTATGACACACTCTCGTGCCATCTTAATATGAGTGGCTAATTTTAAGATCATTTTAGCTACTACTATCACATAGATATACAGTCCCGATCAAAAATTTAAGACCACTTGAAAAAGTTTTTGCATGGTTGGATCTTAACAAGGTTGAAAGTAAAGCTTAAACATGCAACAAGAAGAAATGGGAGGGTGACAAAACATTTTTTGAGCATGCAAAAAACGACACTTAAACTGAAACAGCTGATCAAAAGTTTAGGACCACACCTCCAAAAAGAAAAAAAACCCAGAAATCCCCAAAACAGAAATCAAAGTTCCAAACATGAACACAGTAATGAGTAGCTCCATCATTATTGTTGATCACTTCAAAAATTTGTTTCGGTATGCTTGATGCAAGCGTTTCCATGAGGTGAGTGGGAACAATTCTCCCAGTGTTAAAGATGGCCACGCAAAGGGCATCTACTGTCTGGAACTGTTGTCCATTTTTGTAAACTTCCCTTGGTCCAAAAGAACATCTGGACATAGCCAGTGGCCGTTTGACGCCCATGCACCTCCATTGTCAAAGGTTAAAACCTTTTGTGTCACTATTTATGGGGTAAAACTGTGGAATAGTTTTACTATAGATCTACAGCAATGCTCAGGAATTAGTAAGTTCATGAAAATACTTCGAAAACTGATTTTGGAAGAATATGATACCGATAAAGATGATCACCCATTGTATGTATAAAAATATCAAATTATATCCAAATTATATCTATCACGGTAGCCAAGTTTATATAGGTTCTCCTCGTGTATCGTGTGGAGTATGTGATGATGGGAATTAGGTGAATTATGTGGGATCAATAAGATGTTGAGCAGGGGTAGGAATTAATAAGTATGTTCATACTTCTTCCTACTCCTTTTCAGACCAAACATTGTTACATTATGTCAGACGATTTTGTTTTATTTCATTATATATTTTTTGTTTATCTGAACACATACGTGTGTGTGTGTGTGTGTGTGTGTGTGTGTATATCTACACATATATTCGTATCTGTAAATGAAAATATATGTAGTGTGTATATATTGTTTTTTGTTTTATATGTCTGAAACAAATAAAGATACAATACAATACAATACAATACAATACATTGTTCCACTGAAGGAAAAAGCACCCCAGACCATTATGGCGCCCCCTCTACTGTGGCGCGTAGAAAACATCTCAGGTGGGATCTGCTTGTCAAGCTAGTGACAATGGACACAATCAGGACCATCAAGGTTGTTGTTTTTTCTCATCAGAGAATAAAACTTTCTTCCACCTTTCAATGTCCCATGTTTGGTACTCTCTTTCAAAGTCCAAACGGTCAGTTCTGTGGCGTTCAAGGAGACGAGGCCTTTGAAAACATTTTTGTTTTTTGAAATCTTTCAGTCTCAGATGCTGTCTGATGGTTATGGGGCGGCAGTCAGCACGAGTAATATTTGGGTCGAGGATCATCCAGTGTCTTGATGGACAGTCAATTGGATCCTCCGGCTCAGTACTGGGCTAGTGAAATTTTGTTTGGGTCTTCCACTTGAAATTGCAAATGACTGTCTTACTGCGTCCCACCTCAGCAGCAATGGCGCATTGCGAGAGACCCTGCAGTTCAACAACCCGACCGCGTTCAAAAAGGGAAAGGTTTTTTTTGCCTTTGCCATCAAAACGTCATGACAGTCTGACTACCTGACAAAAAATTACAATGAATCCACATTTTTGCACAGATCTGACCTTTTAAAACCATGTGGTCCTAAACTTTTGATCAGCTATAAAACAGCCTGTATTACTTTAAACATTCTTTTCAATAAATTGCATGCTCAAAAAGATGTTTTGCTCCCATTTCTTCTTGTTGCATTTTGAAGCTCTACTTGGAACCTTGTTGAGATCCAACCATGCAAAATATGATTTTTTGCACTGTAATAATAATACAATATCTATGATTCATCTGTTGAAGCAGTCACATTATAAGCAATAATCATATCCATAACAAGTTAGAGGAATTGCATTTATGTATGCAGTTGGTATCATGACTCACCTTTGTTACAGTGAGATTAAGATGCTTTATGCAAAGTTTCACAATATTCATTCATATCCAAACTGGCAGTGGACTGTAACAAAACTAGACCAACACAAAAGAAGTGCACCACCAAAAAACTTGTAATTCTATTTAAAAAAGTATGTTTTTACTTCTTTGGGATTTTTGCAACAAAAAAACACACACACACACACACACACAATACAATACAATAAATAGAAAATACAAGTTCAACATAACAAAAATGGGTTGGAGTAGTTTGCTGTTGCTCACCCGTGTGAAGCATAGCGAGCCTCTGATGGTATCCACTCTCCATCATTGCAATTTTACTGTATTCTGCTACACCTTTGTTAACAGTTGAAAGTCCACCGCAGAAGCATTCAAAGACTTGAATTCATTCATTGTGTTATAGCTTCAAAGCTCATTTATCCTTTGTCACTGCTCACTGGCATACTTTGTATTCAACATTTGTGCCTTACACAGCATCTCTGCATTTTCTTTTTTCCTTTTTCTCTTTTTTTTTTGGGGGGGGGGGGAATATATTGCTGACCTGTTCAAGCAAACACACTTCCTCTGATCACAAAGACCTACTCAGAGACGTGAAAATATTTCACACTCTTGCTCTATTTGCTCACCGAAGGCAGCTACACATGTCGATATATCCTGCACGCACTGGTCAGAAATACAGAAACTAGAACACTTCTCAATTTTAACCTCTCAGTATCAGCGTCTTTTCAAGCATTTTCTTGCTGTTAAAAGATAAACCGGTGTCCACTTCCACTTCACTTAGTGAAAAGAAAATCAAATAAACAGATTTAAGTCACAAGGGCAACTTATTTTTCTGTTTTTCTGTCCCCCACTGTCCGTGTATGCATGTGCTGGCGTGTGCACTTGCATTGCGGCAACCTGCTAGGCTGGGACTGCTGTTGGTGATGAGGGACATTGATTTTTTTCTTCTCCCCCCTCTGTTTTCTCTGGGATTTTGACAGAATCATAGCACCATGGAAACAAAGAAACTGCTTTGTGACAGAGGAAAACCTTTCATTTCAGCTGGAGTGAATGGCGGCTTGCTGCTGATAACAGCATGGGTAATCATACACACACACTCTTACAGAGATACGCACACATACTACATCTGTAAGGTACTACACAGCACTCACATATAAGGTTAAGGAATGATTGTTGCACATGATTGTGAAAATAAACAACTCAAAGGTCCCTTTTCACTAAACTGCAGCTCAGATACACAATAACAGCTATTATCGGCTTCTGCAGGAATAGATGTCAGATTCAGGATTATTTCCAATCCAAAAAAAAAGAAGAAGAAGCGAGGGGGATGTATATACCCAGTGTTTTTGAACATGTTCGGTTATGTAAGCCATACACTGCTATGGTTTTTGTGTGAGTTTATAATTTTCCATCATTGATTTGGTAATGAGTAAGGAAGAACAAGAGGCAACCCCTGAGCCAAAACCGAGTCAGTCTCCATAGCACCCCGTGTTAAAATGCCCAGTTTTACAGAAAATATCAATATTTTGATAGAAAACCCATTCATAATAAATTAGCTGAACAATCCATAATTCACCTGCTGTCACACCTCAGCTAGTTCAAGTCACAAAAGTGGACTTCTTCTTTGTGGTGTTAGTGGCTTTTGGACTTTTGGAAATGCAGGAATTCTGTGTGTGTTGCTGTGTTGCTAAATATACCACAGTAGCAGACCTTCCAAGATGTTTGTGCTCCAGTTTTGGTGTATGGTGTTGTCTGTTAGAACTAATTAACAGGAATGTGTGCCTGTGTTATGCAGTCACACAGGCACATCCAAATTGTTTATCAATCCAAATGAATGCAGCTTGCTAACTGAAACTGTTTGCCGTGGCTGAGAAGCTTACACCCCAGCCCGGTGTACAAGTAGAACCAGGGGTTCAAAGTGGGACATTACAAACCAGTGGGTTATATGGCTGCTTTCATCTTTTATATACAGTCTGTGGAAGAAAGTTCAGACTCTTTCAGTTGCTCATAATGATTCAATTTTTTTTACCCATTTTTAAACTCAAGTTTAAATTTTTAACTAATTATTATAGCATCCAATCACAAAAATGACACAAGTTTAAATTAATGATAAATATTCTTTGTTGACATACAGGCCTTCTTTTGTACAGATAAACTGTAAACTATCACCTGAATCCATCGGAAAACATTGATCAGTTTGAGGGGTTACATGCCTTTTGTCTTGTGTTACTTTCGAAGATGTGTTGTTGAATGCGAGGGCTACTGCTACTTTTGATTTTTCCTTTTAGATTACAGATTGTGTCATTTTAATGCAACAAAGCATCTGGAAAAACAACATCCTAATAGATAGCATGCAGTATGAACGGCGGGAGTACAGAGTCAGATTGCTCTTCATTAAACGATTTGACCCCAAAATATTAGATTTCAGAGATTCTATTGCATTTAGCATCTTTTCTATCATTATTGAGATGACGAGGGATCAAATCGATTCTGTGTCAAATTAACTTGAAGAACACCAGACTGCCAGGCTTTCTTTGTGTGCGACTGTTTGTGTGCGCATATTTCCAGATGTGTTTAGGTTCACTAACTGAAATTAATGTCTATGTGCAGGCATCTATGATATCACTTATTCTTTGCTTTGATTGTAGTGTATGTCATTAAATATTAAGGTGAGGACATGGTATAAGGTTGGAGGAAGGTTATTTAAAGGTTAAGGATGGACTAGCAGATGAATATAGTTATCCTTAGAGTTAGACTAGGGCTCAAGGAAATAAATGTAGTTATTGTACTGTCCTCTGAAGTGATGGAAGCACCACTATGTATGTATGTATGTGTGTGTGTGTGTGTGTGTGTGTGTGTGTGTGTGTGTGTGTGTGTGTGTGTGTCTGCTGCAGCATGCTGAGTTTGTCTCTATTGAGCTGTTGGTGTAATCTGAACAGCTCTACTGAGAGGCTCCTAACCTGCAGCAGAGCAGACGAACAGCAGTCAGTGGTCACTAAGAACAGACAGATAAAGGGACAATGTGGTCTCAAAACATAACTCATCCAGCAGAGATTACAGAGGCAGGACTGGAATACCTTTCCTCTACCATCAGCTTTCCTCTTTGAAGAAAAAAACCAAAAAAAAACCCAGTCTGTATGATTTTGAGCTCCCGCTCAGTGATTGTAGCAATATGCAACTGAACAGGGTGAACTTAATGTGACCAAAGGGACTTGCTCAGTCAATCCCCTCTATCTCCCTACTTTTCATGTCTCTGTGTGAGTATTAAGCCAACAAATGAATATTATATGTTTTTCTTAAATCCATATACATTTAGGATTTTATACAGTAAAATTAAGATATCGTTCAAAGGTTGGAAAACTCTGTAAATGTAGTTGTACAACTGTTTATGTGTAAAAGCCCAAAGAAGCTTGACTCATTCAAGCTCATCCAAAAAGACACAGATCATCTCAGTTGTCATAGAGCAAGACATGAGGTACAGTCTGGACAGGTTGCCAATCCACTGGGCTAACACAGACAGACAACCATTTACACTCACATTCAGACCTGCCAAATTATAATTACTAGGTACCTCAACTCCATGCATGCCTTTAGACCAGGGGTGGAGAACTCCAGGCCTCAAAGGCCGGTATCCTGCAGGTGTTAGATGTCACCCGGGGTCAGCACACCTGAATCAAATGATTAGTTCATTAGCAGACCTCTAGAAAACCAAGACATGTTGAGGAGGTAATTTAGCCATTTAAATCAGCTGTGTTGGATCAAGGACACATCTAAAACCTTCAGGACACTGGCCCTTGAGGCCCCTGAGGCCACCCATTCTTTAGACTGTGGGAGGAAGCCAGTACCCAGAGAGGTGGATTCAAACCAAGGACTATCACGCTACCCTGAGTGGATAATGGAAGAAAATTGACAGATAGATCATTCAAACTTCTCTGTGATGTGTAATCTTCAAGAGCAAATTGTTTTTGTTTGGTTTTATATTTTATGGTGCCCTCTATCAGAAAACGTCATACAGTGTTTGTGTAAAAGTTAATAAGGAAGCGAGTACAAGTTATGATTGTAGCATCTTTTTAGATGAGGAACACAAAGTGCTACAAAACAATAATGTCCTACAAAGAAGCACTGAGATCCTCTTTTAAAGTTTCGATCGAGTCCACAGATCTCAGTAATGGTTGTGCATTTTATAGTTTAGGCGCTACAACCTCAAGCACACAGAATCCTTTAGTTTTCAGTGTAGGACACTCACTAACCTGCAGGAACCTCAATGACCTGCATGTATGGATGCAAGTGTTTGCTAATCTTGCAGAGCTCTGAACATGATCAGCAAGATCTTAAACTGAAATCTGATCAATCTTGCACAGCTGACTGTCACTTGACTTTATTGTCATAGCATCTGATGCAAAAAATGCTAAAAAATGTCACAGAATCTATACACAATTATCTAAATTCTAAAAATGAAAGTCTACTTATGTGTCTAGCTTTCTCACTTTAATAGTGTTTCCTCAAGTTTCTTGGTTTCTGATTATTCAAAGTTATTTTAACTTTAAGTTCAAAATCACAACTAGAGATTGTATCTGTTTTCTCATCAAAAAATGCAAAATCATTTATTTTTACACGAGGATTTATACAAAATCATTGCTCTATTCATTGTATCTGAGTATATGTGGGATTTCCTGAGCATAGACAACAATGCCAGTGTTCACTGGAATAAAGAGCGATGTCTACTAGTTCATTTGTGGACGTGTTTGGGCCAATAATGATGCTCTATAAAAGATATTAGTTATAACTACGTAGCTATGTTGCAGGGATTTCACAGATAACAAGAAAAACATGAAATATCCTTCGACTACATTTTTATGTTTCATCAAATTCAAGAAATCAGTACCTCAGATTTCTTGGTGAATGGTGGATTCTTCTTTAAAGGTCTGGACAGCATTTGGTGTTTTGATGTGTATTCACTGCATCTGCCCTGGCCTTTTGAGGATGACTCGTCTCATCCGAAGCCACTCACAGCTAAATGTCCCATCTGGTAACATTTCCACGTTTCTCCGCCTTAAATCAATAGCAATAATTTTCCTAAGACCCTCATACACACACACACACACACACAATGCACACACTGAGACACATGCACAAGGACACATGGCTATCTCCACTTCTTTTTGTTTCAGCTGCCATTTAATTTGATTGGCATTTGTGTGGCTTGCTGTCCTTTGAACAATTGGCTTTGGATGTGCACTTCAGTTAGAAACTAAACGATATGCTCGTTTCTTGATGCACACCGCATATCCTTCTCATATTCTCGTCTCTCGATGAATTCATTGATTGTTTTACCGCCAATATTGTTGATTTGCGGTTCATTTTTTTTGAGCGTTTTGGTTTTCTGAAAAAATCTATACAGCAGTGTGATACTGCAGAAGCACAGAAGCCGGCACACACATGCATCGGTCTCCATTTTACCTCGCTGCAGCTGCAAGTTGGGGCTGCGTGATGGCCGACACTCAGCTTAGAGGTGAAACTCATGGATGCCTACACGACGCATACATGCTAACACACAGAATACATACACACAAATGCAGGCGCTGGCTTTCTCTCTTTCGCTCTCGCATGCAAACACACTTGGCTGCGCTCTGTGATTGATTCAGGACCGATGGAGCCGGGGTAACGGTGAGTGATGCTTCGTTATTAATGTATCCAGATGAGATAATTACTCAGCCCTTCTGCTCCTCTGCTGGTCAGCCAGTTAGTTAAACACGCGTCGGGGATTATGATGTCAGCCAGATTAAATGATCAATTACACACACACGGCAGAGTGCAAGCTCCCTCTCCCTCTCTCTGAAAACACACATACATACACACAAACATGGTGAACATGTGTAGATATTGTGTGTGTGTGTGTGTGTGTGTGTGTGTGTGTGTGTGTGTGTGTGTGTGTGTGTGTGTGTGTGTGTGTGTGTGTGTGTGTGTGTACTCTATGTGTGCATGCTGGTCAGTGGCCGGTTGGTTGGGGGGCCCTGGCTTTTGACCTTGAGCTCAGGGGTCAGGCAGCAGACGGCCAGCCAGCTGGACATTTCCATCTGAAAGACCCCAAGGACCCCTCAGCTCACCCACACACACACACACACACACTACCTCTAAGATCCCCTCCTTTTTTACTTGTATCTCATTTTCTCCTGCTGTGGATGGTTGGATGGTTTATGAGTGCGGAGAAGCTACAGCCATTCATTTCTCCCTAACTGGGGGTCTAATGGAGAGGTCTACGCTGGAAACCTGAGCTCTCACTGAGTAATGAGTCGCCCTTTACTGTCTTGTGTGTGAGTAGCTTCACACACATGTTTTCTGCGTATGTGCACTGCCCAGCCGGCTCTGTGCGGCCAAGCTCTGACCCTGTAAATGATGTCTCTCCTCCCTTCATCCACAGTGGCTCTTTACTGCTAATAACCTCTGATCAGATCTTAGATGGCAGAGCCTTCCACTGGGCTTGGACTACCTCCAGCCCAACAGGCTGCTAAGAGGCTCCAATCAACCGTAGGCCTTTCTATTGGAGGTTGATACGCAGGGATCCACGGCTGGGATGGGTCACAGCCAGCGGACCCACGTTGTAGCTCCACAAAGCCCCACTGACTACCTCTTCTGCCATCCCCGAAAGAGCAGAGGGGCTGAGAGGGAACAGAGGAGCAGCAGTGAGTAGGGGGGAGGGAAAGGGAGCCAGCCACTTCTCCACAGTCTAATGTAGTTAGGGCAGGGCCAATCAGTCATCCCGACCAATACTAACCATGTCGCTGGGCTTCTCCTCCCATCTTTTCCACACAGGAGCCACAGAGAGCAGCACTGCACATTTACCTGCAATTAGATTTGCCCGAATATCCTGCTGGGAGTGATGGAAGCCCCTCAGACCTGGAGATGGCAACAGCACTGATTCTTTGTGTATTGTATACATATATACAATACACAACATGTAATGCACATGCTTATATTAGTGTATGTTTTGGCACATGTGTTATCAGCAAATTGTAATTCTCATAGAGTGTGTGTTTGGTTCAGTAACATATTAAGGGATGGTGCTGCCTTGTGACAGCCCAGTAGTGTTTGCCTGGCCCTTTGAAAAGGTGGTGGATGGATAATGATTTAACCATTAAAGATTAGTGATTGGATGAATACAATGGAGAGGCTGATAGCTACCTCTGTCTGTTTGCTTTGTCCCTACTGGGAACAAGACAGACCATACACACACATCCACACACGTTAGTTCAATCCCCTGTTGTAGAACCTAATGCTAAACTTACTGTAAGCATGCACGTGTCACAGAGACACCTTAACTATGGAGTGAGAGCTCGGGGCGAACTGTGTGTGCTTGTGTGTATGAGAGAGACTGTGTGTGACTGTGTGAACCTGTGCTGTGTAAACACATCTGCAGTTTCGAGGGAGGTTCTCTCTGCTCGTCAGAATGCACACACACAGATTCCAAACACTCGTCCCTGAACCTCCACTCCTCCCTCCCCTCCTTTCGTCTCTTCTTTTCTCTCCTCTCCAATCGCTCCTTTCTTCACCTCCACCCCTCTTCCCCCCATTTCTCTGTGATTTACAGCTCCTGGCCCCTCCCCACACCTCAGCAGCACATTAAGAGCATTTAAACTGTAGCCGTTACTAAACAGGAGTCTTTATGGAGCCGGTCTACACATCGAAAGCCCATTACAGCTACATCAAAGCGGGATAACAGTGACTAATGAACAATAGATATCATGAGAGACTGTGCCAAATCAGTATTCACTGTTATACAGATGGTGGTTGTATGCGTGTGAGTATAGTGGGCAATTATAGCTCCATTCATTCATACATTTGCTCAACTTTTGTGTGTGCCTAACACTTATAAATATCATTTTAGTTGTGTAACAGGCTTCAACTTGTCTGCATGTGTTTGTGGGCCTGTCTGGGATTAAATTGTGTTTTCTGTCTCCAGTGTTGCATCTCTTTGCTCACACCACCTTGACTCTCAGAGAAACTAGGCTGTGACCTATGTATGTAGAGCGAACACTTGGCTTAAACACTGCGATCCAAACATGTGATAAACCTCAAAGTTGCACTCCTGACATGGACATGACCGCCTTTGTTCCCTTTCTTGTTGATGTTTTGAACGTGTACAAGTGTGGTGGAGCTATTCTGAAGGCTTCACCCTTCATTATTGCAGTGTTGAATGGAGTAGGTGGAAGTGGCCTTCATAATCCTATAATGGTAGGTACATGATGACAGGATGAACCTGTGTAATCCTCTTTTAGATGCAGCTATCATTGTCCACGCTTTCCCTACTAATCTCACCAGTCTCCTCCCACCCCACCCTCCTCCCTCAAATGAACCCCCAAACTTACGTATCCAGATATTCAGAGACATAATTACAGTTCATCTATAACTATGCTTTGCTCAAGATAAATGTACAAAAATAATTAACCTGATTCGCATCCTCAAACATTTATTTGCACTGACTCTGGAGGACATGGAAGCAACATGCCTGCAAGCAGTCAGAGTGAGCTCAACACACTGAACTTCTCTGCAAGTTAATGATTCACCTGAATGTCAAAACCTGAAAAATATTGTGTTTCTTTATGACACTCAGGCATTTTAAAATAAATGCTCGAAATCTGCTACTGGGCAAAGAGGACAAATAATAATATAAAAAGGCGGTAAAAAGGTTAACAAGAGGACTGTAAAATAATAAGAAACACTTCTGGAATCACTGTAGTCTTGGCCTCGAATTTCATGTTGAAAAAGGTATTAATTCAATATTTCTATGAAGGCTGTGAATTGAAGCATTGTGATGGCTATTGTAGGTCCATGGAAAGCCAAATTGAAAAATGAATCCCCTGTCATTCCAAAGTTATTTTATTTATTTAAAAAAAACATATCCATATTATTTCAGACATGTGATTTTTAAATTGTGATGAATATCCATACTAGATTATTATGGCTCTGACCAGCCTAATATTAACACTGGTAATCTGCTCCAGGGAAGTTGTTTTCTTTTTCTGCAACTGACTATTGAGGAACTGCTATATTTCTCTCTTTAGACAACATTTGATAAAAACCACAAGCTTACAGTTGGCATAAAGAAGTTTCTATATAAAAGTTTAAAGCACACATCCTCTAAAATGAAGTCAGTTTCTTCCTGCCTCACAGAGATGTACACATGCCATCAGAAACCTATTGTGCACAATGGTAAGCCACTCGCAGCCAAACACACACACGCGCACACACAAAGAAAAGGACAGTCTGTTGTTGACATGAAATGTATAATCCTCCCCCTTTCCAAGGTATAGATTTTCAGACACAAGTAAAAGACAGCAATCCTTGACCCAACCACTGAGCACCTTGTTAAATCTGCACACACTGTGTGCTGCACACACATTGCTTTTAACAGGTGGAGCTTAGTTATTAAATATAGCACTTCCGATAGTGTAAGTGGCTGAGAGGATCTTAACTGATCAGGAGGGACACTCCTGTTCAAAGCATTATTAAAGTTTAAACACTGATCTACACTTCTGAGCTTTTCAGCTTCCTGGGACTCCATTCACTTCTATAAAATCACAGGAACTAATTAGCTTTCATAAATAAATCATATTTTGCATCTTTGTTGTGAAGGTAATGTTCTTTTAAAACTTACTAGTAATTAAGATGCATTTTGTCTACAGTTTAGGATGGCGTGTTATTTAATTTTGAAAAGGTTAATATAAATACACAAGGAATGACTTGAATCACATTTCTAAAAGGTGAAATAAAATCATAAAACACATGTATGATGTATACATACAATAAAATGTGTTTTAAGGACTCCTTAAAGTACTCATATAAAAATGAAAATTCAAACAATGAAATATTACATGACTCCAGCTGCTGGTAACAATCATGCCATACAACTGAAAGCTTCAGAATAGCCATTAAATTGACCTGGAAGTAAAGTTGTTGGTCAACAAAAAATGAAATATTAAGTAACCTTTTTATGTCTTAATTTGCATTATAATGTAATGGATGTAGTTACTAAAAACCTCTTTGAAAAATCTTATAAACAGGAGACTTCCGCCTGATCTAGTAAATGGAAACAATCCAAATGTATTTTGTTTGAGAATACAATTTCTCTGTGAGCAGAATGGTATGAGGACCTCACCACTTTTTATTTACCATCCTCTCTCTGGTGTGTATCTGCCAGTGCACTGACCACTGGCCCTCAGGCCCAGGGTTCACTGACCCTTCACCCCTGACCCCCTCAGCTGGCCAAACTCTAACCCTGGGACAGATGGATAACGGACTCTATGCTTTATCTCCTCCTGACCACACTCTCCTTCTCTCTGCCCTCACCATAGCCTTTCCTTTCACCTTTTAGTGCCCCTTCCTCTCTTTTCCTTCATCATCCATCTCCTGCTCTTGATTACCTGAATTCATAGATCCACTCAAGTCTTCACCTTTACTCCACCCTCTTATTTGCCTCTCCCTACACTTCTCCCCTCTTTGCAGAGCTCATATATTTTTACCCCCCACTTATTTTACAATTTAAATTTCTCTCTTAAATGCACAGTTACAAACGTGTTTCTTTTCCATAATGTTTTTTTTTTTCAAAAGCACTGCTGTTCTGCCCTACAGGTTAGATTTAGTGAAATATTAGAGTATATATTAGAATATAGTAGAGACAGAAAACCATACATGACCGCACTGACAGACCACAGAAAGCTATTTCAGTCCAACCACGTGATGCCAAAAAAGTAAGACAGTAGTTAGCTCATATTTGTAGTAGATTATTTCAAGTGCTTATTTTGAGATTGCAAAGATTAAACTTGTGCTGTAATGCTTCAATCTCTCTCTCTTTATTCTAAATATATGTATATATTTGCACAAATACAAGCATAAGTGAGAAGAGAAAAATAAATATTGATTGAATATTAATTGTAGCCCATAAATGCTTCAGAGGGACTTATACACTCTGATTGTACTTATTGTGGGAGTATTTCACAAATAAACTATGTTTAAGTCTTAGTCATGGAGGCTCCGTCTGCTTCCTTAAATTTCCCCTTTTTTTATCCTGAAAGAAATATTTGATCTGCGTCTTAATAATACTGCAGTTTGTTCTCTCATCTGACTGTGGGTTAATATATGGGATCATTATAAACATTTATGCAGCGAAGGAGCTTCTCGTGCCAAAGGGGCTGACGCTCAGGCGGATCGAACCTTTCGATTGATACTGAAACAATTTGCATACTGATTCTCTTTCAGTGCGCACGGATCCATAACAACACCGGCCAGCTATTCAAATGCGTCTGCATCGAGAAAAGCACGGGGAGATGCACGGTATCGCTGCAGGAAAAGAGAGGCTTTGTACGGGGAGACGAATTTGCGACTGGAAACGAGGCGCATGCAGCGGCTAAGGATCTTTACCTCGGTCAGGATTTGGGACTCTGGCAGCTCTGGAGAAAAACTGGAGGCTTGGAGAGCCGGAGGAGGAGGAGGATGAGGGAGAGTAAGGGACGGGAAGGACATAGATGGAGGAGACGCGAGGATGCCAGCGCATCCTCAGCTTTTTGCAGCTCGCATGTTGGAGTTAAAGAGCTTATGTAAATTGATGTTGAGGTTCTGTCGTTCTGTGCGCTTCTGTAAGGCAGTGAGCTGGAAGGATGATAAAGATGCATGACAGAAAAGGATCCTGCGTTAAAGTCTGGAACTACAGTGTGTGTGTCTGTGTGTGTGTGCGTGCGTGCGTGCGTTGGCCGTGCGTGTGCGTGTCTGTCTTTATGTGTGACGCAAAAGAAGAAGAAGAGTTTAAATGCACACATTTGAAGACTGGCACCCTGTTGAGAAGAGATGTGGAAAAAAAAGAGTGCTTTCCGAATATGACGCACACAAGCTGAGTGTTTCTCTGGCGCATATGCGCACAAACTTAAAGCAGCTGCGCCACATTTCAGTCTATAGTATCTACACAAGGGCATCAATTAAAATGGTCTTTTCCTAGTTAAATGTTGGTTTAACTGTACTTAAAATAATATAATTTCCGCACTGCGTGGCCGATATTACCGGCTTGCTTCATAATTAACTGAAACTGCTTGAGAGTCGACTTCGTTTCTCACATTTTCATTTTATTTAAAACATCAGAAAATAAGTCCCAATAGTTACGAGTTCGTGAGGCAATGTAACCACCAACACACGCATAAATATTTCAGAATTCAGACGTTTTTGGTTGCACACACAGTTCGCATTAATTTGAATTTCTAAAGAGAAATTGATCATTTAGATGCGATGATAACGATGCACCTGTAAAGATAGTTAAGCTGGCCAGCATGCTGTCAAATCTCTTATTGAAAAATATACCCACACTCCTGTTGTTAATGCATGGATAAAATGCATAGAGTTTATCCAAATCTGACGCAGTGCTGCAGATATTAATAATAATAAAATCCTTAGTTATTAAACCTCAAATTATAAATGTTCTAAATCAGCAGATACATCTACATGAAGACAATAGTTTCGATTTTTGTTCAATTTGCAGTTTATAGAAATATTTAGGACATAGTGTGCCAATGTGTATTCTGCAGCTTTGTATAGTCTGTTTACTCATGAGCTACTTTTATACGTGTTAACTGCAAATAATACAAGACACTATTTACAGGTTCGCTATTAGTACAGAAAACCATAATTAGGATCAACTAAAATAGTTAAAAGGAAAAGCCGAGAGATTGTGGCTACAAAAACACGGCAATAAGCAGGGGTTTTTTTTATTACATTTATTTATTTCAGAAATTTGGAAGAAATTTTTATTTTCCCTAAACTCGTTATTGTTGCCTCCAAAAGCCACACAGCCTGTTTGTGTACGAGGTCATTTGGATTTGAAGCGCACATTTAGTGGGGCTGGTTTGGCTATCGTTGACACGGTTTTGTTGTCATAATTGGAGTCTTACCAAAGTTACAGGGAGTAATTGGGCGGCATATGGGCACCTTAATGTAAAGTGATGCCTTGTTAATTTCACATGAGTGCACGAATCAGAGCAAGTGACGCGGAATAACACAAGAGGCAGTTGAGTTACCCCTGAGCAAGGCAGCAGGTCCGGCATCTGCTGCTCGGCCATGATGGCATTTATAATAATTAGGTGGGGAAATAAAAAGTAAATTCCTTAATCTGGGATGAAATTTTAAGCCATTTTACATCAAAGCCCCAAGGCGTGTGTGTTCCAAAATTCTGGTTATTGGGGAGGAAAGAAAAGAAAAAACTTTCAACAAAAACTTCTTAAAATGATCTTCAAAGATCTTTAAATCTTTAGATCGCTCTTTAGCTTCATTTCATCTAAGTTTACCATTTCCTACCAGGCTGTATTATGTTATTCATGTGACCTGTTTTTATTTTAATTATTATTTTTCTTTTCAACCTCAGAATAAAGCTGGCCTACTGCCTTAAACTAACGTAATTTCTACACTTTTAGTACTATTTCAATTTTCCATAAGACGGCGTTTGTTTTTTGTTTTGTGTTCTTGTTTGTTTGTTTTTTAAATAACCCGGTTGCTCATTTAAATAATCACATTATTCAAAGAGAAAATAATTACCGCCTGTCTAAAATCCCACAAACAAATTACGCAAAGAAAAAAAAAAGTATATTTTTAGGTTGCTTTATTATAACAAATCGTAGGCCTTAGCCTGAGTCCCTCCAGGAATTATAATTTTATTCAGTATTGATTGGCGCGCTGTGGTGTGTTTTCAAGGCCTGTGCTTTTTGCTCTAAAGGACAGCCATCAACGCTGCAATGCACATTTTCATTTTTAAAAAGGAAGAAATCTGTTCATATGTTTTCAGATATTTAGGCTTTAATATATTTTCCTCTGTTAAATTCCCGATTCAAATAAAAAAAATCATCTAAAAGTAGAGGAGGACCCATTTATGGATGTCGGGATTTTAGAGGTGAAGCAGTAAAATCAATTCATGAGTTCAAACCTATAAAACAAAAGCGAAGTGATTTATTTTCAAAAGGATGATTCAGTTTCCGAATGTATGCGTCGTTATATTGCAAAGGGTCAATGACCATACTGCTCAAATTCAAGTAGGCTCATTTATAAAAGTTAAGTTCCACCAGATGCCATTTAGCAAAGGCTTATTCTTAAACAAGCCGTAATTGTCATTTTGAGCATCTATAAAGCTTGCAACGCTGTGTCATTTTGCAGAGCTGCTGAAATATTGATCCACCGTCCTCTCTGCCAGACATTATATTGTTGCTGCTCGGATATGCTGCTGTGGGGCTTCATGGGAATTATGCCCCTGATTAATAATCAGTGTGAAACCTACATTTTGCACTTTCAGTGCCCATTCTCTGGATCAAGTTTTCCTTGGCGCACACTATTTCATAAGACTTGATCAATATAATATTTTTCCCTCCAACTCGCCGGTATTTCTTCATCCGCGCATGTATGGATCTGTGGCACACTTTGGTCTCTGCTTCTGTTTCTTTTGTGCTAATTGAATTGAATTCCGCTTGAAATGTATCCTCTTTCAGAAGTGCTCAGAAAACCGTGTCCCTTATATTCTCTGCAAAGCAAATGTCACAGCCTCGTAAGGTTTGGCCTATCTCGGCACAATGGCCACAGAAAGCCAACACACATAAACACACAGCTCAGGTCGTGCAGACATGGCAGAAGCCTATCGATCCGTATGAGAATGTGTAGATGAGGTTTGCTTCCAAGTAAGGCCAAACCTTAGCCCTGCTGGATCTCGTTTGCTTGTGCGAGGAGAGCGCATCAAAAATAAAAACAGACGCGAAAATAGCAAAAGTTTTATTGGGAGAAATTGAGTTTTTAGTTTACAGAATAAATTGTATTTAAAATTTTGATCAAAATGAATTAGAATAAATTCTGCTTGAAATAAAACCAGATGCCTCAGTGTGGAATAAGTTGGTGCTATTGTTAAATTAACATAATTTTATTTAGTGTTTTTTGTTTTCCTGTCCTCAGCTCTATTTTCCTCCCTCCAAAATCTATTATGTCCGCAGGTCTGCACGGTTGGACAGCCACACTTCGAGGAATTAGTGTCCTTTTGTCTCGACACACGTCACACACACGCCGTTGACATTGACTTCACATCAGAGGCAGTTTAACTTCTCTCTCTCTTTCTTTCTTTTCTTTTATTTAACTCGTTCAACCGAGCGCAGGGTCTATTGTGGGGGCCCTGACAGATGCGGGGCCCCTAGCAGGTCCATAACAGGGAAAAGTCTGAAAGGTTAATCTGTCCCCCCGCAGATGTTGGCTTTGGGAGTCTTGAAGCGTCACCTTTGACATGTCCCTCATTCAGCAGGGGGTCCAGAAGGACACTGACCGCTGCAAGCTGTCACCTCGGCCGGCTGAGGACGCCCTGCGCTACCGCTCTATTAGGCTAAACGGCCCTTGACGTGTAACTTAAATGTAAGCGGGGGCGGGCTCTTGTCAGGCTGCAGGTTTGAGGGGGTTGGACACTCATGCAAAGTGCACCACAACATCAACAACAACACAGGGACACGTAGTCATGTTACGTGTCAGCACGTGATTTCCATCGGTGGGACTGGATTGTACACACCTGCCGTGGATGCGCACGTGTGTGTATGCGTGTGTAAATTTCTGAGAAGTTTCTGCAAATAAAAAACAAATGTTCTTAATTGACTAAATAACATGTGGGTGTTGTATTTTTATTATCACCGTTTAATGGCCATACTATATCCTCAAATAGTTCTAAAGCACAAGGATTAAATATGCCCCCCACACACTCACACATGCACACTCATGCACACATGCTGGGCTTGGTTCGTTAAGCCTAATAGTTGGACAATAGACACATCTGCTCATCTTTTTCTATCAAAAGAGAAGGTACTACGGTCTTCGTTTGGTTAAACTGCCACATATTTGGCACGGTTGTGGGGGCGGGTTGGGGCAGCTGACTAATAATGATAAAAGAATGGATGTATTTGATGCTTATGAATATATACAGGCTGTGACTTTATTGACAGCCTTTTAAGGGAACAATTAACTCATCCTGCTTTGATTTCTGTGGCGACCGTTTCTGCTTCGTCGAAAGGAATTAAGTGTCGTTGTTGTTTTGTTTGGGAGTTTTGGAGGTTTTGGATCCCAGACTCACCGGTTAAAAATCAACTCCATATGAACCCGGAAGTTTACTTCATTTGCGGTTAATAGTTTAAGGAGGACTGAATGTGAAGCCTCATTACAGCCTTAATGAATTTAACATTTTCTAAATAAGAGCTGATAATTAACGATATAGCTGTGTACTCAGTCAGCATCCATGAGCAGATTTCGTAGGGCTTTGATGTGAGCTCTCTCTATTAGCATTATTAGCATTTGCAGCAAAAGCTAAAGGGTCCTGAATAGTTCTAATAGCTGTGAGCAGCTTTTCATACCATCCTTCCTTAATAAGGTACCTGACGTCAGAGAATGGGGCGGTGTGTGTACGCGTGTGCCTGAAAGAGAGAGGGAGACAGAAAGAGAGAATACGAGTGGAGATGGGTGTCCCCTTTGCGCATGTGTAGACAGTGAGCTGTGCTGCGGTGGAACAGGGGCTGGAGACACACTGCTAGAGAGATGGCGCGGCACCCGACCGGAGCGCAAGGACAGCTGGTTGGTGGTGGGGGGGCTTGAATTATAAAGAGAATCAGAAAATTAAGAGAGTAATTATTTAAAAAAAAAAACAACTGTCAAGCAAAGGGGGATTCGGAAGAGGAGTTTTCATTCTGCAAAACAGCGTGCGAGGTAGGGGAATAATGAAATAGGTGAATGTAAGGACAGAGAAGAGGCAATAGCAAAGGAGGCTACTGCAAGAAAAAAACAACAACAAAAGAAATTTGAACTTTTACTGGACGTGAGGACTTCTGGACATCAGCTAACTGGGGTAGGTCAGATAGATGGTTTGTCCACAGCGCTGCCCGGATCATGAACGCACAGCTGTCGATGGAGAATATTGGCGACCTGCACGGAGTGAGCCATGAGTCCGTGTCCGGTCACGGAGAGCTGCTGAGTGGCCACAGTCCACATTCCCGTCCGAGCCCTAGGGGTTTAAGCCACCGTGCTATGGGCATGGCGACCCTGCTCGACACCGGAGACTATCACCCCAGCCACTCTGGACACTTGCATCCAGCCATCAGCATGTGTGAAGCCCCCCCTGGCATGAGCGCGAGCAGCACTTACACTACCCTAACCCCCCTGCAGCCCTTACCCCCCATCTCCACCGTGTCCGACAAGTTTCCTCCCCATCATCATCACCACCACCATCCACATCATCCTCACCCGCACCCGCACCAGAGGATCCCCGGAAATGTTAGCGGCAGTTTCACGCTGATGCGAGAGGACCGGAGTCTGGCGCCTATGAACAGTCTGTATCCCGCATATCATCACAAGGATCCGTGCATGGGCCAGAGCCTCTCCCCGTTATCCGGTTCCGGTCTGGCCAGCATACACACGTCCCAGGCCGGCATCCCCCCCTACGCTCATCCTGGTGCCGCTATGCCTGGTGAGAAGATGCTCACCCCGAGCGGGTTCGAGGCTCACCATCCGGCCATGCTCAGCAGACATGCGGAGCAGCACATGAGCTCCTCAGCTGGTATGGTACAAATCAACGGCCTCCATCACCATCCGCACGCCCACCTTGGCGCGCAGGGCCACGGCCAAGTGCTGGGGAACAGCCGGGAGCAGGCCTCCGGGCCCGGGCAGCAAGGGGGCGGCGGTGGAGGGGGTGGTGTTTCTGGGGGACAGATGGAGGAGGTGAATACCAAAGAGGTGGCGCAGAGGATCACCACAGAGCTGAAGCGCTACAGCATCCCTCAGGCCATCTTTGCCCAGCGGGTCCTGTGCAGGTCCCAAGGGACCCTGTCCGACTTGCTGCGAAACCCCAAACCCTGGTCCAAGCTTAAGTCCGGCAGAGAGACCTTCCGCCGCATGTGGAAATGGCTGCAAGAGCCTGAGTTCCAACGCATGAGTGCGCTCAGGCTCGCAGGTGAGCGAAGCCTCGGTAAAGCCCCATTTTTGCTTTCATCTTTTCATTGATTTCCAAAGAAAAATAAAACGATCGGCAAATGACTGTAATTTGGCACAGAAGGTCACTGGCGCTGAATGTTATCTTGTGCTGAGCAATGGAGAGAGGAATTGAAACTGGGCTTGTAGTTTGTTTTTTGCTATACTGGAAAAAAAAATATAGCAAACCAACTGTAAGACATTCAAATTCACATAAGAGTCACATTCAGGACTGGCGTTTCCTCTGTGCTGGATAGGTCTTTAAAAGATATGTATAACTTGTAATCTCTCTAATTGCCTCCAGATGCTGGAAGTCAAATGATATCAGCTTTAGGACGGAATCGGGAAAAGTTGGCCCTGGTTACTATTATTTATGTTGAGTGGTTAAATTCAACATACAGTCAGATAAACAACAGGAGGAATTAGAGCCGAAAGCAAACTTCACTGAGCTGAAGACCGTGCAGAGACTGGCCTGACATCAATACGCATCCCTTTTCTGTCTCTACACTGATTTTGGGGCTTGTGTGGAACAAGTACTCATGTCATTTTACCTCAAAATATCGACCGCTGGACTGTGTGCGTAAACTGATCCTTCTCCCAGAAATCGTTAGGAACGTGTTTATTTTGGTGTAGATGCAACCGATCAGCTCCTTTTTTTGGAGTTGCCCTTCATGTAAACACAGAGTGTGTGTGCACGTGTTCCTGGGAGTTTGTCATAAACCGAATCAAAGCGACGCCGGAGTCATGCATTATTTAGTTGGTGTAAAGACGTTTGGAGCTCTCTTTGGCAAAATTAGAGACTTCAGTTCCTCAGCAGAAAAGAATTGAAAAGAGCACGTGTTCGTGTTTAGCTGGTGAACAAACCCTGACTTCGTTGAAGTTTCTCTAATTAACTGGTAGACCTCTGTATGAATTTGTCCCTGTGGTACGCACGAGTCAATTAAGGCGCCCAGCGAGGCCCAAATAGCACGTGCGCGTTCACACACACCAATAGACCCAATAGATTTTTTTTACGTTTATAGGCCCGATCAATGACCTACAAATGGGGCTTTTGTGCTTTTTGAAAAGTGAGGCTACACGGTGGAAAGTGCGCGCTTTTGTGCACGTGTATGCTCGCGCGTGTGCACATCAGTGTAATCACAATTGATTATTTTTCAGTTTTCCCATCTGCTGCTACTGATGTGTGTGTGTGTGTGTGTGTGTGTGTGTGTGTGTGTGTGTGTGTGTGTGTGTGTGTGTGTGTGTGTGTGTGTGTGCTTTGAAGAGATTTTATCAGTGGAAAATGAGTGAAACACACACGCGCACACGCATATTTGATATGGCATTTGCATCATTTTATCATTAGTGGAATGAGCATATAATTAAAACTAAACTCAGACCAGCAGCATATTGACTTGTATCGTTAAAGCTCTGATTTTATTTTTCAGAGAAATAGATATTCATACAGTGCAGGGAAAATGTAACAGGCCTGCTTCAGTTATTGTTGTATTTTTCTTTGTCGATGTTACCTAACTTAAAAAAAACATATTTAAACTGTATAAACTCTTGTTTTTGTTGATTTTTTTATTTTGGGGGGTTGGCCAAAAAAGTACCAAAATATCAATTGCGAGTTTTATTTAGAAAATGTCAGATAAAGAAGATGGATAATGGAGAAAGAGGGGGAAAATAGAGTTAAAAATTAAATAAATTCAGAATAAAATAGTCTGAGCGCCATTTTATTGATCCGTTCGTTCCTGTGTGAACTGGATATGTGATCTTGTACTGAGGTAGATTTGATCTGTTCATTGATTTTAGGCTTCTGAAATTAATCTTGGGCCTTCTCTCGTTTTCCCACGTATTCAATTACCCATCTGAATATTTGTATGTGTAGAATGGAATAGAATAAAATAGAATACAATGGAATATAAAAGTGAGGAGAGAACCCACTCCAGACAGCGCATAGGAATTCATTACAACTTTTTTTTTCTTTTTTTTTTTGTGGAAAGAAGCTGTGATTGCATAAACCTTTCTTGATGGTGGTTGTGTTTTCTTTTTTTATTATTCTTGGTGAATAATTATCTACTTCCACTTAATCGGGATGTAGATTCTTGAAATAAATACACGCTGGGCTAAATCTTCGCAACGTTTTCAGCTCAGATGTCTGTTTGTTGTTCTCTGTACGGTTATGAAACGCGGGGCTTTCGTCACATTGTGTCAGTACACGCTATGTGTGCAGTCTGTTTTAGTGTGTGGAGTTATCTCGTGTTTGTAATGATTAGCCGGGAGCAGCAGCGGTGTGTGTGTGTGTGTGTGTGTGTGTGTGTGTGTGTGTGTGTGTGTGTGTGTGTGTGTGTGTGTGTGTGTGTGTGTGTGTGTGTGTGTGTGTGTGTGATTAGCCCGATAACGAGGCCGTTGTTATGTTCCCATCGGTCCTGGGAAAGCTCCCTGTCTTCGCGGGCCTCCCGTGCGGGGTCGGGCTCCTCTGTGCTGGCTCCTGCTGTCTGAGTGGCCTTCACTCGTGCTGATTTATTGCAACCCTTACACGAGGAGCTCCGGCCCTCTGTTAATATTTACCTGTACTGGAGACAACGGGCTGCTCATACTCACAATTATAGACCCACTCCACTTTATGGTCATGCTAACAGGCCGCTTCGCTGTACTTTAGCACATGCTGAAGAAAGTGCTTGAAATTAGAAATCATGTATCATGTGAGATCTCGGCGGGGGGCAGGTCCTCTTTTGATTTTATAATTCTAATCGTTTTTAAAGTATCGCGTAGTGTTACTTAAGCTTTCATTTGGAGATAATACACCAAAACTAAGAACAACAAGAGGAATAAAGTAGAGTTTAACGATAATATGTAGTGCTTTACTACAATATAGAACGGGAAGTCATTTTATTAGTTTATTAGTGTAGGGAAACACTTACTGTAGTTGTTCTCCTCTACCTTTTTTTTTTTTTTTTTCAAAAAAGGTGTCTAAATTTGGCTGATCGAAGTTTTCTGTTTTCAGCACGTTGTCTCGGGTTGACTCATGAAATGCGTTTGTTTACTTCGTGCACTTTGCAAAATTAATCGGTGCTGGTCGGAGAATTGTTTTGTGGTTGTGATGTGTTGTTCATTAATTTCCCCAGTGAGCCCATATTTGGTCTCACCTTAGCAGCCCGCGTCTGCCCCCTCCTGGTCTGACCTCACTCTCCGTTTAAATGACTGGAGCTTGGGGTGTTAATAAAAAAAAAGCTGTAGCCATGTAGCAAAGAGTTCAGATTAACTGAAGTTTGACTTTTTATCAGATGGATTCCCAAGTTTTTGTTTTTCCAGTATAAAATCATCTCCAGGCCATTTTCTTTATTTATCTACGTCACCTGCGGGGGACATTGCTTTCAGCACCGTGGACAGCGCTCATTGTTCTGGCATGCTTCCTGCTGATTGCTCTTCTTCTGGACCCACGAAACCTTTGGTGCCTGAATCAAAAGAGGCTCTATGTGGATCTATGAGTCTAATTTTGCTATTATATCCCATGTACCTTTTAAAAAATCTGAAAAGAGGAGTTTTGAACAAAAATAGCACTACTTCCAACAATCATTGGCTGTGTGATTCTTTCAGAGTAAATGATGCAAAAACCGTAATAGAAATGTGTCTGTGAAAAATGTTGATAAAACCTTTCAATTACCAGTTCTACTGGTTTAGTATCCAAAAATGTGAAATATGAAATAGTATCCAAAAATTTGCTTAGACCAGCAAAGACAGTTTACTTGATTTCACCAAACTCAAACCACACACAAGCTACATCAAACATAAGGAAGCTTTCAAAACAGGCTGTGCATCGTTTACATTGAAGGCTAATATTTTATTAGAGCGAGCATGAAACACAAGAAAAATATATGTTTCTAGGAATTAAAGGAAATTAAAGAGATATACAAATAAGAGCTTGTGTATAATTTGGTTCTTGATACAACTGAATATTCTTCATGTTGGCATCACTAAAAACAAATTTCAGCTGCATGTGTATCCATAGGACCTAAAAAGTCCATATCAGAGTAGATCCAAATTGACTTCTCTATAACATTACACAGTAAAGAGGCTTGGATTGGCTTTAGATAATCACATTAGTTTAGCACATTTAGTCCCTAGAGGATTAAGTACCCCTGACCCCAATCCTATGTTATCAGAATATGTAATTTTTGTATTTTGAACAGGTCTCAGGTCTTGACGATCAGGATACAAAAGCGAAAAATACAAATTGTCACATACAAAACCTCTGTTTTACTTTTTATGAAGATAAAACAACATTTTAGCACTGAGGACTTTGCAGAGTTGGAGTGGAAACTACAACCTGCCTCCCCCAGCCTAATATTGTGGAAAAGAACCAATTCATGGTTCAGGCCACACTCTTTACTCAGGACTTTTTAAAATCCCAGGATAAGTTGTGATTCTCGTTTTTCTGTCTTCTGCCCTCTCTCACAAATCCCCTCTCTCTCTCTGTATGTCTCTTTGCTGAAATCTCCACAGCATGTAAGCGTAAGGAACAGGACCACGGCAGAAGCGAGCGGGGAAATGTGACCAAGAAGCCCCGGCTTGTGTTCACAGATGTGCAGCGGCGGACACTCCATGCCATCTTCAAAGAGAACAAGCGTCCATCCAAAGAGCTGCAACTCACCATTGCTCAACAGCTGGGCCTCGAGCTGGCTACAGTCAGCAACTTCTTTATGAACGCACGCCGCCGGAGCCTAGATAAGTGGGTGGATGACGGCTCTGGTCACTCAGCCAACTCTGGCCCCAACGCCTGCACCAAAGCCTGAAGAAGGACTGATTTGACCAACTCATGGACTGACTCAACCTCGGTGGAAAAGCTTTAAAACTTAAGAGAAACAAAGAAAACTTAAAAAAGACCTTGAAGCAACGTTTTGCCCTTAAACCTGTACTATATTGATATTTATAGTATCCAAAGATGAAAAAACAAACCAAAGACTTCTCCTTTGACCTGCTTTACAATGTTTGTTTTAGCAACACATTTATGTGTAACATACTGCAAAAAGACTATAGTTTTACTCCCCCTCTCACACACACTCGCTGTCACTGGTCTCTAGCTTTATTACACCCTCCCCTCACCTCCCCACCCAGTATGAATCTATCATTCGCCACTGTTATCTTTAATCTGATTGGTTGGTTTTGATGATGGGTCCCTAAACAGAGGTTTAATCAGCCTCTTGACAGTCTGATCTGCAGTTGTCCACGGCCTCGAAAACAGCCAGAATGTGGAGCTCCAGTGGGATTGGCCAATCAACTTTAAAGAAAAAAAATCCCACAGGAGAGACTGGATTGTTGTGCAACCTTGTTCGGATCAGTGGAGCGGACTGTCTGACTGTTTGTCCAACTGTCTGTCTTTCTATCAAGCATTCCAGACAGACAGGGAAATGTCCATGCGTAGACTGCTAACCCTAAAACCAAAAGGTCCAACCCTAAACCAAACCAAATAGAAAAGAATGCCTAACATCAACCCACATGGTAGTGCTTTCTTCCAACATGCTGAGGCATTGAATAATTCAAAAAGAAAAACCAAAGCCTTCTACACCTTGAAGCCTCTTTTGCAGTTTAGAAATCAAACCACTTAAGAACATCCTTTGAAGTAATTTGACCAAAGAATATATTTTGTAGTTGATAAAAGTATTTTTTACCTGTTTTCCTCCCTTACCTCCTGAGACAGACTGTTAGTGTGCTCCACGAAGAAGGAAATCATACTTGTCCTTCTCCACAGAATATTTTGAGTCACATTTAAATATTTGCTCCCTGTAAACGGAAATACTCTATGGTATAACCCTAAAAATTAACTATTGATATTTGCCTTATAGATGCCTTCTTGGAAAGAAATAGACTATACCACTTTTAACTTCGCAGACACTCTCCTGAATTATGATCATTGCACTCAATGTTAAGGTTAGTCATTACAGCTACATCTAATCCTTCTAATCTGCTTAGCTAATGCCGGCAGGTTTAGTTCTACTTTATGTGTTCAAAATCCAGCACCTGTCAAAGACAAATCTCTTCAGTTTTCTATGTAAAACACAAGCTACTGGATCTATGTGTGGTTTTGACACTGTGTGAGGGAGCGTGTCAAAACCACAGTGCCTCTGGTGGTTTTAATAAGCACTTCATATGTATTTGATTTTATCTCCTCATCAAAGATGTTGGGCGGAGGAGATGATATCAATGATCAAATCACTTTCAGGCGCTTACACAGCAATGTCAGCTTGTCACCTGAATACGAAAGCACCCCCGCTCCCTGCCTGCTGCCAATCCACCCTGCACTTCCTCCCCTCCCTGCCTCCACTCTCCTAGTAAGCTATGCATTTCAGCACTAGGAGGAAAGCACTACACAGGGCTGGCCCAGGGCAGCATAGCATTAGATATATTACGCTGGCCCCTTGCCGTCATCCTCTTCATGGCCAGGGTTAGCAGCTCTACATTCATCAGAACAAGCGCTGAAGGAGAGGCAAGAGAGAGCTGCTTTTTCTTTATCTCTGAGAGAAAAACCAAAAAGACGACAAGAAACCAAAAAAAAAAATGTGTCAAGACCTGCTGATGTTTTATAGTGTGAACCAAAGATGCTACCTCACTCAAGTTCCATACGTGATTTTTATCACTTTGATGATACCAAAGATAACCAAAGATTTTTTCTCATTGCACGGCCTCTATGAGTGGTGTTCAAAGATGTGATGTATGTGTCCCCTCCCCCCTATCTCCTGTCTCTTTTTCCCTTCTCCTTTCTCCTCCTCTTTCTCCCCCTCCCACCTGCACTCAACCCATGCACCCCCGCTATGCGTGCTCTTGCTTCATCTGTGCTCTGATTACAGCTCCATAGATAGTCATACTGATGTAGCTATAGGCAGATGTGCTGAACTAGCCTTAGATACACACAATCAGCCATGCTGGTGCCTGTGGGGTACAACTACCTTATTAGTAATGTGATCAGTGGTTGTTCATAACAGAAACACATTACTGTCTACCGCTTTGTTGACAGGAAAGGCTTTTAGTTTGGTTCATTAATGATTTTAAATTTGCATCTGAAGCCTTACCCCACCAGAGCTCTCAGTGTTGCAGCTTTATTTCCACCTGGCCTGCCTGTTAGTGTGTATCTATAGGCTGATAATATTGATCCAACAAATAGGTCAGACATCTTCACCTTACAACAGGCAGACAACCTGACATAGCCATGGGCAGAGTTGATGACTCAACTATAGGCAGACATGTTCCTGAAAGTAGAAGCAGACGTGTTGCAATCTTTCTAAAACTCCCAGGACGAGTGCCTTGCTTGAACCAAAGTGTTAAACCGCTGTTGACCTCTCACCTTTGACTCTGTGAATACCTCAGCCTGTAGAAGGGCCACTACTGAAGAAACAATGAGAAGATTTTTTTCTTTAATCACACCGTGGTGCTTTCGCCAGCGCAACCATGCAATGAAAACATACCAAAGGAATTTTTGTTGTCCACTTCTACAGTTTAAACCAAAGGTCTTTGTTTATCCTCTCCCCTGCCCGCCCTTCATCCCTCCATCCCTCTTTCCCTTAACCTTGCTTGTCTCTCTGCTGTGTGTAGGAAGGTCCAGCACTCTGGCCGTGCATGTCTTTACCAATGTGTCTGAATACCTCATAGTAATAATTCCTTTGAGTTCTGCATTGAGACGTCTATCTGTGAGTTAGGCAGAACTCCACTTGTGTGGTAATTGTTATTGTTACTTCAAAAAGCTGTATGATTATCTATTTTGAAGTTGCTGTTTTTTGTTCTGTTTTGTTTTTTGGCAGAAGTGCTCTGTTTCAAGACATGGAGGACAAGTTTCAGGGTTGATGTAGGAAACTTTTGGGATGGAGGGAGAAGCGTATTTTTTATCGGACACTGGGTTATGCCAATATTATGATGGTAGACTATTGCTTTTACAGGGTAAAACCAACTGCTGTGATATTGTGTTCATATTTTCCCTTTTCTCTACTTCTGTGTTGTGATTTTAATTTAATTGCATTTTTGTATTGGTTAACCACTACTTTAATTTATGCATTTGTAGAAACTCTAGATTTGTATATAGTAGGTTTTTGGAAAAAAGAAAAGAAACAAAAAAGACCATTTATGTTACAGCCTTATTTCCCATGCTTAGATATAACAAAGGAGTAGTTTTTATTCTTCTTCAGCTAAATCCTAGCCGGCATTTCAATGTGTGTTTTAAACACTGCCAGAAACCAAGACAGTTGATTTGCCAATGCAGACAAAGTTATACAGGAGCTACTTTGTTGAACAGTTGGCAAAAAGCAGTGTGTACGTGTGTGTGTTTTTCTATTCTTTTGACTTTTTAAAAACACTTATTTTATGGGTATTACTGCACATCCAAAGATTTTTAAAACAAACCAAAAATTGGAAAAAAAATATGTATAATGTTGAAAAGCACTGGCATTTGTGAGGTAGACTTGTTGAGTTTTGATTTGCCATTCGCACGGGTATAGAATGTAGAAGGCGTAGGGCTATGTAGGCAAGCTTACTCTACCATGTGGGGAATCTCCTGTTCAATGTACAATCTGGAGCATTTGAAACGAGGGCTGCAAGCCCCGCTCACTTTGCTGTCTCATACACAGAGTGAGGTGGAGTTTAGGCTGGGCAGCCGGTCTGCCAGGGGCTGTGCCGCGGAGCTGGGTCTGTTTTTATTGCCGTGGCACCGCCGCCTTGCTCCATCTAGTATCTGTTCTTTTGGTACGTACTCGTGTAATGACTATAAGCAAAGTCTAATAAAACTGCAAAGAACCTTACCAAGGAATCCGTGTGCGAGTGTGTATGGAGACGATTATTCGGATTGCTCTTCTGTTTTTCTGTCTGTGAATGTGAGCGTGCGCCTCAAATGTCAAGTACTGCTGAAGTATGCAAGTTTGTATGTGAGCTCATTTGCATGCATCTCTTTGATTCTGTCGTTGCCCATTGTCTAATGTGTTTGTACTGCATATTGTCAAGCTTTTTGCTGATGTGTATGCATGTGTGTGGCTGACTGGTACATTTTAAAACAGTAGGTCTCTGGGTATCAGAGGCCGCACTGTTAGTACTGTTTCCTCTCTGTCATGCTCAGACAGCACAGAGTCTCCACGGACTAAGGGGTCATCACCAAAATGTCCATGACAGATTACATCAGGATGTTATGCATTCATTGTGTCTTGAATGAATAAGTACAGATGCTTTAATTTTACATAAAAAGGCCTGTAAAGTGAACAAAAGGATAATGCAGCGTGGGCCTATGTTTTCCTGTTTCCTAATTCATCTCTTATTATTTGTTTTGCCCATAAGGAGTTCCCATATGATGGGTAGCTTGGCTACAAGTCTCATAATAATACTGCAGCACCTAAGACAATCATCTGGATCTCTTACGCTGGGGAACTAGTTTCCCACCCGCAGAGGGGTGTCCTCCAGCTATTCATATACAAAGATGCTTGAAGGGTTTTGATAAACAAGCATATTTGTTGTCATAGACATTTAGGAATAAATTACAGTAGAAGTTCATTTTGCACTTGCATTTCAAAATGAAATCTCCTTGCTCTTGTCAGCCTTGTGCTCTTGTCAGACTCGATCTCTTTCTTTTGACCTCCTTATCAACTCACAGTGCTTCTTCGGTTTTTAGTCTGCGTGTCAGTGTGTGTGTGTGTGTGTGTGCGCGTGTTTGTGTGTGTGTGCGTGCGTGCGTGCGTGTATGCCAGAGAGGCAATACTGTCGGTGTTACTCTCAGATGTAAAACTCCATGTCTCATGACTTGATTTGTCATTGCTGTTTCCCAGGCTTTGCTACTGCTTTCTCAGTGCCGTGCAATATCATCTGTTGTGATTGCTAAGCAAATGATAAAAAAGAAAGAAAATTGAGAAGCAAGTGATGATGTCATTCAGCTTTTTTCAGTGTTCAAATGTTTCAACATTTCTGTAGTCACAAAAAGTAGAAAATAAACTGTTGGTATTTCCAGCTTCTGAATCTTTGCTGTTGTATTATTAACATTGTTACTTTAATTTTCTTTTTACTAGGTTTTGTCTTTTCTTGCTCAGACGGACAAATTGAATCAATAAAACTTCAAATTGAATCGGCATGTAGGAAACATCCAGGTATATGAGTCTGTCTTGGATGTCAACCTGCATGACAAGTAGTTTCAGAAGATAGATCCTCAAGGTTAGAGGCTTCATTTGCACAGGCTTTCTCATCTTCAAAAGTATATGAAGTTGTGTTCCTAGAAACATCTAGAATGTATGCACACATGTTGCTGCAAATATTAAAGAGTTTAAACGAATTCACTGTGATACAAGCAGCCCATCTGATGCATCAGCATTTGTACCGTGGGATGAGAACATGATGGATCACACACACACACACACACACACACACACACACACACACACACACACACACACACACAATAATTTTTACCTCTAACAAATGTGGATTGAAGGCTTTTAATTGACAGATAAATTGTTAGTCTGGAAAAGTTCCAAAATGAATCACATTGCCACAACAAGTAAAGTATCTCAACCTGAAAGCTTCTGTTTTAACAAACCTGTATAACCTTCATTTTTTTCTAAATCTCCATGAACTACTAACAAACAGGGGTCCGTCTTTACTATAAAATATGTATAACGCCAAAGAAACTAGAGCCACCAGTTTCTTATTGCTAAAAATGTGAGTCACATTTAAGCAGCCAAGTGCAGAAAAACAAAATGTAATTACATCTGGGCTATCATTTTAACTTTCTCAGAGAACTACACGTGAGTCTATTTATCTACTCTGTAGCCCATTACTAATTTAACTGAATGATCTCAAAGTGCAACAATAAAGTGATTCCCTGCATACAACAATGATCGTCAGTACTTGTCCAGGACGTGAACAAAGGTTTACCTGAAGAACACTTTAACGTGATGAAATGATCAGTGCTTTTAACTACTAGGGGTTTTAATCTTGTAGCCGACTGGTTTTTTTTAAATGCACCACCTGTATCCTGTCACTAGATGGAGCTGTGACATGAATTTTCACAAACAATCATTATTTGCAGTTACCAACATCTTTAAAGGAAAAAGAAAAAGAATAACAAAGATTCAGGGTACTGTACTGCAGCACCTACGAAGATAACTATCCCCATCACACTGAGCTGATTTTCTGACCGTGGGCTAAGACGATAAGGCAAATGAGCTTTATATGCATTAAGAAAATGCCCCCATTAGAATCAGCAGGGGCTTGACTGTCTACTATTAGCTTAACAGTTTATTGCTAAATTACATCATCAAACAAACTACAGGCCTCACTGTGTTGCTGGTGTTTGAAGGTAATTAAATTGTGCAGCTCAAAATGTCTGCTGACTTTCATTTGGTTTTTAAAAATAACATAGCCAGTTTTCTCAGGGAGAACGGTGATCATAGTGTATTTAAAGCACATTGCAACTTTATGAAGCAGTTTGTTCTGTAAGATGTCAAAGAACAGCATTTTTTTTTATTCAGATGTGCTATATTTACATGTTTAATTTTACTGGCCATAATTTATGGCTATTGTGCAGACAATTGTATGGGGGATGCCATGGTTTTAAAGAAATGTGTATCTTCAACCATGTGATATGCAACAGCTCCTGGGGTTTTGTCAGGATGGGATGCAGAGCTCCACTATGTTTGACTCAGCACAAACAACAGTTAGTGTTGTCCTCATACATATGTAAACTTTGCTCCTGCTTTGTCGATAAAAGCCCACAATCAATTGGTAAGTGTTTGTTTTATTGTGCAAATGACCCACATTCTCTGGGTCACATGCATCTGGTATCAGAGAGAAAGCACAAATCAGCTGAATTAAAATTTAAAAGGCTTGCAGCTAGGAGTGGATTGATTGTCAAACTCTGGGTTGATACTGTTACCAGTATTTTATGCAACAGTCTGGCTGGCAGTCCATATGGATACTAAAAAATTTTTTATTTTATTTATTTTATTATCCCCACCCTTTATGCAAGAGAAACAAATAAATCTTAGTTTAAAAAAATACCCCAATCTTCATAACTATTGGGTGTCTATATTTAACACTCTGTCAGAGATGTATAACGTTAAATATGATCCTTCTGCTCTAACGGCTATCTTTGGGGTGATACCTCAAGACATCACTTTGCCAAAATACTATTCGAATTCTATTGCCTTTGCTTCACTTATCGCAAGGCGCCTTATACTTTTAAGATGGAAGCAGGAAGCTCCTCCCACACATGAACAGTGGCTTGCAGAGCTCATGAGGTTTTTACATTTAGAAAAGATGAGATATACACTGGCAGGTTCAACCACCAAATTTCTTAAGGCATGGCAGCCATTCCTGATGTACATGGAAACATTTAAAATGACCACCTTATCATGACCGGATGCCATATCTCTATATCACTATCATAGTTAACTGTACACTGAATGTCCCTTATACATTTTATTTTTATATTTGTTTGTTGTTGTTTGTTTGTTTTTTTGTTGTTTTGTAGGGGTTTCTTTGATTTGTTTGTTTTCCTTCTCTATTTCTGTTATCTTTTTGGGTATTGTAAATACTGAACAGCAAACTACTGTATGTCCAATGTTTTGTTATTAACATGCTGCTGTGACTGAAAATAAAATTTATAAAAAAAACAAAAAAACAAACTCCTTTACAATATTTCAGTCAAAGCCATTTTATTCAACACAAAATTTCTTTGACACAATTGACATTTGTTATCACACCCGTTATCAGATAACCGTGGTTATGTTTGAACTAACATTCCTACTTTCAACAAATAGCTTCATTTTTTTTAGTTTGCAGTATCTTACAATATTTTGCTATCTTTGTTCTGTATCCCAAATAGTGTCATTTCACTAGCAAACTAAAGCCAGGTCTACAGAGTCTGTTCATGAAGTGAATTGTTATTGTTGCCTTTAATCAACACTGTGTTTCATCACAGTGTTGATTAAATCAGAGCATTTTTCCCTTGTCCTCTATTTTCCACCAGAAAGTCAACACACCACATCTTACATGTATCAGGATAGGAATAAAAAACGCTGCAGGTGAGACTGCAACAAAGGAATGAGTGCAAAACTACTGCTTTCACTTAAAAATATCATTAGTTTAATGTATAACATCTTCCTTGACATTGAATGTGAAATTGCTAATCCATGTGAATAACCATTCAGATTTTACAGCAAATTAACTGATTTTCAACACAGAACAACTTTTTTTAATCAAGTGTGCATTTGTATTACCATTGACACTGCTGAAATGCAACTTGTAATTTTAAAAAGCAGTGTCTTGGGTAAAATGTGAGGCATTTAACCTATGCTAATTTCAGACCCCCATGGTGCTCCAGCTGGCTAAACAATGGTTGAAATGGGTGGGGTGGTCTTAACACCTATTTTAAAAGTATTAAAACTATCCCCATGATGACAAAGAAAAACAGTTTCCCATGTCCTTTTTTTTTTGGATTTTTCTTTTCTTTTTACTTTTTTTGGGTGCCAGGACAGTGGGTGAGAAAAACATGACTACTCTTGGGGGAAATACAATTACATTGTTCTTCTGTTACTGCTTCTACTGCACATTTTCTGACAAGAGCTGACTCAGATTTAAAAGTCAGAGGTGGGAGCTTTTTGACCTAGATGAAGACCTTAAAACTACTGAAGCAATGCACAATAAAACGACTAAGATGCATATGGTCTCAATTTTGATTTTTTTTACTCTAATTGTTATAATTTACCCCAGGTTGTGTTACTACTATCCCAGCAGTGAGGCAGGCTATGAACAATAGAACTCCTTGTGTTATGCATCAGGTAATTAATTGCCTGAGAAAGTTGAACAGGTTACAAACATTTCTACTTGCAGTGGGTACATAAGGCTATTTTATGCCAAAGTGTAAGAATCGTGGCCCAAATATTCTGCGAGCTGTAAGTGTTCCAATCACCCCCAGGCTCCCCTACTGTTTTTTTACTTCATTTTTGCCAACTCTTTGGATTTCTTGCCTTAATGCCTAAAGTCACCTCTCATTACCAGCATCTGACTGTGGGGAATCTTCAAGTGTCATCCATGCCTTATAAAATGTTTCGCTTTTAACCTTGAAACTCTCAACCTATAGCGTAAACATTTCGAGCTATTTAAACAAAAAAAAAAAATCAAGTTCTATTAACCATCGCCTTTGTTAAAAAACACCGCAGGGGAGTTTCTACGGAGGAAAAAGACGTAGTGAGCCAAGGGTTACTGTTTTCCAGAAACTTCTGAGTGAGTTTAGATGACTGTCATCCAGTTTGTAGCCAACTAACATATAACAGCATCTCCAAAAATAATCTTGGCCTTGTTTAGGTTGAAGCCAGAACAAAATGTCCACAACGGAAAAAAAGACGAACCCTCACGCGCGCACGTGAACGCGCACCGAATTCCTCTGACCAATCAGCATTGGAAGAGAAGCCCATCTCTTGTGCGTCCTCGTCTCCGCTCGGACTTTTTAATCGCTGTTTGTCTTTCGGAAGTGAAAAGGCACGCTGCTGGGCTTGTGTTTTATTTTTAAATCTACATTTTTTAGCCACACATGGCGCGACTTCCTCAGAAGTTTTGGTACCACTTCTAAGTTGGCGGTTGCTATGGCTGCGAGTTCATGCGAGGCTGGTAGAGAGGGAAGTGACGAGAGGCACTGTTGTTGGGACACGTGACTAGAGCTGCACTGATCTGTTTTGACAAGCAGCGGGGAGGGAAGTGAGGAAGGGAGGCAGACTGTAAAGCATCACGACTAGGAGGACTCACTGTTCCTTTCATCTGCATTTCGCCTGAATAATATCAGTACCGACCTAGTCCTCTAGTTTTAGTAGTCAGCTGGTGTCAGCGCCCTGACAACAACGGTTGCTCCTTAAAAATAGAAAAAAAGCTTGTGGGAAACGTCGCCGTCGTCCCCGAAGCGTTCGGTCGGAGTCGGACTATTTGTTGTCGGTTTGAAAAGTTTTAATGAGGATCACAAAGGAAGTCTGTACAGGTGGCGTTTCTAACGCAAAGTAGATGGCGACGATTCGAGCTTTGTTGACGGGCAGAAAGTGCACTATGTCCGTGTGATTATCGCTGGTTATCGTTTCGCGAGAGGAATGATAACGCTGAAAATGTTCTCGTCTTAGCAGAGAAAAATACCGAGACCGCCCGTCATCGGTATTAGCAGCTGAGCCGTGGCTACCTGTGCTACATTACTGGGGGGTTGGGGATGTTTGCGAGGTCGTCGTCACTAGCACCAGCTTAACAATACAGAAACAGTAGGGGTTATATAGTTGGTTGAGTTTGCTTTCTGAATAGCAGTGCTGAGTTAGCAAATCCCCCGCGTCTTGGTAGTTAGGAGCCAGCCTTACACAAACGGGGACACCGAAATGAACCACGACTTAACTACGGTTCAGGTGGTGGAATTTGAGACTAGCTGCAAGAGTAGCCGGCTTGCTAGTTAAATTATTTGCAGTCAGAACGGCTAGGCGCAACCAAGCAGACTGACAATCCTTACGCTCACTGTAAGTGGCACACGCTATCTGTTATCTTTGTGTTTGACAATACAGCGCGACTGGATGGGAGCAGACAGTAGCATGCTAACAAAGCAATGCTTTGTTGTTGGATAGGGGGCAGTTGGCACCAACACGCAGGCTTCACAGCTGATATTATTGCTTAGGTAACGCAGCAGCTCTCAGTCACAGAGAGGGGTTTAAGGGGGGCAGACGCCCGTTGTGTGTGCTGTCCAGGCTAGGTGTGTTAGGAAAAAAGAAGACTGGGAAGATCTCTGCAGGAGCACCTGAAGGCAACCTGATGACACTGGACAACATGAAGCCCGAGCGAGGTATGTGTGCCACCAGAAAAACACGCATACACAGACATATATTTATAATGTATCTCCCTGGGGTGGTCAGTGTTTGGGTAAGTTGTGCATTTCCGGCTTTTTAGTAGACTGACTGTACCCATTTCCCCGAGAGAAGAATCAGGTCAAAGAATTATGTAACAGCTGGTCAGCCTGGTCACTGGTTATTTGAATTAACAGATCCTGACTTGGGTAAATGAGTACGTTTGTGTGCAGTAAAACACACATTTGTTGCTCTAATTTACAATGTTAACCCTGTCAGCTGTTTTATTTCCTCATTTTTTGCATCAGCATATAACCTGCAGCTCTTGTTTTGGTAGTCTCTTGCACTGGGCTGCTGCAAAATATTCTTGACACCCACCCTGTTGTGGAAATAAAGCTCCTGCCTTATGCTCTGCAACCTGTTTACAGCTCACTGTATCTGCAGCAAGAGGTAAAACAGGGACGGAGGGGGACATCCTTGTTCCTTTCAGTGTGATTATGCTAATTATACCATTGCATCAATTTGCAAAGGGTAACTCGGTGCCTAAATCTCTGCCCTCAGACTGTTAACAATAGGTTTTGTGTAAGCTCCTTTATTATGTTAGTTGAATTATTCACTAACTAAATGATTCATTTGGTGACTGAGTGGTTGTTTGTGACCCAGAGTTGTGGTTGCTTGAATTTGTGGAAATTCCAAAATAGCACCATACTTGGGAGCAGTGAAGGCTGACTGTTTTCAGCCAGTTATAGTCTTTGTGTTTACATATGTTGTGAAACTGCAGACAGGCTGCTGACTGGTTTGAGTGGGCTCTTACTTAAGCACGATATGCAGATAATAGGACCCTTACACCGCACAGTAAACATGTGCCCCACAAGGGCATAGGCTTTTAATCCCAGCCTTACCTTTCCTTGCCTGTAGGATCCTTTATATAGAAACACAGAGCCAAACATTTGTGGGATGTGCTTTGCCAGAGTAAAGGGCACACTGGTTGACATAGTACAGTGTAATTATAGCCTAATAATGCAGCACAGCATACTAGGTCAACTAAACAGCCAAAAACAAACCTGCTGGTGCAATTGATTTACAAATAATCTGTATGCATCTTCCTGCCTTGTGCAGGCCAGTAGATTGAGAGCTGTTGGCCTAAAACACATTTCTACAGTGCGTCTGTTCTTTACCCTTCATGGATTATCGCTGTCATGTTCTAATTATGAAACCCTGTGCCAGTAGAAGCTGCACCACAGCAGCAGCTCACCGTTTGACTGGCAGATACCGTGGTGCTATTGTTATTTTGAACATACTGTGCTGTTCTTGTGGTGGAGATGCCAGATTGCTTATAGGCTAGATGCCTTCTTTTTCTTGCTTCATTTCTCAGAGAAGGGACTGCAGTGGAGAAGAGAGGAGCTGTTTACTCAAGCAGCGTTTTCACACCTGAACTCTGGACACTGTCAGAGTAATTAGGACAGTCACTATCCACAAAGCTGCCCTTTATCACATGAAGGAGACAGCATGAGATAGTCTCTGGACATTTACCTTGGGGATGTTGTCACATGGGCTCAGAGTTTCATCAGGAAAGCTGCTTATTGGGATTGGGATTTATTTTCTTAAATGCACATCAAATGTCTAAAAAATAAAAGTTCAGTGATATAGCCCATATTGGCTTTAAAGATGATCTACTAACAATAAAGAGAGTAGCACAAATTAGTCAACTTGATGAAGGAGCAAGTAATCTACTATCCAAAATAATGCATGCTAGCACAGGTTTTATGCATTACCTCGGTTACTGTGCATAATACCTGCATTGTTCTGGATTTTATTTTTGTTTTTAACCTGAATACCTTGGGAGGCAGAATCAGACATTAATCTGAAACACTTTAATCCATAAATAAGTTCATTTGTGATGTCGCAGAGCTGTGTGTGCATGTGCACTCCTGAGAAAAACCACACAAAGCATTGTGTGAGCTCTGGAGTTCTCATGAAGGACTCATCTCTGCATGGCTGAAAACCTGAAACTCAGTGACAAGCTACAGGGAAGCTTTGGCACCACATTTACATCATTAAGCCATTCACTCATGCCAGTACAAACTCATTCTGATAACATTTCTAAATGATTTACTCTGAGCATCATCTATCACAGCCACATCAGGAGAAAAAATAAGACAGTGTCACAAACCTTATTAAACAACATTTGTGTGGTACATTTAAATAATTTCTTAGCAAAATTTTGCACTGTGAAAGTCAAACTGTTACAAATACACGGGCAATAAGGCAAGCAGGAAAATCAACCATGTCCCTGCTTTCAGTAACAAAATTTATACTGCACCTATTCAGTAAATGCTGACACTAGCTTTTTACTGGTAAAAGAGGGCTTTGCACTGCTGCTGATTGTCAGTAAATCTGACCCCTTGTGTGGGGAAAGACCTTCAGGCTATTGAAGGGCACCAAGGTCAGACTGAGAGTTCCTAGGAGTGCCTTGCTTTGTAAGTCCAAAAGAAAAAATTGAACAAGTCCAGACACATCTATTTCACACTGTCTCAAGTAGGGCTGTTCGATTATGGCAAAAATGGTAATCACGATTATTTTCACTGAAATTGAGATCTCGATTATTTGACGATATTTATTTAACCCTTTAAGACCTACCATAGAACCAAGTCCACCAGAGCTTACCGTATATTATTTTTTTACATGTTGTAGTGCCATTTGTGGGAGCATTTCAAGTTGCTATACATCAATACAACTGTTATAGCCCATATTTTAATAATATGTATGCATTAAGTCCATAGTAACTACATTAATTGCAAAAAAGTGCAATAAGCTACAAAAAAATTGAAAATCGTTTTTGTTTGTTTTTTTACATATATTTCTACTTGGAGAAATTTAAGAGGTTTGTCCCTCAAAACTTTAAATACAAAAAAGTTGCAAAAAATAGTTTACAACAACAGGAACTTTATTTTGAGTGTCTTCATAGTTTTATTTTGGAGATACAGCAATTTTTATATACTGCAGGAAAAACAAAAAAACAATCCTATGATGCAAATTTGCAAAGAAAACAGCAGGTGCATCAAAATAAACTATTTCCAGCTGTGCAATTCGAGTTCTAAGCATCCCAGAAACTATTCAGAAAAGTCAAACATGACTTATAAAAACACCAGTATAGGCTTTTAAGGCCTACAAGTAAAAAACGACATTTTCCGCGAATATGGCGTCACTTCTGGTTTTGGACGAACAGCTGATCGGCTCGGCAAAGCGTGTTTCTGGAATATTATGTTTTTGTTCCTGCAAGCGCTTTTTATGCAATTTTTTGCAAAGCTTTATGTGGAAGGAAACCGTGACTGAGGACAAGCTGATGGTATAAGATGTAAATACAACTCCTCTGGTTTCATATGCAAAAAAAATTATTGCGCTAGCTTACATGGTTCAGGTTCTACAGGGATTTAAAAATAGTTACACAAAACGGAGCGTGCTGCTCTGACCGGCTTTAAAGGGTTAACAATAACAATGTATTGAATAATGACTTTAAAAAATAATATAAAATAGTGTGCAAATACTGATAACAGTGCAAATGTTTGCAATATAAGAAATAAATGAAAAATATAAACATCTATGTTTAGTGAACTTTGCAGTGTTGCTCTGTGGTGCAGCTACTACACCGTAGCAAAGTTTACACACTGTGTCTACTTGATCCACGTCTGACTCCGCGAACCCATAATGTTTCCACACCACTGAAGTTTTTGGGTTTTTTTTACCTCTCTTTTCAACCAACGGCAGTCACTCTCCTCTCCAAATAACTTCTGCTTAGCTTTCCGAGCTTCCCTTGGGTCCTCTTAATTGTTGTGACACGTGTTCGAAATGCAGAGAGGTGCGCTCGATTTGCCACACGGAGCAGCGCGAGAGTAAAGCTTGAGGGAGGTGCTAATAATCGGCTCAGTCATTTTTAATGATCGTTGAAAGCCCAGATCGTAATCGTGATTAAAATTCGATTAATTGAGCAGCACTAGCCTTAAGTTGTACTGCCTCTGACCTCCTGATCAGCTTGGCGGAAAAAGTCATACCTTCTGGGGAAATGATAAGATGAAAAAGAAGTACTCTGCCACATCTTGCTCCTTGCTTCACCATTAACCCTTTTGAGATAGAATTAGTGGACTTAACAATGGTCAAATTCAACATATCAGACTAGTCTTTGTGCTGAGCAGACCTATCAGATCCCATGTAAGTTGGATGAAAATGCTCCAAATTTTGCGTTTTCTTATCCCTTCATGAGCTTAATGAATTCATACACGCAGGAGTGCATGTTTTAAATTTAAAACCACAAAAGAGCACTAATGTCAGACCCTTTCTCAGGTATCAGTTTATCAGATCTGATATTTAGGGGAAAGAAGCAAAATCAGTCTTGGTCTTCAAAGAGCCCAGCTCCCAGATAATTTGGACATCCAAGAAAAAGAAAAAAAAACTTTTCTTAAAGTTCAGCATCTCTTTGGGGCCTTAGTGAAGTGTGTGTTTGTTATTTATGAAAAAAGGAGCACTTATATTCTGCTCCGGGGCCTAACCAGAGTCATCTGACCCCCTTGTTCTTCTGTGAGTTGAGCTATGAGTCAGGACACCATGTGTGTGAGTGTATGTGGGTGTGAGAACAGAGTGAGTGTGGCACAGTATTCAACAGATTGCTGTTGGCCCTAATAAGCGCTGTACCGTTGAACCATGTGGCTCAACTGACAGCTTTTACAGGTGCCATAAAGAACAGCTTTGGAAAACTCCAGAACCATTTACACTAGTCGGGGGGGAAATGGCTTTTTGTATTGTTCCAAACTGTTGCTGCTTAAGTGTGGTAAAGCTGGGTTTTAAAAAGACATAAGTTTTCTTTGTGTAGCAGAGGAAAGCACGATTCAAAACCACTTTGGAATTGTTTATGGTATAAAATCCTCCGTTTTGCTCAGCTGTGGCCTTTTTCACTCTTAGATAAGTGGAGGCTCATTACAAATAAAAGCTGATTTGCATTAGATGTTGACTAGGGATCATATAGATGAGTAATGAGCAAGTTTCCTTATGCCCTCAACCACAGCTCTCATTGTCCACTTTTCAAACAGTATAGTCTGAGATGATCTCAGAGCTAGTCATGTCGGACTTAGTCAGCTGGCAAGCCTCAGTTCTGCATTTGTGCTCTCTATAATGCTACTTGGTGTGTTTGTACACCAGTGCTTCCAGTTGAAAGAGGAGTCGAGTACAAGTCCACCTTCCCCCACCCTCCAGGCTCGTACCACTGCCTGCCTTCTGCCATACGTTCAGCCAGATTACAGCTGCCTCGAGATGTCCCCAACACTTGCCAGCGGATCAGCGTCTACACTCTCACTGATGAGAGACCTAGATAACGCCGAGCGACATGCACTGTTGTCCCGTATAGCACCTGTCTAGTCTCGTGCTGTCTTTGCATCCTCCTCAGCTGTGATTTACCTCCACAGCAGGAGGCTGACACAACAGGTGCTCTCTTCTGTTTTACTCCTCTCACACAGTTGGAGCCATCATTGTCTTTTTTAATTTATTTACTCATTTATCTACCGAGCTTCTGTTCTCAACATGTTTTAGCTTCAGTGAAGTCCAAAGTTATTTGGACAGAGTTTCTGTAATTTTTTTTCTCTAAACACCATCACAATAGATTTGAAATAAAGCAATTATGATGAGATTGTGTGGAGAAGTGTAGATGTCTGGCTTTAATTCAAAGGGTTTAATAAAACGATTAACCATTTAATTTCATTAAATCAAATTCAGTTTTATTTGTATAGCACTGAATCACAGCAATAGTCATCTCACTTTATATAGTAAAGTAAAAAAAAAAATCTGGCCATTTATGCATTATCCCTCCTGATTGTAAGGCACCTGAAAACTAAAAATATGAATATATTCAATACAAAACTACTTTATTGTTTTTTTTATTTTAAGGAATGTTTGTTCTTTTTGTCTGGTTTTTTTTTTTTTTTTGTTTGTTTGTTTGTTTTTTAACCTGGGGATATTTCTTCTGTCAAAGTCTTGCAGCTGGAATTAATTTTATCTTCTAAGTGCTTTTCCATATTGCCTTTTCAATACAACAAAACAGCCATTTGCTGACCCAGCTGCAATGAACATGGATATTGGACTGCCCATTGTACACCCAGCTTTAGAGCTGCCTTTCGCAACAAATACCATTCAGCTGTGAGTTACTATCCTGGCCCCTGGTGTAATCAGCCTAAATCAATGCTGTTGTGACAGGTTTCACTGTAAGTAGCCTAGCCTAGCGGTCGTATGGGATTGGGCACCCACTCCTCCCAGACCAGTAATGCTCTTACATAATGCTTGAGCATTTTATTAAGAACACCAAACCTTTATCTGGACTTAAATGCAAGTGTGCTCTTACCTTGTATGTACATTCTGTGTGTGCATATATAGACGTGAAGTTTAAGATTACTACTTTAAAGAGCTTTATCCTCACGCAGACATAAAAGCAGGAACACTTAGCCCAGCCACTTTGTTAACCCGCACTGTTAACACGCTTTTTGGACAATCAAAAATACAGAGTCCACAATTGGCCCTGGACTGGCTGAAGCAGTAAGTAGCAGCATGGGTCATATTTCTACTGCCAGTGAGTGATGTCATTGCTTGTTTGTTCGTCACATCCTCCCGCCCCTGTGGCTCCTCATAGCCAACCAGCAGCCAGCTCTGCAGGAACAGGAAGAGCCATCTGGGCCTGGTGATTTTTCTTGGTGGGGGTGGTGTTGTGGTGATGGTGGTGATGTCTGTGTCTCTTTGTCTCTGTGCATTTAGTTTCTTTGTTTTTAGTTCTATCTGTCACTGATTACTGATCTGTTTAGTTTGTCTCCCTTTTATACTTTTAGGGTTTAAAAAAAAAAAGAAAAGAAAACTAGATGAATTCACTAAAATCTAAATTTACCCTTTAGTATAAGCTTTTGAATTGATGGAGACAAGCTAAACAGCATTAATGCAGTAAACAAACCATGTTTCTATGTATAGGAACTTAATCTCCATGAAAAATCAAATCTGGGTGGTGCATCCTTCCTTCCACTTCAAGTTTTAATCCCTGATGTGACATAACAACCTCGCTGTTACACTATAAGCTCTGCGGGATGAGCCCTGTTAGCTTGAAAAGCACAAAAATACAAGGCACTCATGCTTGTTAGAAATATTTAGAGTATCCATTCATTGGTTTCTGAGTTATTTCTGGAACTGAGAAACCAAAATGACAGCTTCTTGTTAATCTCAGCGGTGTTTGGAGACAGTATGTTAAGGGATGTGTGATTATCACTCTTCTGCCAGGTCTGAGAGGAGGGAAAACCTCCTGGCAATTACTTTTCTTTCTGACTTCCTTGCTCCACTGGTTTTCTTTTACTTCTCCTATCTCCCTTTTCTCTCCTCCCCATTTTCTCTCCACTCCTCTGTATCATATCACATATAGACCTCAGCGTTTAACACCCCCACCTCCACTATCTGCTGATAATATTGAGAGAAAAAACATATTGACAGAAATAGGGCTACCTTGACTTACTATTTTATACACAAGAACTAAATACCTGACAGTGTACCATGTATCTTTACAGGCTTCTCAAAGAAGGCATTATGCAAATATTTGTATGTGTAATAATGCAGGGAGTTCAGGAAAAAGTCATCATATTGACTGGCAGTCAGAGTGACTGTGTCATAAAGCAAATGCAAATTAAATTTGCATTTCATGCTGATATGACCAGAAAGTCAAGAGTGGCCAATGAGTCCAAATCTAAATTTTATCTTTATGAGAGCTTCTGTGTGTAAATTACATTGTTCGTATTCCAGGCATTGCATATAAAAACATTTTCTCGACTGTGTTTCATTTAAAGGTGTGCTGGTCAAGATAATTCCCATTTGTGATACAGTGCAAACCTGGGGCTTGGGTGTCTGCTCACAATCCAATGCCAGTATTGCATTTGATAGCTGTTTTCCTCATTGTAAGAGACAGGGAATCTTTTATATGTTTTAAGGCAAAATCAGGATCAACCTCAACAGCGCTGTTTTATCTTAATGAAATAAAATGAGGAATGAACAGATTTCAAAGTTTGTTCAGAGAATGTATTTATTTGTAAGTAAAATAATAAATGACAGCAGGTCCATGATAAATGCAGTGGAGAAAAAAAGGGTGATATTCGCATAATTGATTAACGCAGTCTGATTAGGCTTCTAACACACATGTACAAAACGTGGAAATGATGGGAAACATCTTATGTGAAATAATGTTTAATCGAATCCCAGCATGAGCTGCAGTGATCCAGTGTCCTTCTTGCCTCTACTTTATGTAACTTCTCTCAGACCAAACATAACAAGTGGAAATGAAAATTAGTAGAACTAGTAGTAGTAAGTTAAAAAAATATGCAAAAATACAAGTGAAATGCCTCCAAACTGCTATGCTGTTAGTTCTCCTGATAGCTCCTGCTGCCACATTGCAAAGTAAACACAAAACAACACAGAGCACTGAATAGTTCAGCCCAACACGTCGTCACCAATACCTGATCCAGCTAAGATCCAATCCAAATCTTATAGCAATATAAATATTCCATTCTCTAACCAGTGTTTATAAAATCAAAACCTCTACTGTCAGTTGCCATCATTTTTGTTTTGTTTTTCGACTGGTTGATGTTTAATATAGCCTCAACAGTCCAGAGTGAATCAGAAGGCTTTTGAATCCTCTTGAAGGGTTTAATTTCTGTTACCAGACACCACATATCTTTGGTTGCAAAGAGTCTTACATAAGCACCACTTTAATCAAGTTCACACACCACACACCTCACTGGCTTCTCTGTTCCCATGCTCACTGTGTGCTGTTGTGGTCAATTACTAAAAGACCAAAGTAGGTGACTCAGAAATGAAATGTCAGATGACACTATTAAGACACAAAATACAAATAAATAAAATAAAATAAATGCATTGTTTTCTGTGACTGTGATTCTGTCGACTTATCAAATTATTAGATGCAACCTTTTTTTCTTTCTTTTGTAAATTTAATTGGGTTCTTCTCTCTCATGTGACCTCTTCTTTTAGAGTAATGAAATAATGGGTACACATACACAAACACACAGACTCCCGGTGTCTGTTAATGGAGAACACCTTCGGGGCTCTTTGTGGAGGCGTTAAGCACATTGTTTATTAACCACAGTGTTAGGTTGAGTTAATTTGAAACTCATCACAACTACCCCCTCTCCTTAACTCTATTGTCTCATCTCAGTTCTTTCAGGCCAACAACCAGGCTATCTAATGAGTCAGGTGATTCCTTATCACTCCAAACATTGCTTCATCCTCCCAGCAAACCAGCTGACAGTCACTCTTTCCTGCTCAACTGCGTTATTGTTCTTTTCACCTTTGCTCGACAGGCTTTAGTCGTTAGATTTTTTTTTTCATATAGGTATATGCTTTTAATGAATGCTGTTGAAATTTGCTGTCAGGAGCTGTAACCTTGCCCTTTCCTACCAGATTAATCATTCTGTATAACCCTGCCAGCAGTAAGGCAAAGGTTTAAAGCAACTGTGTCAGCTTTAGCCTTTTGATTCTTTGTCCACAGCAGCTATTTCCAGTCTCCAACCAAATCAGTCTGGCCCACTTTTTACACAGCCTTTGGAGCTACACTGCTCGGGTTGCTTAATTCAGACTCCCCTTTCTAGAAATTGACACTAGCAGCACAGGAGGGGTCAAAGGCCTGTGCATTTGCGTTAGACAGGGTAGCTCTGATTACAGAGAGAGGCTGGGTTGTCCCACTGCCCTAGTGTCCTGTCACTGCCAGCATTCAGCTTGCTGAAATTTAATAGTGGTCTTATGTGGAGTGAATATAACCGTAAAAATTACCAGGATTTTGTTTTGTGTTTTAAATTTATCATAAAAATGATAATGTTTTCATCTTCATTCCAGCACATCTAGTATACTATCAGGCTGCGTGTTTGTAGTGTTCGGGAAGTAATGCAAGATAAGAATCCGAGTAGATGTAAAGTAGACTCTATAGTGTACATTTAAAGGCTACGTTAGAGAGGTCTACTTAACTGTTGGCCCCACTGGAGCTTAGCAATTCTCACTTTGACCACTGCCCACCTTGTCCACTATTGCTGTACTTACTCCACTCCAGTTCAGGTTAGATAACAGATATTAGTTAGACAGTGAGGTTGAAAAGAACCACTCTTGCTTGAATAACAGAGGCTTTGTGCCTCACAGCTCCAGTGTGTGCAAATAAGGTCAAACAGGATACTGCAGAGAGTTGAGGTCAAAAAGGGCACCGTGGAAGGGTACACCGGACCTTTAAAGATACTGTTATGGATATTTCAGGTGAAATCGGGGGGTATTTGGAGACCTCCAGGAAGAGGTGATTAATTATTATTACTAAATGTCACAAATGCCTGTCTTTTGTTAAATCTCATGAAATTTTACTGTACTTTTCATTCTGCTTAACTGTTGTTCATTCTGCTGCATTTACACCAGGAAGCTGCCCAGTGTAACCAGTCTTATACAGTTAGCTGCCAAGCAACTCATTTGAATAATAAGGGGTTTAAGTACCTTACTTAAGGACTTCAGTTGCTATGGTTGTCAAAGATGAAGGGAACATACTCCATCTCATTTTTAACCCTGGATGTCTGTACAGGATTTGAATTTACACATTTGTATTCACTGGCTAGCCAAGAGTGTGCAGATTTACAGTTCAGAAAGGCTGTAGAAGCTGAATTTGCCAGTCGGTATAGTTATAGCTGCGTTAATTACTGTGGAGGTTCAGTGAAATCCTGCAGACTCATTACACTCCATCAATTGCAGTTACCTAACCACAATAACCTGCCATTGTTACTGGTTCTTTCATCATCCAGTATTGACCTAATACTGTAAGAAAGCTGAACAGATTTGTGTGTATGAACAGAAGTTTTCTTGGTTTTGAACTCGGTGACATACAGTTTTGTTCTCATTAGCCAAATGAGAAATATCCACCTGTAAGTTGGACATGGAGATGAGGATATGTAAAGTAGTAAAGTCGAATAGTAGCAGTTTAGACAAGATGCATAGCTCTTTATAGCTCTTTTATAAAATAAAAAAGCCTGAAGTTAACCTTTTGCACCTCAGCTCAGATTAGGTTTGTTTGTTTAGTCCTTCGGAGTCCAGTTAAGCTTCACAATGGTGATTTTTTTTTTTTTCTCATGAGCTCAGAGGTTGTTTATCATGTAACATCAGTAGTATGTTACTCAGCTACTAAACAACAGCTCTTGTTTTATGTCTGACAATAATGGGTGTGATAGAGAGGACAAGGTGGGGTGCCAGTCTGGGTTGTGCATGTGTTTGTGTGTCTGTGTGTCATTTGTCTGTTGGCAGTTGGAGAATAAAAGCTGAGTTCACAAAGAAGGGTTCTCCTCAGCTGTAGTGGGACTAAAGTCCCTTAGCCAATCAGCACTTGTTGCTATGTCTCATGTGAATCTGCCCCTTTGTGTTGTTAGTGGGAGAGGGACACACACACATTACAGAGTCCATAGTTTAAAGGAAAGTGGGAGCATTTTCAGAAAGGCAGAGGAAAATCCCAATATAGTCTTTGTAAAACTAGTAGTTGTCAACAGAGTCCAAGGTTTAGTGGTGAGATACATTGGCAGCCAGCTTATTGATGAAATTTAAAATACCAGGGTCTCTCACTCTGTTAGTAAAGAACTAAAACAACTGTGATTTGTTTTGTTTTTAAAATTGAAGCTGGAGTTCTTTCTTTATGAGAGATCTTTACCATTATTTACAGCCGCTGGCAAAAACATGCCGGTTTCTTGGCAGACTTCACCACTTCCAGTGTTTTGTAATCTTGTAACACAAGGCAGACAAAAGCAGGAAAGGTGAGCTGGCAGTGATGTGTGATTCATGTTTTAAAACGCTATGGAAACACAGCTGACCCTGTTTATTACAAGTGAAGTTAAGCAAAGCAACAGTCCTCTGCTGTTTTACCGCAGAGATGGAGAGTAAAAGCTCTGTCTGTATAGCGATTCACATTAGAGTACCATAAACGCTGAGGATAACATGCACAGCGACCTAGAGAGGGCTCAGCACTCACAAAGCGAGCATGATCACATAAACAGCTTAACTGTCATAACAGAAACTCATAATGTGCAAAGCAAGGCTGTGGCATAGAGCACCTCACTGCACCCTTACAGAGCACAGCTGAAGCGTTAACTGTCACTTGCGAAGACACATATTGGCGCAGATCATTGCTACACAGAGACACTCTTCAATCACCGTGACGGGAATCTTTAACACAATTTTCCTGTTGCCTTGGTAACACGTGTCCCACCCACCTTTCTTCCCTGGTCAGCAGTTATGATCATTGATCACAGTCTTCTTCCATTCCCAGGTCAGTCAGCCAGGAGGAAAATGACTAAGACCATATCTGTTTTTCTTCCGTTTGTGTTGGAAGTTGTTTTTGTTTGTTTTTAATAAGAAAAGCGGAGGTTATTTATTGCTACAGAGCCTGTGTGGTTATTGCTGGTTCTTCTTTTACAGGAAATTTAGCAAGATTGAAGCTTTTAGATTTCTTACATGGGTGCACTGTGTTCGGGAGCACTTTTAAAACTGGCAGATGTTGAGAAATAGATATAGTACAGCTTCTTATTTTTCACTGGTGAACCTCTTTAAAAATTTTGTCATCTGTATCTGATAAATGTTGTTAATTCAGTTGTCTGAAACCATGTGCATCACAGTGTTGTTTCCTTAGAATTTCCCACGATGTTACAGTTTTTGGTGATACTCTAAGCTTCTTGTTAGCTCGTGATATGTGGTACATGGCATGGGGGTGGTTTTTTGGACCAGCTTGTGAAGTTATACAAGACTGTTCCCTCTATCCAGATGTTTGACTTTTTTTGTTTTTGTTTTTTGGCTTTAACTTGTAACCCGGTCCTGTGGTTGTGTGTTACTGTCCCAGTGTGAGTAATGGTAATTTTAGATGAAAGCTGTAAACCAATATGCTGTCCCAGTCAAAAAGTGATAAAGTTTTTGATCTACAGTAACTAAAATTAAAGGTTATTTTGTTTCATGGGCTCGTTGGGATTTAGTGGTAGTACTTTTTGACTGTGTTGTGTTGACTGGCAACAAAGTGTCAAAGTATTTGGGTCAACCAAAACTGTTTTAAACCCAAACTCCTGTTTTTGTTCAGCACAAGTATTTTTTTTTTTTATAACCAAATTCACGCATCAGCATTACAGGATATATCATAGTTTCGCAACACTTCACCAATATAATGTCTTTAATGCAGAGGAATAGAAACAGTCATTGGTACTGTGGATTTTTGATGAGTTTTCTGACAGTTTACTGGAGAAAACCTTTTAAAAAAAAAAAGTGCAAGGGTGACATCACCATGTGGAATAAATGCCTGGTCCAAACAGCCTATATTATATGAAAGGTCTCCTTTTTACCTACATCTTGATACCCAGCTCATTTCTAGCTGTGATATTCACTATACTTTTCTAATGTAGTTATTTTTAACGCACAGAAACTTGTGTTATTGCTGTGAAATGGAGAAACAACATTGTTGTTCATATATATATATATTATAGTTTGGAAGTATTGCATATTGGTCAAACAATATTAAGACCTAAGGCAGTTTTTCCAAATCCTTGGGAGTTTGAGAATACAGAAAGGCCTCGTTCACAGAGGATCTCCGGATTTCCCTTTGCAATTTGTTGCCTGTTCAGCTTGTGTCAGTTTTCTTTTGGCATAAACTAGTAGGTCCCTCTTAATCTCTTACAAAGCTTTAAAGTGGAACATCTGTATGCCATGACAGTTGTGTTCAGTGCTTTGTTCTCATTTTCTAACTCATACATGAATTATTCCTTTACTTGGAGACAGTTGGTCGTTCACATTGTGGAGATCATCTAACTCTAAGACAACACTGACGTTTCTAACATGAGAGCTTCATGACTCATGTAATGAAAAGTCGGAGCTGACTACAAAAACAGACACTTGCTTTGTGACTTCTTGTTTGGGAAGAATAGTGAAGGTCTGTTTTGGTTCTTTTTTGTTTTTTATATTAGATTTCGGGACAGATAGTCGTGATCCTTCAGATGTAAAGCGAAATAGATATAATTAATTTGGTCTTGTAAAAACCACCTGGTCTCCAAATATAATCAGTCACATTGCAGAATTATGGAACAAAAGGGGGGGGGCAGCCTTGTGAACAATTCCCATAGTGGTAGAAATGCATTCGCAAGAGCTGCTGACATTTCAAAACTGCCACCTGCTTTGCCACCAGTGCATTTGTATACTTTAAGGCTGAAAAGCATGCCTTCATTTTTTTTGAGGTAGTTGCACAGTGGACATCAGGCTGCTTGCATAAGCATAGCTTTGTGGTGGACTTCATGGGAGTCCCTGTAGAAATAGTCCACAAAGTTGTCTGTACTGTGATACTTGTACAGAGTTAGCTCAGCATAACAGTTATAATATGTAGAAATCAAAAGGAACAGAGAACTGCATGGATGTCAGCATTTTAACAAGTAACTTGTGGCTGTTAGAACTTTTCTCACACTTTTGAAATACTGATGATTATTCTTATCTTTTAATAGCACATGACTTCAGGCACTCTCTACTTTAGCAGTTTCTAATATGGGTTTTCATAGCAGACACCATTACAAAGTCATCAAATAGTTGGTTGTGGGAACCTTCACTTTGAAATAAGAGTGAGAAAAAAACAGAAAAGGAGTGCTTACCAAGTTGTGTCTATATTTATCACACTGGGGGCTGCAGTAAAGGCATTTAGCATAGAAGAACTGTCTTGTAAAAATGCAGCTGTGAGTGTGTCTTTATATCTCTATCGGGACTGCAAAATTCTTGATTTCAAAAGAGAGCCTTGGTGTTTTTTACCATTCAAAATCCAGAGGACAGTTGTGTCCAGATAATGAAAATTTTCATTTTGTAATGTCTTTTGAGCATTGTTGGGTTTGTTGAGAAGCAATGATGGTGCTTTGTTAGATGAAGGTTATGCTGTGCACCAGTAGTGCATAATGTCACATGTTGTGGTGCTGCTTCCTTTGGTTGTTGGTGTTGATTGCTCTTGCAAAGATGACAAAGAAGATGTGATGTATGCTGCTTTTTTTAATCTCTCATTTCAATGAAACTGCATTCAGCACAGTAGATTCTCACTCGTATTTTATGAGTGAAACAGAAACGAGTGTTAGATTTGTGTTTATTTATTTTTCCTCTACTGATGCACAGTTAAAAGTCATGTGACACGAAACCAATGTTTTGTTTTATTTTAATCCTTTCAGTAATGCATACTGTACATGATAGAAGTTTAGTTTTTCTGAGAAAAGCTTTGGCTTAAAAATACAACTGCGTATATATTGCAGCCCTTGAGCTTTTGGCACTATCTGCTGTGTCCAGTCCATGCATGATTGAAGGTGAGCTCATTACTGCATCACATTTTTAATTTATATTTCCTGCAGTGATGACTAAGAGGTGTAAGTGCAGCCAAAAAAAACCCAAAAACCCTTTACTTTGAACTGTTCAAGAATCAAGGACATCCACTGCTGTACCCGATCATAATAAGAAATTTTGCGATAGGAAAGACTGAACCTTCTATGTTTGGCTCCATTCAGAAGGAGTTAGATATCATTGTGTGTTAAGCTGACACACCTCAGTGAGCCCAGCAGACTGCTGCTGCACTGAAGCTGCCTGGAAATTGCCTTAATGCAATGCCTCCCGGCTGGCTGGTTATCTGAAGTCTGCAGACCCAAAAAAATCAAATGTCTTACACTTATCAATTTAAAACCTCAAAAGATTTTAAACATCAGGACTAAGACTGGGCATTTAAACTTTTGTAAGTTGCAAATACCCACTTGTGTCTTTGTTTCCTTGATTTGTCTCCAGAAATGGGTCCACTTGTACAGATCTTTGTTCAGAGTTTTATTGCATATTCATCTTGAGAAAATTGTCTCAGCCTGTAAGAGCAGTCAGAGCTGTAGTATCTTGTGTGGATGAAAATCAATTATTACTATGAGATACTTATTATTTTTACAGCATACTTGTGCTCTTAAACAAAGCAAGTGTGTGTTTACTGTTCCTTTTTCTCTTGCTTCTAAGTTTATTCTAATATTAGACGTGGATGTTTTATACAAAGGCAAGTGGAACACCCACTGATAGATCTTTGTTGTTATGTAAATGTTGAATCATGTTTGGGGGGGTTTTCTGGTTTTTTGTTTGTTTTTTCCCTATATTGCAAAATAAGTGTTACACTCACTTAATTTAATTAATTAATTAAAATAAAATTAAGGAAATCCCCACTGTAAAAATTGGACTCTCACAGTGCATAGGGTATATGTTGAAATGTGTTGATGTGCTGTTCTCATCTATAAGAGCTGCTTCATCTCCAGAGTCTTTTATTTATTCTTTTCTGTCCCTGTGAGTATTCTTTGAGAGGAACTCTGCTGAGATAAATGTCACATAATTTGCTTTATTTTTAAGAAATTTTTTCCAAGGTTCAAACATTTGAATGAAATTCACTTGACAGACAGTTAACTGAAAACATGGTTAAAATGACTTCCTGTCTCCCCTTTGAACTAACTGTGTAGGTTTCCGCTTTCCCCTTCAGTCATCTGTCTCCTTCAGTATCTCTACAGACCTTCTGTCTTTCTCTTTGTGAGCTCTGGCTGCTGCCCTGCAGTATGTTATCCCCCCTCTTTTTTGAGTGAGATATATCCTTTCCTTGATAATCAGTACCCCAGCTTTAGGTAGGTGAACTCTGCATTGTTGAATTCCCACTGTAACTTTGATCTGTGACTGATCTTGCACCAGCTTTTGTCTCCAGTTACCTCCATCTCACTTTTGGTAATGCAGCGAATATTTTAGTTAGTTGTTGCTGGTTTTTTTTTCTTTTTTCTTTTAAACACAAACGCAAAATAGAGAGAGTAAACCAAACTTCTGTGCATCAGATTTTTGAAGATGCCTCTTTGGTGTGGGAACTGTTTTTCTGGCATTTCATTAAAACTGGATTCTAGAAAAAATTGTTCATTGGTCAGTAATGAAAATAATTATTAGTTAAAGAAAACAGAGCTTTGCATATTTCACAAATCAAAATAATACAAATCTAGCTTAGTTATTTAATCCTCTGTCTAAAACGAACTGTTTTGCTTGCTTCTTTTTTTAACCCATCTTTCTTCTGATTGGCTGCCCCTCATAGTTGGAACAGTGGGATGGGTGGGGCTTCTGTGCTCAAAGGTGGAGCTGTGTACCTGAGATGACTATGTTAGAGATAGCCCTTCTGATTAACATCATACAGAACAAAGCCTGAATGATTTGAATTGACTGTTAAAAGCATATGCTGACCTAATTTATTTAAAAAAAAACCCACCATTGTAACTGTTTATATATCGCAGGTCTCTTTTAACCATGCTACTCTGGAAGAGGCACAAACCGGGTAAAGTAATGGCCATACAGAGGAGGATGAGAATGGTGGACATATGGGTACTTACTCAGCATTCTAATTAGCTGTGAGTGTATGTGTTTGAATGTTTGTATGTGTAGAGAGCAGAGAAAGAGGCACAACTATGCAGTGATTGTGTGGCCATGGTGCGCGGATTAATCTTATCTAAATGTGTGTCTCTTACATTCTGTCTTTCGCTCCCTCTTTCATGCCATCTGTTTGTGTTTTTAAAAAGCTACTGGGTACACAGTGTAAATGCTCTACTAGACTAAATGCATTTACATTGTATAATTTATAAAGACAGAAACAAGTGTAAGAATCTGTTGCAACACATGCAACAAAAAAAAGGCACACTGAACAGGTTGCTAAGGCACTTTACTGTGACGACAATGTTGGCTATCGAGAATGACCCCTATGCTCTTGTCCTGGAGGCCTTTTTCCATCCCACATGACTCTATACTGATCTTTTGGCTCGAGGAGATGGACACAGCTGAGAGGTGTGTATGTGATTGTGTGCATGTGTGTGTGTGCTGAACCAGGCGATCTGTAGGCGGATTCAGGCTGCTCTTGGTGGCAGGCGGTCATAGGTCTAATAATAAGACGCCCGAATCTTAATCCGACCTGTTACATAATTCACATCACACATGATCAGGAGACAGATGAGAGATCACATGCACATGGAAAAGAGGAAAATAACATTTTCCATCATGTGTACATGTATTACTGTTTGGGTTTGCTTAGTGCAGCATTTATCAGTGAAGTGTCACTGGACCTAAACACACAATTGTTTTCTGTTTGCATTTCTCAAGCACTGTTAGTAGTTGCTTATGGTACTTCTTTCAAACAATTTAAGAGGTCTAATGTAAACTGAAGAACATAATTTACACACATAGATGACCCAAAAACAAATTGAAGGAAGAAAGGAATAATGTATCTCAGACAAACATTAATTTAAAGTGTATGCATACAAACATATCAGCTAATGAGAGACAAAACTGACCGTTTGAAAAGATGGAGAGGCAGGAATTAATCAGTCATGGTCCAGTGGGTAAACGGAAGATGAGGGGAAGGAAAAGGCAGGATTGAACGTTGAACTTGTAGGCTTAATGACAAGTAAACAACTGTTACATGAATTTTAAAGTGACATTAACTATTTGTAGGTATGATTTAAAACATTGTTACATGCCTCTAGCTTTAGGAAATAATTTTAATATATATTTATTAGCTTAAAACGATATATGAAAAAAAAAGCCCTGAAGTTTTCAGGTTTCTAAAGGTCACATGTGCGTGTGAGAGCTAGTCAACTAGATGTTGAAGCTCTGCTGCCTTCGTTGTCCACAACAATAATACTATTCAGTCAAACTAATTATTCAGATTTTATAAATGGAATTTGGATTAATGCAATGATCAGACACTGCCCAGTCTTTAACCTGCCAACTCTTGTGTATTATGTGCACAGCCTCTTCCACACACTACTCAGACAGCTCCCTCGCTGTAAGCAAAATTTATTGTGCATCATTTATGTCTTTTGCGTAGGATTTCGAGTATACAACCTACACAGACATGCTTGTGTGCTGTAGTGCAAAAAGCCAGCACATAGTCTGGCATTTCTGATAGTTTAAAAAGTTGGTTTGATAAGTAAAGGGAAAGACAGCCAAGTTTTCCAAGAAAAGGAAGGAGTTATGAAACCATTAAACACGAAGAAGGTAGATGTGAAAAGCACTGAAATAGGCTGCACTGTACAGTTTTCATTGTTTGGGGGTTTTGTTTTGTTTTTGTTTTGTTTTTTTACACTTGTTTTCACTTCAAATACATTATTTGTCTATGAAGATCTAATTTGGTCTTCTCCACAGCAGGGGCTAAGCTAAAGGACCAACAACAGCGCATCACAAGCAGAAGTAGACTACAGACCTGCTGTTTCACATAATCTTGACACTGCCCATTGTTGACAGTACACAGCTACAACATGTAGACTTAAGTCTGGAAAACTTGGTCTCAGGTCACCGCCCAATGATGCTGGCCCCTTAAAACACACAGTGTATTTTCTGTAGTGTGAATGCCTTTAAAACATTCACGGTGCAGAGAGCAGGGCTTTTTCCTGCCACATGCTACATGTGAGAAGGGAAAATATACCAACCTGTTTCTCCAGAAACAGGAGAGGGTTGAAAATAATTATTTTTCTTAAGATACTGCATTACTTCCATCAGTCATTGAGTTGAGCTTTCTGGGTGAGAGTTTTTCCCATGTAGAAGGATCAGTCTCTGTACCAGCAAGATGAGAAAAATGCCTTACTCTGACTTTTGTTCTGCTTTTAATCATTTCAAGTAGCAGAAATCGGACACAAATGGGATTCTTTCTGAACACTTCATCTGTCCAAAGGTTTTCTTCGCCTTAGCCTCTTTTGTCTTATTCTGTATCTTGATTATCTCCTAACTTTGATTCAAGTTGTGTCTCTTTGTGTTTGTGTGTGTGTGTGTGTGTGTGTGTGTGTGTGTGTGTGTGTGTGTGTGTGTGTGTAGGCTTCATAGGAATGCTCTATTCAGGCGCAGTCCTTTAATGAATGACAGCTCTCATCTACACATACAGAGCCTGGGCCCCTTAACCAGAGCCTCCACCACTGGTCCTTTGTGTGCATGTTGTGTGTCATGTTGTCCTTGTTTGTTAGCGTTCATGTGTGTTTTTGCAATATGTGCTTTAGGGGTGTATGCGTTCCCGAGTCTAGCTTTCCCTAGAGCGAAGTAATCTGACACCCACTGTGCACATATGAATTGGGAGCTGTGTGTGTGTGTGTGTGTCTGCTTTTGGGGGTTAGCAAACCATTTCTCAGAGGCTGTTTTTTCCCTCTGCTCACTTAAGCGCTGCCCCCCCCCCCCCACGCCAATTCATCAGCCCATGCTTCATTTTGTTCCCGAGTGTCACCTTTAGCCCAGATCCCAGTAGTACCAGGAGCCTCTTTGACCAACTGGGAACATCAAACCTTGGTTGGAAATCAGCAAGCCAGAACCCACCATACCCAGTGTGTGCAACCAGCCCTCATGTAAATACGAGAGACGGTGTCCTTGAATGCTGACCTTTGTCATACATTACCCCATTGCTCCTGTCTCTTCTCTCTTGTTCTAGCTCACTGTTGGTCTCCTACTCCCTTTGTTCACACAGTTCTGATTCAGCCCATAAAGAAAAGGAGATTGTCTGTGAATATAGCCTCCCTCTCCATCTCCTTTACCCTGCTTTTATTCAGCCTACAGCTGGCTAACAGACCCCCTCCCTCCCTCCTCATGTTTTGTATTGGACTGCGTCTCTCTCCACGTGCAGCACCAGCTCAAAGGCATGTAGGAGGAGTTCCCTGAGTGGAATGTGTGCGACTGGCTGGCTATGATATGCATGCACTCACACATATATACAGCAGCAGCTCATAGCTCACACTTCTGCATAGCCAGCTGAGAGGGACTCTATTCTACCCAGCCCCGCTGTGGTGGGAGGAGGACAGGGTGTGTTTATGTGCTTCTGTACTTGTGTTCTTGTGAGGACCAGCACAGTCATAGTTTCAAAGAAGAGAGAGAGAGTGAGAGCAGTGTTTTCACCTAAATTTGACTTGAGTTTGGTTTGCTGCTGGCTCACTTATTTAGACCTGCAGAGGTTATATGTACAGGCAACTCCTGTGAGTCAGAAGAAAGAAAGCTATGATTCTTTGTGCTGCTGTGCATCAGCTGACCTCCTGCGGGATTCTGGGAGTTTTCTCTGGAGAAGAGCAGGAGATGGAGAACTAAGACAGGCTCTTCAGCTGTTTGCTAAAAATACCCTCCTTAAGGTCTAAGCTCATTTATAACACAAACAGCAGGATTTGTTTAATTTTGTTGTGGCAGGAGACACGCGAGCTAGTTGACTATCATCTTACTGACCCAGCTGCACCTTTTTGTAGTTGAGAATCAAATACATTTAATGAAATCAAATACTTAGCATAAGCTGTAATTTTACTGTGACATCTAGTTCTCCTTTGTGCTCTTGTATAGCTGTTAGTCAGAGGGGAATAGCGCCGTTAAAGGTCCTGCTCTCTCGTGCCAGCCCCACCCACAGCCCCTGGCCAAACTGGTGGAGCATGCACTCTTATGATTTCTCTTGAGTGATTTCCTCGTGTAACTGGTTGATCTTTTGTTTGCTAATGTTTTTCTAATGAATATTAATGATGTCATCGTCAGTGCGGCTGATGTTTATGTGCACGCCACATAGAGAAGAAACAATCAGTGTGGCTTCACCCAACAACTCAGCTGACATGGATGATCTAAATATATTCCTTTGAAGTGGCCAAACTGGAAAACTTGTGTCATTCACTGCATATCCCCACACCCCTTCTCTAAGCAAGTCTTTTCAGCCCAAGTTAAATGGCCATTTTCAAGCATGCAACACTGAACAGGCAGAACAGGTGGCTTTCTGCCGTGGGTACATTACATTTTGTTTTTGTTTTTTTTAATTGATACTTTTTTCCAGCTGATTCCCCCCCCCCCCCCCCCCCCTTTTTTTTAAATTATTATTATTTGTTTGTTTGAATGTGCACTGGTCATATAGCTACTGCTGACCCTTTGTTTCTTTGTCTTGTCCAGATGCAACAGAGGAGTTTTTTGAGTACGATGCGGAGGAGTTCCTGGTGTTCCTGACCTTACTCATCACAGAGGGAAGGACACCAGAGTATTCTGTGAAAGGCAGGACTGAGGGGCTACATTGTCCGCCAGCCCAGTCAGCCATGCCTCCTCTTCACAAGCATGAATGCAGCGACAAACTACCCCAGGTAAGATTTATTTCATACATCCAGGCAAGGCATAAAGTTATCTGGTACTGTACCCTACATTTAAAGGCTTGTGTTTTTTAAACTGTTCCACATTAAGAATATGGCTGCATGTACATATTGAAAGGAGCCCTATGTTTTGTATTCGTAAAATAGGCCTAATTTGGTTCGCTGTGGGTCAGCAGTTAGTGGTAGTTACGTGGCCTCGAGGGCTGTTTGATGTCATATCACCTGCACTGATAGCGCTACAGATTTTTACATGATTAAAAATTCCATGTGGAGATATTATTACTATAGTCATGCTATGGACACAATTATCAAACAAGCCCGGGCATGTCTGAGAGCTGTGCGTCACCCTCAGATGATGATTTAGTACCTAAAAAGAGAACTACTTCAACCAACCGCAATGCTTTGCAAAATGTACAAGAAAACTGTTCCCACTAAGCGTGGAAACAACAAACCATTAAGTACAACTGGTGATATGCTACCCAAATGTAAACAAGTGACTCTACTGAGAGCTGCAGTACACGGCAGTTAGAGTCCATCTGACCGGAAATGCAAAGGGTGGATGGAAATTAGTGCTGTGGTTACACGGTCGAAGAGCGTTGCTTTAAACAACTGGTTAAAAAGCTTGACCTACAATATAAAATTCCAGTTAGAAAATCTGTGTTAAAAGTATATAAGTATATATATATATATATATATATATATATATATATATATATATATATATATATATATATATATATATATATATACATATATATATATATATATACATATTATACATTTATTTATTTATTTATTTTTTAAGGTCTAAAAAATATACATTATAATTTAATTTAATGTTTCTGAGTGAGTAGAGTGTGACTTCATGCATTTATCTGCAGTTTGGATCAACCTTACATGTAAACATAAGGGGGATCACATTTAATACAATTATATTGCGTTCTTGTCTTTCTGAAATGGTTAACAGGTCGATACAGAGCCAATCTCCATGTTACGTGTAGCCAAATGATAGATCCACCTCAATTTTAACAACCTGCACCATCCATCACTTTAGTAAACATTTTATCAGGAATTGAGGTGTAAAAGGCACAAAACGCTGATAACCTTCTGTGGGATGACCTTCCAGTCCCCCTTCAGGCACAGAATTTTTCCTTGCTTTAAGCAATGTCAATGTACACAGTTACTCATGCAGTCTTTGTTATGTAAACTAAAAGTTGACTTTCCTGAGGCTGGGCGGTATACCAGTTCATCCAGTTTATCTGGTGTACTGCCCTGAATTCCTTTTAAATTTTGTCATACCAATCCACAGCTGACGTTTTGAGCGCTTCAGGTATAGATTGTCGTATCCATTAGTTGCGCATTAATCTTATAGTTTTAACATCTCAACATAATAACCCAAGACAGACAAACAAACAAAGATAAATTGGAAAGTGGAGATGTGCGGGAACTGAGTCTGCTGTCTCAAAAGTTGTGTTTAAAACATAAATAAATAATAATGTTTTTTGCAGTGTTGTGGGTTTAAGCTCAATGACAGAGGAGCACCCAATAATGTAAAGAATGCGGTATGCTGACTTCATTCAAAAACACCAACAATAAAAAGATATACACATAATTTCAAAGCATAACAGGTGACCTGTTAAGAATTAACTGTCAGCTGAATTTATTCTTTTATTTTTGCATTTATAAAAACCAAAACAATAATATTTAAACACATTCAGTTATTGTTGTATGTTGTTAACTCCTGACAGTTGAAAAGTAACGTATTACGTAAGACTAGGTAACAGCCCTCGTGCAATAAAAGCAAAAGAAAACTGCTATCATAAAAAATTACATATTCAGAATGAAGTGTAACATGTTAACAGGATGTTTCAGTGAGTGGTACCTAAGCTGCTCTGATTTGATGGTATACACACTGTACTGATGCATTAGTAAAGATAATGAAGCTCTGTAATAAATTTTTATTTCTACTTTGGCAACAGAGTTGTAACTTTGTAACGAACCGCTGTGTTAGGCTGTTAGCTAATAAATTGAGTCTACAGTATATCCCTCTGTCACTGGACTGCCGTGCAGGATAAAAATATCTTCTTCTTTTTTTTTAACTCAGAGGTTAATAGCAATATTTACTCTCTACCTGCTGTGCCCCTAACTTTGGTGTTGACATTCACTAATGAACACTAACCGCTCACCTTTGTCCACGGATGTGTGTGTGTGTGTGTGTGTGTGTGTGTGTGTGCCTAGTGTCGGCAGGCGAGGCGTACCCGTTCTGAGGTGATCCTACTTTGGAGGAACAACATACCCATTATGATCGAGGTCATGCTCCTTCCAGACTGTTGCTATGGCGATGAGTGCCCCCCAAGTGATCTCATCAGTGACCCGGTCATCAAACAAGATGCTCTGCTGTTGGAGAGATGGACCTTGCAGGCTGTTCCTAGACAGTATGACACACACACACACACACACACACACACACACACACACACACACACACACACACACACACACACACACACACACACCATTTTAAAGATGGGGAATGCAAGTAAATGTCTATTTTGTTATTTTTCGTAACGTACACTGTCCTCTTTTACTATACAAGAAGCATTATCTCTCTGCTTACTTTAATGTTCGGTTTTGCTGATGAAGAATCATCTTAAGCACAAAGAAGTTGTTGTGCAGGCAGGTTTTTCTAAAAAAAAAAAAAAATAGATTTGACAGTGTTCAAGACACTATTTGCTCAGGCTACTAGAATAGTCAGATTTTTCAAAGAAGAAAAACAACACAAACATAACTTGTTTACTGGCTCTCAGCCCTGTTTGATCTTGTTGAGACTAGCTGAAAAAGCACTTGATTTATGGAATACAAAATTGTTATTACTGTCAGAGCTATTCATGCCTTAATGATAGGGAAATGATATCAATAATCTTGCTACAAACGTTTTTTAACTTGACTGGACAGAGCCTCACGCTCACAGTCTGATGATAAAACTGACATCACTCTGAGCCAAATGGACAACAGCAGAAACTTATAACACGTCTGTAAGGGTCACTGCAGCTGCTAAACTTGAAAGGATGTACATGGTATGTTGGGTCTCTAAGTATAATTAACATGTGCTTGTTTACCAGCAGACTTGTTGCACATGGACCAAACATGGGGCATAACAGTCCTCTTAGTATGACATCATGTGTTTTACAAAACTGCTGCATAAAAACGGCATTTTATTTTATATTTGGGGGACAAGGAAAACCTTCACCAACAACAACAAAAATTTGAAAAATCGTTAGTTAAAAAACAAAAAAAACCCAAAAGGACAGAAAAACAAAGCACAGTTAAAAGCTTTAAAAGAACTAGAAAATAAAACAATGGTCAAAAATCCAAAAAATTAATAATAAAAAATATATATAATTGGTGCGGTACTCAGGGAGTTAATTAGTCTGACATATTGGCCTACTTTCCTTCTCACATGTGTAGGAACAAGGAACACTGTGAAAGATTAAAAAAATACACATCGTTTTCTCATTAACCTGACATACTGGCACACTTCCACCATTTTTTTTTCTCTTTTTTTCTAGAAGCGGCGACCGTTTCATTGAAGAGAAGACCCTGCTGTTGGCTGTTCGTTCTTACGTCTTCTTCTCCCAGCTCAGCGCCTGGCTCAGCGCCTCACATGGCATCGTCCCCAGAAACATCCTGTACAGGTCAGATGTAACACTCACTGAAGACTTTAACAGTGATGAGCTGAAGACTGTTCAGTCAAGCTTCCACACTAGTGCTAGTTCCACACTAAAGCGAAAGTTATGTTAGTTGCACATTTATATACACATGTGTAAGGTTTGTGTGCATAGCTAAAATGTTATTACAGCCCAGAACGTTCTTTTAAACTTAACAGTTAACGGGACCCTGTTTATTGAATCAGGATTTTTCCATCCAATAGGATCAGTGCTGCTGATGAAGAGTTGGTGTGGCAGTTTTCCCAACCACCTTCAGAGCACATATTCCCAGTCCCCAATGTTTCCCAGAGTGTTGCACTGCAGGTCCGTGTCCAGTCGCTCCCCAGACAGCCCACCTATCCCACCCTAGCCTGCAGCATCCATACCGGCCTTCCTCCGCTTTACAGTAAGACTCCCAGCCTCAACCCAAACCTTAACAGCCATGGTGGCCTGCCCACCCTCAAAAAGAACCAGGACCCCAGTAAGGACAACCTCCTCAACAACTCTAATACGTACAGCAAGAGCTCCAACTCAATGTCCAGCCTTCTCCTCAATGGTTTACCCATTCCCAATCTCCCCATCAACAACATCCCCATTAACAGCCTTCCTCACACATCTGTGCCACATCCATACAGCAAGAAGAGCCAAGAGCCTGGTGAAAATCACTCGTATCAGAACGGAGAGCTCCCACAGGGCAACGCCCCCCAACGTCAGGGCTCCCCACTCTTCCACAGGCCCTCTCACTCCCCCACGCCATCCCGCTCCCACTCCCCCTCCCCACTTCCTACAAGTAAAGCAGGGAAGTGGCTGTACTCAGCTCTCAATGGTTCATCTGAACCCACACAGGTAGAAGACTATGGTTCTTGTACCAGCAACAACAACGAGAGGTCAAAGAGTGCACTCCCCGAGCCTCTGAGAGCTTTTAAGAATTTTTCCATGGCCGAGCCACCCCGCTGCCCCTCCCCGAGGCCTGCTGCACCTGAGACAAACCCACTGATTGGTTCCCTGCTGCAGGAGAGACAGGAAGTTATTGCCCGTATTGCACAGAGGCTCAACTTTTGTGACCCCACAGCACCCCCACTCCCTCCCGGCCTTTTTGCTTCTGACAACCCTCCCAAAGCCATGTGGGGCAGTAACCATGATGATATAACTGCCAGTAAGACCAAAGAGCTTGAGGTACCGCCCTATGAGTCTGTGGGACATGTGTGGCCCACCCCGTTTAACACACCTGTGACTGACACTTCTTTCGGGAAATGGGAAAGCTCCTCCCCTAAACCTGCAGCCTGCAGGAGGCTAAAAATGACTGAGACAAGAGACAGAGAAGAGGAGAGGAACGGGGAGAAGGAGTCAGACAGAGAGAAGGAGAAAGACAGGGAGAGGGATACAGACAGCTCTCTGATTGCCCAAGCAGTTCAAGACATTACTAGGCTCATCCAGGAGAGACTGTCTGTCCCCTCTCTGTCCCCCCGGCACAGCAGAAGCGGCAGCCCTCTGCACCATACTCACACAACAACAGTGACACACACAGTCCGCACATACTCGCACACCACACACATCCCACATGCCCCACACACTGCCACCAACGGCTACACCAACGGCCACATACCTAGCCACGAACCTCACAGAGGCAGCACGCACACCGCTGCCACACACACGCCTGTTTGCACAGACAAGCCCCGAGTTGATCGGGGTTCCGAATGCCATTCTCCCCGGGCCCAAAATGGTGCTCAGTCTACACTTGAAGAACCCTCATTCAGAGGCCAGTCCCATGCACAGGCTGGTCAGCGTTTACGAACTCCTCCAAAGGAAAAGCTCAGAGTCAGGACACCCAGCAGCCATGAATCCCCCCCTGCCTCCCCCCTCATTGAAAACCGCTCCTGGCAAGCCCAGATTTCGAACTGGACTTGCGACTACGCCAGCCCAAACATGAACTGTAACAGAAGCCACGACCACAGCAAGCCTCAAGCTCAATCCCAGATGCAAATGCAGATGCAAAACTGCAAACCTGCCCAGGCCCCGACCCTCCAGGATGAGAACCAGGCACCCTCAGATTCTGGATGCTCCAGCACATCAAGTCTAGATATGACTCCACCTTCTACTGTTCTCGTAAGACAATTCTTTCTCTAATGAGCATTGTCCAGTATGTGTGATACCCTTTTTAGTCATCAATAATGTATCACACCTGTGCTAATCACAGTTTTATATGTAAGACAAAAAAAAGGTAACAGAGTAACATGCTTTATTCTAAGTTGCTGGGGTAGGAAGATGATGTAAGTTCACTTGTCCACTTGCAAGCTGTTTTAATGTATTCTCTCTATACTCCCAGCGTACTCAGAGTCCCTCCCCTCTGCGTCCCTGCAACAGCTGGAAGAAACAGAATCGCCACTCATTAGACGCTACAGCAACCAAGGCCTTCCACCCCTGCACTGGCCTGCCTCTGCTCTCCAGCCCTGTAAGTAACACACAAGCACACACACATTCATGTACAGTAGCTTCATGTCTTCTAACTGAAACAGTTCTCAGCTTCAAAATTGAACATCTGCGGAAAAGACACTTGAGTCAGATGCAGGCTTACCGAATGTTTTAGCTATGCTTTAATAGTCACTGTCAGAGTCCATGCAAGTCTTTGTCATAACACCATGCTCACCACCTCTTGTTGAAGCATTACTCACAGTGCTTCACCAATGAATATACTACAGTACTTTAAATGTTGATGATTAGGATAGCTTTTTTTTTGGGCTGCTGGGCTACTGAGTAGTTTTTCAGCGTTGATGTGCACACGTGGCGATACGTAAGCTAAATGACTCATCAGCATCTCACCAGTCACAAGTTTCATCATCACAGTTTCTTCTGATCACTTTTACACATACTGTAAACACACACACACACACACTTAAGTCTCACCAGCAGCAAGCTGACACATGCAGGTCATGACACTCTCTCTATAAAAAATATAAATAAATAAAAATATGTGTTGATGGTGTCCTGTGTGTCTGCTACAGGTTCCTCAGAGGAAAAGTCAAACAGGATACTTTGACCTGGACACCTCTGTGGCTGGCTGTAAGGGTTTGCCTTGGGCCTCTGGGAAAAGGTATACATTTTCTCACCTGGGATCTGTGTTACTATAGTTACTAGTTTCCAACTCATTTTGTACAAGAAACTAAGTTTTGGGCGCTTTGACTAGTTACAATGCAGTCTTTTGTCTTACAGTTACCTCCCACATTATCTGATGATTACAGTACCATCTGGATCTAGTTACTCATACTTTTCATCATGATTTTTAAAACCTACATGTTTCGCTCACTTTCCAGGCTCACAGCTTTTATTATATGTAACAAATATCGAGAAAAACTTGAAGATGGAGGTATTTTGTTTATTATACAGCTTATATTGTAAAGTACAGAAAATTCAGATCCTAATCACACCCGAACCCTTGGATACAAAAGCCTCAGATAAACAGTTGCATAAATCAGGCTGTGTGAGAAAAGATGAGACCATAGCAGCTTCACAGAGGGCTAAAGCTGGGTCAGCCCCGTTCTGCTGACTTTTCCTCTCACAGTGCCACCTGCTGAAGCTCTGCTGTACTGTGACTGCATCTAGAAATGCACACACGCAGCTCAAAATGGCAGACAGCACTGAACTGGCTTTATATACACAGAGATTCATGGCTCTGCCTACACACAGCAAATGTGGGTGGAAGCTCAGTGCTGCTTTTTTGTACAGCAGATGTTTGAAGAGTTTGGTATTCGGGGGTGAAAGGTCATTTTAGCTGTTTAAAAGAGCCGTTTTGCTCTGGTTGGTAAAAGGCACTATATGATATTATTTGTTTATATTTCGCCAAAAACATATGGTTGATTGAAAGAGTCATATGTAAAGTTTCTATGTTGTGACCTGTGGGCCTGAACACTTTATTTGCACTTCAAATGAATTAGGATTTCAGAGTAACCAACATTTCAAGTTGCCACTCGTGTTTATACACAGATGGAAGCCGGTTTGAGATCATTTTAGCTCACCTGAGACGCATATCTATTAAGGCACACTAGAAATGTGTGCCATGTAAATACCTTTAGGCATTTACATTAGGGCTGCTCGATTATGGCAAAAATGATAATCACGATTATTTTCACTGAAATTGAGATCACGATTATTTGACGATATTTATTTAACCCTTTAAGACCTACTATAGAACCAAGTCCACCAGAGCTTATTTTTTTTTTTTTACATGCTGTAGTGCCATTTGTGGGAGCATTTCAAGTTGCTATACATCAATACAACTGTTACAGCCCATATTTTAATAATATGTATGCATTAAGTCCATAGTAATTACATAAATTGCAAAAAAGTGCAATAAACTACAAAAAAAATTGAAAATCGCTTTTGTTTTGTTTACATATATTTCTACTTGGAGAAATTTAAGAGGTTTATCCCTCGAAACTTTAAATACAATAAAGTTGCAAAAAATAGTTTCCCACCACAGGAAATTTATTTTGAGTGTCTTCATAGTTTTATTTTGGAGATACAGCAATTTTTATATACTGCAGGAAAAACAAAAAACAATCCTATGATGCAAATTTGCAAAGAAAACAGCATGTGCATCATTTCACTGTGGGAAGTGTTACGAACAGCTGATAGGAACGGAAAAGCGTGTTTCTGGAATATTATGTTTTTGTTCCTGCAAGCGCTTTTTATGCAATTTTTGCAAAGCTGATGGCATCAGATGTAAGTACAACTCCTCCGGTTTCATATGCAAAACAAATTATTGCGCTAGCTTACACGGTTCAGGTTCTACAGGGATTTAAAAATAGTTACGCAAAACGGAGCGTGCTGCTCTGACCGGCTTTAAAGGGTTAACAATAACTTTAAAAAAATAATATAAAATAGTGTGCAACACCACTGAAGTTTTTTTTTTTTTTAAACTCTCTTTTCAACCAACAGCAGTCAGTCTCCTCTCCAAATAACTTCTGCTTAGCTTTCCGAGCTTCCCTCGGGTCCTCTTAATTAGCGGTCTCCAACCTTTTTTGCGCCACGGACCGGTTTATGCCCGACAATATTTTCACGGACCGGCCTTTAAGGTGTCGCGGATAAATGAGGGAGGGGCTAATAATCGGCTCAGTCATTTTTAATGATCGTTGAAAGCCCAGATCGTAATCGTGATTAAAATTCGATTAATTGAGCAGCCCTAATTTACATAACGCATTTAAAAACGTGTTGATCCAGCATGTGTTTTTTTACTACAGGGTGTGTCTAAAGAGAGAGGGGTACACTGATGAGTCACAGCAGCTGTTCAGTGCTAGTGCTCCACCTGCCAGTCTGCTGGGAAACTTTGAGGTATAGCACACAAACACAGAATCATCTGTTCTCTTCAGCTATCGTTTTTGACATTAGCTCAAGTCCGATTCTCCTTTTTGGATCCCTAAACTGTCACATTCTCAAAGGGATTTAACCTCGAGCAACCACCATACTGCAGGTTGTACTTTTTTTTTTTTAAAGAAAAATGAAAACATAGCTGTGAAACATGGTCTAACAAGTCCTGATTTTAAAACTTTCAAGTGAAAACCAAAACTGTGTCAACCTGTAGAAAAGTAAGAGTGACATTTTTAAAGCTGAACTTATGTCCCATTAGGAGTGTGTGCTGAACTACCGCCTGGAGCCTTTAGGGACAGTGGAGGGTTTCACAGCAGAGGTCGGCGCCAGCGGATCCTTCTGCCCCAGTCACCTTACCTTACCTGCAGATGTGTCATTCTATAGTGTCTCTGATGACAACGCTCCCTCACCATATATGGTAAAATTTCTTTTTCTATAAAGTAATAATAAAGCCCCCTAAGCCTAGAGATAAAACCATATTAGCTCATGTGTGTTACTTCTGTTTGCCTGTTTTTGATTGCCATGTGTTTTCTGGCAGGGTGTGATAAACCTGGAGTCCCTGGGAAAAAGGGGCTATCGTGTACCTCCATCAGGAACCATTCAAGTGGTGAGGATTTTCTTTCACAGTTGACAGTAGACATGTTTTCAAAATATAGCTACATCACAGCGTGGCTGAGAACAAAGAGCAGATTACAGGAAGTAACAAAAGTGAATGGAGACTCCTTGTGGATGTAGAGGAAACTGCATCATTAAACATACAGGGACCTGTTCAAGGCTGTTTTGTTTCATTTATAGTGCAGAAAGCTCTTATCTCCTTAATACTCGGATTACATTGTTGGGATTGTAGGTATAGAGGAATAGTCATATTATGTATCTTGATCACAGCATGTAAAGTGTAAAAAAATATTTGCTATAGTTAAATGAAAGACAGTGTTAAAACTTATTACAAAGCCTGACTTTAAAATGGTTTTAACCCTGCCATGCTCTCCGGTTAAACCCCTCAGACCTTATTCAACCCTAACAAGACAGTGGTAAAGATGTTTGTTGTGATGTACGACCTACGAGCCATGCCAGCTGGACACCAGACCTTCTTACGCCAGAGGACCTTCTCTGTTCCCGTCCGTCGTGACACAAACAATCAGACCAGCAGGAAACCCCTCGCCCTGGGCCAGGGACGAACCTTGCGCTACCTCATTCACCTGAGGTGAGATGGCTGTTATTTTTGTCTGAACACTCAAAGTGGAGCATATCCAGCAGCACCCATGTTTATACTCCCATTTTCATGCTTTTGGCCTGTCATTTCATGCTTTTCTCCCTCTCCCAACCTCTACCAGGTTCCAGAGCTCTAAGTCTGGGAAGATCTACCTCCATAGGGACATCCGTCTGCTGTTTTCCAGGAAGTCCATGGAGGTGGACAGCGGTGCTGCCTACGAGCTCCAGTCCTTCACAGAGTCCCCTGTTGACCCGCCGTACTCTTCCCGCTGCTGAGGCCTGAAGCCCTCCCTCCTCCACCCGGCAGGCCACTACTGAAACATTAGTCACAACTTGATGCCAGCGACAGACTCAGACCGTTAGTCCATTTGAAAAGAGACGAGGTTTAAGGACCAGAGTCAAAAGCCTCTCATGGTCTGTCTCCACAAACTTATGTTTCATCCCCTGTCATCCAAAACTGGCAAAGGGGGCAGCAAGCTGAGATCCTAGGAGACTCATCAGAAATAAAAGCTTGTTCTCTGTTAAGCTTACAGCTTTGGAGCAGAGTGGCTGAGTCAAAAGTTTCGGTTTTAGGATGTATTTCTAATGTTGTACTCCTGGTCAATATGTGTTTAACAGATTTCATGGGTAACATGCTTACCTTCTATTGTGTGTATCCCCTCCAGCGTCTTGCAGGAGAGTAGACACACATAAAGTTAGACAAAAAATTTATTTGAAAAGAGTCGAGGCGTTAAATCGAAATGTTAATTGGACCTATTGAGTGTGAAATAAGAAATAATTTGTTTCTAATTGAATGTGATGGCCTTTTAATAATAAACGATTCCGATTTTAAATTTTTCAAGATTAGATTGACCCAGCTGAACGTGTACTCAGTTTTCTCTCTGTGATTCCTGAGCTCGGAGCAGAGGTTGTGCATATAGATGAAGAACCCTATGGCAAACTGCGATGCAACATATACCATGGACCACTGAAAGAAAAAAAACAAAACAGCAACAACAAAAAAAAACAGTCGAACGAGCAATCAAGATAGACTTACGTGAAAGCATCACAGCAGAACATCAGAAGTGCACTGTGGATTTTTTTTTCTCAATGTAACTGGAAATGAAACAGAAAATAGAAATATTCTAATACTTTTGTACTGTTACAAAACCACTTTATTGGAAGTGTTGCAATAGAAAGAATAACCTTAGTTTAGTGTTTACACATTCACTTTCAGTTTACTTACCATCGGTTTATTTAATATTTAAATATTTCAGTTATTACTTGTGACGTCTGCCATGCTAAGATGATGTAGTGCAAACTGTATATCATAGTATGTATTTTTGACATTAATATTCAAATCTGAAAAAATATATCTATATATCTTCTAAAGCAATTTGGAATCTGCTGTGTCTCTTTGTGGTTTTAATTCTCACACTATGTTTCCTGTTCTGCCTTTTGATGTGTCTTGATGCTCACCTCCGTCTTTATGTGCAAACAGTAACTGGTTTTCTGCTAAATGCAAGATAAAAGGTGCATAAGAGAACGTGGGAATGGCAAGAATGATGTGTGGGGTGTGATAGCTGATTTTCAGCTGTCACACCCCCACACATTTTTTTTTTTTTTAAACATTGGCCAGTAGTCACTGACTCATCCTGGTGCAAAACAACACTATAAATACATGTGTTGAGATCTGTTACTGACAGCCCTTGTTTTTAGTACATTGTTGATGTTTTTCAAACACAGACAGCATAGCGCACTCTTTGGGATGAGTCACAAGCATTCCTTGTATATTAGGCTGTAATCAGTAAAAGTATATGCACATGAACCATTTTAATCACAATGAGAGTAAAAACGGTATATCTGAGGTGTAAGTGAAAGTTTAAACACAAGTTAAATTGCTTTATGTAATTACAGAAATTTGTTTCATTTTGTTTTTCTCCGGTTCAAAACAGTGAGTCTTTGTTACCATACACCCCAAATGCATTTCAGATATTTCAGTTTTTTTTTTTATCAGTCTCTCAATTTGTAAAACTGAGAATAGGCTAAACTTAACCAAATTTATAAAATAAATAACTGCGATGTTTTTGAAAATCGTACATTTCTGATGAAAACTAACTTTTTCTTTTCTGAAAAAGTTAAATTTTAGAGAATCCTGATCAACTTTTATACTGTTTCCAGGGCTTTTATTTTGAAAATCAAACCAACTGAATAGTTTCCTATATTGGAGGACTTTATTTAGAAAATTACATAATTTTTCATATTTTTTATTAAGAAACTGGGGGCTTGTATTGTATCTGACACACACCTGTTGGGCACTGTCAGGGTCTAGGCCTGTGGTCTGTTGTCCTTCAGTGTGTGTCTGAGAAAGAGGAAAGGAAATTGTGAATGGCATCTGTGAAAACTTGATGTTAAGAGCAATGTTGCCTATAAGCTGCGTGCGTGCAGCTTATAGGGACATATATAGATATCTATATATCTATCTATAGATAGATATAGAGCCAAATAATAAATGGATTGCACCAAATTCTTTTAATTAACTTGTTGAAAGAATGACTTGACATGACTTCCAGCTTACATAACCACCGGATCCACCATGCAAGGTATTTCCAGGTATTTTGCCTTTAAAATGATAGATTTCTGGAATCTGAGGTATCATAACAAAGATTAAATGACTGGTCGTTTACAGCTTGAAGGATCCTCTTTGTTGTCAATACAATGATTGGAGATGACTAGAAAAGTTTTACTTTTGATACAATAAGATCCTTTTGAAGGGGTAGTGTGAATATCATTGATTTTAAGTAAAAGGGTTTAAGAAGTAATGCAAGTACACTTGTTCAAGTAGACTAGTTTAAACTTGTTTCTTGGCACACTGTGGGGGCCCTTAGCATGATCTGAGCTAAATCCCACATCCAACGTGTTGATTGCTGCTGATCGTGTCATCCCTTTATGGCCAGTGTACTCATATTCTAATGGCGGCTTCCAGCAGCATAACGCATCATGTCACAAAAGCTCAAATCATTTCAAACTGGTTCATTAAACATGTCAATACATTTCTAAAAAATGACAAATGGGTTCTGAAACATTATTCGTTTACGCTGCACGTGCTCATATTTGGCTCTTTTTTTTTTTTTTTTTTTTTAATCAGAAGGAAAAACAAATTACTCTGGGGGTGGGTATAAAAAGAAAACACTTTATTTTGTATAGCTGTATTCCTCTTGGTTTTGTGCAATGAGATGTAGTGAGGAAACGGAAAATAAATCGGCCAGCATTAAGCGGTGCCGAGCTCTCCATCCTCCAGATCTGCGGATTATTTTCTGAGATCTGGATTTGTGACACAGCACATGGACCCAGCAGCTGATCTTTGTGTCATTATGCAACCTAAATCTGAACTCCGTACCCGGTGCGTGTGCATGGCGGGAGCGCGCGTGGTGTCTCCGCATGTGACGTAGTATTGTGTGCGGGAGTGAGCGCTCGGCAGCTCTCGGTTGGGTTCGGTGAGTCAGAGTCGAATCGGGCGAGCAACACGCGAGCGGGGGATTTGTGGAACACTTGTTCGGCTGGTGAGCGGTCTCCTGACAAAAATCACAACTGTTTAAACATGTCGGGGGATAACGAAGAGACTCAGACAGCTGAGGAGACGCCGGTGGAAGAGAAGGTAAACGCGGGCTTTTCCTCACGAGCCCCGGGGACGGTTGCTTCGTGGTAACCTAACACTGTAGCTTAGCTTCTCCTCTTCCTCTATTTCGTTGTTGACATATAAATCACAACTAGCTACCGAGACCCAGGTAGATTAATATTGTTCGTCGGGTATCCTAACGATCTTCTATTACGTAGTAATTCGCGCTTTGTCTTTCAGCTGGAAGTGTTTTGACGCTAGCTGACGTGACATTCAAAGCGTCTATTAGCTTAGCTGCTAAAAAAAATTAGCTTAGCTCATTCAGCACAGTGACAGTTCTCTTTAAACTAGAAGTGCTAAATCAGGGCCTGTCTAATTAACTGTCTTGCCAGCCTGGCTATTGATAGCGTGATTTTTATTTTATTTTTTTAAAACAGAAACGGGTATCCCAACCGGTGGTCCAACCTACACATTACTAGCTAGTAGGATATGCTAATGCTTCTGTCTAGCTTGTTTAGCGGGAGCGGTGAATTTAAACGCTTTTCCATGGAGGACCACCCTTTGCCACCAACGTATTCAGTAAAGTTGTTCAATAAGCAGCCTTCAAACGTCATTAGATAGGTTTTATTCATAGTTTTACGGGCTTAAACGTCTGTGTAAGTGTGGTGCTGTCTGGAGCTACCAGCTGACCGAGAGCTGATTAATCTAATCTTATGCTTCTGTTTGTTTACAGGAGGTTCAGGAAAAGACGATCAGCCCCGAGAAGGCAGAAGAGGCTAAACTGAAAGCAAGATATCCAAATTTGGGAAATAAACCCGGAGGGTCGGATTTACTTCGGAAACGCCTTCAGAAAGGGGTGAGTAATCTCATGTGTTTGTCTTCAAAACATAAAGGGTTCACTTTAGGATTGTCCTTGAAGCTTTTGCTATTTTATATAGGTGCGCTACACGGTCCTGACTAGCAAGTTATTGGTGTTGGACATAGTTAATAGAGAAATATGTCCAGCCCAGTTTATCAGGAAATTAAACTGAGAAACTGACACATATTGGGGGGTTTCTGTTTTATTTTTCTTTGGTTTTTTTAACTTATAAAATTAGTATATTTCCAGAATTGTCTTCCATAGAAAACAGTTCAGTCTCGGGAAAATCAACTTTGATTGTGGATGCAATTTAAGGATTTTCTGCTTCTGTCATGTTGTAAAATCTGGGACAGCAGAGAATCGAAAATAGGTTTAGGTTTAAATAACTTGCGATTGGCACCGTAATAATTACTTGACTTTTTAAAAGTAATCACCTGTCAGTAGAAGACCATCTAATATCTGCTGAAGGGCTTAATAATATATCACAGCATGATTTAACCTGTGTGGTCAGCTTCCAGGAAATTTTCCATTCTCTTTTAGAACATTTTAGTAATCATGTTTGTTGTGATAATAATACACTAACCAAGATTAATTTTCTTTGAATAAATAAATATTTTTCTTGTACTTCTCACAAGAAATTACCTGCTGCAGTAATTTCTTTTTGAAAAACTGATGTTCCCTAAAATTATTATTCGCAAGTGATGCTAGTTTCAGTCATTGTGCAGAAGTACTGTTTATAAGGGTGGGGAAACCTGCAGTCAGCTGAAACTGAAGAAGTCACTTGGATGAGTGATGAAACTTTTCTCCCACTTAAAGCGCTATGTCCAGATGAACAGAATCAACTTTTTGGGATTTCCTTACTTGGGTGACACTAGTTTTTTCTTTTTCTAGTTTTTGCATTTAATTTGCTGATCAAGATTGTTACTGAGTGTATGTGTTCTAATGTTATACTGTGTGTATTTCTCATAGTGGATGTTTTTCTTTCAGTGTTTGCATGGTCCTCTCTGAGGAAAGTTTGTCTTGGCAATTTGGCATTTATATTTCCTGTGTGATACCCTGAGAGACCACAGAAAGCCTCCACCAGTTGTCAATAAGAAAAAAGAAAGACCTGGTTAAAATTCCTTAATAAAATCTCAGGAGTGTACCTTTTTGATCTACAGGGTGGGCCATTTATATAGATACACCGTAATAAAATGGGAATGGTTGGTGATATTAAAGTCCTGTTTGTGGCACATTAGTATATGTGAGGGGGCAAACTCCTCAAGATGGGTGGTGACCATGGTGGCCATTTAGAAGTCGGCCATCTTGGATACAACTTTTGTCTTTTCAATAGGAAGAGGGCCATGTGACACATCAAACTTATTGGTAATGTGACAAGAATAACAATGGTGTGCTTGGTTTCAATGTAACTTTATTCTTTCATGAGTTATTTACAAGTTTCTGACCACTTATAAAATGTGTTCAATTTGCTGCCCATTGTGTTGGATTGTCAATGCAACCCTCTTCTCCCACTCTTCACACACTGATAGCAACACCGCAGGAGAAATGCCAGCACAGTCATCCAATATCCGTAGTTTCAGGTGCTGCACATCTCGTATCTTCACACCATAGACAATTGCCTACAGATGACCCCAAAGATAAAAGTCTAAGGGGGTCAGATCGGGAGACCTTGGGGGCCATTCAACTGGCCCACGACAACCAATCCACTTTCCAGGAAACTGTTCATCTAGGAATGCTCGGACCTGGCACCCATAATGTGGTGGTGCACCATCTTACTGGAAAAACTCAGGGAACGTGCCAGCTTCAGTGCATAAAGAGGGAAACACATCATCATGTAGCAATTTCAAATATCCAGTGGCCTTGAGGTTTCCATTGATGAAGAATGGACCCACTATCATTGTACCCCATATACTGAGACTTTTCAAAATAAACAATCACGTGAAAGAGCAGATTATTTACAGATGAGAAGTAAAAAAAGAGCCGCCAGGTGCTAAAAAATAAACCTTAGACTCAAACTCATTGAGATGCTGCAGTAGCTGGAGTTGTTAAGGGTGCCATTTGTGAGTAGCTAATAGCCGCCGAAGAGATGTTCGACTAATGCCACTCTCCAGCGACATGCGGCGAGTGCTACGCTGTGGGCTCTTGCTGAATGAAGCTAGGACAGCCACTGATGTTTCTTCATTAGTGACAGTTTTCTTGCGACCACATTTTGGCAAATCCAACACTGAACCAGTTTCACGAAACTTAGCAAGCAGTTTGCTAACTGTAGCATGTGAGATTGGTGGTCTCGTAGGGTGTCTTGCATTGAAATCTGCTGCAATGACCCGGTTACTGCGTTCACCAGATATCAACACAATTTCAATCCGCTCCTCACGTGTTAACCTCTTCGACATGTCAATGGCTGTGAACAAAGAGAAACTTGTAAATAACTCATGAAAGAATAAAGTTACGTTGAAACCAAGCACACCATTGTTTTTCTTGTGACATTACCAATAAGTTTGATGTGTCACATGGCCCTCTTCCTATTGAAAAAAACAAAAGTTGTATCTAAGATGGCCGACTTTTAAATGGCCACCATGGTCACCACCCATCTTGAGGAGTTTGCCCCCTCACATATACTAATGTGCCACAGACAGGACTTTAATATCACCAACCATTCCCATTTTATTACGGTGTAAATGGCCCACCCTGTAGATCGCAGTTTGTGGGATTTACTCTGACATTTAAAAAATTAGACATTTTTAAATTGGTGTCTATTTTCATTGGTGCCACTTTTGTTTAATTTGAATCTTCTGTTTTTCTGCAGCAAAAGTACTTTGACTCTGGTGACTACAACATGGCAAAAGCGAAGATAAAGAACAAACAGCTGCCAACAGCTGCACCAGAGAAGACCGAGATCACAGGGGACCACATCCCCACCCCCCAGGACCTGCCCCAGAGGAAACCCTCTCTTGTGGCCAGTAAACTGGCAGGCTGATGTACACGCAGCCTCAGATGGCCCCCTCAGCACCTCCCAGCCCCTAATCCTCTCCACTTAAGTCTCAGAGATTTAATATTACCTCTCCTATGTCTCACTTTATCACTCCACCCTCTCCACACTGGCCTGGGCCCCACCCAACTGGATTCCACACCTCCAGGTCAACCATGTCAAATCCTCTTTTTTGTTTCAACCCACCCTTTGGCTTTTTCTCTACTGCCACCACATCCTTTCCTCTGTTATTGTCCTCCTACATTTCCTTCATGTCTTGTCTTTACCTCCATGTTTGTCCATGTACACTGAAGAAACGGTCTGTGATGCCTCTGAACAATGGATGGACAGCAGATATGACTGTTTACGAGCTGAAGTGAGGGGCGAGCAGCAGAAGCTTGCATCTTGTGAGGTTTGGGCGCGGGGGGGATTTAGTGTGGTGTTCAGTCTGGAGATTATGATTGTGTGTGTGTGTGTGTATGTATCTGATATATATTTGTCTGGCACAGGGGCAGAATGTTTTACATCAGATTTGTATTATTCACTGTATGACCTTACTCTAAATTATGCTGTCAATATGCTTGAATGATTGAATATAGTAATTCAGAGGCCAAGTTCCATTTTATTAACACTATGATTGTGTCTGCATTAAAGGACCTTGCAGTAAAGGCTGGGGTGTCACTTTGAACTGCATGTGTGATGCTGGGCTCCCGAAGGTGAAGCTTCACATACTGCATTTTTATTCATCAAGGTGCACTGAGCAGATGTTTAAAAGAGATGCTAAAAAGCTTGGGTGCGGCTCAAATGCTGGTAGCAGGTAGTTCCTTCAAGAAGTGTCAGAAATAGATCCTCTTCTTAAAAGAGCAAAATGCAGTGTTTTTAAGTTTACACTGTGTGCTGCTCCATTTTATATGCCGACACAGTCCTCTCCTAAGGATGGAGTCATCATGAATGAATCAGGTTTTAAAGGGTTAGAGGGGATACAGGACCTGAAGGGTAAAATCCTTCAGAGGGACCAGTCTTTATGCTGTATACATTGGTGGACAAAAACAAGGAACAAATAGTGTAAGTTTTGGGGAAATAATCTTGTGTAATCATGACTTAAAGTAGTTTTATCTTTAGCCCTGCATAGTGCTTTTCCAGAAGTTTTTACTGGCCAGATGCAATTTACTTGTGGTGTGATAAATCAAAGCTAGGACATCTGTCCAAGTTGTGCATGTACATGGCTGCCCTGCTGTCACATTGTGCCATTTTGTTTTGTAAATAAAGTAGTTTTGCACAATACTTTTGTGTAATCTTTAAAGACCTACGATGTATTTAAGGTGCTTTCAGATTGCTAATGTTTACATGGTAAATCTAATGTTTACATAGTAAGATTTAAAATAGTTTATTTTCTAGAAGTTAGAATATTTCTGTGTTCCAGGAGCCATAATTTAAGTACAGCTTTAAATAAGAATAAATATTCAAGCATCCATTTTCTTCTGCTTACCTTGGAATATGGTCACACAAGCAGAGGAGCCTTAATGTTTAGGCACGCCAGATTTGTCCAACTCGCCACTAGGTGGTGATAAGTTGACAGCTCAGTTCCTCTCTTCACCCAAGTGTCCAGAAGATATACTTGCAGATCTGATGATACTGTTACAAAATCCACCCTCGACATGCAACCAGGGTGTCCTGGTGTCATGTGCACTTAGGGGCACCCTTCTGTTCGAACATGGTGTTCGAACAGAACATTAGGCAGACCGTTCCTCCCAGTCACGCCCCACCAGGTCTCAGTGTCGTTTCCCCTGTAAGCATTCAAGTCCACCAGTAGGATGACAAAGTCACTAAATGGAGGACACTCAAGAGCCACACCCCGTCACTCCCAGAAGGCTGTGTTCTCTAAAATATCATTCGGTCCATAGGCACAAACCCAGTCACTGGCACAGGTAAGCAACCCCCTCATCCATGGGCGAAACCCCCCAGGGTGCATACAGCAAGCAATAGGGATACAAGGATACCCACCCTTGCCCACCGCCTCTCATTAAGGGCAATTCCAGGTGGCCTACATGGGTTAAGGCCTAAGTGCTCTCCCTTAAGCTCCCTCCCATTCCTGACTCCAGGGTGAGGCCTAGGTAGCCCTATCCCAGTCAGGGTAAGCTGGTCCCTTGTTCTCTTTTCCATTTCCTCACTCAGGACTAATTTGCCTTGGGAGACCTAACCAGGGCCAAAAACTCCAAACAAAATGGAGCCTGGGCTGTCATTAAAATACAACAGAATGAATACATCAATGGGGTGAAGAATACAAGAACAGCTTTGTAGAACAAAAAGGAGCTAAATACTTAAAACTAATTACAATACAATGTCATGTGAAGATGAATATGAATTATACACTGGTTCAACTCTTCGGTAAGGCAAATATTTAATCAATCACATGGCAGAAACTCATTGCATTTGGGTATTAAGACATGGTAAAGACAGCCTGCTGGATTTCAAACAGCGGAATGAGGGGGGAAAAGGTGATTTAATGGACTTATGACAGTTAGATGGTCTCATCTGACTATTTCAGAAAATGCGGATGTACTGAGATTTTTCCATACAACCATCTCTAGAGTTAACCGAGAATTGTCTGAAAAAAATAAAGAAAATATTCAGTGAACAGCAGTTCTCTGGGTGAAAGTGGCTTGTTGATGCCAGTGATCAGAGGAGAATGGCCAGACTGCTTGGAACTAATAGGAAAGTAACAGAAGCTAAAATAATCACTCATTACAACCAAGGTACGCAGAAGAGCATCTCTGGACACAACATGTCGAATCTTTGAAGCAGATTAGCTACAGCAGCAAAAAAAGTACACCAGGTGCCACTCATGGGTGGTTTTAAACAACACAGCCTACCTGAGTATTGTTGCTGACCATGTCTGTGGATACACACAGTGTACAGCAGGATAACACACATTGTCGCAAAGATCAAATCATCTCAAGCCAGTTTCTTGAGCCTTCAGTTTGTGCCAACTCTGGGGACAAATGTGTAAAATATTATAACAGCCAAGAGAGCATTTGTGGTTTTCATGCATTTATGATGATGATAAGGAGGAAGGAAGCACACACATGCATGCATAAGTGTTAATATTAGTATATTATTAATATTAACACAGTTTTCAATGTGAATTTTAAATATTAGATTCTGATCTAACAGATGTCTAAACTCATCTGTTGTTAAATTTCAGCCCCACTTTTCATATTTGTTGTCATTCCAGTTGTGCCCTGGCAGAATTTGTGATTTTTGGCCATTTTTCAGAGAATATGAATGACAATACAAAAACGTTTCTTTTACTCGTGGTCAGTCGTTGTGTTTGCCCTTTTCAAATCAGAATGACACTGATCAGAAATTTACATACCCTACCAAAAGTTTACATACCCTAGTTCCAGCACCGGATCCCCGCAGAGCTGCATTCCCAGCCCCCTACTGTACACCCTGTACACCTATAACTGCACACCAACCCAACCTAGCAGTGGCTGCACTTCCTCGATGCCCTAAGGAAGAATAAACTGGACCGGATAAACTGGACCTGCTGCTGACCTTCTAGCGCTCCTCAGTGGACAGCGGGCTCTCCGATTGGCTGGGTGTTTGGTACAGGGGCCACTACTAAGAACAGGAAGGCTGTGCAGCGGGTACCCCTCTGAGACCATCACCACATACTCTTATCTCAGAAAAACCAGGGCCATCACAGGTGACCCCTTGTACCCCTCTCACCACCTGTTTGGCCCACTGGCCTCTGGTCAATCAGGTCCCACACCTCCAGACTTACAAATAGCTTCTTCACACGCAGACTCAGACCAAGTCTTTTCTTTGCATTACTTCTAAGCACTTTGCAACCATTTTGTTCTCTGATTTTTTATACACACACGCACGCACGCACACACACACACACACACACACACACACACACACACACTACAAGTAAACAGATCACAGGTGAGGAGGGTTACCTTTAGTAGTCATTTAAACCTCTTTGTGTCAACTTGTGTGTGTGTGTTATCATGCCAAAACTTCGAGGGTATGTAAACTTTTGATCAGTGTCATTTGGGTAGTTTGTGTCGTTATTTTGATTTAAAAAGGGCAAACACAACCACTGGCCACGAGTGAAAGAAAAGTTTTTGTAATATAATTCCTATTCTTTGAAAAATGGCCAAAAATCACAAATTCTTCCAGGGTATGTAAACTTATGAGCACAACTGTACATCAAACTTAGTATTCACCTCACCCTTACAGGGTGTGCACAGCGGGTTTTATCACATCAACAGAGTGAGTGACACAACAGCCACCTTGTGTGGTTAGCATTATACATCACAGTCACTGCAGAAAATGTATTTTACTGACAGAGAATGTTTTTTTAATCATCATTATGATCAAAATTATTTTAATAGGGACAATGCAATTTAACAATGACACAATACAGACCTTGACAGTGACGTGCTGTAAAGATACAACTATTTTTAATTTCCAGTCCTTGTCCCCTAGGTGGGTTTTTACATCGACAATTCACAAATAATATATGACTCACTTAGTTAACCAGAATATGTCACCTAAGGTTTTTGCTATATGTACAGTATATACAATTATGAAAATGAAACACAAATATATACCATTAAGGAGGCATTGTCACCAAGTGTATGAAAACTCAAAGAGGTGCCTGCATTGCTGGATGCAATAAATGCACTGAACATGAGTAGGTTTTATATCTGCCTAACCAATTGCATCAATGCCATTATATTATATATATCCCTGATGTTGGCTGCTGGGTGTGTGGAGAGATCACTTACTGTTTCCTTACTTGTCTTCTTAGGCACTGATTTTTCTGACTCACGCTAGGGTAGTACACACTACATGTAGATTATTTATCAGTTATCTGTCCTATATAAGTCGTGATTCTGACTGGATATTATTGCCATTGGTCTTGTGAACTATCACAGGTGATTTAACGTGGCTCTGTCCTGTGTTTCATTGTCTGATGAAGAGCTGGTGTGCTCAAAACGTCATACACCACGAGATGCAATAAAAAACATTATTTTAAAAAAGAAACTGGAGTTCTGCATTGTGCAAATTATTCGAGTGTTTCCTTTCCTTTTCTTTCCTGCGTTCCTTTATGTGTAGTATAAAGCCTTGACCATTAGGGGGCGCCGTTTCCCACGCGGCAGCAGTTTTCCTCCGTTTGGCTGAATCATTTTATCCATCATCATACCCAGAATGCAAAGTGAGAGACAGCGAAACCTCGGCAGCCTGGAGCCTGTTGGGTTATCATGGCGATAAGAGGCACGTCTTCCCCCTGAGTCTCCGTGGCAACAAACGCTTTGCTTTCCCGCTACATGAAAACACACGCTGAGCCCCGAGCAGCGCGGAGACCTGCCGGACTTTCAGCCCAGATTGGAGGAAGGACATAGCGAGTGACCGTCATGGCAGCGTCGGAGGAGCTGTACACAAAGGTAACGCGAGTGTGTAGCTTTGTGTAGGTGCCTGCTTTTTGTAGCCGGTCCGCTAAATAAATGTCCGAATCGTGGCTTCACCCTCTAGGAAAAATAGCTTTATAGCGTTTTGTTCGCCCGACGAACAAAACGCTGAAAGTTTGATTTTTGCACCTCGGAGAATGTGCAGGCTCTGTGTCCGCGGCTGCAAATGAATGAAAACGGGGTTGAAACCGCTTAAATCTCGTGTTTAGGTGTTTACATGTAACCTTGGATGAACAGCTGAAATGGGTGCAGCTGACAGATGCAGCACAGAGTCGTTTCCTCGCCTCTTCCTCCTCCCTTCATAGTCCTCCTTTGCGTGCAGAAACATCTTCCAAAAGATTTACTTTGCCATTGGATCTCCAAAGAGAAAAACACATATATTATTTTTTACGTTCATATTTTAATTTTACTCTCTGGAAGCCAGGGGGCTAGGATGATGCAAAGGCGGTGCCAGCCAACATGGAGGCTCTGCTTTTTCGGCTTTAAACCCTGTTATTTAAGCTTTAGCTCAAACCTTTGCATCGACATATTTTAATGTCAGAGATTATTTTGGATTTAGCTTCTTGGCTCAGTTGTATGAGCCCTTTCTTTATGTACTCTTGGCTCATGCACATAAAGACCGCCGCATCCGGACACTTTAGCATCCTTCCCCTCAGCATCCAGGATGCTCAAAGGCCCTGAAGCCTCGGTGTGGCTGTGCAGACCCAAATAGTCCCTGAAGACACCATGATACTGCTGCTAGAAAGAGGCCTGTGTTGCACTTTTAACTCTCAAGGTCATGCTGTTGTTTTGCTTTTACGTGTTGGTGGTTGTAAATGTGAGGCAGAGATGCAAGAAAGTGGTGTGTGTGCTTGTGTGAGGGAGAGGGAGGGGAGATGAGTCACCCATCCCCCTACTTTGACAGCTGGTGTCTTTAGTGTGTATAACGTTTGTGGTACAAAGACGGTGCAATGATTTCAAACCTGGACTAAACTCTTCTTTTAAGTGAATCTCTGGACCTTTTTGCAGTCTCTGTTACCTAAACAAAGCTCCAAGGAGGAGACAGTTTTAAACCTTTGGTCACCAAAAGGACACTGAAGTATCCTCAGGGCTGTTTTTCTAGAATCAGTTAAAAAGGCATGTGTTAATTGCTGCATGTAGAGCTAAAGCACTGATGGGAAATCATCTGGAAAGAATGACACTTCTCTGCATTGATTAGATCCTATTTAATGTCAACTTTTGCTGGTTAGACTTGATCATGTTTGAATTTTGTGCACCTATTGTTCCTTATCGTAGACTTGGATTGTATTAGAGTAGCTTTGCATGATTTAAAATAATCCCCATTGATCTTGTAGTGAGCCTTTGTTCAGCCCTTCAGTTCATCCAGTGTCAGAATTAACTTTTTTAGCTCCCTTCATTTTTTCCTTTAAGCCATCTTTCTTCTAATTGGCTGCCCCTCACAAACAGAAGGTTTGAATGGCAGGTGGGTGGAGCTTCTGTGCTTTTAGCTTAGAGCTATGTGCCTGAATTCGCTTACTGACATCCGACAGAGCAAAGAATAGAAAAAAACTGTCTGAAACCTGAGCTTTGGGCTCATAGAAACAACTTTTAGGAAGAGCACCACCATTCAAAAGTATCAATACATAGAAGAAAATAAGGAAAAGCAAAATAGGTCTTTGCAGACATCCTTCAGAATTGTCACAATTTACTGCATTTTCTTGAGATTGTGAATTAACATGATCAGGCTTTTGCAAAAGGGAAAGAGTGTTAAAGGATGTCCACACAGGAAAAGATGAGCAGCGATATGGCGACCAGAAACCAGGAATGTAAATGAATTTTAGCAGCTTGAAATAACCATCGTTGATTCAGAAGGGATGGATCTAAACTTTAAACTCTAATTTTTTTCCATCTTTTAAGTGAGAAACTCAGGAAACCACTTTGAATTTCTGTCATTTAGCACTTTCCTAGAGGTCATGAGGATTTCAGGTTGCTAGAGATTTCTTGAACAATCTCTAGAGTGTGTCTGCGGCTTTAGAGGGCTACCTATAAAGCCTGGAATGTTCCCAATGACAACCAGTGGGCTAAAAGTCAAATGCAAAAAGCGAATCACTTTATATCTGGACAGGGATTAAAGATGTCACCTTTCCTTTTCTAATTTTGTTTTTTTAAACAATAAAGTGATTAACAGAGAAATTGACTGGCAGATTATTAATTAAGGGTTCTGCTGGGATAGAAAAAAATACACATTAAGATGCATGGATTCTGCTTAAATAGCACTTAGGTGTTCGATTACAACCAGCTACCAATAGATGCTGCTGAGTTTGCTTCCTCTGCCAGCAGGATATGGCTTATAGCCATGCATCGACTGAGCTGCCTGTTTCCATAAAAATCTGTTAAAGCGGTGAAATGGCTTTAAATGCAGGTGAGTGTTTGGTCGTATGTGCTTGCATGGCTGCTGACAAGAGTTCGTTTCTGCTTTGAATGGCACAGTGTATTTTAGGAGGACTCTCTATGTGATTTGCTTTTCCAGCACAGGGGCGGGAAACAGTCTGCCCTCTGTGCACACGAGTCAGCCTTATAGGCGCTTACTGTGCATATGTTATCACAAACATCCACACTCACACACACACACACCAGCAATCTGTGTTTGTCTCCTGCGTGACCTGACTGCCTGTTTAAAGAGAGGTGACTCAGGGGTGAAGTTCTTTGCTTTAAGACTCTAGTCTGTGTTTTGTTTTGTTTTGTTTGGGTTTTGTTTGTAACTCGGACCAACAATATAAAACGGATCAAGATCAAAACTAGTAAGAGGGAAAGAGAAGCAAAGAGAGGGCGCTCTCGTGGAGAGGAAAGCAAGCTGCACCTTAAAAAGATGACTCAGAGCTGAAAAGGCCTTTTACCGCACAACTGAAGCTTCAAAAATACACTTGAGTGTCATACAGCTGAGTGTTTGCTGCACTATAACAGGCACATGTGCTGTGTTTTTAAAATAGCTAGACTCAACATTGATTTGTAAAACTAAACTCAGAACTAGGGCTACCCCGCATAGCATTTTTTTTTTTTTTTTTTTTGAGCTGAGGTGACCAAGAGTGAGCAGTTGAGCAAGAAGGGGGCGTCTGAGAATATCATAAAGAAAGTTAAAAATATCAGCTCTGCTACGATTACTCAGAAAGTTACAAGCAGTGTACCTATACAGCCACTGGACTTTACAGGAGGAGGTGTGGCTCTTTCCCAGCTAAAGCAAGAGTGCCATAGATTTTTTTTTTTGCAAAGTTGCTAAGTTTGCAACAGTGAAGTGAACTGAAGATTGAAGTTCTCTGCTGAGAGCAAGAAGGGTGTCATGCACTTTGAGCTGAGCTGCTGGGTAGTTTTCATATTTAAACAAACAAACCAACAAACCAGTGAAGATCAGAATTGAAAAGAAAACGAACGTGTTCCAGCCGCACTGAAACAGCTTCATGATTCGCCGTGTTAGAGAGCTGAACATGGTTAGACTTTTCTTACCATGCATTGTTGCATATAATGCAATAAGAAGCTCAATAAGCAAAATTTTAAAAAAGCACTCAGTAAGGAACAATCTAAATAAAATACAAAAGAAAGTCATGTAAAAAGGTCAGTGTAATACAACACAAAGTCTTTCTAAGTTGTGTTTATATGGGCTCGTTGAATGATCCAGCGTAAGATCCAGTTTTTCCTTTAATAGTAAAACATAGTAAAGGTTAAGTTGCAAAAACGGAGGAAAAGATAGGCATGCTAATAGTAGGTTAGGTCATTACTGCTATTATTTCTTGGTTGATTATGGTATCACACACAGGCACTAAAATATGTGATTATACTATGAGGCGGTTACAAAAAGATCTCTCTGTAGCTGATTAGAAAATTATTCCCACATGAGGTTTTCACAACGCTCAAATTAGTCTGCATATTGTATATTAATTACAGCACAGTATTTATTTATGCTTTTGTTCTTTTCTAAGATAATTTTTTTGGATAGTGAAGCAATGACAATATGAAAGTGGGGGAAGACGTACAGCAAAGGGCTGCGGGTTCATAATTCAAGTGTCAGTTAAAATGTAAATGTTTTCTACTGTAGGAACTTGCAGCGAGCTTTAAGGTAGTGTGTCAAACTGCAGGAACTGCAGGAACTGCCCGTTCTTCAGGGACATATCAGAACACAGTACTTGTTTCGCAGTAGGTATATCTGATCGGCCCTGAAAAGCTGCTGTGTGGGGCTTGACGCTGATTGGTTAAACCTATGCTAAAAGCAAAATGATCAACAATGTAAACAACAAGAATGAACAATAATGTCTCAGTTCCAGCAGTTGGTATAATTTTTTTTCATTTGTCAAAATAGTTGCAGAATTGTTACATTTAAATCACTGTTAAGGATTTATGTCATTTAAAAAGAAAATCAATTTCCCAATTTTTACATTTTTAGATTACTTATTATAGATTTTTAATCTTAACTGTTGAGTCACACTTAATTATATTGTTGTTGTTGAACTCAAGACTTGTAGTGGCTGGTTTTTAAATTTTATATTGATATTTTAATTGTAATTTATCCTTCGAGTCTGAAATATTGTTTACACTGAATGTTTTTGTAAGGGTCTTTGGAAGGCTGGCTTTAAAAAGGATATTTAACATAAATATTCTTCTTATTTCTATTATAATATTTATTATAGGGCACGTCAGACCTACCCAGCATTGCTGCAGTGGAAAGGTACTTAAAAAATGTCATATTTTTATTCTCTGTATTGTTTTTGTGATTGTCCAGCTTGTCTCACCTCTAAAAATTCTCACTGTCTCAATTGACATGGGTCCTAAGCTCAAAGAGCTGCAGGTTGTTTCAGCGAAAATGAGAGCTGTATGATACGAGATAACCTGTTGAGCAAGCTGCACATATGGCCACGTGCTAGTTAGTGAAGTCACACAGTGAGAGTAGTCAGGAGCAGATGATGGAAGGGAAAACACCTGCTGTTACATCACTGGTTGGGGTGTTGCCAGCATGTCTGACCTTTTCAACCCATTGACAGCCGTGCATTGTTGCACTTCTGCCATAACTGAATGATCATTTTGTCTCATTTATTCTGGTATCAAGACGCAGACTACCTAAGAGACCTAAAATGTGGACAAACCTTTTTTGAAAATATTATTTTATGACCTCAAGTCTAAGAATTAATTAATTTAGTGGAAAGAAAACCATTAGTTTGCATATTGTAGCTTTATATGCTGATATCCCTAACCCTTATGGCATTAGCCTGAACTGACCTAAACTTGGTATCAAAGTCTTTATTTCTTACATATGTTTATTACATTTTTGTCAATCTATGGAGAATTATAACTAGCAAACACGCTGCAGATGTTAGTTCGACAGAATATTGGTACCTTCATTTTGCTCTAGCCTGTTTCAGTGGTCTGAACATGGCAAGTCAGTGATTGTACAGGATATTAGGAAAAAAAAAAAGTTCACCTGTTTAAAACACTAATTTCTTGCATAGAGTTGCCTGCAAATAAAAACAACAATAACAACAAAACAAGACAGCGCCACAACCTTTAGTTTTGGCTGCTTTTTTGTGCAGCTGTGTATTAGCCACCATGTTAGCTTGCAGTTTAGTGTGTTTGTCATTATGCACACTTTAGCTGCAAACAGGTGGCCCACAGTTTACTGAGAACCTAAAGTGATATGTTGGACTCCAGTTTAACATTGATGCAGATGACTTTCTGTTTCAGTTATTCACAGTACTGCAATACCATTGTGATACTATAGTGGTAGTATTGTATCGCAGTCTGTCGTGAGTTAGTGTAATTGCCACCCCTATTAAATGTGACATTTTTAATGATACGTTAGCATGCTCGTGTTACAAAACCCAGTTTGATTTAAAAAAACTTCACGAATAGTCAGATCTGTAGGTGTTTTTCCAACTCGTCAGGTGGCAGGTTTTATATTATTCAACGTCATGGGTTTATTTTTTCCCCTTTATCTGTAATTGAGAGCATGTGCATTCAGTTACTGCCATGACCTGGTTAAAGTAATTGCGCAATCATGTTGTACTCGTTCATGCATGAGGTCATTGCAATCCAAACCAAGATACATGGAAGTATTCTATGGCTGAATGTTCGTGAGTAAAATAGCGAGTCCTTTTAATGTGACTGTGTTGATGTATCATCTGATTTTGACCAGAAAGCATAAATAATGACCAGAATTCAATGGTAAAAGAAATAAATAATTACAGAATTTCAATATTGCTTTACGGGAAGATATTACGTTCCTTGAATAGGCTAGCTCCCTTCATGTATCATCCAGGTTCAGTTTTCATCTTTGCAGCTCCCGGCCTGCAGTTGTTTTTCAGAGCGGCTTGTGAGACGGTCCTGTTTACTCGCCATCTGCCTCGTAGATCATGTGATCAATGAAGGAAGCTGAGATTTTTGTTGACAGACAGCTGGGAAGGCCAGTCGTCTGCCACGAGGCAAGGAAGTTTGGGGAACGTCGTTGAACGCCGCTTGTGTCTGCAGACACAATGGGAAGATTTCATCTGCCAGCGAGCTTTGGAGCTCACTGCTCGATCAGTTAGTGTCTGGTCTTGTGGCGCGTGTGGCTGGAGGCATCCACAAAACCATCAGAGTCACAGCATGAGCTAGAAGCTCGCTCAACAGTCAAAATGAACCGGGAGTTGGAGTATATGTTTCTGAAAGTAAGTTTTTGCTCCTTTTTAAGCTTTAAAGAAATTCCTCCCCTCTTGATTAAATAGTTGTGTCATTATTTTTTAAGGAGATGGATGCTTTTAATGATAAACTGGTGTTTCTCTTTATGTCATATAAAGAACCTTTCTATGCTGTGATTTTGAATTTGGTTTTATTACATTGCCTCTGTAATGGTGGCTGTGGAGCCCCAATCCTGACACGCCCTTTGAAATGGTTATGTCACTGAAATCAGAAGGACAGTAATAACTTCCACTTAGCAACAAATCAGATTTTAGCCTGTGCTGAGTTTTGTTATCAGAGTAACAGCAACATCTTTGTTATGGTTTGACGAAATTGAATCAGTGGAAGTAGCTTGTAGTTTTTCCTGCCTGTTTTGGATGCACATCTGGCTTTGCAGGCTTCAGTACAACTTTGTTGGTTGGATGGACCAGCAATATGTTCTTCTGGATAACTTATCTAGCACTGTCATTGCTATCACATAGATTTATTTGCTTTTTATTGACTATTTTAAATAACAGCTGGAACTGTCTTCCACTTACTCTGTTGGTGTGTTATGGTGTTGTAAATATAAGAGAGGACAATTGTGGGTCCCATTCTCTGCTCTTATATAGTGCAAAGAGGCAAACAACACTACTCCTACACTATGCCAAGAGTCAGCACTGGCCAAACTAATGTGATTAGATGCTGATCAGCGTCACAGCCTCTTAGTAAGAGATCTTGGGCAGTCAGTAGACGATTGGCACGCTAGTTGTGCCAATGGTCTAGTTGGGAGCGCAGACAATCAAGGTTCCTTCCTACCAAGCTCTCCAACAGCGCTGAAATCTCTCTAAATCTTGGCGTCATGCTGTGTCTGCCCAGCTGAGCAGAAAAACAGCAGATTCTCACATGAGTGGTATCATGTGATGAGGTTTCTGCAGTCTCCATTGACCGCTTTACTGAGAATATGTGAGCAAAACACTTTTTCGCATACCGCTGCGGCTGTCTGGAAGGTCGCCTTTGCCAGTCTGTGCTACAAAATATATTAAGGTTTTCATCCATTTCCGCTTGACTTACTTTTATGAGGTGCAGTGTACTTGTCTAAATTCCTTTTGCTCCTCTGTTCGGTCAAAAGAACAACATTGTCTCAGTCACTAGACCAAGGAATAGATATTTTATTTGAAGACAGTTTAGCTGCGTGTTTGATGTTTCAGGTTGTTCAGCCATAATCCTTCTGAAATGAAAATTATGAGAATCTGAAATATAGTTTTGAAGTTTTTTGCTCTTTTTGTAGCAGGTAGATTACACCCAAAAACCAAATACCCAGAGAAATACAGTCATTTGGAAAATTGTAAATATCACAAAAATCAATAGATTTTCAGTTACATTTGCATGGGAAAAAAGTATAAATCATGAAGGGATTTTTCCTGGCTCCAAATAGGCAGTTAGGGGTGAACCTCTCATGATAAGCATGATTGATCCATAGATAGATAAAGAAGTAGGCTTGTGTTACCTTAGCAAGTCTATGGCTCCTTAATATTTCTGCCTGCAACTGCAGTATGCAGTAAATGTATCACTTTACTGAAGAGGACAAACCCAGCCATGCAGGCTCTCACTTTATGAGAAGGTGAGTTATAAGTGGGGAAAAGAGACTTGCAGTAGGCCAAAAGGTGCCCACTTCTAGAGCGAAAGCTCAGAGCTCCGTATTTGCATCTCTTTAATCTGTTGTTGACTCTGAGCAGAGAGTAAACACTTCTGATGGATGCCCCGCCCCATCGCCACATCCTTGCAACCCCAAAACGTTGCGCTTTACACACTCCCAGCTTCCTGATCTCTGTGACATTGAAAACCTCCAGTACACCTCCAGTTTCTGCATTAGCAGAAATTATTTAATACAGAGAGGCGTTGCAGTCGAATACGGAAGAGTTAAAGCTGAAATGACTTTCAGGACGTCTGCAGGTCTTCTGTGATAACATCAGTTCTGTCATATTCAAAAGGTACCACAATGGCTCCACAGTGTTTGGTGGAAGAGGTTTAATCTTCATCTCAGTAGGTTCTTACTTCTTTCATTTGTTGATTTTTAGATGCTAAGAGCACAAACTTTGGCCGTCATGTAAAGAAGTTGCGGTGTAATTGAGTGAAATACGATTAGCTGGTGTTAAGCCAGAGGTAGCCTAATCAGTTCCTGATCCTTTGTCTCAATTAAACCAGGATTAGCATCAGCTCAACTTGAAACTTCAAGACCTTTCCCTTCTGTTAATTGACCTGCTGACCCCTACTGTGTACTGAAAACCTTAAGTACAGGAAGAAATCATTTTTGAGATTAAAAATGCGTTACACAAACCCAATCCCAAGATTGTGCTATTTGACCCTTAAAAAGAACTAAAATACAGGATTTCTTCTTTTAAATCATTGTCTTCTGAATGTAGCCAATATGAAACAGCTGGAGCATCTGCTATGCTCTCCCCCCCGTATATATAAAGTATATATAGTGTCAGCTAAATTGTTGGTTTATGAGCCAATCATCAATGTTTGGAGCAGGGAAGAGAGCTAAAGCAACATCTTTTAGACGGCAGACGATATAAGAAGCTGCACCAAGACATAGTATGAGATAAATATGTTACTTTCATCCATGAAGTCATGCAAAGCTGCTCTAGTAGTCCATGTGGTATTCAATGAAACCTATACTACAAATCTATTTAAAAAAAAAAAGTAATTAAAATAAAGTTGACCCTGAGATACTTCCAGAGAAGTATCCTCTTCCACTTGGGGTAGCAACTCATTCCCATCTTGGAGTGGGCGCTCCACCCTGGGTGGGCTTTGCTCACTCTTAGATATAAGGCCTCAGTCATTTAGGAGGAGCTCAGAGTAGACCCTCCATAGCTCCACTTGTACTAGCTTGATTTATTATTTTCAGAGAGCGCTTAAAATGGGGAAGGTTCATTTTAGAAAAAGGTGTTATGTCTAAAAAAAGTGTTCCCTTCATATTTCATACTTACATTTGTATACATGGAAAATCTTCCTGCATGCCAAGGGTCAGGGGAATAAACCGCCAGTGGAGGTCATTTTGCTGCCTCCAAATTCACGAGAATCTATTTCACGGCAATTTGCTGCTTATTTGATTTTATTTTGATTCACTGACAGTCAAAGAATGACCGCCAGATCAGTGTATGGACGTATTATGCTCAATGGATCTGGAATCGAGCACAATATGTTCCCTTTAAACTGTTTTAATAAACAAGTCAGTGACTCTGTCTTTTCCTGAACTGTAAGAAAATAAACTGGATACGCCAGGATTAGTTTCAAATTAGAACAACAATGAGGGACAAATGGAAGTTAATGCTGCAATGTTTATGTGCTGGTTATACTGTGATATTGATAAGAGATGTTGTTTTCTCTTTAGGAGTGAACACATTTTAAATCGCCACACAGAAAACATTTCATCCTTGCTTTGCTGCGACCAAGGATGTGCTGCATGGACGTGTCTTGCATTCAGCATGTGGGGGGAAAGTAGAGACACTGTAGTCACATGATTGCTGATGTCACACATGCTCTGACGTCTTTGCTCCTTTATTGTCATGCCTCCCCTCATTGTCTGCCACCCCAGAAGACACCAGCCTAGCCTAACCAGCCTCCATCCATCCCTTCCACCATCCACCCGTGTCTCTCTGTCTGTCTTTGAGGCAGACAGTCGCTGCACCCCGACTCATCACATTTTTCTCTCCAGCATTTAGATGCTATTCTTTTCCAGCTTCTTTTTCACTGTGGACGATGATGTCCTTGAAACATGTAGATGTCTGTCAGTTTCTGTGTGTGATTGCGAGTGTGTGAGAGAGACTGCGTGGTTTCAACCTACATCTCTCCTCTATTTCCGAACCCAGGGGAATTTGTTGGACTATAAATATGATTCATTACCTCTGCAGCTGTACTACAGTGCTGTCTTTCCTTTCCCCCTCCATGTATGTCTGCTAATGTGCAAATTGGGAGCATATTTCAGTGTTAACTAATTCAGGATAATCGTGCCTCACACCTAGTGGTGTGTGAAACAAGTGCTCTGTGTGTGTGTGTGTGTGTGCTTTTTGTGACAATTACCAGGATCAGAAAGTGTGCAGCTTTGCCTCTGTGAGGTGTGATGATGCTCAGAACTTGCTGTTGCTATTTTTAGTCTCCATCCTCCTCCTCCTCCTTCTCGTTCTTTCTGCCTCTTTGTTGCCATGAGGCTGGCTGCTGGGATGGTCTAACACAGGGAGTGATGACATGTTGGAATGAGGAGGAAGATGGTAAAAGCCTATATTCACCTGCTTATAATTCCATCCAATCTGTCTCTCTTAATTCCTTTTAAGTAGCTTTATGTGTATAGAAATCATATATATTAACAACCACTTATGAGTGTTTTGTGTCTTATTTATCTGTGATTGCCATGCCAGTGGAAAATCCCTTCGCTCCTACTTTGAAATTTCAGTTGCTGCGAACCAAATAGACTCTGCAGAGAGTTTCTCATACTGCAGTTGAACAGGCTCCAACTCCACACTCATGGACTGCAGCTGGAAACGGTAGCCTTTGTTTGGGTCATCTGAAGATCCACTTTTACGCTGGAGGATCACTTTAACCAGAAATTTAATCAGGTGAACAACTGGTTTATGTACAGGTACGCCAAACTCACCAAGGCTGCAGAGGAGATGAGGCAGTTTGAGTCTGTTCACTGGATGAGGAACTCACTATAGAGCCAACGTATTGTTGCTCTGTTATTTGTTACCAGAGTATGCAGTGAGATATAGTTTTGCAAGTGACACAGAAAAAAAGAAATGCGTAAATTACATTCTCATTCAAATCCTGCTCATTGAATACAGCTAATTATCAAAGGACAGTGTTGGGTGGATGTTACTGAAAAACTTTGATTCTTGTCTGTACCAGGGGCACTGGACTCTGTTTTTCTTGGATTAATATTTTTGATAAGAAAAAAAGACTTCAATAAGAGAAAATACAAAGGTTATGGGTTCAACAAGCCCTTGTTTATTTTCTAGAATAAAACTAGTCCATACTGAAAAACTTTTCATCATTTCCTCCTTTTTTTAAAATATTCTGTTTGGCTGATAGAAAACTTACATACACTATCCTCCCGAGATCCAGCCTATGCAGTATGCCCTCTTTTTATTCCCACTTTTTATTCCAACAAACTTTCCTCACAAGAAAGTTACAGCTGCCAACTTTAAAGCCACAACCAAACATATCGACCATGAGTTAATGATGGTGGTCGTTATCTGGCACAAAGCAAAATCTCTCTGAAGTTGGAAGGAAAATGGTGGAAAGCTTTTTATGCGTTTACATGAGCTGAGCATGGAGGAACAGTTTCTGCTGTACGGGCTGGTAGAGTAAGGCCAGTTTTCCAGCAGCTATGCCAATAACCTGACCTGTAATATTAAGATCACAATCTTTAACATGATTGTACAGCCTGTGCTGCTTTGAGAAGACTAAACGGAGAGAAAACACCAATATAAACATGAAAAGAACCTAAACCTTCATGAGTAAAAGCTTAAAAAGGACGTTTCATTTAAATCTACCTTCTTTCTTGTTTTAGGAGTTTTGTGCCGCTCAGTCAAACATGCTGTTTCGTTGCCCTGTACCTGTGCATGTGCAATGACAATAAAGTTGAATTCTATTCTATTCTATTCTATTCTATTCTATTCTGTTTGATAAGTTTTTGCCTTGCAGAGTGGTGTTTATACTTGTCTTAGGCAGATGGTTGCCTCTCCGTGAGCCAGAGGTTTCTTTTTATAGTCTTTACCTTGCAGTATAAAGGTTTTGAGGCCACTTTTGTTGTGATTGTGTAAATAAACTGGATCAAAATGTCTGGAGAAAGCTTGGTAGGGGCCATTGGCATGTCGATGAATGTTGCTCTATTTCATGCTTTCATTTAAGAAAACATGCATTTGATCATGTCTGATTTTTTTCCAGTAATGAACATTAAAAGTGGCTCATCTGAAGCGACGTAGCAGAATTTACCAGCAGCCTCTCTAAAAATGATCTCAGCAGCCATCCCAAAAGAATGTCACTTTTACTAAAATTGTTCTGTTCTCTTGTAGAGAGTTATCTATTTTACTGTAAATCCACTGGAATTCAAATAACAAAGTGTCTCTTATGAGAGATAAGGCAGGATGTTTGATGCTGCAGATGATAGCGAGCATCGGTGTCAGACAGTAATGTGGTTGAATCCTGTGGTTTGATCATTTGGGTGGTGTGTGAGAGCTTCTTCCTTTTAGCTGCTGTTTCATGTGTAACTCGGCACAGACGCATAGATGTGCAGTTTCTCCGTCTCTCATTGTCTTCAAACATACTGAATACAACAAACATAACACTTATTGTGTGATACATAAATTAGCTCATATTTGTAGATTTATCAGCTAGTACTGGCTTATCTAAGACATGCTGGTATTGCTATAAAGTAGGTGCTGGTGAGTAATTGCAGTACAGAAATGCAAAAGATATCCAACTTTAAAATGTCACAACACGGGGACTATAAGGCTGTAGAAGGCTACTGTAGAAGTAGCTGTTGTGCATTTTGCAGACTTTAAATGGTCATTTGCAGGCCTTTAAAAATCCAACTTTGGATCCACTGTCACAAAAGCATTTATATACTTCTTTTCTACTAATAGATTGCTGCTGCATATCCAGGCTTGGTGCTGTTTGGAGAACCAGTCCACATGAGAACTGTAATTTCTGAGACTGTAATGAATGTTAAAAATTGATCTGTTCACTTTATTGCGGCTAATTAGTCCCGTTTTTGTTTTTTTTTGTTTTTTTGTATTTTTGTTTTTTTTCCCTCTTTCAAATGGGCTTCTTGTGAAAAACCTTTGGGACTTGTGGGGTCACTCTGAGGTAACGCATAACTTCCTCTCTACCATTCAGCAAGCAGCAGCACCCAGACAGAGTTGTGCACTCCCTGTGTGACATTGTGTTGCCTCTGCCTTTCTCTCCAAGTGTAGCACATTGTCAGACAACATTGCCGTTATCAAATTTGACCCTGCTACCCCCTTAGTTGGGCAAAGCTTTAAATATTTCCTATTTATTATCATTATTAACTCAGACATTTAAAAGATGGTATTCAGGACAGCCCTAGTAATTTCCACCTGGGGGATTCTGGGCTGAATCTGCCAATCATTGGTAGGTGCCATTGGTGGTTTAACCTCGTAGGCCACCTATACAAGTTCTAACTTCATCCTAGTAATTTTGTGTCCTGCACTGGTTCCCTTTTATATGGATGCCAAAACCTGGCAGTTTGGGTAACAACACTGCTTCAATGGAAGAGTTGACTTTTAAGAGTTTTAGTTTTTAACCTCTTGGGAACACAACTCTATTCGTTTTAATGTGATAGTATCCTATTTTTACACACCTTAAATATTCCCTATTTACTGTGTTCCATGCATATCTTTTTCTTTTTCTTTTTTTCAAATTTTCTTCATCCTCTAACTTACAAAGATGCTCGCTCATTTCTAAGTGCCATTCTCATTTTTCTTAAGTGCCACACTATACATAGCCTAAATATACAGGTCACAGTGTTTAGTGTTTCTGCACCAAAAGAGAGAGAGATAGGAATAATGTGCATAACCTGAGGACTTGATAGAGCTTCCATCCATCATCTATCCCTTTCTGTGTCTGGGCCATGGGGCAGCATTCTCAGCAGCGATGGCAGGCTCCCTCTCCCTGGCAATCTCATTCTTTTGGTCACTACCCAAGCTTGGGACCATGGGGTATGAGGGGAGGACTTGGATCGACCGATAAACCAATAGTTTTGTTTTCACAGTCAGCTCTGTCTTTACCAAAACTTACCAGTGCACCTGAGGTGGTTTGCAGACAATTGTGACGGGGCTGGAATGAGAATCAGCACTTTTTTACAGGTGAAAAAACCCCTAATTGGTTCACAAGGCTCTAAAATATTAAGACTCAACAGTTTCTCTGCTAAAGCTGCCATTTCACCCCCACCACTCTCATGCACTATGAAGGGAGGGTTCATGAGGATTTGTGTGACTATGAGGTCATGATTCAGATGATCGGTAGTGAAGCAGCAGACAAAATTAACCACTTATTCTCCCGTTATGCTCCTCTACAGTGAGGTCTTTGTCTTTTGCTTCTGTGAAATCGTCATGAGCAGTTTACGTAATGAAGGTTAAAAAAAATCCTTTAGGCCTGAGAGCGTTCCTGAAAGTTCAACAAGGATTTTTATCGTCATGTGCTCATTAGATGCTCTGGAAAAAATTGGCACTTTTAATATTTCTGTATTAAAAGTTATTCCTGTTCATTTTTCCCCTTTTGTAATGTTAAATATGCTGCATGGTTCTCCAGCTGACTCCTGTACAGTTGGGCTTCCTTGCATAAGTGTGGGCATGCGTCACCATTTATAAGCTAGTCTCTTCAGCCATGTGACCGGCAGCGTCCATCACTGTATTCTCACATTTCTGTGATCAGCTGATTGCCTCTGGTCACATGTATGTAAGGCCTGAAACACTTTTCTGGTGATGCCTGTGTGTTTGTGGGTTTGAAATTATTATCATGCAAGATCCACTGCTGCTTTCTTTAGTCAGTATAAGCTAGTGTTTGTTCAGTTGTTTGTTTCTATAACTTAACTGACCATTAGGAGCTGAGTTCTCATGACTGTGAAACACAGAACCCAGTGTTTTCTCTGAGGTCACGGATATTAAAAGGATATATTGGATATATTAAAAAGGAGGCGTTTTAGTAAAACTGTCCTGTTGTCCTCCTCCATTTGAATTGAGCAGAAGGAAACCTAAGTGATTTGTGTTGGCATGGAGCATCAGGTGGAGTGGGTTTATCCAGAGATGTGAGAAAAGGGGAGATATGTCACTCAGTGAATCGGGAGTTCAAATTTATGGAAGAATTCTGCAACAGCGAAGATGGTTATATGTGTATAACTTCCAGGGAGGAGAAAAAACCTTATTTTGTAAAAAGGGCAGAAAGCATGGGTTGTTTTTGTTTGTTTGTTTCATTTTAAATTACACATAGAAATGGCCCATAGGTATGAATGTGAGTGTAAATAGTTGTCTGTCTCTCTGTGTTAGCCCTGTGACAGACAAGCCACCTGTCCAGGGTGTACCCCACCTCTTGCCCTACAATAGCTGGGATAGGCTCCAGCACCCCCCGGCGACCCTGTGATAGATGGATGGATAATTTCATTTAAAAATCATGGCTGGGAAAACGATAGAAATTTGGATGTCCATAGAAACGGTCCTGTGTTTAATACTATAAACGCAGCAGCATCTCTGCAGTTTTTATGCAAGTATTAAAGCACTTTATTGTGTACCTGATGTGAAATAACATGTCTGGTTTCTAACTTTATCTGTTTTTGTTTTTTGTGTGTGTTTTTCTGTGTCTCAGTGTGCTCGGGTTTGGATACCTGATGTAGAGGAGGTGTGGAAGTCTGCTGAGCTCACCAAGGACTACAAAAGTGGAGATGTCTCCCTGCAGCTCATGCTGGAAGATGGAAAGGTGAGGATGATAAGAAGAGGAGCAGGGTGGGGGAAGAAACAGCCTCTTCCTCTTTGTTTTTCCCCCCCTCTTCTTTCTCTTGGTTTTTCTGTCTCTCTGCAGGATTCCTTTATGGAGAGCGCTAATGATAAAACCAATAACCACTAATGAGATGTAGCAGAAGCAAAGATGCCCCGTGGAGCATTTTTAATGTATCTCAGTACATTTAATTTGTTGGCTTAGAATAAAAACAGCTACCAGCATGAAGCTATTCCTTACCACGAGGCACTCATTTAAATGAATGCCTGATAGTGGCTGAACCATTTACTATATTGCCCGTAGTGATTTAAGATTTATGCAGTCATATTTAAAAACACAGACTATTAACAAATCGAAAGAAACACCAACATAAAGTGTCTCGAGTGTGTTGAGCCTCTGCTTCCTATCAGAACAGCTTCAACACATCTTAGTATCGATTCTCCAAGTCTGTGGAGATGAAGCATCATTCATCCAAAAGATGCTCCAAAATTTGTTGTTTTTATGATGGGCATGAAGAATAGGATAAAGGTTTTGTTCTGTTTAGCTTCTCAGCTGCTTAATATCACTAAAACTTCAAACATTTAAAATTTAATTTGTTGAAAAGTGCCAAAGAACAATCAACAGATTTTGGGTGTCAGTAAAGGTCAGATGGAGGGAGGTTCATGAGGTTTTTTCCTTTTTGTTCAAGCTAAATGTCACAAACTACCTATCCCTGGGCTTTACGCTGCCATAAAAGTAGTAACAATCCAGGTTAGCCAAGGTTACTATAGCTGAGTAAAAATAAATTAAAAATGAAAATAGGTGCAAAAACCTCTTTCAGTAAAATGAAATAACTCAATTCAAAACCAGACTTAGAAAAAATATAAAAATAAGATAAATGTATAGAAGACGTCTTCTGTCTGATGAGGCAGATGTTGTTGTTTTTGAGTCACCTACCCTCCGTATACCCTCCAAATTAACTAATTAACAAGACTAAAGTCGACACTAAAACAAAGCATTTTCAAAAAAAACCCAAAAAATTAAATGAGCAAATCCACTCAAACCGAAACTAATTTTTTTTTTCTTCCAAAAAGCAATTAAAATATGCAAAATGATAAGAATTCTGATTTTGATTAAATTGAATAGTTATACAGATTTGGTGCAATATGCTCATGTGTGTTAGATGACCTCTGCTGATCATAATAACTCAATTATTCTGTGAAAGATGTAGCTAATCTGTCTCAATCTTGATATTGTTTTCCTGAAGATTTCCTCTTACCGAACCAAATATCCTTATCAGACAAGTATCTGAAATACAGTACATCCATCTCACAAAGATATAAAAGGAGCGAGCAGCAGAAGCTTTCACACAGAAAGAGGGGAGCGAAAATGAAAACAACATTTATACTCAAGCTTTGAGCGGTGGAAAATCAGTAGCCTGTCTCATGACATTTCTGAGAACGTGGATATGAAATAGTGTTCAAATACCCTGTTAGCGTGGACCTCTGTTAGTGGTTATATAAATGATCTGATCTCTTCAGAAAGCCCCAGACAGAAAACAGCAGCATGGAAACAGTTTAAAGATAAAATCTCTGAGTGGATTTTATTGCAGGACTTAATTTAGTTTGATGTTAGCAAAGCAGATCTTTTCTCCTTTTAGCAGTGGGTTAAAAAACATGTTCTCTTCTCATCATTTGATCAGTGGGCATAGTGAGTTTAATGGTGACATTGTATTGTATAGAACCACATAATCTACTTGGCTGGTAGTTCCTTATTATGGTTAGAAACAGCACATTTAAGTGCTGTAAATCTTGTAATATAGCTTATATCGCTCGAGTCCCTTCATTTTTTTTTTAGTCCTAGTCGAATATTTGTGTCTTCGTTTTTTTAACTGAACCCAGACGTCCAAATGAGGTTGTCTGGACTCAGAGTTTGGATGACAAGCTTTTGACGAGTCATTGGTGAGACAGGGTAGAGCTGACATACCTCCACATCAAAAGAAGCCAGTCGAAGTGGTTCAGGCATCTGACTAGGATTCCTCCCGGGTGAGTTGTTTGGGTCATGTCCAACCGGGAGGAGACCTCTGGGCAGACCCAGGACACACTGGAGGGATGTTGCAGCTCTGCTGGGCTGGAAACATTGCGGTATCCCTCCATAACAGGTGGAAATGGTAGCTGGAGAGAAGTAGGTTTGGGCATCACTGCCCCTGTGACCTGGACCTTGGTGACGAGTAGAAGATGGGTGAATGTTTTTCTGCAAGTTCTAACAAATCTAAAGTCTCATTTTAATATTTTAACCCAGGATTTTGTACCAATCCACCATCTTTTAATAAAACGAATACCTTGTTGTGCCATATTTTGAATAATGTGCTGTTTCTTGATTAAGTCCTGTTCTTGTGGTCGTCCTCAGAACATTGAGCACAAGCTGGACCCTAAGACAAAAAACCTGCCTTACCTGCGAAATCCTGACATTTTGGTGGGCGAGAATGACCTCACAGCGCTCAGCTACCTCCACGAGCCAGCAGTGCTGCACAACCTCAAAGTCCGCTTCATCGACTCGAAGCTTATCTACACTTACTGCGGTAAGCAGGTGCTTCGTCTATCAAAGATGCCAGACTGTATGTTTGCAAGTTTAAAATTACAGCGTTAAGTAATGGTGTCATTGAAGGGATAAATATTGAATTGTCACAGAGTTCCTTTTTAAAGCTGAAAGTAATATAAGCTTTATTTCTCAGCTTATTTTAATCACCTTAATAATGGAAGATTTATTAATTTAAATAAACAAGCTTTGTCTGCCTTCAGCATTTTAGCTACTTTATTCCATTATCCTCACTGATAAACTCAAGACATGTTTGCTATTATTGTAAGACAAATTCAGTTCACATGAGATAAAAAGATAATTAACTATATTAATCATTTATCATCATAACAGCATAATTCCTCTTTATGTGGTCTTGCTGCTGTTCAGCTCATTCTTCCGTTTTTTTTTCTCCTCGCGTCGTAGGAATCGTGCTTGTGGCCATTAACCCGTACGAGACGCTGCCCATCTATGGAACAGATATCATCAACGCCTACAGCGGTCAGAACATGGGCGACATGGACCCACATATCTTCGCTGTAGCAGAGGAAGCTTACAAGCAGATGGCCAGGTTTGTCTGAGCATGTGTGTGTTACCTGAGCAGGCTTGGTTGAAGTCTCCCTGTTGCTCAGCCCTGCCTCTCTCATTAGAGTTTGTAGGTCAAAGCGGAGCCAGAAATAGCCACACGGTGGTCTCACTGACTCTCCCTCTCTTATTTTAATCACATGCGTAGCCCACAAAGACTCTCTGCAGGAGCCAACTAGTAGATCTTTGCACTCTCCTGGTGGGGGCTCATATCATTAACACATTGAATATTGACAGGATGTTGCACTAAGTTTACTCAGACCACAGGGCAGTGAAGGAGGGCCAGAGGCAGCAGCCACAAACATGTCCACTATCTCATGGTTGCAATCCTCTTTATATTATAATCATTAAATAATCATATGTTTATTGTAAACTAGGGTAAGTCTGTAGGTTAGTATTCTATTCAAGTTCTTATTCAAGTGAAATTTGCACAAAGCTTCAGAGTCCTAACTGATGCAATATGTTTGAGACTGATTGAAGTGAAACTAAATGTATGTAAACTCAAATCAGAGTGAAATTAAACTTCCCTTAAAGCCTGCAAAAAGGATAAACGGTGGCTGGAAGTGGAGTAGGATCTGCAACTGGAACTACAGAAGAAAGGTGATGCCTTAGGAAGTAGCAGTATGTAAGGATTATGTCTCATGCATAGAACAAGGAAAGTGACCTGCAGATACATTAAAGTGTACAGACCTGCGATGCTTGTTCTGTCAGCAGGCTGAAAAAGTATTGATGATGATAGCATGTGACACTTCCTATCTGGCTCCTGAAATTGTGTGTGTCACACTTTTAATTATGAAACTATATTTAATTTGGACTGAAAGCTGTAGCAATTTGCATCCAACTGTTTCCATTCTCTTAATTACACTGGTCTGCAAAAAAGAAATCAGCTGCATGGGATATTTTTGGTAAATTTGATGATTTTTAGGGTGCTGAATCCAAAAATGATCTCCATTTCCCTCCGTCATGTATTTTATTACAATTAACTATGCATAATCTTTCTTATAATTGAACAAAGAAGTAAAAAACCGATTCCTTTGTGATTATGTTTAACACTACATTTACTATTTTTGTCTGTGAAACCTTTTCTTCTTCTCTTCGATGCTCCTCTGAACACACTTTTGCTTCATTTCACTTGATTCTTGCTCTTAGAAATATTAAATTAATGTGAGAAATCATTATTGGATATGTTTTTTTTGACTCAAGTATAAGATACCCGATTTCAGTTTAAAAAGGGAATTGTATGCTTAATTAAACTAAAAATATGAGTTTTGCAAGAAAACCTGGAAAAATGGAATTTAAAAAATATTTCCTGGTTTCAGTGAGTAAAAATCTGAAACAGTCAAAAAATCCTGTGCAGTTATTTGGTTGCAGACCTGTGTTATCGTTTCATTTAGTGACATAAAAAAAACATCCATATGATCCCAACACTATATTGTAATCTACAAACTGGACTTTATCAGCATCGTTATGCATGAACTATAAAGGCTGTTTTGTTTCGTTTTTTAATTTCAGGGATGAGAGGAACCAGTCGATTATTGTAAGCGGGGAGTCTGGTGCAGGAAAGACGGTGTCAGCCAAATACGCCATGAGATACTTTGCTACGGTCAGCGGCTCAGCCAGTGAGGCCAATGTGGAGGAGAAAGTCTTGGCTTCCAACCCCATCATGGAGGTGAGGACTCGATCCTGATCGTTCACCTGTTTTCTATTTAATTAAATTCACTTTTGTTTATATAGTGGTGGTTCACAACACCAGTCATTTGACAGCATTTTACCTTGTAAGGTGAGGACTTTGTAATAGTAAGAAAATAAACACCATGATCAGATGATCCTTTGGGAGCAAGCACTTGGAGATGATGGGGAAGAAGAACTACTTAGACTTTGTTAAATAACTTAAACGTGACCTTGTCTAACCTGTATACTTAAAATTACAGATCAAAACACACGTTGTGCTTCGGCACTACAGTCTTACAAAGTTTAAGTTTATCGTTGGAAGCTAGGTTCCTTCCCCTTCATAACAAGAATTTTCCTGTTTAGATTATTCGAATCTTTGTCTCTCCAAAACTTTTTTTTTTTCAGGGATTAAAATTTTCCTTCAGATTGTTGTTGTCTGTCTGTGTTTCTACTGCAGTGAAGACCTGTGAAGCTTAGGCAAATTAGTCCTGACAGCTGTTTTTACGCACGTAACAGCCAGGTTGTATCTCGGCTGTCTGCGTCTGTCTTTTCTTTTCAGTCTGCATCAGAGCTTCAGGGCAGTGCGATGGCCGCACTTACACACATCAAGCATTGACAGCAGACTGGAAGAAGCCTTCTCTTCATTTAGAAAAAGCACCTTCCCTTGGGTATATGTGGAGATATGAATATGGTGTATTTATTAGTGATTTGTATCTATTTTATATGAATCACAAAAATAGTGTTTTATTTCTCTTATTTACTACTTCTTATATACTGTTCATTCACTTTCTTCCTCGGTCACCCACAGCCGTTTGTTGTCCCATTCTCTTTCACTCTCTTTGAACAGTAAGTTTAAAGCTGCCATCATTTTCCAATTTCAATTTTTACTTTTCATCTGTTTGTAATTTAAATGGTTGTCTTCAGCTGTAAGCCTCACCCAAACGTTTTTCTGGGCTACTTCCCAGAGTAGGTACGTCTTTCTCCCCTGAAAAAAGTCTTAGACAGAAGTCCTGTCAGGGAGGTTTTCACTGTGGTCACGCAAAAAAGAAAAATCCTCTTGTGGAAATTGTGGTGGAAAAGGGCCTCTCCTCTTCCTTGCTTTCATTCTTACTCGTCTTTACACACTATTTTGTTCTGTTTCTTCACCAGACTGTGGTCTCAGGCTGCTCTGTGCTGTGATAACACAGGTTTTATCCTTAAGTGTGCTTGTTTGTGTATTTGTTCCCATGGACTCATAAGTCCAGGAAGGTTGCAGAGCTCTTTTCTGCCCCTTATGCCACTCCTTTAACCCACCCCTTCCCCCACCTTATCCGTTCTTTCCTACCCGTCTGCTAACATCACTCTCCTCGACCACTGCTGCTCTCCCCTTCAGCCAATCAGGAACAGGCTGACAGAATGAATAGAGAGCTTTCTTCTTTTGCTGCGGTGATGTCACTTCAGCCTGGATGCAGAGTAGATTGTTGCATCGATTTCACAGAACCTGTGTGTGTTTGTTTGTGTTCGTGACAGAGGGAGAGTGTTTGAACGAGGTGTTTGTACGTGTTGGCTGATGCAGGCAGAAATTGGAATACCTGCTCTGATAAAAGTCCCTCTGTCTGCAGTGAAAGACTGTGTTTGACCTTAATTCAACAAGAACCCACAATTTAACTACATTTAACGGAGCTGGTTCTTAACTTTGTTTTGTCTCTGGGCAGCTTCAATGGTCTATTTACATCAATATGGCTGATTGAGAGCTTGATGTACTGTTTTGGTTTTAGAGTAAGATGAACATAATACAGAAACTTTGGTCTTTATGTGCAAGTTGTACATCAGCCTTTAGGATGAGAGAACTGACGTCGCCAGCAGTCAGATAGAGCCAGCTTAGCTGTTTCCTATCAGAAGGTAACAAAACCTGCCTACTGATTAACACCTGGTACAACTCATTGTGGCGTTATGGGGTAAAAAAAGAAAAGCAATATCAGTCAAAAGAAAAGAAGAGTTTAGATGCAAGAGCCTCTAAAAGCCGCCTCTGTGAAAACCTAGAAAATGTGTGTGCTAAATCCCACGCTGAGCCTCCTCCAAAACATGGTTTCCTGGCAGAAACCTCTCAAAGTCACTTCTGTTCATCACAAAAAAAGCTACATGTCCACAACACCACCAATCAGAAGACGCAAATCAGATCATCAACTCTGTAACATTCAGACGGATCAGTTCGCTGACACTGTCACAGTAATGTTGTTTTCCAGCTTCAGACATTACTTTGTACCTTAACTTACTTGACATGACAGCAGTTGCTTTTTTTGGAGTTATATGTGCACAACTGTAGAAAAGTGTCATTTAGCCTTTTAAGCCTAACACTATTTTTTAATGTACATATTTTCACCAGAATGTCATCTAAATGGAGTCATCTGCAGAACTGTGAGGCCAAAATGAAAACCTGAAAGAAGCTGTCAACAAGAGACACATAGGAGATGATGATGATAATAATAATACACCAGTTGTCAGCTTTTTGTGGAAATTGCTAGATAGTACCTCCTTTCCGATGATCACAAATATGTTGCAATACATAATTAATCAGGGATCAACATTCAGCCCTTACTGTACTTACTGGCCTCTTTAGTAATGATGCTGCGCTTAGGAACCATCAAAAGTGGTGGAGGATGCAGTTTTATAACAGGTATACTTTGCATCTAGTACTGGGTTCTCCAGGTTGTAAGATAAATGTGTTTTTTCCTGTTTTAACCACAGTAAAAATGACCGTTCACTCTGCTGTATATTTTCTTTTCTTGTGTTTCCTTGCTGCTCTAATATCTACCCAGTCAAACTCTGAGCACTCTTAACATGATTGGGGTTCTTCCACTATCCAAATGCACAGACTCTTTGCATTTACAGTGCGCGGACCAGTTGTGGTTATCTGCATAGCCTCTCCTAAAGACGCACTTTGTGATGATTGTTGGTTGTGTCTGTCTTCTCTTACCCAGGCCATCGGAAATGCAAAGACCACCAGAAATGACAACAGCAGTCGCTTTGGGAAATACATCGAGATCGGCTTTGACAACCGTTACCGTATCATCGGTGCCAACATGAGAACATATCTGCTGGAGAAATCGCGAGTGGTATTTCAGGTGAGTGCACAAGATAAGCCTATGCTGTGTTTGTTGTTCTGTGTACTGATTCGTTCCCTCATTACGTTTTTTTTCAGCAGTCACAAATTAATGCTCAAAAGTTAACCTTTAGACATTTTCAGTTTCTACTCTGAATTTCCTGAATGTTTTTGAGCATCACTTTTGCTTTGTTCTGCGTGAGCATCTTGTCGTTAGCTTGCTTCCTTAATATTAGGGGTGCTTTGGGGAAAAGCTTGTTGTCGGCCTTTACAGCATTATAATGAAAGCTGTTGCCCTGCTAGAGTTACAGCAACATTCTTCAGGTCATTCATAAGAAAACTGCACTGGCAGTAAAAAAGTCAGGCCCTTCAAAAAAACTCACTGGAAGGATTTTAATAATATCATCACTTGAGTAGTAAAGTCTCAATCATTGATCCTACAGCTTATGTAACATTAACCCTGCTGTAGTGATACAATGGGTAGACTGTGAAATGCTGTTACACAGGAGGATGGTACTCTTTGTAATGCAGTCACTCCTCAGCAGCTTGTGCTACGTAACATCATTAGTGGGGATCATGAAAAACTTGCCCTGTAAGTACAGAATAGGTATGCAACAATCATTTCCTCCTTCACAAAGACAAAGGAAACCAAGTAAACCCGTCCCTTTACTGCTCATCTGTCACACTGGGTGACAGCACGGCACTCCTTTCCTCCTTTCCTATTCCTTCCATCTCTTTGTCTGGGCTGGCTGACCACTGGGTTTGGAAACTGTGGAGTCCGATCAGATGAGCAGTGACCTTGCGCACAAAAGTCAAATCAGTTTTGTGTGAAGTTGACTTTTGTTGTGTATGTAAGCTTTGTAAGTTTGATGTTCATGGCAAAATCACAGTGCACACAGTGTAAGTGGTCTGAATTAAACTTCCAGACCACTTTTCACAAAATTCAAAATAGCAGCCATACTGGAACCTGTCTCAACATACCCGAGCAGATGATCCTGGACTAGAGATTGGCCAGCTCATTTCAAATAAGGATTTCATTTCATTTTTATGGGCACATTCAGGGAAATACTTCATAATACCTCATAAAAGTTTACTGAATACTGTCTTTAAATATTCTATAAATAGAGTTTTTCTCTTATATAAGCTGTTATCTTTCTTTCTTATGTATTTAGTGGGTGTGTTTTCTTACTGGAGAAACCTGTAGGGTGGCATCTAGATGATAAAAGAACAAGGACATTTATTGCCTGGAAAAAGAAACATTTTCTCTCTCTCTATCTCACTCACTCACTTTCCCTCTCTCTCACACGCGCACACACACACACACACACACACACACACACACACACACACACACACACACACACACAGTTATTATAGACAATGCTACTGAGGAATGAGGATGTTGGCAGAGAAACGTGATTACGTTCCTCACATTTGTCAAACTGTCAAACTGTATAATTGTAAAGCAGTATGTAAAGAAACAAGCAGCTGATTTTTCTTGTCCCATGAATGTTAGCTGTAAAAAAGTAAAAAAAAAACATATCTGAATGATGATTAACTAATTTAGTGAACATTAATATTAAACCATTTTATTCATTATTAATTAAGAAATATAATATCTTATTGATTAATCAGATATGATCTTTCTGCTTTCTTCCAGGCGGACGAGGAGAGAAATTATCATATCTTCTATCAGCTTTGTGCATCTGCACATCTGCCTGAGTTCAAGGCTCTGAAGCTAAGTAAGTCGGTCAGATACACGTTACACACACACACACACACACACACACACACACACACACACACACGTATATGTATATACATATATGTACAGTGGGGCAAAAAAGTATTTAGTCAGCCACCGATTGTGCAAGTTCCCCCACTTAAAATGATGACAGAGGTCAGTAATTTGCACCAGAGGTACACTTCAACTGTGAGAGACAGAATGTGAAAAAAAAAATCCATGAATCCACATGGTAGGATTTGTAAAGAATTTATTCGTAAATCAGGGTGGAAAATAAGTATTTGGTCAATAACAAAAATACAACTCAATACTTTGTAACATAACCTTTGTTGGCAATAACAGAGGTCAAACGTTTACTATAGGTCTTTACCAGGTTTGCACACACAGTAGCTGGTATTTTGGCCCATTCCTCCATGCAGATCTTCTCGAGAGCAGTGATGTTTTGGGGCTGTCGCCGAGCAACACGGACTTTCAACTCCCGCCACAGATTTTCTATGGGGTTGAGGTCTGGAGACTGGCTAGGCCACTCCAGGACTTTCAAATGCTTCTTACGGAGCCACTCCTTTGTTGCCCGGGCGGTGTGTTTTGGATCATTGTCATGTTGGAAGACCCAGCCTCGTTTCATCTTCAGAGTTCTCACTGATGGAAGGAGGTTTTGGCTCAAAATCTCAGGATACATGGCCCCATTCATTCTGTCCTTAACACGGATCAGTCGTCCTGTCCCCTTGGCAGAAAAACAGCCCCATAGCATGATGTTTCCACCCCCATGCTTCACAGTAGGTATGGTGATCTTGGGATGCAACTCAGTATTCGTCTTCCTCCAAACACGACGAGTTGAGTTTATACCAAAAAGTTCTACTTTGGTTTCATCTGACCACATGACATTCTCCCAATCCTCTGCTGTATCATCCATGTGCTCTCTGGCAAACTTCAGACGGGCCTGGACATGCACTGGCTTCAGCAGCGGAACACGTCTGGCACTGCGGGATTTGATTCCCTGCCGTTGTAGTGTGTTACTGATGGTGACCTTTGTTACTTTGGTCCCAGCTCTCTGCAGGTCATTCACCAGGTCCCCCCGTGTGGTTCTGGGATCTTTGCTCACCGTTCTCATGATCATTTTGACCCCACGGGATGAGATCTTGCGTGGAGCCCCAGATCGAGGGAGATTATCAGTGGTCTTGTATGTCTTCCATTTTCTGATGATTGCTCCCACAGTTGATTTTTTCACACCAAGCTGCTTGCCTATTGTAGATTCACTCTTCCCAGTCTGGTGCAGGTCTACAATACTTTTCCTGGTGTCCTTCGAAAGCTCTTTGGTCTTGGCCATGGCGGAGTTTGGAGTCTGACTGTTTGAGGCTGTGGACAGGTGTCTTTTATACAGATGATGAGTTCAAACAGGTGAACTCATAGGTACCATTCATACAGGTAACGAGTGGGGGACAGAAAAGCTTCTCACAGAAGACGTTACAGGTCTGTGAGAGCCAGAGATTTTCCTTGTTTGAGGTGACCAAATACTTATTTTCCACCCTGATTTACGAATAAATTCTTTACAAATCCTACCATGTGAATTCATGGATTTTTTTTTCACATTCTGTCTCTCACAGTTGAAGTGTACCTCTGGTGCAAATTACTGACCTCTGTCATCATTTTAAGTGGGGGGACTTGCACAATCGGTGGCTGACTAAATACTTTTTTGCCCCACTGTATACTGACAATGGAATTAAATACAAAAGCTCTAGCTGTAGAAGTGCTAAATTCATTTGCAGCACCTGAACACACATGGCTATTAATGAAATGCTTTAGAGGTTCAGACTTTATAAAAGTTGCCATCATGGTCTCACTCATTTTGAGAGCGCCAAACCAATGACCTGTATGAAAGATGGATGTATACAGGCCAAGAAGTATAGAAAGCTGTTGGTTTGCACTATACATTTTGGAGCCTCAACATCAGCATTTAACAATGTCAGTGTTTTTAAAGCCAGAAGGTTCCTAATTTAGACAAGAGGTTAGAGTGCTAATTTGCGAGCTAATGCTAGCTAGCTTGATTAGCAAGCTCATGAGCTGCATGAACTGCATGCAGTCACATAAATATATGCAAAGTAGTGCCAAGCAATAGAGTATTAAAAAAACAAGAATTTCACCAAAATGGAAACACAAACTTCTTGGATGGTCTGTATCACAAATCAAACCGTATTATTAGACAGACTGTGCCATTAAAAGCCCCAAAAGGCACCAATAGCACAAACAGAGAAGAGAAATCCAGTCCACTGTTCAGCCAGCACAGCTGAGGCCTAGAAGACAGCCAGGGGATACAGGAGTCTTGTGTTGTACATTTGCCAATCAAAGTGGCCACACCTCTTAATTAAATATAAATAAATAAATAAATTGCTCGCTGAAGGGGGAGACTATCCATAGAGACCGCAACTGTTTTCGTACCAGGGTGTAAGCATGTTTTTAAATGCTTTAATGTGGGGCAATTTAATATGGACGTCTGTGGGGATAAACTCACTTTTTAAAGCAGCCTTGAAGTGGAGGAAGCAGAGGAAATGCAGTTTATGGCACTTCAACGCTTCAGTGCTATTTTTTTTTTTTTCCAGCCCCAGAGGTTGTTACTTGTTTAGACCTCATGAAAAAAAACATTAAGTGCCACATAAGAGTGATCTTTTTCTTTTTCACTTCAATTTTAGGTGCAAATAGATTTCACAAGCAGTCCAGACCTCTAATATGAGTCATGCTGGTGGTGGCATCGGACTCCTGTAAATATGTTACAGAACAGAAAACTAGGAGAGGCAAAAAAAACGCTCCCTGTTCTAAGCACCGATCACCAGATGAGCACGTGCGTACACAGCTGGGATTCAACCCCAGACTACTCACTTCCTCCTCTGACCCTTTCAGCACATATACTACATTCTACTCGTAATCTGATGATGCCTAAAAAAGATCTTATGTTAGACAAAGTCATCATTTAAAAACGAGGCAAGAGGAGGCAAGTGCATAATTTACAATATGCTGAAAGGTTATTGGTTTTTTTGTTTTTTGTTTAAGGCTACGAAAGACCAGCTGTAACTAGAACTAACTTCCTTCCTCATTCGTCTGTTATATTTTTGTGAATGAAACTTACCCACAAATGGAACATAATGGTTAGACTTTCACTTTATGCTGTAAAGTGAAAGCATTTCATTAAAATGACTTAACAGACAGGGGGAATTTCCTTTCCCAAGTGTATTTATTTTTTCGGCTTGTGAGTCACTCTTGCTGTAGACAGTATGCCAGAACGGTGAAATCCATTGGCTCAAGAAGTCACTGACTTTGTAATGAGCAATAAAAATTAGGCTTAGATTGAAATTGCTTCTTGATTTTTATGTGTTTTAGAGCATTAAAAAAAAAATGAAACGACAAATGCAAAGCATCCTGCCCAAAGATCTAGATCTCGTTTAGATATATATAGGTTCAGGTTAGTGTAATGGTCTGGCACTAGTATGATTGGACAAGCAGTTGATGAGATGAGTGAAACACACATAGATGGACAGTCAGAGATTTCTCTAAATTATTAGTAAGATATCAGCTTAGATGCATCAGGCAAAGTTCCTGCTGTAGGAACTGAACTGTGACTCATTGATTCTCTGGTTCATCAGGCTCCCTTATAGAGCGCTCCCACTGTGGACCTGCACCTGCTCATCCTAGTCATGGACACACACTCTCTGCTGGCACCGCCATTTACTGCCACTCACTTGGCACTCTTTCTATCTCCTACACACACACACACACACACACACACACACACACACACACACACACACACACACACACACACACACACACACACACACGCACGCAGCTGCTGTCTTTTCCTCTCCTGCTAACTTCCTGGCTCAGTTAATGGAGTGGTTGTCACAGTCATGTCACTGACTCTTGTTGCCAGGCAACAGACCATGCCCTAATTCGGTGTTAAGTGTGTATAAAGAAACCGATTGTAAGAAAGTTGGGCTCATACGCAGAAGAAGCGTTCTTGATTTTGTTTATTTCTGAGAACTGAGAGTTTTCCACGTTATCAGTCTCCTGAGCTGACAGTGAACAAACACCCAGCATCACTCTGAGTGAGTCAGTGTCACAGAATAAAAACAGATTATGATCATTTCTACCTAAACTCAGGAAGATACAGTGAATAAGTTGTTAATAACAATGAAACAAAAACAGAAAACTTCAGCTCAGCAGAATATGACGTATTACCTTAAATAGAGACCAGGGCCTTTAGAAAGTAGAAGTAGTAGGGCCTGTAGAAAATCTTCTGAAATCTGACCATGAGATTCGTTTGATGACCACAATTTTGTGTCCTTGTTTTATTTGATCCTTCAGTTCAGCAAACCAGGATTGCAGCTCTGGTTAGTTGCAAGGTTGCACGTTGAGTTCATTCTGGACACAATGTCGCAGCATATGATTGTAATACACACCTTCCTAGTTAGTGGCTGAGGTTTTAGTAGCACACGTGTCCAAGTAGCACAATGTAAGACTCACTGTTCCATGTTTGCCCCTCTGTGTCTCTATTCAGGCAGTGCAAATGACTTCCTGTACACGAGGCAGGGCCGCAGCCCCGTTATCGACGGAGTGGATGACACCAAGGAGCTTTGCACCACACGCAATGCTTTTTCCTTGCTGGGTAACTCACACACCTAAAAAATACACGCAGGTTGAAATCTGTATGGAAAAAATGGAAGTAAAAACCTAGGGATGTGTTTGTGTGTCCTCTGCAGGTATTAATGAGTCCTATCAGATGGGTTTGTTCCAGGTTTTGGCTGCCATTCTTCATCTGGGAAATGTGGAGATTAAGGACAGAGATGCAGACAGCAGCGTTATTCCTGTGAGGATACTCTTCATACTGCATAAAGAAAAGGGGGAGCGTATCACTGGGCTGTTGCATAAATAAGTGTCGTAATTAGGAGGGACTTTCTCAGTTCAGCTCCACTTTAGATCAAAGTGGACTGTATGTGGCCCTTGATGTAAAATGAGTTTTGCATCCCTGATCAAACTTAATGATGTAGGTCATTCCTTAAAGAATGCCTTGAAAACAGAAGAATCCTTCATACTTGTGCTTTAAATCCCCCGGTAGGAACTCTGAACATGGTAATGCCAGCCAGTTTGTTCTGAATTTCAATTTTAGGGGTTTTTCAAAAGCTTGCTTGCTTATACCTGTAGGTACCTTGTATTCACAGTTTGCGTATTCATGAGCCTATCACGTGCTTACAAGCTAAGAAGCTTTAAAATTAGTAAATAGGTAGAGGCAGAAATGAGGCTGCAGCTTTAGTTGTTTGGATTAATTCCACTGGGATCTATTTGTTCTTTTGTTTTAGAATTTTTTAATAAAAGCCACTTTTTTCCCCACTTATTCCTCCCTAAAGATGCATTTAGTGGCCCCACATCATATCCATCTGTGATGTGGAGCCACATCATAGATGGATCACTTTTGTGTTGGATAGTGGAGATAAAAACTTCTTCTTTCTGATGTAGCCCAACAACCGTCACCTGATGGCGTTTTGCGAGCTGGTGGGCGTGACCTACCAGGATATGTCCCAGTGGCTGTGCCACAGGAAGCTGAAGACGGCCACAGAGACGTATATCAAGCCCCTCCCTCGTCTGCAGGCCACGAATGCCCGTGATGCCCTGTCCAAACATATCTACGCCAAGCTCTTCAACTGGATTGTGGAGCACGTCAACAAGGCTCTGGTGACAAATGTTAAACAGCACTCCTTCATCGGAGTCCTCGACATCTACGGGTATGTCTGTGTAGTACTTTCAAAGTATGTAGTAGTTACAAAGGGGTAGCTAATCAGTCTGAGCTTTTTAGCATCATTCTTTCGCTGGATTTGTCTGAGTTTGCTCATCAAATTAAAACACAGCAGTGAAAAAGTGTGTTTCAGGTCATTAACATCACTCTTGTTCTTCACAAGGTTTGAGACATTTGAAATCAACAGCTTTGAGCAGTTCTGTATCAACTACGCTAATGAGAAGCTGCAGCAACAGTTCAACATGGTAAGCAGCAGCAAAAAGCAAACGATCAATAGCTGCCCTCAATCAAAACGTGGCAGTTCACAAACTTCAAAAGCATGTCAGTGGTGGTTCTGAACAAAATATGCAAATTCCATGAAAAACCTCAGAGTTTAAAAATAGAACTAAATAATGGACAATTTACATGAAAAAAATCAATGTAAATAATTTATAAAGAGCAGCATAACTCTTGTTAGGCCACTCCTTATATTTAAAGGTTGTAAATACTAATAAAGTTAAATACCTAACTGTGTGTTTCTGTCTGCACAGCATGTGTTCAAACTGGAGCAGGAGGAGTACATGAAGGAGCAGATCCCCTGGACTCTGATCGACTTCTATGACAATCAGCCGTGCATCAACCTCATAGAAGCTAAGATGGGCATCCTGGACCTGTTGGACGAGGAGTGCAGGGTATGTCTTATTTTACCCGACAAATAGTGTATGCAGAACGGGCACAACATTGAAATACTTGGTTGCAGTTTCTTAGGTTCGAGCTAATTCGATTTGTAGAGTTCCTGCTAGTTCTGTGAGAAGTAAATCATGGGAGTTGAATCTGTGGGCTAGGTCTGATGATAATCCCTCCCTTAGCCACTGAACTCTGAACCTAGCAATTCTGTGGTCCCATGCTGGTGCTAGTTTGTACAGGTGTCAGTGTTTTATTTGTAGAAATGCATGGCACTGGTTCTAGATTAGCACTGCGTGGGTGAATACAGGGTAATTGTTGTGTTCCCGAGCAGTTTCTGTGGACTGGCTTGTGCATCATCCTAATACAGCAATGCTGTGGTTGGTGCTACATGTTACTTTAACAGCAGTTTTCCCAGCAGAGCGTTTCATTTTTACAAGGCGATCAATCTTGTTTACTACACCGATTGATTACTTCACCGGTGTATTTCAGATCAGTTATATCACGGTCAGCGATTCTGTTGCTTAGGTTGCATCATTCTTCACGTTTGTCTTCTATTTGAGCAGTTTGCTCTTCATGCAAAAGTTTTTAAGAACCGACTTTCTCCAACTACATATCTTAAAGAAAAAGAAAGGAATTACATTACATAAGTTACTTACATAAACTTTCTCATGAATATAAACAAGCAAAATAAAGTAAACTGAGCCTATGCTGCATGTTAAGCAGAGGCCTGTGGGTTTCTTCATTCACACCCACATTCTGCTTTCCATTTTTTGACGTCAGCCTGCAGCTTGTCATTGCCTCCCACCACACACAAGGCTAAAGTCACCAATACCTAAAACTGAGAAACCCAAAGCTAAATATTAACCACAGCTCTCTTTTTCTTCTTTCTCACTGTGAAACTAAACAAGAGGCGGACGTGAGGTTGTTTTTAGTTTATGTTCATTCATGTTAGTAAGACTGGAATGAAATATTGAGCGTGTATGAAATAAACAGAATTGAGCTTTGTTTTAGTTAATGCTGTGGCAGCTGTGATATTAAAGGCTCCAGTTTCTTGTCCTGTGTCTGTTGAGCTTATCTCTCTGTCGCTCTCAAACTCTGCAAGGTCATTTTACAGGTTGTTGACATTTGAGGTGGGAACGCATTTCTTACATTATGGCAAGGACGTATGTTTGTCAGTATGCAATGAATGACAAGAAAAAGTTCAATCAAACAACTGAAATAAACATTGTAATTTCTGAAAAGATGAAAATGCATTATTCATGGTTTCTTTTTTTCTGTAACAGATGCCTAAAGGTTCGGATGACTCCTGGGCTCAAAAGCTGTACAACACCCACCTAAAGACTTGTTCCCTGTTTGAGAAGCCTCGCATGTCCAACCGCGCCTTCATCATCCAACATTTTGCAGACAAGGTGGGTCTGTCAGACTGTATGCTTTGTGTTTCCACACTGTTACATATTAGGTTGTTACATTTCTTTTTCTTTTTTCTTTTTTTTTGTATCATAAGTGTTTGTGTACATTTAAAAAGGTTGATTTAAAAGATTTAACAGCATGAGGGAACAGATTAACTGCACGTGTGAGGTATTTTTAGGGTAGGAAGATGGACTATTTAAAAAAAAATAAAAAATAAAAAATAATCGGTGCTCTAACGTAAATGAGCATTTTAGCAATGACATGTTCGTGTAGTGGTGTAATAATAATTTTTTTTTGTCCTCTGAGATGCTGTGTGACAAAGCATTAATTTTCATTTCTGTTTTTACAGCTTCACTATAAGGTTACTGAGAAAGCGGATTAAAAGACCAAATGATGTTATATTAGGATACCTAGAGCCATATAAGTCTAAGGATTTCCAATATTTATACTTTTTGTATTAGATGAAATGTGCTTTCACTGTAGTTCAGTTTGACTCATTACCAAGAGGAAAAATACATCCTATAGCTTAAGTTCTTACAGGAGTAACTCGGGCTGAACAGATCCAACAAATAAAATAATTTTATAATAATTATTAGATATTATAAAATCTCTTACCATAATTATGACACACAACTCTACATATCAGTGTCACCACATGATCATAGAGCTTGAATAAGTCTGTATAGCTGGAGTTTCTAAAAGAGGTTCTAAAAAAATGGTTACATTTTTAAATCAGGCCAGAATAATTGTGGAACAACGCATTTTCAACAGACCAGACAAAGTCTATTACCATTTAAAAAAAACAACAAAAATTAAAATATTCCTCTCTAAAGCATATACAGAAAAACTTTATGCGTCTCCTAAGACAGATTTAAAACATTTTCACTAAGCACTAAATGATCTCCGACGACATTACACTTCAAACATACTTTACAAAACATGTGGAACTCTCGCGTCACCAGGAAGAGGTCACCTATGTCGCTCCCAGAATCATAGCAAACCAAAATAAAATGAATAAGTTTGGAGTGCTTCTTCAGTACATTTATGTCTTGCATGATTTTTTTTCCTTCTCTCTCCTTCTCTTTTCTTCCCTCTGTAAAGCATTGCCTTGTGTTTGAACAGTGCTATACAAATACATTTGATTTGATAAACTTAGTGCATTGTGTAAGTCAACGAGGAACACAAGACTAATGCTGACAAGTGATTTGAGATGTTGACACGAGTGATTAAACAGTAGACAAAATTACAAACAATGCAAACTTATAGGTTTGATTTCTGGCATGTAAAGGACAAATGCACATCATTGTATCCAGATACTCCTCGCTCCCTGTATTATAAAACTCTTAGCTTATGGTAATCATCTGTGTCTTTTAATATCTTTTTTTGAGCTACCCGTTTCTTGTCAGACACACATGTACACTGTTACTCCATGTCATTATTCTCACCGCATTCAAAAACAATAATATATAGAAAAAATCTATTAAAGCAAAAATAATTAAAGGCTGAAAATTTTGAGAATGTCTTTCCATCAGCTTCACCCACTCACATGTACATTTTAATAGCTTTTTTGTTCTATTTCTATTTATTGATGCTAGTGTCATTCATGATGATTAACTGAATAGCTCAGTTTCCCTGTTGAGCGCCACTTAAGCAGTAAAAGACTGTGACTTGCTGACTTGCACTTGACCCATGATGCAGCCTTCCCTGCTTCCCTTACAACCGTTCATTAAAGGTGTCCTCTATGTGTGCTGAGTTTTGTAAACTGGACCATTTTCTCAGTATGTGGGTTGGAAATGCTGTGCAGTGCCACATAAAGTGGGGCACCCGCTCGTCCTAAGTGTAACACAAGCTTTGCTGTGTCGTTGGGCAGGTGGAGTACCAGTGTGACGGCTTCCTGGAAAAGAACAAGGACACGGTGAATGAAGAGCAAATCAATGTGATGAAAGCCAGCAAGGTGAGACGCACAAACACCAACAATGAAAATATGTTTTGTTGTATGTAATCAGCCAAATGTAAGCCTTTAAAACACATTGGACTTCAAGAACTGTGAAGCATCCACTGACATGTACGTCTGCTGCTCCTGCAGAGATGTGCCACCTGGTCTCTGTGTGGAAAAAATAGAAAGTTGTTTATTGGCCAAACATGCTGTTCAACTTAACGTATACGGGGAACAGCGCCCTCTACTGGTGAAGAGGATAGTGACACTAGCAGAGATAAATTCTCAGTTGTGTAGGTTTTTACTTGCATGTGGCACAAAAAAGCTAAATGTGTGCCACACATTTATCCTGAATGCAGGATAGATTCAAGTTTGACACATGAAAGACCTTTCTGCAACTTTATACCTGAGTTAAGGACTTCAGTTAAATGTAAGTATATGTTATAGTAGATCACAAAACCTTATATATGCAGCAGTACTCAGAGACCCAGTTTTTCTACACACATAGCTGCAAGTCCAAGTTAGTTAGATCGCAGCTGAATTAACGTCACGTGTGTGTTTGTGTGTGTGCGTGTTTTGGTCTTGGCTGGAGATCACTGTGTAAAACCCTGTTGGGTTAAAAGGGGCCTAAGCCTTTAAATCCTCTTCGCTGTTTTGGCTACACACACACACACACACACACACACACACACACACACACACGTACGCACAGAAACACACACGCAGACTTTATTGAAGTGTGTTTGTTTAAAATTCTCACAGTGACCTTCGGCTGTTCCTTTATAGACCTTTTCAGCAAAGCCAGAAGTGGGTAAGGGTTGAAATATAGATATAGTCCGCTCTAACATCTAACAAGACCTTTTCACTCTCACACACAGATGTGTATTCTTATAGTTGCAATGGAAATCAGAGGCATTAAAGCAATTGGGGTTTACCTTTTAATGAGATTTAGTCAAATTAAGGTTCTCTGCCAAGCTTATCCCATCATTCTTAATGTTTCTGTGTGTGCGTGTTTGTTTTTACTGAGCTAATACTTAATATGAATAATACGGTAATACATATTTATAATATTGCAATTAACTAAGGAACAGCCTTCTATTCATCTGTAATATTGTCTGTATCTGCGTCTAAAACCAGCTCTTAAACCAGCCCTCAACAGCCAGTAAAACTGAAGTGATTCATAAACATTTAGCTGCTAGCTGTTTGTGTAGTTTAACGCATTAACAGATAAAGTATCATAAAGACTCTGAAGAATCTGCATTTCTGCTTTAGGTCTCTCATCCAGAAATGCACTCCGGCACACTGAATGCCATCTCCTCTCCAATCTTTCAGAAGATTTCAGGCTCTTCAACTCTTAAGCATAAATTCCTAAATTATTATGGCCTGTGTCTTACTCTCTATTTTTATTGTTTTGTCGGTATTGACAAAGTTTTGATTAAAAAAAATTAATGAATTCAAAAATTGGATGTTGTTCTACAACAAACGGTTGAGAACAGTTGAGAAACGTGTGCGCACAGCATCAGATAAGCAGCGTTTGGGAAAACGTCACTTTTTCTTCTTTCTCACTGTGATGGGGAAGCCAGTTTCACGTTACATTTGTTTGCAATTTTTTTTAAAAGGTGTCATCTCTTAAACTTTCATTTTCCAAGCAACCCAAATGAGATGTCTTTGCAGGAATTGGGTCTGAATGCAGCCACCTTTCAACCACAGATGTGTTTTATACTGCATGTCTGCTGGATGTCAATGAAAATGTTTTCGTTTTGTTTGTTTTTTAAATCACGGTTCCTTCCATCCATTTCAGCTTCATTTGTCTTCCTGGTTTTCTTTTCCTTTTCATTTGAATCATAATTGTGTGTGATTGCTTTGGATGGGGGAAGATCGTGATTTAGAAACTGACCTTTAGGATTTTTTGACATTTGGCTTTCCTTTTTAACCTTTCATTGTGGGTTTTTTTTTTTGTTTTTTGTTTTTTTGTAATTGTGTCTCCATATGTTGTCCATGTATGTTTGGTTCTGTCCTCATCATGACAACCTTCACTGCCAGCAGAAGGTAAACACAAGCGTTCTTACAACGCTAGTCTGCCTGTAGCTCTTCATTTAGCTTTAGCTTTTTCCTTTGACTTTCCTCCTTCTTTGTCTCTGTCTGTGAGTTAATACACTCTAACAGCACTGAGGAGATTTGAGTTTTGTGTATGCCTTTGTTTGCTGCATGGAAAGCACTAAAAGGGGGGATTCAACATTGAAAATAAAGGGATGAAGAAAGGAAAGTATTTTTATCTGAGAGCGAACAGCACGTAAAGCCTTTGTGGATGTGGCTGTCCTGCTTAATGATGCTAGTTAGAAGCAGCATGGCACTGCAGCGACACATAACACAGCATCCTTCTCATATAACCTTCATGTCATATGGAACATGACATGTTTGTGATATTATTTCATGGCATAATGATGCCGTACACTCATATATGGCCACTGCATACTGTCATATATGACAAAACTTAACCTTTTAATTACATTTGTTTGTAAAGCATTGTAACAACTCTGACTGTGACTGAATTTAACAAAACTTATTAACAAATTAACCAATCTTTTTGCTCTTCTACTTAAACTCTCAAACTGCGTTCGAGCTGTTTTGTTTTGGTTGTTTTGTCCGTAGAAGTTTTAATTAATTAACTCACTCTGATGTCTCCACACTGCATTTGTAAATTGAAAACATACAAGTTCAATTCCAAAAAAAGTCGTAAATAAAAAATGAATGTAATCATTTGCAAATCTCATAAACCCATTTTTTAATCAGCCAAAACATATCAAATGTGCCAGTATAAGAAAAAAACAAAGTTTACCACAACGGTCTGTAAGCGTCTGCAAGTCCAGGGTCTTCTTTGGTGTATTTTACACTTAATAATGCTCAAAGTGTTTTCAGTTGGTGAAAGCTCTGCACTGCAGCCAGGCCAGTTCAGCACCAGGACTCTTCTACTACGAAGCCATGCTGTTGTAATAACTGTGTAATATGTGGTTTAGCATCAGCTTGCAAAAATATGCAAGGCCTTCCCTGAAAAAGATATCATCTGCATGGGAGCATATGTTGCTCTAAAATGTGTATAAACCTTTCAGCACTGATGGTGCCTTTCCACATGTGCAAGCTGCTAATTTCACTGGCTGTACCGCACCTTCATATTATCAGGGGGTGCTGAATAAGTAAGATGGCACGTCTCCTTTTTAGTTCGGACCGCAGACCAGTTTTCCACTTTGCCTCAGCCCATTTCAAATTAGCTTCGGCCCAAAGAAGACGGTGGACTTTATGGATCGTGTTCACATACAGCTCCTTCTTTGCATTATGGAGCTTTATGGATATCGCAGATTTCTGGATGTGTTCCCGAGCCCATGCATTGATTTCGTGAGAGAATCATGCATGATTTTAATGCAGTGCCGCCATAAGCATCCAGTATTGATATTTCTGGCTTTGTCCCTTGTGATTTCTTCAGATGAATTACTTGATATTATGTACTGTAGATGATGAGATATTCAGTATCTTATGTTGGGGAGCATTATTCTGAAATTCTTCCAGAATTTGTAGAAGCATTTTTTTGGTAGAGTGGTGAGCCTCTGGCCGCTTTTACTTCTGAGAAACACTGCCTCTCTAAGATGCTCATTTTGTTAAATACCTAACCGCGTTGCTGATCTGATGCCAGTTAACCTGATTGTTATTATCCTCCAGCTGTTTCTTTTTAGTACCACTTTACTTAACGGCCTTTTGCTGCACTGCTTCCAACTAGGGCTGCCACAAACTATTATTTTGATAGTCGACTAGTCACCGATTATTTTTGTGATTAGTCGACTAATCAGATCATCATCCATTGGACGCAAAACTACAGCTTATTGCACCAGCAGCATCTGCTCTTATATAACTATCATTAGCTTACAGCTTTAAGTGTTTAAGGTCTGTGCTAACTAAAAATAAAGACAAGATGATAGTTTATTAAATTTTAATGAAATTTGCGGATTGTTTCGGTGAAGTTTAATAAACTCCTTGCTATCTAAAATATAACAGGACACTGGAGTATATTCTGGAGCATCTCACACTTCTGATAATCAGTTGTCTGCTTGATGTTTATTCAGCTGTGTAAAAACTATAACTTTAATCTCAGACAAACTGATTTACTCAGGAACAAATAAAATACTAAAAAAAAAAAGCCAAACAATAACATTTTAAGTTATCTAAGTGACTCATATATATTTAACCTGAGTAGCGAAAGACGGCGGTGGGTTTGAAAACGATTTGCGGGGAGTCCGGTGTTCTCACGGCGCTAGTGAGCCTAGCCCCCGGCTCGCTAACGAGCTAGTGGGTAACAGATGTCTCCGAAAACGTCGGAGCGCTTTTGAAAATATGTGGTGTCCTGATAAACTGAGCAGATATTTGAGGTTTACACAGCTACATTCTCGCCTGAAAATATGTTAAACGTTTATTTTGTGACCCAGAAAGAATAATAAGAGTAACATTAAAACTAACCAGCTGCCGCCATTGTTGGAAACTGCGCTGGGCCGCGCTATGAATTCTGGGACACAGCTGCTTCTTCTTCTTCTTCTTCGGGGTTTAACGGTAGCTGACATCCTTGTACATGCAATGCTGCCATCTTCTGTTTCAGTCCGTTATTACACTCTTAAATCCTGCCACTTATTCCTGCGTCTTTTGTGATCTTACAAAGCTTCAAACGACACGTCGACTATTAAATCAGTCGTCGACGATTTTGATAGTCGACGTAATCGTGACTAGTCGACAAATCGTGGCAGCCCTACTTCCAACCTTTTATAGACGTGTTGCTGCCATCAAATTCAAAATGAGCCAATGTTTTTTCACGATATAGTAAAATCTCTCAGATATCTAAACACTTGATACGTTTGATATGTTCTGTTGTTAGTAAAATATGGGTTTATGAGATTTGCAAACACAGTGTCCAAACATTTTTCGGTTTTACAGTAAGTGCTCATAGTGATGGTTTTCAGTGTCGCAAAAATAGAGCTGCTGTCCTGCTTTGTAAGCCAGTATGCACTGCACGGTAAGTAAGAAAAATCAGAACGCATGGCGGCATAAAAAAAATAATTTGTGATTTGTAGGAGTTGAACTAAAGCCTAATTACTGAAACAAAATGAAATATCAGTAAGTCAGAATTATCTGCAGTGTGTGATGCCATGCACAAATGTAGGAATGATGCATCATTGCAGGCACCGTGTTCCTCAGGGGCAGCTGGACCTCCTAAAGTACGTTTGTCTATGGAGGCAAAGGCAGAGGCTGTTTGGTTTGTTTTAAATAGTAGACGTGCGTTTACAATATTGGACACTGCTAAATTAGAATGACCCAAATGCTTATGTTAGATATAAGCCTTTGTTTATGAACTTTAAGTCATCTAAAAAGAAGGATTGCATATTGTGATATATTAAATTAAACATATTGGGGACAGTAAGATTTCAGACGGTAAGATAAGTTCTCACATGTTCAACCTTTATTATCTGTGTTTTTATTTATTTATTTATTTATTATTTCCACTGGGACATTGAAAAGCAGCAGAAAAGCGTGGTATTGTTTATAAAACCACATCACAACCAGTAATCAGAATCCCTGAGCAATATGGCAGCAGCAGAGATGCATCTTATCGTTTAGGATTCATGTCGCTATCAGCTGGTAACTATGAGTGGGCTGTTGTTTTTAGTTTAACCTGCTGGTGGAGCTGTTCCAGGACGAGGAAAAGGCAACCAGCCCCACTGGTCAGGTCCAGGGAACCGGGGGCCGCACCCGTCTCAGCATCAAACCCGACAAGAGCCGGGACACGAGCAGCAAAGAGCACAAGAAGACTGTCGGCTGTCAGGTGCCTGTCTCACTCTTAGCTGGACTTGTGTAACTTAGACACTCTGTGTGGTTTTTATGTGGGTGTCTGTGGGCATTAGGCGTGGACACGTAAGTTTGTGAATGCGATAACTCCAGAACGAGGTGACGTAAGAGTTTCAAGTTGTTATCATAGACGTATCTACTAGGAGATGGAGGCGAAGCACAAGCATTTGCCAGTATTTTATCTTTCTTATGAGTTTATTTTGGGAAATCTGAAGCCTGTTAATTGTGACTCAATGAACTTTAAAGACTTTCATCTTAATTTTACAAAAGGGATTTAGGTCATGATGATGATGGTGATCCTCTCTTGTAGTTTCGTAACTCTCTACAAAAGCTGATGGACACTTTGAACGCGACCACTCCTCACTACGTACGCTGTATCAAACCCAATGACTTCAAGTTGGCCTTCTCGTGAGTTTCAGCGTTGTTTTATAATCTGCTGTTTTTGTAGGAAGATTTATCTCTTTTTCAAGTTCTCTGTTTACATTTTAGACACCAGTAACACTGCGTGTTTATGCAGTGTTTTATTGTACAAAACTGTGTATACGTGATTCACATTGGCTGTGGTTATTCGATATCGGCAGGTTTGATCCCAAACGTGCGGTGCAGCAGCTCAGAGCCTGCGGCGTCCTGGAAACCATCCGGATCTCTGCTGCAGGTTTCCCATCGAGGTACTGATGCACCCCAGCAACACTGTGACTGGCTCACACTGTAAACGTCTAATTATTTAATGTGTGTTCATATAGAAGAAATATAACATTTGCATAGCAGAAGGCCAGTGCAAGCAGTTGGATCAGCTGAAGTGATGAGTACTGAATTAACTCACTCAAATAGACATAGACACGGTGAAGAGGCTCAAAAATGCTGTCACTGCTCATCTCACCGTGAGCTTCCCCAGTATGTGCACAGTTCTTACTTTCCCCAGAAAATCCAGGAGACGTGTAGAGGTAATAATAAAGGTTGAAAAGCCAAATCAAAACCAAAACATAGTGTATTAAATACATTTTAAAGTAAAGAGACGACTATACAACGAACAGCAAAACGTCACACACCCAGCACTACTGAATAAATTGTTTTACATATGAAAATGTAGACAGTTTAGTACCATCTCCCTCAATGTGATGCTCAATGCAAAAAAAAAATTCAAAATAACTTCTTAGATCAAAGAGTCTGCCGTCCAAAACTCCAAATACTTGAATCTTTCCAGCTTTTGGTGTTTAAAGTATTTCAGAGGAAAATTTGATAAATTGAAAGGATCAGATTGTAAGCATCTGTGTTTGTTTGTCAGATGGACGTATCAGGAGTTCTTCAGCCGTTACCGAGTGCTGATGAAGCAGAAGGACGTCCTCGCTGACAAAAAGTTGACCTGCAAGAACGTTCTGGAAAAATTAGTGCAGGTCAGATAGTTGGTCCCTTGCTTCATTTTACAGTTCTGTGTTATAAAACAACAGATTAAAACAACTTTTAAATCATGACTGAGTTCGTTTCACCTCTGATCACTGCTTCTTTTGTCCCTCAGGATCAGGATAAATATCAGTTTGGCAAGACTAAGATCTTCTTCAGAGCCGGTCAGGTGGCTTACTTGGAGAAACTGAGGGCAGACAAGCTGCGTGCCGCCTGTATCCGCATCCAAAAAACCATCCGCTGCTGGTTGGCACGCAAGAAGTACCTGCGCAAGCGCAGTGCTGCCATTACCATACAAAGGTTCACCAGAGGATACCAGGCCCGCTGGTGAGAACTGTGGCACTTAACATTTTATCCAGCTAAAAACTACAGGTGTGCAGAATTTGAATCCTGACTCTTGCTTCTCCTCAGCCTGGCCAAGTTCTTGCGCCGCACTCAGGCAGCCACTATCATCCAGAAGTACCAGAGGATGTACGTGGAGAGGAAACGCTACAAGCAGAAGCAGGCAGCCGCTCTGGCCATGCAAACCATCCTCAGAGCTTACATGGCCCGGCAGAAGTATCAGGCGGTGAGTCATGAAAACACTCCTGTTTTTAATATTATATTCTGTTATTCTATGTTTGCACAGTTTTCAGTGGACAGAAGGAAGTGTAATTTTTCTAAAATTCACTTTAATGTACTCGTATTTCTTTTCCTCTCTATCACTGCCTTTGTATGTGGCTGTAGCTGTTGCGGGAGCATAAGGCGGTAATCATTCAGAAGCACATTCGTGGCTGGTTGGCCCGGTGCTGGTACAAGCGCTGCCTGGAAGCCATCGTCTACCTGCAGTGCTGCATCCGCAGGATGAGGGCCAAGCGTGAGCTGAAGAAGCTGAAGATTGAGGCTCGCTCAGTCGAACACTTTAAGAAGCTCAACAAAGGCATGGAGAACAAAATCATGCAGCTGCAGAGGAAGATCGACGAGCAGGTAACACATTGACCTGTCGTGTTATTTATTTATTTATTCATTTATTTATTTATTTTGTTCTCTATGAGGGTTTTTATTTAGCTTAACTTTTATCCTGTACACCCAGAGCAAGGAAAACCGGTTGGTCAACGAGAGGCTAGTCGGCCTGGAGAGTTCCTACACAGTGGAGAGCGAGCGAATGCGCGGCGAGCTGAACCGGTTGCGTGGGGTGGAGGAGGATGCCAAGAACAAAGCCAACCAGGTGTCCTCTCTGCTGGAGGAGTTGGAGAGGCTGAAGAAGGAGCTGAGTGCCACGCAGCAGGAGAAGAAGACCATCGAGGACTGGGCACAAAGTTACAGGGACGAAATGGAGAAAGTAAGACAGGAGCCACTGACGCATCTCTGTCCACCATGAATATTTAGCATCTTCATATTTCTCTTCATTGTCATTCACTTCTTTCTCTTCCTTTATTAATTTCCACATATTTTGGTTGCATACTGAACGCTCGCTTGCTGCGGATGAATTTAATCACATCACTTTTTTTTCGCCGCCTCTCTTTCCCCTCCTCTTTCTCATGTCTCTCAGACTACTTCAAAAATCCACATTATTAGTTTGAAGCTAGAATCAACAGTGACCCCTAATAAGTAAAGTCCCCGGTAGTCTCCAGGAGAAATATATCATGTTTATCACAAAACTGTGTGTTCTTTTTTGCTTGACTACACATATTGGCAATTCAGGAGCCAGAGCGAACCGGGGGGAGAGGGGCACATGGTGGGCTCAGAGGGCGGTATTGCCCCAGGGCAGGTGAGCACAGGAGAGTAGTGATTTAGTGAGACAGCTGGTGTGTGTGTTGTTTTCTCTAGTTTACATTGCTTTGTCTTTCTTTACACTGTTGCCAGTGAAGGCTATTAGACTGAAGACCCAAAGAGTTGTGATAGTTTCGTATTTTTAATTTTCTTTTTGCTCATTAGGCCAAAGTACTGTTAGCGGGTTGAGCTACTGTATCAAAGATACATATTTTTGTTATTGTTTTTACTTATGTTTAGTTTCCCTTAGAGTGAAATCCCTCCAAAAATACTGATGTGCTTTTTGCAGGACATAGATTTAGGTTTAAAGGGATGTAATTGTTGGAAATGTTGCTTTTAGATAGAAAAATAACCCACACCACTGCACACAGTTGAGTTGACTCCCCTGTTGCAAAGAGACATTGGAGAACAGCACAGACCGAGTCAGACTCATTGCAGCGCTATCATAACATCTCTCATTACATTTCATTTCATGAGATTATTCTCACAAATCTAAGAGTCTAGTTTAAAAAAAATCTCAGCAACAAATGTGTCCCACACAGTATGTTCTGTAAGAAAGGTTTAATCATTTGTGATGTAAGGATCACATTTGTGTGTTTTTAGATGGTGGCAGAGCTGAAGCATCAGAACGGGCTGCTGAAGAAAGAGAAGGACGACTTGAATCGGTTGATTCAGGAACAGAGTCAGCAGATGACAGGTACGCATCACCGCATACATTTAAGTTACATCCAACAGCTCAGTTAATTTCATCTTTGCAAAGTTTGAAACGACTTGTTCTTTATGTTTTACCCCTCAGAGAAAATGACTCGTGCGATAGCAGAGGAGACTCAACAGCTGGAGACCGACCTGAACGAGGAGCGTTCTCGCTACCAGAATCTCCTGAGCGAACACCTTCGCCTCGAGGAGAAATACGACGACCTCAAGGAGGAGATGGCTCTTTCTTCGGTGAGCAACACATTTGCTCGTGTACTGCGAGCAATGAGCCACATTTCTACACCTTTGTTTAAATGTTAAGCTTCCAGAAAAGGTGAGAACAGCAGAAATACTGACTCTTCATAGACTCTGTGGAAGGCAGATGCTTGGTAGTGTTCAGTGCCTAACTGCACTTTTAATCTGCAAGCGCAGCAGAGTGAGTGCGAGTCAATACTTGTTCAAATTAAAAGGCTTATTTCCTCTTTTGTCTGCAGAACGTCTCGAAGCCTGGCCACAGGAGAACAGATTCTACCCACAGCAGCAACGAATCAGAGTACACGTACAACTCCGAGTACGCCGAGTTGGAAGATGGTACCCGTGGCCGCGAAGTAAGAAAGTTAATTGTGATCTGAAGATGGAGTTTCAACCATTAGGGAAACAAATCATTAAAGTTAAAGTGAAGCATAACCCTAACTGGAACACAAGTTAGGAGATGTTTAATATTAGTGTTTGAAAATGTTATTATAGTTGATGTTTATGTGCTTTAAGCATTTGCATTTCAATACGTTTCATGTGGCACATTCGTAATCGTTCTTCTCACATGCAGGATGTGACACGAGGAATCGACACCTCGCTAACTCTCAAGCTGCAGAAACGTGTCACAGAGCTGGAGCAAGACAAGCAGTTGCTGCGCAACGAACTGGAAAACAGAGAGGAGCAGCTGCAGCGGGCTAGTGCCATGGTACCTTCACCCATTTTCACTGCACTCACTGAAAAACAGATGATCTAAAACCAAAAGTTGAAAGGTCTGTTAACATGCAGTTCAGTCAGATAATGGATATTTGAGATGATATAGAATATAATTAGAGCTTGTTCAGGTTCAGGTCTTCCTCAATACTTATAAAATAAATTTGACGGTTATGGTAAAAAAATACAACTCAGACCAAAATCATCTACATGAATAATTATCACTACAGATTAAAAGTATATAAACGTGTTTTCGTTTCAGGCTCGTGGGGCTGAGCTGGAGTACGAGTCCCTGAAGGTAAGTAACATGACCATAGGTGTCCTAACCTCCACTCACTCCTCTGAATGACATCATCAATGCGTCTTATACAGCAAATGAAAACAAAGTCAAATTTTCTGCTCGTATTTCTGACTGTAACTTCATCTTTCAGCGTCAGGAGCTCGAGTCAGAGAACAAGAAGCTGAAACATGACCTGGAGGAGATGAGGAAAAGTCTGCTCGGTAACGCTGCTACAGGCGCCGGTGCTCCGGGCTCGCCAGCTTACAAGGTGCTCCTGGAACAGCTCAACGCCTCCTGTGAGGAACTGGAGGTCCGCAAGGAGGAGGTGCTAATCCTGCGCTCCCAGCTGGTCAGTCAGAAGGAGGCCATGCACCACAAGGTAGCACTTGATATTCTTTATTTTGTTCACATTCAATTAGAGAAAAACAAACATGTGTTTGGCATGTTGTCATGTTTTACAAGGTCTCATAACTGTGAAGGTGGATGAAATGCTGCTTTTTTACATCCACCTTCTCATATTTGTGTGTTTTCATCTCTGTCTGCGTTTGTTGTTGTTGTTAGTAAGCAGATAACAAAAAAAAATGGGTCAACTCTATTGACCCAAAGAATTTTTTTCTAATTTTAAGTTATAACTCTTGTTGTGTTTAAAACTAAAACTTCATTGAGCTTAGGATCGTAAAACGAGTCTTTATTTATTCGACACGTGAACTCTTTTTGGGGGTAAAATCATTGTTCACACTGCGTATTGACAATGCTTCAACCTGTCCATCGTGCCTAACTGCCCCGTCTCCACCTTCTCTCCTCCATTCATGCTTCCCCACAGGATGAGAAGGTACAGTTGAAAAATGGCATCAACCACGAGTATTTGACATGTTTTTTCATGGTCTGTGCTGTGTATGAAACATCCTCAGGCATCTCAGTGAAACACAGAATTACAGCATTTATTCTGGTTTCCATTTTCAGCGAGGACGCTATCAGCAATGAAAAACAACATAAAACAACTGCTTTCCTGATTCAGTTGTGTTTTATTGTCTTTTATTCTGCATTAGTTTAACTTTTTGGAATGAAGAGATGCGACTCGCTGCCATTGTCTGCTTTCACACACTCAGTGAAACACATTAAGTCCCGTTCTCTTGAAGCTGTGTGAACATTTGTAACCTAAATTGAAGACTAAAGTAGAAAGGTCAAAGAAGTTACTGATATTTCCGTGTGGAGCAAGTATGACCGGTTATAAAATGTTGTAATACAAAGTTAAGTAAGTGGGTAAGAATCTGAAAATAAGTGAGAAATCCTTTGCTAAAGATAACTGAATCAGTGTAGCTTAATATTGGATAGACCCTCAATGGCCACTTTGTTAGGTACAAAGATGTTTAACTGCTTGTTAATCAAATATCCAACCGACCACATTACAGCAGCTCAGTGCCTTTAGGGGTGTAGACATAGTCAAGACAGCCTGCTTAATTTTAAGCTGATATACACAAATTTACTAGTGAAAATACTTTATACTTTATTTTAATACCTAATAAAGTATAATACTTTATTAATCCCAGAGGAAATTATGTTCAGAAAATTCTGAATTTGGTGCAAAATAACAGGAAAGCATGTACCCATTGTGCCTTGTATCAACAGTTCAGGCTGGTGGTGGTGTGCGAAATATATTCTCTTGACACACTTTAGGCCCTTTAGTACCACTTGAGCATCATTTAAATGTGTGGCCAGTGAATCTGTGATCAGTATAGATGTGCTAAAAAGTAATAGTTTAAGAAGACATAAGTAATAGATTTTAAAATTTCATATTTGGCTACAATTACATGTGTAGAATTAGTGGAGCGTTATATAATATATAAATATTTACCTGAATAGCATGGATATCTGACTGAAGCATAGAGGTTCTGCTTTTAAATGTTAATATGAATTCAGAGTTTAAGCCGCCCTTAACTCTAACTGTTCAATACAACATAATGAGGTGTAAACAGATCTAAATCACTTTAATATCAGATCAAGTTCAGATTTATGAGGAGACTGGGGCTCATCTGACACCAAGCAGTATTTATTTACAAAATTAAAAGAAGTAAAATTAAAGAGTCAAGACATAATAGTCATATTTATAATCAGACACTGTCTTCACCTGTGTATTGTACATTTGTCTTGTCCTTTGTCTTTGTGTGTGTGTGTGTGTGTGTGTGTGTGTGTGTGTGTGTGTGTGTGTGTGTGTGTGTGTGTGTGTGTGTTGTACTTCAGTATGAAAGCTCCCTGCAAGTTGAAATTGTGGTTTTTGAATAATATGAGTTTGTCATGAATAGGGATGGGTATTGATAAGATTTTAACGATTCCGATTCCATTTTCGATTCTGTTTAACGATTCGATTCTCTTATCGATTCTTATTTTTAAAAAAGGAGAACACTAAGGTCGATTAGCTTAGAACTTTGTTTTATATCTTCTCTTTGAACAAGGTAGAAATTTAGGAGTAACATGGCCTTACAAACCCAACAGTGACATCTTAAGAGATCCAGCCTACGGCTCTTCAATGGAGTGTCACAGGGTCCCCAGGAAAAAAAATTGTAAATGTAAAATAATAAAATAAATATTCTCCTGTAGCAATAACAAAGTGTAACATAAATTATTCTGTAGCAATTACACAAGAATATCCAGTAATGTCCCTGCCTACAATTAAACACATTCACTTACCAAAGTGAAATCGAGGGCATCTGCTGTGGCAGCCTTTTACCACAAACTGAGTCACTGCTCGGTGACATTCGTCTATCCTGGCCTGAAAGGAGACGCTACCGGTAGACTGCAGTGAGAACTGCCAGCATCTGAGGCAGCCAGACTCTGTCTGTCTCTCTCATCATGGTCACCTAAATGCACAGTAATGGCAGGTTTTGTAATAAGGCAGATCGCGCTAACATAATATGCACTGTTAGTTGATTATTTACCTGCCGCATTAACGGGAGAGGACGTGCAAACGTTACCGCTGCTGCTGGGTTGAGATTCACGAGTCCGGAGCGGATTTAAAAACACGACATTCATTTAAGGTCATCGCGTGTTTTGTGAGCAAATGCTTTTGCATATTCGTAGTGTTTCCTCCCTTAAATTAAATATCTACTTTGCAAGTATTGCAAGTTGCCCTGTTGTCATCCGTTCTCGTAAAGTATAACCAAACTTTTGAGCATGTGAACCGCTTAGGCGCCGTGTTCCCTGCCAGGTAAATGACGCTCCGCAACGTGGTGATGTCATTCGGGGCGACTGGAATCGATAAGGGAATCGTTTGCAAAAATGGCAAACGATTCCAAGGAATTGAAACAGTGGGAACCGGTTCTCAACAAAAACCGGGTTTCGATACCCATCCCTAGTCATGAATACTTGAACAAAATTGATTGAAGGTTGTTTCAGATGGTTTAAAAAAAAAAAAAAAAAGGCGATAACGGCAGTACTGTAGATGCAAATATTATATGTATCAGATATACATATATTCTGGCTACCAGTGTCTCATTAGGTGAATGGTTCTTAGTCATGTATCCCAAAAAACATCAAAACTTTTGATCACAAGTGACAAGTATTGTTTCTCTATTGTCTCTTTGCTTATTTCCAGGAGACCATGACGGAGCCTTCAGTGTATAAAGATGACGTGTCCAAACTGAAGGACGACGAAGTCAAGCAAGCTTACGTAGGCCTCAAAGACACCAACAGGTACTTTCTTACAGCCACTTCTCTTCCTCACCTCCATGTCTTTACTCATTGTCCTCCACTGGCTCACATCAACCTTTGTATGCTCTAGTGCCATTATGATACCGTGTATGTGTGAGCGCCGTGTGTGCTCTGTGTGTGTGAATCCCTGTTTGTCCTGTCAGATCTCCTAGGTTCATGCGTCAGCAGCTGGAAGTCAGTGATCTCCTGAGTAGGCTGAGGTAACCGATGAGACGTGGCCGATGCATCGTGGAGCAGAGCATGCATGGCCACACTGTCGCTGAAATACTGGGTTATAAATGACATGTTACTGCAGCTGATTTCAGTCTGTAGTGCTGATGAAAGCTTGAGCAGCAGAGCGTAACATTTTTTTGGCCCTAAAAGCATGATGAATAACGCGCCTATTTTCATTATCACAGCGTCAAATAATGCCGCCGGCGTGTCTTACCCAACTCATCGTTAGTTTTTCCTAAAACTAATGTGTTCAGTGTCTAAACCAAATCTTCCAGTAAAACTGAAAGGGAAAGATGAAGGAGAAAAGAAAAGTTCACATCATTTTGGTATATTGTGGGCCTGATCTGTAATTTCGTCTTACTGATTGGAAACTAGCTGACTGATTAGGTTCAGTGTTATTTATTTGTGAAGTGTGCCGATTGGATTTGAAAAATATAACGGATAGAAAAATGTTACAGAAATAATTGAATTATTAAAAATAGTTCCAAAAAAATGTGTGAAATTGAACATTTGAACTTCCTTCTGAGACTCAAAACATTTTGAAAATACTGAAAAAAAATGGATGGATGTTAATTTTATATTGATTTTTTTTGTTTTGAACTTGTTTGAAAAATATAATACTGCTGCATCTGTCTGCCCTTTAGAGTAATAAATAAACAACTAAAGCTCATGAAGACATTTTCATTACGATGAACTATGTTTAGGATGAAAGAACTTTATTAGGATAAACTAATCTAGTCCCCTAATTTTCTGTCTTTAATACTATATGCATATGACTGACTTCTAACGTTTAAAAAAAGAAAGTGAAAAAAGGTTTTAAAAAGTGAAGTAGGACGTGAAGACATTTTCTGGATGATTAACCCTTCAGCTTCCTAAAGCAGGTCTTTGTAACTTCTTGTACATAATGGTGGACAGACGGCAAAAACGGCATATTTGACGTGCAGGAGTGAGAACACGCTGCAAAATAAAGTATTAGATTCTGTTTTGGCCTAACAGAAAGAGGACGTTGTGTATATGTAGCTGTACTTACTGACATCAAGAATATTTATGTGGCTCATGAGGGAAGTGAGAAAATGGTTTGCATGGGTCAAGAGTTCTGTAACTTTAGTGGCTCTATAGTTGTTGTGACTTTATCTCTGTATTCACGGTGCTGTAGTTACTGCAGGACCTGCTTCACTTAACAGCATGAAAGTATCTGAGCAGCGAGGGAGATGGCTTTGAGTTTCGGTTTGACTTTTACGCCCAAAGTGACTAACCGTGCCACAGTTTAGATCCCGATGTAGAGCTTCAGCCTCAGCTTTATAGAAGGAGTTTGGCATGAATGGTGCATGAAATGATTCATTTATGTTTTAATTGTTTTCATTATTACGCTAAAACAGCGATGCACAGCGTACTTGTAAGGAAGCGTGCATTTACACACAACCACAGACTGTATATAAAGGAGGGAGGCAGCAAGGAAGGAGATGCAGAAGAGGTTTGCAAACATTTGACTGCTGATTGCAAAAAAGTTACTGTAGAGAGAAATCTATTGGAAAATGGCCACATGAGCACCCTTCTGATGTTTTTTGGGGGTTTTTGTCTCAACACTTGATTCAAGTCTTATTATTATTCAGACCTCATATGCTGCACATGTTGTATCACTGTGATTTCCCCACTCCACTCTCCAAAAAAACAAATTAATTTACACAATACATTGCACGAAAAAAATACCTGATGTAGCAAATATGACAAAAATTAAAGCTCATGTTTGCAAATTAATATTTAATTTATAATCTTTTTAAAAATTTTGTCACAAAGTTCAACACAGAATTTTCCATTTTCAAAAAATGTAAATTTTCTGGTAATTATTATTTAATGGTTCAGGCTTTAAAGGGTTAATTAGATTTGACCCCTGCTCATCCAATTTCAAAACACGAAGATAGTAAAGTCCAAAACACGTCACAGCAGGGCTTCCATCTTTTATATACAGTCTGTGTGCACAACTAAAATGGAAAAGGGTAAAATGTTACAATCTCTGTATTTTAAAATGTTAAGTCAATTTACTTTTCCTCATAATAATTTTACTGGCTTCAGAACAGTGCAGACATTAGGCCTCATTCACAAATCTGCGCGTGAACATTTCAAACGTTTCGTGCAGAAATCCCAAATTCATCCATATTTTTTTTTCCTGAAAGCTGGTTTACAGCAGCTTCAGACTATCATGAGGGCCTTTCTGTCTCACACATTTTTGCCGAAAGCATAGCATATTAAGGTGGCTTTATTAAAAAATAAATAATCCAAGCATATTTGGCACAATTAATTTAATAGAGATCATCCTAATTGACAGTTAACATCGCCTCTTTACTAAATGCTACTTCGGCATAATAAATGGCTTTGGGTGATGGATCAGGTGGTGCTCGTCCTTCACCGTTGCCTCCTTTTTCTTCTGGTCTGTTTCCAAGTTTTCACAGCAGCTCTGATGTCGAAACTTTTGCCCGTGTCACCTTTCGCTCCAAGTCTCTGGAGACACAATATTTACTGCCTCGGCTATTGCAGTCCAAGCTTTTCGCTCCTAAGGAAACACTTCAGAAAAGTGTGCCTTCTCTGGCTTCTACCTCAAAGCTCTCACTCCCTTTACTTTTTTGTTTTGTTTTTTTAGCAACCGTGCTTCCCTTTTCACTCTCGACTTCATAGAGAAACGGAGTATGACAGTTTCTAGACGGCAAAAAACAGCCACATGCCATTCAATATAGAATGATTTGGATTTGCACACGGAGGCGGCGGGAGCTAAATTTGAAAGTAATCTTGCAAGTTTAAACATTACTGTGCACAGTAACACGTGCACATTTTATTGAATGAGGCCAAATGTTTGACAGCTGATAAGATCAATGAGATCAGATTATAAATATCTACAGCGACAATGTTGTTTTACAGTAGAGCTTCCCTAAAAGTTCAACTTTGTATCGCTGCATTCATCCCTCTGTTTATGTCCCATTTCTTGACCTTTTTATGTTCCCACTGACTACAAAGTTCGGTCACTGGATCACTCAGTAAATGCAAGAACAAACTCATTCACTCACACACATATAAAATACTGCTAATTCACATCAGTAGGTTTATACCACTGTTACCTGCAGTGGTTGAATAAATGATTAAAGTGGACTTTTTCTTTATTTTCTGTTGTGCACATACTGTTACAGTAATGAGGTCTGCATATGTCCATCTCATCTCTGTCAACCATAATCTCAGGTTTGACACTAAAGGCTCTGTTCCAGATGTTCCTTTGTCTTTTTTACTCTTTGTGATCCCTGTGAAAGTAGTTATCTCTAATTTGGTCATTTCAGGCAGAGAAGCGCCACCTGCTGTTCTAACCTTGTTAATGAGGCGGCAAGATTGATGCAGCTGTTGTAAAAGACAGAAGGGGTTAGAAACGAGCGGAATAGGTGCACTTTAATGTATTACTGAAATGCATTGAGTCAGAAATAGGACTTCACACATCATCAGTACATCAGGTTTTACAGGTTTTCTTCCTTTAACTTTATGACATCACACAAATTAGTATTATTGTTATTTTGTGTTGAAGACCAGATGCAGGATGTTATCACACCTCAGATAAATATTCTTGCTCATGTGGTCCCGCTCACCCGATCACGTTTCTTTGTGCCATTGTAATGTTCATGTTGCTTTGTGTTGTGTGTCGGTCAGATCTGCTGCTCCAGACTTACATAAGCTGAATGAGGACGGAGAGCTGTGGCTGGTTAATCAGGGCTTGAAGGAGACCATCAGGTTTAACAGTGTTTTTGAGCATGACACGTTTGCCTTTTTTCACGGGAAAGGATGTGACCCGTTGGTTTTCTTCGCTCACGTTTCTCTCTCACACTTCATTTCTCTCACATCAGTCTGTTTATTTTGACTGCCTTCTGATTATTTGTCTTCCTTATTGTTTCTGCCACACACTTCGCAGGGTGCTATAATGTAAAACTTTCTTTAGGTGTTGTGTAATGTACAGTCACTGATGCAAAGCTTTGGTTTGAGTTTCTAGATTTATTTCTGACAGTGAAGCAGGATGTGTCTTCGTACTGTACTAACCATGTTTTATGCAGCTATGAAAGCTTGTTAAATGTCAGGTGACCTTGGAATTTTTCTTCCTTTTATGCTGTGATGCCTTCGGCTTGTGAAGTTAGATGGGCTGAAATTTTTATCCACTCAAGTGTTTCCTCAATAACTGCTTACTATCGTTAAAAAGCTGTGAAAAAACTCTTAAGTGTTGTTCACAGACATTGACTGAGGTTAATCACTTTCTGCATGCTTTTTATTTTTTACAGTGTTTGCCTTTAAATCTTGAGAGGTCTGGTAGTGTCATGGAGCAGTTATTTTTCTCTGAGGGGGTTGCACTGTGATGTGTGTGCGTGCAGTACTTTAAATACATAATAAAGAGTTCAAACACATCCAGAGGAATATTTTAACAAGTTTTAGAAATAAAACCCAGACTACTATAACCTTAAAAACGGTTTAGGATCAGTGACAAACAGGCGGCTGCACACGAGTTCAATCCCCACCACAGCCGATAGCCCCATATTCCCAAAGCACAGGACACCTCGAGGAATGTGGGCGAATGTCTTCTCCAACCAGTCAACACATGTAGACTGGTTGGACAAACTCTCAAGAAGAAATATCTGCTAATCATCTTCGTACAGATGTATTATAAAATGATTTATGCATGCAGAAAAACAATTGGATCATAAAAACTAGTAAAAGAATAGAAGTCATTGTATAAACTATAGTACATAAAATGACTGATCCCTAAAAGGCATCAGCAAGAAAGGATTGCATCAGAGAAATTGATGGAAAAACAGAAAAACAATGTCTATCCACCAAGAAAGGCAGTCAAAGTTCTTTTTTAATAAAGTGTATGAAGTGCTCCTGTTGTACTAACTGCTACTGTAGTTTTCATAAAAAGATAGAAATACTGCATGTTGGTTGTTGAATGAAAACTGAACCTCTGTCAGCTCTACCTGCTCTGTTCCTGAGCCTGATCTCTGAGTACTGATTTGGCTCGGTTCAGTTTTCCTCAGAGAAACTTTTACTCTGAAGAGAGGAGGAGAATGAATGAGCGTTGTTCAGAAAGGCCGGACTCTGGGCTGCTGGTAGTGTCTGCACAGCATGCTGCTGCTGTCCTCAATCACCACTTTCTGGTGGAAACTACAGCTTCTCTTTCCCTTCTGCACTGGGCGTCTCACTGCCTTTCTCCCCCTCACAGTATGATGCTGATTTCTGTCTCTTTCTCTCTTACCTCTCTCAGGCTACTGGAGCACCAGCTGCAGACTCAGCGGAGGACTTATGATAATGAGGTGGAGTCGTTGCGCAGCGAGCTGCAGAACGTCAAGGAGGAGAACAACCGGCAGCAGCAGCTCTTAGCCCAGAATCTGCAGCTGCCTCCAGAGGCCAGAATCGAAGCCAGTCTGCAACACGAGATCACCCGGCTCACCAACGAGAACCTGGTACGCTGCAGCTTCCACACATAGATGCGGGGAGGAGCTAAACTTTGTCTCACAAATTCAGCATAATTTTTAAATGATAAAAATAAAAACAACACACTTATACACACACCTAAGAATGGATTTTAGGTGTGTGTATACACAAACTTTTCTTGATATATATCCATATAACTACTGACAGCTACAGACAATTTGTATATCTTACACTCATATTAAATCTGCAATCACATTATTTATTATTAACAGGCCAAAAACCCACAGAGTAATTTTAATTTGCTGTAAATACATTACCACACACCACTGAGAAAAGGTCACACCCCCAACCAACGCTTCTGAAATAATCATTCCACCCCACGTTTGAGAAAACTGGGACTACGAAGACTTTGGGGGACGGTCAACAGTGTGGATATTACACTATCCGTAAAGATGGCCACAGCTCATTTGACTAATACGTTACATCACTAATAATAAGACCACGGCTAAAAACTCTTCCAGTGGTAGAAATGTGAATAACAGCATTTCGACTGTGTGATTTGAGTCACTTTCATGGCCATACATACACAAACTAAACCAGCCGCTACAGAGCTGCGTCCCACACACTCATTTGTGTGGATGGTGTCACCTGACAGGAACTCATGGCAGACGACCCCACGGCATCCCGAGAGGCTCGAGTCGTCATTTTACGGCGGATGGTTGTATGTAGAGACCGCGTGTGTGTTTGCCTGCGTGTTTGCACGTTTCTGACTAACTGAGATTGTTCTGAATGAAATGCTGCAGGGTGTCGCTCTAATTCTCTGCAACAGTGTCTTGTAACTCACAGCGGAGCAGCACTGCGCCTTCTTCTTTTTCCTAACAGCCAAAAAATCCTGCAATCTTCCTCTGAAAAAAACCCCAAAACAAAAACCAGTACGGCAGCACTAACGTTGATTTATAAATCACACCAAGGAAGTTTTTAAATTCTTTTCTCTTCATCTTCTAACCTTTTGATTTCCGTGTTTGAGCTGATGTCCACTGCAAAGCCACTAACAGAAGAGTAGGATTCCTCCTTGTAGCCACTGGAGGGCGACATTGCAAAGCGGTCTGTGTCTGATGATGCTGTCTGTTAGTCCTCACTATTCTCTCCTCTGTGTCCCTCGCTGTGTTTTTAGGATCTAATGGAGCAGCTAGAGAAGCAGGACAGAACAATCCGAAAGCTCAAGAAGCAGCTGAAAGTTTACTCCAAGAGGATTGGAGAGATGGGAGGTAAAGCGAGAAAAACCGAAGCCTGAAAATCTCTATTCATATATGCTCGTTTCCACCACATGTCAGCTGACTGTCACATGCCATGCTTCTTCCAGCCGGTCAAACCGAAGGCCAGACATCTCCGGGACAGATGGTGGATGAGCCGATCCACCCTGTCAACATTCCTCGCAGGGAGAAAGACTTCCAGGGAATGCTAGAGTACAAGAAGGAGGATGAAATGAAACTGGTTAAGAACCTCATCCTGGGTAAGAATTTAGAATTAATGATATAGTCCACTATCTAAAGCATTAAAGTAGATGGAAAGGAGTCCTGAAATTACTGAAACTCCCTGGAAACTGAAGCCTCAATTCACGGTTTGCACAAAATAAAATCTACAAATAAACTCACCCCTCCTCCATCTCTCCAGAACTAAAACCTCGTGGTGTAGCAGTGAATCTGATCCCAGGTCTGCCAGCCTACATCCTGTTCATGTGTCTGAGACATGCAGACTACGTCAACGATGACCAGAAGGTCCGCACTCTGCTCACGTCAACCATCAACAGCATTAAAAAGATCTTAAAGGTACGTATGCTTTTAATATTTGAATGAAGTTCACATTTTGCGTTTCCAGCTCCTTTGTTCTTAAATTACATTTTTGGATGTTTTTTTGCGTTAGATAACTAAAAAAGGTTCTGCAGTGAACACAAACTTCTGCTGATGTTTTCTTCTTCATCAGAAACGAGGAGATGATTTTGAGACCGTCTCTTTCTGGCTGGCCAACACCTGCCGCTTCCTGCACTGTTTGAAACAGTACAGCGGAGACGAAGTGAGGCCAACAACAATACACAAAACACAGAAAATGTCCCATTCCAGTACATACAAGGTTTTTCTAGTCAGTTCAATAAGACATCTGGTATCACTGTATTTAGATATTCGGGAAAGAAGGAATCTCTTTTATTATCTTGCTGTTACAGTCCTTTATATACTAATCTGTTAAAAATGACCAAAAGGACAAAAAATATAAAGCTTGACGTAACAAGCTGTTGTTTTGATTGTTTGTTTGTTTTTTGTATTGACCGACTGTGTCGTGGATTAATATTGACATCGTTCACCTTCTCTGACACATTGTTTTCTGTGCTTGTCTCAGCAATTCATGAAACACAACACGTCGAGGCAGAACGAGCACTGTCTGTCCAACTTCGACCTCGCAGAGTACAGACAAGTGATCAGCGACCTGGCCATCCAGATCTACCAGCAGCTGATCAAATGCATGGAGAACATCCTCCAGCCCATGATAGGTTTGTCCCTGTACATGTGATGTGTGTGTGTCACTTGATAAGTAATTTCCTGCTCCTTTGGTTCTTTTATGCAAACAAGCTTTAAGACACCTTTGACAGTTCAATATGGTCCAAAGTACTCACTGTATCTGCTCTTACTGATGTTACAGTTGCGCATCCATGAAAAAGAGGATTTACGAGGTGCAGTTAGGAGTTAGCCATAACTGTAAGCTATCAAAATAAAGAAAAAATGCTAAATTCTAGCTGAGGAATTTCTGAAATAAATCCATGTGATACTATAATTTTACTGCTATAAATGTAATTATAGACGAGGATTTAAAAATAGTAAGATTTTAGATGGTTGGTGAAGTTAGGAAGTTGCCATAAAATGTTCAGGCACCCACAGCTAGCTACAGAGATGTAGTTGGGCTGACATATAGTTTTCACAAGACTCGATGCAAAAGAAGTAAGTACATGCTGAGAGGGTTGAACTTATAATCAGGGTCGGTTGGTCATCATTTAACAAGCGGGTAGAGCACATGTACTTATACACCTCCTGTGTGCGTGTGTTTCCTCAGTCTCTGGCATGTTGGAGCACGAGACCATTCAGGGCGTGTCAGGAGTTAAGCCCACGGGTCTGCGTAAACGGACGTCAAGCATTGCCGACGAGGGCACCTACACCCTGGACTCCATCCTGCGTCAGCTCAGCGCCTTCCACTCCACCATGTGCCAGCACGGCACCGACCCTGAGCTCATCAAGCAGGTGGTGAAGCAGCAGTTTTACATCATCGGCGCTGTCACACTCAACAACCTGCTGCTACGCAAAGACATGTGCTCCTGGAGCAAAGGCATGCAGATCAGGTATGAGGTGTCGCTGCTCAGAGAAGATCTCCAGAGTGAGGCCGGATGCGTTATCTCATCATGCGTGTTTGCAGGTACAATGTGAGTCAGCTGGAGGAGTGGCTCAGAGACAAAGGTCTGATGACCTGCGGAGCCAAAGAGACGCTGGAGCCTCTGATCCAGGCCGCTCAGCTGCTGCAGGTGAAGAAGAAGACTGACGAGGATGCAGAGGCCATCTGCTCCATGTGCCACGCTCTCACCACTGCTCAGGTAAAATATTTTTAAAATTATTATCAGCTAAAGCTTCAGCTAAAACCTTTCTCTTTCTGTGTTTTTAACTTTTCTGTCTTATGTCTTTCAGATCGTAAAAGTCCTGAACCTCTACACCCCCGTCAACGAGTTTGAGGAGAGAGTGTCAGTCGCATTCATACGAACCATACAGGTAATTTCTTTTTTGGCTAAATCAAGTCTATACTGCTTTATCTTCAGTGTTTTGGGGTCATTTTTTTTCTGGTTCCAGGCAAGCTGCAGCTGAGTGAGGCTGGCTCTGCCCGGGTTATCTTCCTGTTAAAAGGAAGTTCTTCCTCAAAGCGGTCACTCGTAGAAAACTGTCTGATTGTTTGGGTTTTGTCACTAATATTGTGAGGTCTTTGAGACACCTGTTGTTGTTAACTAGTGCATGTACCGTAAAGGCAATGAATGTGTGCTGCTTTGAAAAACATCAGCATTTTTCTGGCGTTTCTGGGCATCTGATAAACAGAAACTTCTGTTCTGCTTGAGTAACTGAAACGCCAAGCAACACAGCTGCAGAGATGAATGCATCCAGTGTCAGCGTGCATGTTAAGGTCAGCATTGGATGGGGATGGCTTTTATATTCAGTTTCCTTTGTGCTAATATATGTCATGTGAGAGAAATATGTCAGAAGTAACGTCAAGTTAAAACTACATTCGCAACAATGCTGGTGAGGAAGAGAACGATATGTAGCTACAGCTCCAAAACCACAACTGCTAGCTTTGGCTTTGCCTAAAGCCGTCGCTCTGATGGAAATGAATGCGCTTGTTTATGTGGTGGAGGGGGTGCTGCCAAGATCGACTCACTGTGAAGTGTAGTAAAGTCGATGTACAGTAGCTGGATAGATAATTGCAAAGACGGTGTTTATATAATTTATTTTTAAAGTAACAGGTTACTTTTTAGTGGTAGCTATCTTGTAATAAGAGAGCTGTAAATTTGATAACAAGTACAGTTCCCTGACACTTCCCATAGGCACTATGTTGAGCTCAAGGGTCCTCTCAGATCTGAGTCACTGCACTGATCGGTATTTACGAACTAAAGTTCATGCAATCGATTCTGCACCAAGATAACTTTTCTTACTTGTCGAGTCTTCAAACAGACTGGCTTAATATATTTTCTGTCTACTACCTTTTTTTTTTTTTTTTTAATGCACATGAACTTTTTCCATCATCTCTCTCTCCAGACTCGCTTGCGGGACCGCTGTGAGAGTCCCCAGCTGTTGATGGACACGAAGATGATCTATCCCGTCACCTTCCCGTTTAACCCTTCTTGCCTCGCACTGGAAACCATCCAGATCCCCAGCTCGCTTAACTTGGCCTTCCTCACCCGTGTCTAATGCGAGCCCACCAGAGCACTCTGAGCCCTGCGGCGAATTTGTCTTAGTGGCCACAGTCGGATTTGCAAGTCACCGTCTCCCCGAAAAATTTAAAACACCACAAACACTCGCAAATTTCACTCACGTTAACACGATTTGAAGTCATGTTTAAATAAACGGGTGAAAGGGTTCAGCAGTTTCTCTAGTTTAAACTCAGACATGCACGCACATACATGAAAAATGCAGACACGTCACATCTGTAAAGTACTTTCATCCTCCGAACGTACAGACGCACACTCGCCTTCTCTCTTTCACGAACGCACAGATACGCACACATGTGGTTATTTCCGCTGGTTTAAATCTGGCCGTAAGCCCTGAGCATCATCCGCTGCTTGTACAAAACGCCCGCCTCTTAGAGAAGCCACAGGACCAGATCAATGCCTCCAGTACTCGCCATCGATCCTTCATCTGCGTTTCCAGTAATCGTTAAGATAGTTGTTGTTGTTGTTGTTGTTATTGTCTCGATACACGAGAGCAGGCCCACCAGGTGGAGCTGAAGCCTCAAAACAAGTTATGATTTGTCAGTCTAGCAGTCCGCCCTCATGTCGGGTAAATTCTGAGCTCCTGTGTGAGGGCAGCTGAATGATGAGGTGAAAAAGTCAGCGCTCTCTCCACCCCGTGTTGAGGTGACCACTGAGCAGATTTCACTTTGTACGTTTTATTCTCTGAACACGTCAAGCCAAGACAAAATTCATCATCTGTACTATATTATTTATACATAAATAAATATCTATATAAATATGAATAATATATATCCTGTATTTTATTTATTGCACTTATAGCTACATCCCTTTTTAAGATTAGAAGCTTCCCCCTTGCAGCGAATGTGTCCGAAGTGAAGGATGGGACCACTCTTTCCCACGGCAAACAGCTTCTTAGAGACAGTTTTAGTTGCTTCCTTGGCTATTATGTCAATATCAGGTAAATATGTAGTATCTTTAATGAGTGCCGGCACAGATAATTATTTGTTAGGTCGCGTCTTAAACCTTGAGATATTTTTTTTGTCATGTTTAGCCTGCATGTCTGGCAGATGAAGTGTAGCACAGGTTTTATAGGCGAGGACAGATTGAGAAGGTTTAAGGTTCAAACTCTGCAAAGGGTTTAACCTGCGACAGTCTGCACCGTTTACAGCTGTGACCAAAGCCGAGCGTCACAGGAAACACTGACATGAACACATACTGTATGAGTACCAACCTTACACTCTGCTTACTGTTTTTTTTTTCATGTCATCTGGCTCAGAGCCATAAAAATGTTTTACTGTTGTCATTGTGTGATTATTTACTTTGTTCAGTATTGTTATTTTCTTAAGATAATCTAAAGCCATGTATTACTGAGCAGAATAGATGCAAAAGGCTGCAAAAATCTGTTGAGCTTTACATTCCCTCTGCTGCATCCTCTCACAAACACAGCTCTGTTCGACTCCTCTTACATCTCCTACCCGTCCACCTTCACTCAGCATGTCCCAACGTGGACTTTTATTACCAGAAAAACAGAATGTGTTCATTTATTCCTCTTCTCAGTTTCACAGCTGGGTTAAGGGTGACAAAGAAGTTTTGTTTTTTGTCATTTTGTTGTTGGTGCACATGTTCTTTCAGCTCAGATTGTTTGCTTGCATGCACTGCTACTCCTGCTGCCCCCACTTAAACTGCATGGGTTTGGCAAAATCCAAGTGCATGCTTTTTATTTTAAAGAAGAGAAACCCAGGCACAGGTGAAGTGTCGGACGAGTGTCTGGTAATCTGCCCATGTTGGGATTGAAGTAGTTTTCACACATGCATCTGCTGGATTTGTGAGAAGAGTTGCATGAGATATTTAATATATTTAACCTGCCAGCTCACGTTAAAAAAAGGAGCTAAATGGGTGTATCATGTCCAACCTCCTACATTACCCAGGTGGCATCCTCACCTAAACAAAATCCCCTTTTCCCACTTACGTGGGCAGCAGTACTGGAACCAGTGCTGATGTGAAAACAGTTCCGAGAATAAGCTCACATTTCAGCAGGTGTGAGAAACCGTTATTATGCAGTGTTACCAGCAGATTTTGGGTCATTTCCATGTGAAGAAATCAGGCCAGTCATTGGTCAGTTTCTTGTGATAGCCCCTCCTATATTCACTGACATCACTGGTTGGGGTTGGGCACAAGTGCTTTTTGAGAAAATGTATAAAACCAGTTTAGACTGGGCACAGTGGAAAAGAAGTAAAAGGATGCAGTGACCCGATTCACCAGCCATTATTCAGAGTTTGTGTGTGAAAACAGCTTTTCCTTTGTTCGCTGCCTCGTCTTTTGGCACTTCTAGTTTACTTCTTGTTGTACCGTTAGTATTAGGCTGCCTCTCGCCTTGATGTGAACCTTATTTTGCGCGGTGACCTTACCCTTTCAAAAAACACATTTCACTTTGATGGAATATTTTCTCCTTACACACATGAACTGGATTCTGCAGTTTTGATTTAAATTTTTCAAACCTTTTCAAGGATGTAAAATTTACATTCAGAGGGGGGGAAAAAACTATCAAGGTGACGTACGAATGCCAAACTCTAATTTTAAGTGGAGTAATTATGTAAAGCTATTTTGTGTTGCACTTTCCTGGGACCATGTTTTTGTTATATTGGTTGGATTTGTAGTTGGTTTAGTGTATGTTGTGTGCAAAGAGAACATATCTTGTAATCGTAAGAAAGATGGTTACTGAAGGAGTTAATCAATTATATGAATGTTTAAAAACGTTGAAGTGTATCATGATTTTTAGCTGCACATTGTAGACCAAGCCTTATCTGAATCACTTGCTATCTGAATGACTTACACACATGATCAACGAACATTATGGCATTGTTTTGTTCTGTCAGTGCAGTATTTTTTTTTTCTTTCACTGTAAAATGAATAGAAATGTGTTTTTTATTTTGATTGCGTGTCATTCGGTCCTGCAGTTGGTGTCACAGACATCAAAATGAACTTTTTTTCAACACTGCAGAGGAAATCTGATAAACGATAGATGGGTATGGACTGTAAAAAGAAATCCATCAAACTTCCCCGTTCTTTTCACACAAGTGCAGCCTGTTGACCTTCCTCTAGGTAATGTCCTGACTGACTAACATCTCTTTGTTAACATTATAAGTTGATGTGTGGCACAGGTGTCAGAGATGAAGCTCAGAGTCAGAGGACACTGCAAAGGATTAGCTAGTTTCAGAGTAAAAACAAAAAGCATCTTCATTCATTCAGTGGTTCGTGTTACTTTCTTAGTTGAGCAGAGCTGCTGCAGCATCTTGTTCCCCTGGGCTTCTCTTGGGCTCTCAAACAGGAGAGAAATGTCATTCATTCACTCTGCATTTCCATACTAAAGAGAGAATCGGCTGTATGATATGACTCAGACATTATAAATTACCATTGTTCTCATCAGCACTAGCATAAATTGTGCCGTTTTAAAGAAATGTTCAAAACTAACTTAAAAAGAGATACATCCCCTCCCCAGCTCTTGAGGTACTGGTGTGAACATGCTGAAGCATGATGTTTCCTCTCCGATCCCATGTGTACATTTGGAAAAACTGGACTGTTTGTAGTTTCTGGTAGCTGTGCTTAGTGAATGTGTTCACTGTTAAGAAACTTGGAATAAATTGTCAAATCTGTAAAAGTAAAATAAAAGAATTCCGCACTGTTTGGGTTTCCGTGTTTCTTATTTTTGAGAGTTTTGGGTTGTTTTAGGAAAGCGTAATCATGAAACAAAATAAGATGTGGAATTTTTGTTTTTTCTTTTGGGGGGTGAAGCAGTCTGATTTCTGAGGTAAAGCACAAAACCTGAAAATTGGAAGGTTTACACACAGTTTCCCTGATTTCATTTAGATGTCATTGCCTTTAATCTGTTGAGGGTACTGTACTTTCTGAGCTTTTGATGAACAAAAATGTTTATTATGCTTAAACTCAAATCAATATTTTGCTGAACAGCAGATTTCATTAGTTACACCTCGCTAGTACCCACTTGGCTTGGTGTTAATTCTCTGTGGCACCGTTTCAACAAGCTGCTGAAAACGTTCCTCAGAGTTTGTTTGATATCGACATGATGGCATCACATCATCACACACAATTTACTGCAGATGTCAGCTGACCCGTGGTGCAAATCGGTTCCCAAAAAGTGCTCTACTGGACTGAGATCTTGTGACTTCGGAGCCCATTTGAGTACACTGAACTCCCTGTCACAGTCTAAAAACACTTTTAAATGATTTGAGCTTCATGACATGGTGAGTCAACCTTCTGGAAGCAGTCATCAGAAGGTGTGTTTTCACTCTGAAATAAGTGATCAGACTGTGGGTTTAAATGATGGCCAACTGATACCAGCTGATACTGAGGGCCCCTTCTGCTTCAAAGTTCAACACATTGAACATTCAGACGTGCTCTTCTGCATACCTTAGTTGTAACATGTGGTTGTTTGAGTTACTGTTGCCTTCCTATCAGCTGGAAGCACTCCAGCTATTGTCCTCTGACATTAATGAGACATTTTCACCCACAGAAGTGCTGCTCACTGAAATATTTTCACTTTTTCTGTAAAACCCTCTGCAAATCCGGTTGTGCTTATAACTGGTAAATTGGTGCCATAAAGTAATTGTGCAGCTGGTGGTGATCCAAAAGACTAATGCACTGGGGTTACACAGTAAAAGTAACCTCCCAGGCCTTACAGGTAATGCTGCAGGAGTGTATAAAGCATGGTGGTAAAAGCAGAGCAGAGTTGGGGCTTAAATGCTTCACTAAGAAGCTTACCATTCCCTCTCTGTCCCTCACTGACAATCCTCTTCACTAGAAAACATCCACTTAGATCTCCAGAGACAAGCAGCTGCTCTACAGAGGGGAAAAAGTATTTTGTAAGGTAAGATTTATTGTTATTTGTTGATATGGCAGCTATCTGTGTGGACTGACTGGAAGCTGGTGTTTTAGATGTTTGACTCTGCAGTTTAGATAAAATCATCAAAGACAGTGTTGGGTATTTAAATGTATCCAAATGATTAAGACACTTGATACAAAAGATCATATGAGGACAACTTAAACAGAAAGTTGATATGTGATTACATCACACATCAAAGGACAGTAAGAAGTTCAAATGAAAACTAACTTTTTTGAGTTTGTGTGCAAACTTCTCAATGCAATCTACCAATATGACACTATGCTGTTCTATATATACATTATTTACTCATTATATGAGTTATACTGTCATGGAAAGCCAATGACATGAAATGATAATTCATTATAAATGAGGGAAACTGTTTGAGTTTCAGTTTAAATGTATATAATTGTGTAGGGAAGCGATAAAATGTTGATCCATATTTTGGATGACCATATTTAGTTCAGATTTGGAAGTCCTTTATCATGCACTGCTGTGAACTCGGTGTTGCTGGATGTGTGTGGTTCCCAGAATAGCTTCTCTCCTCAGAGGAGGATCAGGCTGGAGTAGATTACCAGCTGCTTATCTTCTGTACAGCTCCACACACACAAACGCAAAACAAGACAAGTGGTCAGAGCTGAGAAAAGAAACCAGAAGAGCCACAAAGAAAACCCTCCAACATGTAATCCTGATGATTAAAGTCATCTTTATGTGTGTGTCTTGTGGGTTTCTGCAGGTGTGCTGGTGATCCTCTGCAGCCATGTGTGACCAGACTTTCGTGGCGGCCACTTTTGGCCCCTGCGACAGCTGCAGTAAACCGAGTCCTCTGATGAACATCTACGTTAAGAACGAGGCCACCAACTACTGCTCCCTCTGTGTGGAAATGGTAATGTTCTCCTTTCATTTTCATCGCTACACCTCCCCTCAAAAATCAAACAAAAGGCAGCATTATGCTAATGAATACCATTGTGAATGATTGCAATGAGTGTGTACTGCTGTTTACCTGAAATACAACAGAGCATGCACCACTTATGATTGTTGTGGCAGTCTCGAATTATTCATTACCATTATATAAAAACAGCCCGAGTCCATGTTCATAACATAATCATTCATTATTGGCTCATGCGATGCATACCAATTAACAAGATGTAGCCTAATTTAAAAGCTGATACTGCATTTATGTAAGTAATCTTATGATTGTGCAACAAATTTATACCTAAGCAGTCAACATTTTCTAACAGAAGGTTGTTGTTTTTAGAGAAAAGGTCTTCGCCCTTCAGGGCCGGCAAATAGCCTTTAAGCTAATCAACCATGTCTATTAAATTTATTAAATTGAACATAAGCATAGATGTCATGTGTAGCCCTTGTGAAAAAAAAGTCCTCTGTCCCTGATTTAAAAGCTTTATACTTGAGCAGCTACCACCTAACAATTCACATGATGAGACGTCTGTTTCTCCAATACTGGCAAAAAATGCCCGGAGTGTTCCTAACTCACCAATCGAGGGATAATATGGACAGCTTGGTATGCTCAACAGTGCTGCAGGATGTTTTTGTCACTAATGTTCGTTGCCTCCAGCATCACTAACATGAATGCTACAACCTTGCATATCTGAAGGCAGATATTCTGCTACTCCCCTTTAAATGTAAAAAAATGTGTGAGTCAAGTATTATCTGCATTTAGGGAACACATAAATATTGTTTAGCTCTGTTTGAGCTTGGTAGCTTGCTCCATTTTATTAATTTAGTTGCCTCATTCTGCAGATGAACTGGAGATTTTTTGTTTGTTAAATATCGAAACAATTTTATTACTTTGAAATTATTCACTTTACAGAGCTAAATGCCAGTGTTCGTAGTTTTGACAGGTGGAAATCAGGTTAGCTCACCTGTCCAAGTTACTGTACTTCCATGCTGGAAAGAAATGCTACTATTCTAATATGTATTTTAATTTTATCACAATATTAAAGCTGTAGTAGCAGATGGGTGTAAACAAATTATTTGCACTTGTCTGTAAAACAATTTCCTTGCTGTTTTTTAAAAAATATATATTTCTTCCTGTGGCTTAGTGTTAGGGTTAGTGGTAAAATCAGGACGTGCTTCTACATGTGAGGTACATCTTTAGTTTGAAGACACTCACACTTTGTGCAGCATGTGTTTAACTAATGACCCATCGCTCATCAGCACCTTTTGACATGTACACACACACACACACACACACACACACACACACACACACACACACACACACACACACAGGAAGTGGCTCTCAGCTCACTTGACACCAGTGTCCCCTGTGATCATCTCCAAACAAGGACAGAAATACACTTCCTAACATGTACTTTACATAATATTAACATATCTGCTTCAATTAAACAAACAATAGATCTGTAACAAAGGATCAAACTGCCTACTTTGATTCTATTGAGGTTTGATGTAATGATTATGTTAAATAACATTTGAATGGCCAGTGTGGGAAAAATTGTCAATTTTATTTGATATTCACTTGCAGAAAAGGACACACAAACATGTTAATCACTATCAACATGGCACAGTATTGAAACTGCAGCATGTTTAGACATGCTGTATCATCACCTGCTAGGTAATTCATCAAGCTTTATGTGTCCTGCTGCTGTTGTTAAATGAATGTATAGGTGCTACCGCTATGGGTTTAAACTTAGTAAAATAAATAAAAACAATGATTAAATTCATTTAAGTGGTAGTGCACAATCATCACCACCACTCATTAAATTCTACTAAAAAAGCTATTAACAGAATGTGAAGAAACAGCTGCTCTGAGCTCAAGTCATAGAAATCTCTTTATTGTGCTGAAGAGACATCAGGCAAAGTTAAACAAGGGCTGGGCTATACTTTCATGTAATACCATTTATTACCTAAAGATGGCGCAGGAAACAAACTGACCAGTAATAATTTTACCCATTTAACCTTTTATTTAAAAGCAGCCTGAAAGATGACGTCTCCAGAGAGAATATGATAAACAAACTAAAAGAAATATAAAACTTTTTTTAGCATCAGTAAGAGCGAAGCGAACCACTGAGCCATGTGTCAGGGTGCGGGGCGGCAATATGGTAAAGGGTTACCTAGGCAACCAGAGCCTGGAATCTCCAGTAGTGGCAAAGTGATGCAAGAAGAGCGACTCACTTCCAGCACTGGTGCTGAGAAGTGTAGAAGAAAAATAAGAGCTGTAACTGTTTTACTTTGTTCTTTGTTTTACTGTGAAAGCTTTGTTTGTCTGCACACAGGTTAACGTAAATGGGAGTGTATAAGCAGTGACCCTTTGCATGTGCCTCAAGGCGAGCAGAGCAGCTCTGGTTTATGCATCTTGCATCTTTGTTTAGGTCAATCTGGCTTCACTCTGTTAGACTCCAGCCAGCATGCATGCGTGAGAATCAAGCTTTAAATATTGAATCATTTCTTTGTTCGTGGCCACTCGTTTGCAGACTGTCTTACCTTCTGTGATGAGTTGGTCCCTCTGCAGACATTTCAGTAAATAACATATAAGACATATAGAGGCTCACAATTTTATTTCTTTCAATTTTCCACCACAAAAAATAACAAATAAAGTATAGCAACATTTTCTAAGATTGTGGTGGTTTTTAATTTTATTTTTTATAAGCAGGCGCTTGGATAGATTTACAATAGCAGTTTATATAGTCACAATTATGTATAATATACTTCGAATTTTTTAGATATGTTAATGTGAATTTAGACAGTCCTTCAATCGGACTGTCTAAATTAACTTTAATTAACATTTTCCAGAAAAAAACTGATGAAAAACTAAAAACTCAAAATAGGATTTAGACCTACCTTTTCAGAATTGTCCCACAAACTTAAACTGAAGATTGTCAGCTTTCTCATATATAATGCCTCATCATTATTTAAACATCTTAATATTTTCTCATATAAATTTTCTTGCATAAATTTTTATGTTAAATAACAACGCGTTTTGAAAGCAGCTGTCATGCCATAACTGGAATATGGGAATAAGACAAAAGGTGGAGACTGAGGAGCTCCCGGTGAACAGCGGTGCAGGGAGCAGAGAGGGGGAGGAGGCTGAGCAGAGCAGCGGAGTGCAGCACGCGCAACAGCATCACAGTCGCGCTCGAGGACTATTTAAACAAACCTCTAACCGCCAACCACCCGCTTCTCCCAATTCTCCCTTGTTTCCCGCTCCCTTCCTCCCTCTGCTCTCCTCTTTTCTCTGCTCTCGAAGATGGCTTGTCAGGGGCTCCAAAAAGGGGAAACCCTGGAGTCACTGAAGAGGGAGAGCGAGACTCTGAAGAAGAAGCTGGAGGAGGAGCGAAACAAGCTGAACGACGTGGAGTGTAAGTGATGAATTAAACAAACAGCAAAACGAGCTTCAAGCACTCTGCTTCTCGTTTTCTAATGAAACATTTTCTTATCTGCTTAAAATATGCAGCTGCCAGCTGTTGGACTTGTCTCTGAAATTTTACATGGGGTGGCAAAGGAGAGGTTTTGTGCAGGGGCGTTTCCAGGATTTGTTATTTTAATTGAGGGGCAAAGCATGGGAACCTTAAAAAAAGAGGGGGGGGGGGGGGGGATATTTGATCATGAATAAGTCTGGTATAGAAAACACTGGAAATATACGGCTGTTAGTTAAAAGTGCTGGGGAATGAAAAACTTTATTTGGCAGATCAGAATTATTAATGTTTTTTTGTCACTTGAATGTTACAACTGCCTTTATATATAATAATCATAATAATTTAGGGCTACAGTCTATGAAGCTGACATGCAGAGGCAACAGTGCGCCTGCAAGGACAAACTCTTTAGCGTTATGCCCACTAATGCTGTAATTTACTGGCAGAGCTAGCAATGATCTAATAACAAGCATATTTGAACTACAAAAACATTACATGACAGCAGTTTTGAAAGCCAAGTTTACTAAATATCTATCTGATAAAAGCATCGCCTATCGACAGTGATGTTCACTGGCAGAGTGAGAGCATCAGATCATTGATATTTAATAACAGGCTAATGTGCATTTAAGTGAAATGTACAACAACAGAGCATTAGCAGTTGAGAAATATAAAAAATATCTTTATCTTTTTTTAGATAAAGATTATTTTGATTATGAAATTGTTAGAAAAAACAGCAAAATGCACAGATTTCTACATTCATAAAAACCACTTGTTTTGCTAATGTTTTCACTTCCTTTTCACTGGTAAATTGTGCGTGCGTGCGTGTGTGTGTGTGTGTGTGTGCGCGTGTGTTTTACACCTCAGTGCACCAGGTGGCAGAGAAGGTTGAGGTGCTGAGTGCTCTCTCCATAAAGACCAGACGTGTACTGAAGGGTCACGGGAACAAGGTGCTGTGTATGGACTGGTGCAAAGACAAGCGACGCATGGTCAGCTCATCACAGGTATGCACCTGCTCACACACACACACATACATCCATACACAAGATGTAGTATCTAAAGATAAATATTGTGTTGTTTCTATGACACAACAGTGTGTCTGTTATTCTGTGTTGGCCTATTTGTTTTTGTGCGTTTATTTTTCCATTAAAAGACTTCATTTCTCTATCCTAGGACGGAAAAGTGATCGTCTGGGATGCATTCACTCTTAATAAGGTGTGTAAACCTTTATGTGGCGTTTTTGTATGTGTAAGAATTCCTTGAACTTTTAGTGCATTTTTTATTATTCTTGCAAAATTACAAAAAAAACTATGAATTTCATGTCTATGAAATTTGGGAACTTGGAAACATCATGTGCTTTTCCTCTCCTTGCAAATTTCTGGAAAGGAAAAGAGGAACATTTTACGTCAGGGGCTTGCAAAATATGACAATCTGCTGCTGTGAATCTTTCACGCTTCAGTCCAAATTCATCTCAAGTTGCAGCAAAAATTACATTACAGGAACCTTGTCCCAAGTTTAAAAATAACAAGTTTAATTTTTTGAGTAAATATAACATATAATGCATACTGTTACAGCACCATTAGTGCTCTTGCATTAATGCTAATGCTCATGTTTTCAGTCTACCTTAATAATTTCCCTCAACATAAAAAAGATCAGAATCAATCTCCGTCTGTTATGTAAGTCTGAGTGATTTTTCTCTTCCTCTGAATGCTCAGATGCATGTTCCATCACCATATGTGCTGGTGTTGAGGGTGTGAGTGGGCCATCCTATATCCTCAAAGAGAGAGAAAGAGGACTTGACACGACTATATGGAAATATGAATTCAAATATTATCTATCCATCTGTCCCCCATAATCACTCAGTGTATGTGTCCGGCCTTAAATGATAGCCAGGATTCAGCTTTTCTAGCCGTTATGCCTCGTGACGAGGAGGCATAAGTACACTGAATTTAATCCTCATTAATACACACCACATCCAGATTAAACCACAGCTGTGCACAAGCTGCCTTGCTTGTTTTTATGTTAAAAAAGAAGATATGTGTTTTTTTTAACCATAATAACCATTTTTTTTCTTTGCGTATGTGTGTTTATTACGTTCTCTGTTGCCCACAGGAGCATGGAGTTCCCCTGCCGTGCACGTGGGTGCTGGCGTGTGCTTATGCCCCCTCGGGCTGTGCTATAGCATGCGGGTAGGGGGAAAGATCTTTGTGTTTAATCATGAATGGTTATCGGTGACTACTTTGTCGCTGTAACTGGGGTGAAACCCATTACTGAACATTTGCTTTCTCCCAAAGTGGCCTGGATAACAAGTGCTCAGTCATCCCGTTGTCTCTGGACAAAAATGAGAACTTGGCTGCGAAGAAGAAGTCGGTTGCTATGCACACCAACTATGTGTCAGGCTGCTCCTTCACCAACTCTGACATGCAGGTGAGCGGCGCATCAGCTGGTGGAGCTTTTAGGGGATGTGGTCCTCCAGGCTTCTCAAATAGCCAGTAGAAGTACATGGTAGCATATTCAATGCAGCCAACGAGTGCAACAAGGATTTTTCTTTACTTTGAGCCATGATAGCGAGAAAAGCTTTTGTAGCACTGCTAAATATAAAGAAAAAACATGGCATAATTACCCGATCAAGCTGCTCATCGTATGAATGTTTCCCTTCCACCTCCATCCCTCCTTCATTACATCTAATCAGTCTTGTTTTTTCAAGGAATAGTGACGGTTATCTTCTTCATTTTTCTTTTAAATACTGGCTTCCATATGTTGAAAGTTAGGGGTCTTTTCTGTACAGGTAGGGAGAGGAAGAGAATCAAAAAGGGAACATGAAGGAGACGACCTGAAATATCTGGCATTAATAATTTACTTCACTTTGGCCCTCGGTGAGGCACAGGAACACAGTGGGAGTGGAGGTAAAATGAGGGCAGGGAAGGAGAGGAGAAAGGAGATGGGTGGCAGGGATGAGGAGGGGCCGGAAAGAGACGAGGGGGGGGGGGAAGGTATGATCCTCTCTCATGGGTGTATTAATAGACGCTGAGTGGCTTTTATCTAAAGAAGAGTGGAGCACAGTGACTTGAGGGCAGAACATTTAACACAAAAATACACACATGCATGTCGTCTTCCTGTCTGTCGTCTTTTTTCTCCCTTCAACACACTGTCACGCATGCCAGTCTTTATATTTTTTAAGTTCCCGTATATTTTACTGCAGCAGTGTGTAGGAGACTCAATTGAGCAGCTTTAAAATCCCTTAAAGTCTAGATTACATGCTTTGATCGTGTAGTATTTGTGTATATCCGTGTGTTAGCTCAGGTTTTCAGCTGGTGCTGTTGTGTGGTTTCACTGAGTAATAACGAACCAACCATGGAAGTTTTAAGGTCAGGCTGGTGGTGCGTAAAGTGATGCAAAGGCTCTCCGTCAGATCGCTGAGATTTCCATCTGTGTGTGGGAGTAATTGTGGCTTACTGATAATTATATTCGTGTTGAAACTGGAGTTACCGCTTGGTGCAGGCAGGATGTGTGGTGTTTTTTGTGCCTGGGGTCATCCAGCAGGAGCTCTCTAATCCACCAGCCGGCAGGGACCTCAGATGTCTGCATGTGTCTCTAAGTGCCCGTAATCTGTTTTCATTAGAGGATTTGTTGACATTTTGTCTGCTTCTTTGTATTCAGATACATAGTAAGAGTTTTTGTAACAGAGAGGATGTACTCTTCTTCCCCACGTTGCCTGTTTGTATCATATGCAACTCACTTCATGTATTCTGATGACGGTTTCTCGATATTTTGTTTTGTTTTTAATTTTATTTCATTCATGTATTTATTTTTTTAGGTTTTTATTATTAATGTCCTTTTAATGTTTATGTAAAGCCTTTTGATTTGTCTTGTGCATGAACTGTGCTATAGAAAAAAAACCTGCCTTGACTAATAAATAGGCAAAGGTTCCTCTTTAGGTCAGATTTCCTGGCAAATTAACTGACAACCCCTCAGAGCAATCCATCTATAAAAGCAGAATAAAACAAGCCGAACGCTTAATTTTTAAAAAAGTACTTTATTTGACCATAATTGCGTAATGATTAGGAGCACACTATCTAGTGTATTATCTGTTTCATTTCTACGTAATTGAACTGAGAAATGAAACCAAGCAGCTAAAAATACTTTTAAAGAAGGAGGAAAAAAACCCAGCAAAGATAAAACCACTAATCATATGTCTGTGTGGGTGTTTAGGGTAAAGAAACCTTCACTTCTCTGAATTAATCAAGTGCTAGAGTTAACAGTCATGTGAAAATGGACGCCTCATGATTCAGTAGTTTTTAGAACCACATTTCGCAGCAAAAAAAAAAATCAAAAATAATCAAGGTGCTGCAAGGACAGCACCTTGATTATTTTATTTTTCAGCCATTCTGCTGTAGATTCGCTGGTGTGCTTGGGATCATTGTTCTGTTGTGTATCCCAGTTTCAACCAAAAAATAGGCTTTCCAAACTATTTTAATATTTCTAAGCTTCCTTTTTGTTTAGTTTCTATGGTCTGGGTTTCACTAGCTTCAAGGTTCTCGATTGGGCAAAGATATTTAAAAACATTTCCCTAAAAATCATTTCTAACCTCAATCAGATATTGGAACGTGCCTTTGTGACGTTTCATGCCATGATTACTTCAATCTGCTTCTCCGAGTTTTTACAGGAACTCCCCAATGCTGTGGAAAGGACTGTATTTATTTCTGACTGCTAACATTTAGTTATATTTCAGTGTTTTATAATATTACACATCAACAATCAGAGCTTTGTGTATAGTTAGAACAGGATGGAAAAAACACACTGACGATGGTGTCATATTTTGGTGTTAAAATTATACTAGCATGTAAAAATACACAATTGTACTACACAATTCACTGAAATATACCTTTGGGTTAAAAAAATTGTTTTGTAAAATGGCAATTGTCTAAATTATTTAGTTCTGCAGTTTGTGCTTTTAGTTGAAGTTTCCATAAAATATGATTGGGTCATAAATGATGCTTATCATTTTAGCTGCTAAAGTAGTTGGGTTGCTTAAGGGTTAAACAAACAGGCATGAGTGATAAAAAGTGTTGTATATATAAAGAAGATGCATGGCCTTGCTCTTATATTCATGTATCTCTGTACATTTGTGTCTGCTAGCTCCTGACCTCCAGTGGCGATGGCACATGTGCATTGTGGGATGTGGAGAGCGGGCAGCTGCTGCAGAGTTTCCACGGTCACACAGCTGATGTCCTGTCCCTGGACCTCGCCCCATCTGAGACTGGAAACACTTTTGTCTCTGGGGTGAGAGCGAAAGAGAGAGAGAGAAATATTCTGTGGATTGGTTTGAGATTTATGTGGTCTTCTTCAGGGGAAACCCTGTAATTCACTTCTTTGTGTTTGGTTTTCATTGAACTATGATGAAGAAACTGGGATTTTACTGGAGAACAACAATATTTTCTTTGTGCGCCTGTGTGTGTCTGTTTATCTGTATGTGTGTGTTTGTGTTGTCAGGGCTGTGATATGAAGGCCAATGTGTGGGACATGCGCTCTGGACAGAACATTCAATCTTTCGAGAGCCACGAGTCTGACATCAACTGCGTGAAGTGGGTCCTACTCTTTTAAAAAGCTTAAGTGAATCACAGTTTCTTGATTTTACAAATGAAAAATGGATCATTTCTTTGACAGACATTAAAAAGCTGTAGCCAAAGGGAGCAAATTGAATAAATCAAAATCCATGAAGAGCAAAACCACATACAGTATGTTCACACATTGAGTGAAGACAGCTGCTGCCTTTTGATGTTGAGAGAAAAACAATTCAACAAAAATAAATATAATAGTTTTAATTTATTTCTGAGACATTATTTTTACATTTTTGTATTTTCTTATAGATATTTTTTGAGTGTGTGAACAAAAGGAGAGTATTGAGAAACCAACACATTTTTCATTTAGAAGACTTGTTTGTGTTCTTGTGTTGGTCATACAGACTGAGCTCTGTGATGCAGATCATGCACCAAAATAATTTACTTACTTCAAAAGAAAAGCTTAAATTAAAAACAGAATCTGTCAATTTCCTCTTCAATGGAAAATACATCATTACCGCATCATTTCTAAACCTGCTTTTGTCTATTTGTGCATAGGTACTACCCCAGTGGAGATGCATTTGCATCTGCCTCTGATGATGCGACGGTGAGTCCTGTCATGTAACCTGCTCATCTGTTTGTTTCGATGAGCTCATGTCACTCTGTGCCATCAGTGATACAATACGATAAATGACTGTCTCAGTTCCTGCGTGGAGCAGTAATATTGAGTCACAGAGCTCCCTCTGATTTATTTTTGGAACATTATTAAGCTTTATTGTGAACTCTGTGATTCGCTTTTTCTTATCAAGGCATTTATAACAACATTAATAGTTTTATTTATTAGAAAGGTGCTTTAAAAGCAACGCTACAGAATAGATACATTAAGAGTACAAAACAAGATAAAACTGAGTATAAGCTTAACCTTAAGGATGACATTAAAATAGAAGTAAAAAAACAGAAACATACCAAATGCAGAAAATCAATACAGAACTATCAATAAGAGACTAAAAGCAATGACAACAAAAGACATTGAGATGTTATTGCACTAAAATATTGTACTTTAGTTTGTTTGTTTTTTTCAGTCTCGACACCATGTAGTACTCAAGCCAGACACCTAGAGTTTTAAAAAGCACATTAGTTATTAATAGCTTTATTACCCATAATAAGGTATTTTTAGGGAAAAAATGTGTAGGTCAGTTTTAAAGTGCATAGTTAACTGTTATTAAATACATTTTTAAAAATGTGGTAATATCATTAAAGTAACAAAAAAAAAAACATACAAATCCTGTAAGGATTGTTTGTGATCTTATTATCAGCACTTATTTAGACTTATTAAGATGTAAAATTGTTATTATCGATTAATTACCTTAGTATAAAGACTTATTGTCATCAGTAAAATTCTTTCTAAAACAAACTGGGACTCAAGCTGGGACTGGGATGAAATGATTCCTCCTTAAACCTGGAAAGCGTGAGAGACTTCATGTTTATGGAAGAAAGCAGGACTGCACTGATACTCTGACCTGTGGTTCAAAGCTTACACCTGGATAAAATTGTACAACTACATTAGGTTTTATATTAGCAGACAAGTGGCTGAGACGAAAGGAAAAAGCCATTGATGGGAGAAATTTTCCTTCAGTGCTTTCTGGCAGAAAAACCTTAAAGCAGGAAGACTTTAAGACGTCAGGCGAGATAATATAAAGTGCAACGAGGTCACAATAAAGAGCAGATTGTCCCAGATTAATGGATCCATTTCCCTTGGGAGACTGGAGTTATTGTCTCTGAACAATAGTCGTTGTTGAGATTGTTTTTTTTAAACTTAGGTGACTTATTTTCCAATTTCGAATTTCCTTTTTTTTCATCTTTAAGTTGCATTTTGAGGGAGTTTTTTTTTTGAGACGAAGAAGGTCCTTTTACAAACATTAAACATGTGTTACATTTTTACTAACAGTTGTCCCATGTACATGTACAGACATGTGTAGTCTGTGTCATGAGACATGTTTAGTTTTATGCTACCTCTCAGGTTGGATTTAGGTTAAGTGTTCATTATTTTTCCTGTCTCCCTGTAATTTGATTGGTCACATTAATTAGGGCGTGGCAGAAACAACGGCAACATCAGTTTAGCTCTAAAAGCAACCTCAGCCTCGTTGCTGTGATTTACTCTGATAATCTGCACTGTAGGCCATTTACCGGAATAACCACCTTGGTATGTTTTTACATACTGGTTGTTTCTATGTTTTCTGGTTTTCCAAAGTGCCGTTTCTATGACTTGAGAGCTGACCGTGAAGTGGCAGTCTACCAGAAGGACAGCATCATATTTGGCGCTTCCACCTGTGACTTCTCTCTGAGCGGTGAGGAGTCAGTCAAACACTCTTTAAATTGCTGTAACAAATGTGTTCAGTACGTTTTGGCTCAAGAAAGCTTGAGAACGCTTTGGTTCTCTGTTCTGTCTCAAATTTAGATTCAAAAGGAATTTCACCTTATAATTTGTGAGTGTCTGCTTCCCTGGTTTTCCCACTTCCTTTTCATCTATGTCTCCACCATATCTTTCTCTTTCTTCCACCCTCAGGCCGTCTGCTCTTTGCTGGTTATAATGACTACGCTATCAATGTATGGGATGTTTTGAAGGGGACTCGTGCCACCATATTGTTTGGTCACGAGAACCGTGTTAGCAGAGTGAGAGTGTCACCTGATGGCACAGCGCTCTGTTCAGCTTCCTGGGATAGCACTTTACGGGTGAGCTGGAGTTTCTCAACAGGATCAAATTATATTTTTGTTTTGGGTAAACAGTAGGCTTGTTTTGGAATTTACTGTGGCTTTTTAATTTAAAAATATACTTCATGTTCCGTTAGTGAATGAGTCATTTTATAAATTCACTAGCCACTTTATTAGGCACACCTTGCTAATACTGGATTGGACATTCATTTGCTCTCAGAACTTCTTCAATTCTTTGTGAGATGATTAGAGCTTTGTAACATGGTGTGTTATCCTGCTAGAAGTAACCATCAAAAGATGGGTACACTGTAGTTATAAAGAGATGGACATAGTCAGCAAGAAAACTCAGGTTAAGTTGTGGTGCTTAAATGATATTCAGTTGATAGCGAGGGACACAAAATGTGCCAAGAAAATATCCTAAACACTGTCACACCATCACCAGCAACCTGAACTGTTGAAACGAGTCAGGATGGATCCGTGGTTTCATGTTATTTATGCTAAATTCTGATCGCACCATCTAACAGAAATTAAGACTCATCAAACCAGGCAACATTTTTCCAAGTTTGGTCACCCTTTGTGAATTGTAGCCTCAGTTGCCGGTCCTTAGATGACAGGAGCATTCTCTGTGGTCCTCGGTAGCCCATCTGCTTCAAGGCTCATCATATTTGCACTCAAAGATACTCTTTTTCAAGTTATTATTTGAGTTAGTGTTAACTTCCTATCAGCTGGAAGTAGTCTGACCATTCTCCTCTGACCTATCAACAAGGGATTTTCACCCAGAAAACCGCTGATCACCGGATATTTTCTCTTCTGGACCTTTCTCAGTAAACAATTGATATGATTCTGTGGAAAGTCCCAATAAATCAGCAGTTTCTGAAATACTCAGACTTAAACCATCTTTCTTCCCCATTCAAGTGCTTGGTCAAAGCATGTCTACATGCCTAAATGTTGCTGCCAGGTGATTGGCCGATTAGATATATGTGTTAACAAGTAGTTGAATGGGTATCTAATAAAGTGGCTGGTTAATTTATTTTTTTTTTAATGTAGCTACTGACATAAAAATTTATGTTTTTAACTCTGCACTTCTGTCTCATGCAGGTTTGGGCCTAGAGTTTTTATCGTGGTAGTTTCCAACAAAGGTATCTACATTTGATGGCCAATAATCCCAAAGCCCAGCCTGAAATATTAGCACTATTTCAGGTGTGTATTGAAGAAACCTTCAGTCAGCCAAGCCCTCAGATGTCTCTGAATGAAAATATTCAATAATATCTATAAAGTGGATATTTGTTTAAGCAGAAGTTGGTATTCCCAGTCTTTGTTATTGTTACCCTGATGACTGATGCTAAATAAATATGTTATTTTTTAACATAGTGTGAAATATGTATTCCTGTAAAGAGCCAAATAACCTTTAGAAATCATCTGCATGATCAAACTTGTGTGTCATACTGCAAACAATATTACCGATTGTCATGTAAATAATGCCCACTGTCACTTTTCTTAAGAAGCTGTAGTTGCACATGCTGTTAAATGTGTTGTGTATATTGTCTCTACTTTTTTGGTATTTTGCTGTAGCTGATGTCATGATTAAACACAAGAAAAGAAATTTGAATAGAACCTCAGTTTTCTTATTTCAAAATGCATATTTTATTGTGGGGAAAATACAAATTTTCATGTAGGCTACAGCCACTTCTACCCTGGCCCCTACTTGACACACAGGATACTATATATATCCTTTTAATGCACTCATGTCTAACCACACTCTGAAGATGCAAATGCAAAAGCATATAAGGTTGACCTGATATGGCTTAACAAAGCATACAGCAGCATGTAAAGACTTTTGTAAATCCCCTCATTTTAACTGATTGTGCCTCTCAAGCTGCATTCAACTTCAGCCTCCCGGCATTCAGGATGACCTAGATTCGGTTCCAGTGGCTGAAATTTGCATTTCTTCTGTTCTGGGAAGGGGAGAGATGTAAATAAGCGGAGATCTCACAAATCTTTTATTGCAAGGTTATAATTGGTGAAATCACTGAAGCCTTTAAATCCCCAAGTATGATTTTTTTTGGGAAAGTTAGTAGAGAGAAAATGAGAAGGAAGTAGACAGAAGAAAATGCGGTCTTCTTTGGTTCCATTTAGTGGCACTAGGGGGCGTTTACACTGTATCCCAGCAGAAAGAGGGTAGTGCAGCAATGAAAAGCTCAGTAAAACGTTTTTGTTGGCTTTTTTTTTTTTTTGCTTTTTGTTTCTTCTTTTTTTTTTTAATATAAATTAATGAATGATTTCATAACAGTTCCTGAAAGAAAAAGATATTGGTTCCCTGTGCTAAAGATCAGGACAGGGTTTTGTTTGAATTCTCAAACCTTGTTGGACCATTTCAGTCGGGTACTTGTTATCACAATTATTCCTACTCACATACCATGCCAGATTGCTTTATAGTACACAATCTGTTTGAATGCACTGATTTATATTGTCTGTTTTATTTACCTTATTTTATTTTTTTCCACATACCAGACATTTTATGATTGTCTGACAATCAGTTAACAGGCACTGAGCTTGTTGAATTACGTAACTGATCCACAGTAAACATAAAACTGTCTGGCTCTGCAGAGGATATGGAGATAAAAAAAAGATTCGACACTTGACTTTGTTTGTGAATAAGGTGACCATATATCAAAAAAGTAAATGGGAAGCAAAACGTATGCTAGAGGGGAGGTCAAAGCAGGACATTACTAATGCTGACAGGATGTTTGAAATTTTAACATAGTGCTAAATCTTATCTTTAGTGTCATACAAACTGCAAAAACAGCTGGAAAATAACACAAGCTACTGACTAAAAATGTGAAAGCTGTAGTTTTAGCCTAGCACATCTACCCTTTTTAAACAACTCCATCTAAACTGCAACGCTTTTATATCTGGATTTGACCAAAATAAACACCAAAGAATATAATGAACACAGAACAAAACAAATGTTAACCATCTCACCAAAAAAGATACACTAACTTTAGTTACTTTAACTTTAAGTTACTGGTTTGGTATTGGTATGTGAAAGCCAAATATATATTTTATTTTGAATGTAACATTCCTGACTCCCTTGCTAAGTAAAACAATAAGCACACATGGAAGCTTTTTTATGGTCTTATATGAGAGTCTTTGTAAAGTTGGGTTTCCTTTCTTATTGGAATCCCAGTTAAAACTGTTAAGTTAAATTTTCATCTGGTGGTTTGTTTGTTTTTTTTTATTATCGAGGCATTTCTAGATTCACACATCTCTTCCTGTTTCTGATATTTGATTTTCATGGACTATGACGATGAAGGGTGAACAATGGTTCTCTGTATGGTAGGGAAACAAATGCTGTAATGCAGGAAGCATGTGCAAAGGTCCACGATGACGTAAAGTGTACATAATTTTAGAAGGAAAAAAAAAGAACTTTTACGTCAGAACGATAACGTTTAAACAGCATTTTGTAACAGTGACATTATTCCCCTGAAGGAAGCAAACATATTGTTTCCATATAAAATCGCCCTGTGGTAATCTCCTGTGCTTATTAGGAGGGCTCAAATTCTGAGAAATATCAAATGAATCAAAAAGCCCCAAATTTTTATCCATCCCTCCAAGTTTATGCATCAAAGCCTTGCATGGCTTCATTAAATAGCCTAAGAGACAAAGAATAAGCTGATTCTGAGGGCGTCAGGTGGGAGACGCTCACTGACTTTTCATGTCATGACCCTCTACTGTTTGTTCAGTCTCTGACCTCAAAGCATTGTTGATGCCGTTCTTACACGTCTCTGTTTTTTCTAAACAAAGGTCAAAGGTCGGCCACCCTATCCACATCATCACTTTATGTATCTAGCGACATGTTTACCACAATGCCACTAAGTCCAGTCAGTACAGCGGGGGGGTGGTATTTCTGCTGTAGGAAGGGCAGCATCCAACTTTAATAACATAACAGCTGCATCACTGTGTTTCTGTGACATCGACCTTCTCCGAAAGCCACTAACTTTGCATTTCAGATGATTGAACTTATGTCATAGAAAACATGCACTCTGGGGATTAGGTTGCTCTGTTTTACGTGTGTTTTTTTCACTTTCGTTGCTAGCCTGCATTCAGATTGTCATAAATTTATAGTGGGAATCACCCAGGGGGAAACACCAGTGTAGACAGAGAAAGGCCATGATGTAGGGAAGGTGAAACGGAGATTGAAGGACAAGCATACAACGGGTATTACCATGAAGTGAAAGTCCCTAAAATTAACACTGAGTTTATCATCATAGTGATTATATGCATATCCTCTGTATGTTTCACTTCCTCATGCTGTTCATGGATTTGGAACGAGTAACAGATGTCACTGTTTAGTGGCGAAAAAGAAATGTCCATAAACCGCAAGTTTGCTTTCTGAGCCGTGGGAAATGTTAACAATTAACTTAATTAATCCTTGCTATCAAAATTACACCTGTAGATTTACCTGGACTTTTTAAGCCAAAAGACAAACCAAGCTAAGGAAAATGAGTTTTGTGGCCTCTGTGTCATCACAGTTTATGATATCCTGGGATTTTTAATGACAGCATAATGAGGGGGTTTGACTAACAGGCAACATTGACTTTTTTTTTAATGACGGGGACTGCAGCTTCCACGTTTTATGTCAACAAGGGTCCAAAAAGTCCAATGAGACTCGTAACTTCAATTTCATAGGATTTCAGAAATATTATAATATTTTATTTGGTGGAGAGCAGGATTTACCAACTCCTGTTTTCAACCACTTCAGGAGGCAGAGGACTGAGTGATGCAGAAAGGAATTTTCACAGAATTCTTGAAGGAAAGAAAGACTTCCTGCTGTCAGCAGATGAGATGGAGGAGCTCCAGACATTAGAGCAGGAAGGTGAAAGCTCAGAGGACATACCAATTTTTAAAGAGCCTGTGCAGGGATGTCCATTGTTTTTTTTAGACACAATATACGACATCCACCGTCCATTGCATCTAAGAAGCAATCTGTAAGCTATAGGGCGTACACACTGAAGAAAGAACAATATAACATCCTCGACTTCACCAAAAAGTAAAATTGTTAATTTTTTTACTTGCTGATCTCTCTGATAGACATTAAATCCCCTCTGTTAAGTCCCTGCTAGTAAATGATTTAATAATTGAAAGCTACAAGTCAGAAGTCCTGGACTCCCTGAAAATCCATACACTTGATAACCAAATTGCATGTTAAGTATAACAGTTAAAATAAACTATGAATCCACTTTTTTGCTTTTTTTTTTTTTAAATTTTGTTGACATGTCTTTTACAATTATTAAGTGATATTTTAATCATCAATATACTTTAACAGAAGTCCACAAGTGTTGTGGGATATAACTTGCAGTATATAATTACTGTTCTCTAATGAAACCTATCTAGTTGGGAAACGGAAGAGAAAAAACTTGGAAAAAGGAAGTGACATAAGTCATGTGCTAGTGGCAGTTCTCTGAGGTCAGTTCTCTTTGGCATAGTTTGTAATACTTGGTGTCCAGAAGACATTAAATTCAGTTTCCTTCCTTTATTTATATAACTACACTTATTTATTTACTTTCAGCTCAACCTTTCTCTGAGAAAACACCAAGACTTACTGATCGCACTGATTTGTAACACTGCTATCTACACACCCTGTTACCATGCACATAAAACAAGTATTATACACTTGTGTAAATTATGATAAATAATGCTAGATTATATATCTATTCATCCATGTTAATTTGTGCTAGCTTGTTTTCAAACGTTGATATAAAACAAGTTTTATCTAAAACTGAGTATTCAGTATGATGGTAACTTCCTTTAAATTAACGGTCAAGATTATATTAAACTATATTTTTAAACTCTACTTTATAAGGTTCTGTAGTATGGCATCTCAAAAAAATGTCACTTTGATGGTTTATTATTTGAGTTTCTTAACGGACAGCAGAAAATGTTAAAACATAGGGTTAATTAAAAAACAAACAAACAACATTTGAAAGCCTAAATTGTCCCCGAATTGTAGAATGATCCTTTTATGTTCTGATCATGTCAAGTGTTTTCTCGTCTGGTAAAACACAACACCAAACAAGTTAACCATCCAGTTTTGTTTTGTTTTTACAATAACTTTCTACATTGTATCCATGGTCTCCATTTGTGGCAATGTAAATTTAAAAAATACCTAGGCACAAAGACATCTTTCATGACAACTACTTAACGTAAAACAATGATTTATGGATTATTTGTCACCATTTTTTGTACCATACCAAACCATGACCACACTTCCGCTGGTTATTCCGTGGCGGTGGTGTCTTCTTTCCACAGTCCACACGACGTTCCCAGCACAAAAATCATGTCGAGAGGCGGAGTCACGCATTCTGCATCAGCTGAAGGGAAGACTCAACTGTACCGACGCTCTCCTTCCGCCGTCTGTATGTGCAGAGAGCAGTCTGATATCGCTGGGAGGGTGAGTCTTTGTTTAATATATTTAAGAAAAACGTGTTTATTTTGCTAATTTGTGTCTTGTTAGAGAGCTACAGGAAAATGTCCACACTGGAGTGTCTTTTTTTGGTCGGTTTAAACCGGCTTTTACTGCGTAGACGTGGCTGTCGTAGCTGAGCTCGCTCTCCGTTCGCGAGCGCTCCTTTGTGTCCTCCATTGCTCTGGTGACAGATCAACGATTACTCAGCGAAGCTAAAGCCAACAACCCGGCCGACGGCTAGCTGCTACAGTAAACGGTCACGTAAAGTGACCCCACTCCCAAACTACAATCTGTTTGATCTGCGTGTCCGTTCGTTACTCTTTAAGTGGAGATAGCTGTGCGTCTTCAGCATCGCTGTGGCTTCCGTTAACAGAAAGCTAAAGCTAAACCGCAGCACAGCCTACGGAAATACTCTGCTAACACCACAGTTTCTCTTTGCCTGCGTTTAACGACACCTGACGCGGAAACCGAAGCCGACTCACAGGTCATAGTGTTTGACTTTTACGCATTTTTATGTCGAGAATGGAAAAACCCTTACGTTAGGTTGGCCGGTGTTAATATGAAAACAGCTGCGGGTGCAAAAGCAAAGCTGATGAAACTAGTTTGAAAGACCGTCTGTTGTTAATCACACGATTGAGGTAGCTGGAGGCGAAAGCTAAAGGATTTTGCCTTCATAATTTTATATTTAGGTTTTATACAGAGGCTGTAATCAGTTAAGATGACTCTGGGAGATGTCAGCAGCCAGTATTCATTATTTATATGACATCAGTTCAGAGCTAAAAGGCTTTAAAACCGTTTAGTTACTGTAGTACAGAGAGGGAATACAGTACAAAGAAGACAGTTTGGTAATTTGACCATGTCATCGTGGTTGTTTGAATCATTTTACCATATTTTTTGGTAGCTTTTATACACATTTTTTTAAAAGGAAAAAATGATCGTGTTTGTTTCCCTTTGCCAGAAGGTGAGTGTTAGCACCTTGTTTTAAATGCCGGGAAAAACCAGTGTCACATTTTCACTTTTCAAATGAAGAAGGTACTTTCAGTTGCTTCCATATTTCTCAAGGGAGTTGCCACAGCATGGCAGATCAGATGCCCTTCCTGATATAACCCTCCCAGTTATCCAGGGTTGGGATAACCGTGAGGCTTTGTAGTTGTTAATTATACAGAACCAAACACACAGTTTAGGAAGCAGTCGGCAGATTTACTGATGATAAAACCAGATCATCAGCATTTGTTCTTCATAGTAGTTCAGTGTCTTGATTGGCAAGTTCCTTAAGCTCGTCTTCTTTTCCCCTCACTTGTAGAAAATGAAATTCTGTGGGCTGTGGAAAGAGACCCTGGTTTTGGCCGAGGACTACCTGTCCTTTTGCTGCACGAGTCCACATCAAGCCCCTCCACCTCCCAGCGAATCAGCCGCTGCCATGAGGCGTCTAGGCTGGGACATCGAAAGACAGCACCAAGCTCGCTTCGACAACCTCGCTCAGACCTTCCTGGTGCAGTGTGGACCGGACCACTGCCTCAGCCTCAGAAAGGTGATGAAGGAGCTGGTTGGAGATGGACACTTGAACTGGGGGAGGGTTGTTTCTCTTTTCGCCTTTACTGGAGTGCTGGCCAGAAAGATCCTGGAGCAGAAGCCGGGGCTGGACCCTCGTCAACAGCAGGAACTGGGACAGGAGCCCATGAGCTGCAGAAGGCTGGCAGAGACCATAGCTGATTACCTGGGAGAAGAGAAGAAAGACTGGCTGTTGGATAATGATGGATGGGTAGGTGTTCCCTGAAACTGAGTCAACACAAAAACTGAAGATATGGGAGGCTTTGATTATGTCAAGAGCAAAACAGTGGATTCAAAGTGGTAGTTGTCTGGGGGATTTTTGTGTTTTGTTTTTCTTTGAATTACTGTCACTGGAAATCACCAGTCTGATAGATTGATCTGTTGTTTAGGTTTATGCCATAAGATACAACCAGGGACAAATCTCTTAGATTCTTTCTTGTTTATTACTTTGTTTGGCATCACAATGAGTGTTGAGACTACTGTGATTCTGGGAATTACAAAGTAATTGTAGACAACATGCTGGGGAATTTATGCTAAAACAACAAGATCTCAATAATGGTGGTAGGTAAAGTTTGTCTCGCCAAGAAATCTAAAAGATTTTAAAGTGGAGAAAAAGAGTAATTAAGGCAACTTAGAAGGATTAGACTTGGAGGAAAATTAAAAAAAAAAAAAAAAAGAAAAATATAAAACATGTTCCAGTAGCAGAAGGTTAGGGTGATCACAGATGATGACTTAGCAGGGTTAAACCTGCTGGGAGGCTGCTTATTTACTGGAAAAACGTGAACTATAATGCCCTCTGGCTGAGTCCCAAAAGCCTCAACTGAACATCAGATGCTGGCTTTTATGAATGGGCTTACCCAACACACACCCACACACACACACCCCTCCTTTCTTTGGCTGGCAGCTGGTTTCAACAGACACAGCCAGATGGACTTTTTGTAGTAACAGTCAAAGCTTGTGTGTGTGTTGAGTTTGGCTTTAGCTGTATTGAAAGTTAGCGTGGTATGACTAGAAAAACAAGCAGCTGTCGGGCAGCGAGAACACCTGGAGCTGAGAGCAGGTGCACTCGCTGGTCAGAATGTATGTCTTCAGTCTGAAAACACGATGGAGAGATGGAAAAATTCAAATTCCAACATACTACTTCTGTTGTTGTACATTTATTTGAGTTTTATACACAAAGATGTACTGATATCAGCCCAAACAATTAAGATGACTTCTACTGATGGCAGTAGCCAATATTTATCATTGTTTATGCCTAAATTTGTTCATAATTAACATAATAGGAATTTAGGGTCGACATTGATACTTAGGCAAAAACAAATCAGCCAATAGATTAAAAATACATTTATTTTATACATTTTTTTTATGTCCTCTTTGCTCCTGGGGAAACAAACAAACAAAAATGAATCGATTTTGAAGACTTTGGCCTTGGCCAACATTTAGCCAGAACAAAATTGATGCAGCTGGTAAATTTTGTGTCACAAACATCACAAAGCCTCCTGATTCAAGTTGTTCTAGTTTTCACACCTAGTTTTAGTTTTAATGTACCATAACAATCATCATAAAACATTAACAAATGAAATGATGTCGATGGTATTAAAGTTGGATGTCTGACCAGTAAACCAGTGACACGGACGTGCTTTTAAACCCGCATTATGAACATGGAGTTCATTTTGTAAATTTGGGTAATTAAATCCAGGTGTGCTCAATGGTGTGTGGTTTGGCAGACAGATCTGCACCCTGTTTGTTGTGTCTGCTTTAAAAACATAATGATGAAAACACTCAGCTCGAGGCTTCAGTTTAGGTTTGTTTATATAGCGACAAATCACAACAGCAGTTCCTTTGTACTGTCTGGTAAAGACCCAGCAGTATTGCTCATAACAAGACTTAACAAACCAATTGTTTACAGCGTGGTGGCTACCTCCATCTTTTATATACAGTCTTTGTGTGTGTGTGTGAGGGGGGGGGTACAGAGGTGTAGCTGCTTTCTCTAAAACAGTGCATTGGGGGGATAACTGGAAGCAGCACTCGTAATAATACTGAACATGTTGTTTCTGTTTGTCTTCTTGTAGGAAGGCTTCTGTAAGTTCTCCCGCAGTGCCAGAGAAGTGAGCCAGGACTCATCCATGAAGAAAGCGCTGTTTGCTGCCGCCGGTGTCGGCCTTGCTGGGCTTACCTTCCTCTTGGTGCGCTAGCTGGCATTCTCCACACTTGATGCATCCACATATTTTAAAATTCGGCACGATTTCGTAAACGTTGGACAACGTCCGGCGACCACTCTGCAAAAAAGGGCCCTCTGTAGTGAAAGAACGTTATTTCACGATGTTACGGTAATGTTTGCACAGTCTCGGAGCCCCTTAAAACTGACATTCGTCGCTTGCCCCTAAAGATTGTAAAACCAATTTGAATGCCTTTGGAAATGTTGCAGTGAGTGAGATCAGTTTACATATCCTGGCTGATTTTTTTTTTTTTCTTTTTTCTTTTCTTTTTCTTGCAGTGAAGGTAAAAAGCTTCAGATTTTGATTTCATGATCCTCTGCCCCTCTTTTTTTATGGTATAGAGGCATTCCAGAGTAAAATGTAAAATTTAATATATTGTATTTATATGAAACCAGTACACTGCAGTCTGCCGTTTGTCCTGAATTCATATGAACTGTATAATTTTTGCAAGATCAGCAACGCTGTTCTGTACTCCCATGCAACGGTGCTAGATAAAACATTTCTTTGTCAACTTACCAAAAAGCAGGGACCATTCTGAATACAAATAGATTACTCCTGGGAAAAAAATAAAATTCCTCCAAATTATATTTTTACATTGTTTCTAATTTATTTTGCTTTTTTAAATAAAAGTGTTTATTAAATGTTGTCATGTTTTATTTTTTTCCTCCCCTGAATGTCTGTGCCGGAGGTCAGGAGCGTGACAGGGAAATGTAAATGACAGTCCCTCCTTTCATGTGCAGACACATTTTCATAAATAAGATATATCCTGCCGTCTCTCCTGTGCTCCTCCACTGGTGGACGCTCAAACTCAAATCCTGTTGTGCTGCACTAAAAAATGTTTTAGTGCAGCACTGAATAAAGAGAAATTAAAAAAACAACATTTTAGTAAAGTGACTACTCTCTGTATTGTTAGGAGAAAGAAGTAATAGTAATGACCAGAGGGACAGAAGTTGAATCCAGACAGTATAAATAGTTGATTTCACGATCACGTGTAGATGTATAGGTGTACACCAAGGCCTTCTTTTTACTTCATATATGTCATCAATTAAAATGTATAAGTATCCTAATTCAAAGTTAAGCTATACAAAACGAGAGGCTGCTTAGTTGCCATGTTGTGTTCAAAGTAGATGTTCTGGGTGTGACTGTTGCCACTTAGCAGTGAGAGGCTGCTGCAAAGTGATGCTCTTATCACTCTAAATAAGGAAGGAAATTGTAGGTTTGCATATTATCAACTTAGATCCTTTATTAATGTTTTGCAGGAAATTACATTGCCAGCTTTCATTGCTTCATCTGTTTACACAACATAATAAGCACATCCACTGTCTTCAAAGCCAGGTTCACAAACACCTGAAGGAATCACTGAACACATGGAGATGATCTGCAATGAGGCTCAAATGTAATTTGACAAAAATAATTCAAATGACATTCATAAGTTAGGTAGATAAGACATCTGGAGATCTTTTCAGGTGTGATATTTGCATCAGGAAGCTATAGCTGTGAAAACCACATGTAATGAAAGAAGCTTTCAGTGCAAAACAAATCATGCAGAGACATCGCAGCAAGTTTAAAGGGTTATCTTATTTTTCAGTTCCACAATAAAGTTTTTTGGACAACACTTATAAGAATTAGCATTACAAAGTGCTTTACAAAAACACCAAAGTGGCAAATAAATAGTTAAATGAAGATTCAGACCTGCAAAAAGGATCAATTATAATATACAAAGCAATTTAAATTTAAAGCATCAAGAATAAACAGTGTCACTAAATGATCAAGAACAAATTTTAAATAGCCGAAAAATCTAAAATGCTCAGCAGCAAAACATTAAACCTGTAGCAAATGTTTCAGTAAGGGAAAATTAATTAATTAATTATTTAAATCAAAATAAATGTAAAATAAGTAAAACTATTAAATGTCATTAAATAAAATATTAAAGTAGGACAATAAAAATATACAAATCAATGGGGCAGCTGTGCCTTGAAGGTAAAGCAGGTCATCCTCAGCATCTGCACAAGTGCACAAGATACTAAATGTGGGTGATTGCAGTTTAAAATCGGAAAAGTGCTTTTAGTGCACATGTAGATTACAGAAGTGCGTACAAAAAAGAGACGCATGCATTTTAGCAACTGCCTTGTGATCAAAACCACCCCAAGCCACCAAGTGATTAGTTGAGATTCAGTGCACTCACTGGCCAACCAAGTTAGTCATGGTGTCAAAGACACTGCCATCTTATTTCTGCTCTAGTGTGTCTGGGCCATTACCAAATTAGAAGAAGACGGAAAAAAACCCTAACAGAAAAAAACTGAGTCGACTTTAGTGAGGCGGGACCATTGAGCAGATTCCTGCCTCAGGATCTCAGGATGCACGCTGGTTGGTAAAGGAACAACAGCGTCTCAGTGCTAATAGTAGTTCATGAACTCTGCTTTCTGTGGTAATTTGTGTCAAAACTATATTTCCTGCTACAGCAAGAGAAGCGCCAGGTGAAAAAGGGCAATAATTCCTCATGTACAATGTATAAATTGTGCATGTAGAGAGAACGCTCCCGGTAAGGAAAAAAAGACCAGAAAATACCTTTTTTTTTAAATCTCCACAAACAGACTGAACGATGCCATCTCACAGTAAAATGCGACTGTGATTAAGACAGCAGAAGATAACAAAACTCTGTTTTAGGAATCAAAAACTCAAAGCTTTGTGATGTTGACACAGAAAGCGGGAAAAAGTTATGCCAAAACAATTGGTACGACCAAAGATTGACAAATAAAATCTTAAAATTGAATTTTTATTGCAATACCTCTGAAATGGTAGCAGCAGAAACTGCAAGCCTTGTTTACATATTTCTTAAAACTTAGGTTTGTATAGAAAAGCATGGCCAGGTTTCTGATTCAACAGGAACAGACAATCAACCCCAGTTTGTCATGAAACATGTCTCGTTGCTAAAATGCAGAAGGAGGAGGTAGGAGAATTTGCCCCCCACCAACTCTGTTTATACCAGTAAGGCCCTCTCAAGATTTTAGCAAAACATGCTTTCTGGGTATGATTGCGTTCGTGGGAAACATAAGAAGTTAGAGAAAATGTCAGAGGTCAATTTCTTTTTCTAAACTGTGCGAGGCTTTCTCAGTGTCTAATCTGAAGATCGAAGGCTTTCAAGGGAGCAGAACACGGCCCCTGAAATGGTTTCGTGGGAACTGGGAGTTGGACCAAATGTGACCACTTCATCATGTGACAAAAAAAGCATTATTGCCATGAGAAACAGCAACTTCAACACAGATACAGAATTCACCAAATCCATTTCCCAGGAAGGGAAATCAGGTCAAAGGCTTGTGGTGGGCTGAGGCCATAGCTATACATGAGCTTTTCTTAGTAAATGAGTGAAAATAGAAAGATGTAAACCACATACACTCCAGATTTCTGGTAAAATCTGGCTGTGTTTGTGAGTACATCCTGCTGTTAACCTAGATACATAACAGCGAGGCAATCATGGAAAGTGTATCAAACCCAAAAATATTAAACTGTGGGTGTGTTACGCTCTCAGGAGATGGAGACCTCCAGTGAATTAGCTGTATACTGACTAAACAGGGCTAGCGCAGCGTGACAGTTTGACCAGACTGAAACCGAAACTTGGCCTGCACATGAATTGATGTGTTTTTTTTTTATGGCAAATCACTGTACGTTAATTCAAAATAAAATAAACCAAATCTAGAAAAAGTCCCTCAGAATCTGTCGCTTTTTTTCTGTACAATACCTTTAGTGTATTTATTGAAGCCATGCAAAATTTTACCTTCATACCAAGAAATAATTTTCATAATTTTTTTGTAACGTCATAAGAACAGAAGATATCCACATGACATTTTTAAGTATGAAAAAAAAGCTCTGTTAAAACTGCATCCAAATCAGTTTTCGCCATCAACTCTGATGTTGTTCAGAATTATTCTTTAACTGAGAGCATGATTGCATTCAAGAGCAACGTTTCACCAGTTTAATCTCTGTGACGCAGTGGAACAGAAACAAGCAGGAACTGCAAACGCCACACAGAAAGACCCCGTGGATTTGAAACAAGGACCTGCTTGCTGTGAGGTAACAGTGCTAACCACCGCGGTGCCCAGTCACGAAAGGTCTCAGTGGATAATTTGAGTGTCGGCCAGCAGATGAGGATACTGCACTGAACACAAGACGACTGTGACACTTTGAGTGGGTGTGTGTGTGTGTGGGGGGGGGAGCAGTGACTTTTTTTGTGTGTGTGAAAAATGATCCTGCAGGCAAAATAGTCCATTTCTTTCTTGCAGTTGTGCTTATGATTTCCTTTTTTATGCCTGAATGACTTTTAGAAATATTTTAGTTTAAGATTCTCCTGACCCATCAAGAACTTATGCCACCATCACTCCTCCAACCTCCTCACAAGGACTTTGCTGTCTGTCTCTCAGTGTCAGATATATCTGCAGCAAGAGTGTCTGAGCGCCAAAGGACACCTTTTGGGACTTTTGTCAGTCACCAACTCCAGCAAAAGTTGCATCTTTTGCAGCCATGGATTACTTCATGAAGTTGCCCAAGGTCTGATCTGACCTCTACAACACTGCAGAGACTAGAGAAAAAATGCTCAGTGCATCATGGGAAGTACCCCATCATTCTGACGCTAAAGGCAGCAAAACTAAGGGATGGTTCAAGCTCATCTGATCAAGCTCTGACTTTCAGGTTTGATCATAAAAGTACCTATTCCTTTCTCCAGAAACCAAACTTGCCCACATCCTGTAATTCAACACAAAATCTGACTGTATTTGTATTATTTACAGTAATATTTGCCCTGTTGTATTCTGAACTTCATTCATTTTGCACAAGGACAATTATTTATATGGCCATTGTTGTGATATCGCAAGCTCTTTCAACCATCATAATCACTAGGAAAAAAAATCTGCAATTATTCATCTCAGTTTAGAATAACCAGGTCACCAAACATGTATCTGTTTGGACTGTGGGAGAAACCCGTCAGGAAAGCTTGCAGACTCCTTGTAGGAACACAGAAGAAGCCCAACCAATCAGCAGGCTGAAGCTTGAAGATGCCTGAAGCTCCCCAAAACTTTGCTTTACTCAACAAGCTTCAGCGTTAAAGAGGTTCCTCCACATTATCGCAGCCATTTAACAGTCAGTAAACATTTACCAGCTAAAGCAGCTTACAGGAGCAATCACAAACAACAGGATCAAAGACGTGGAGAGTTTAGGCTTAACAGAGTGGAACTGGCCAGCAGCAGAGAATGACAGCGTTTATAGAAATCACAGAAAACAGATAAAGACCAACTTGTCTGTTATAAATAAGATGCGGATGTCTCTGCTGAGAGACACACAATTACAGCGTTAACAATAGAGCATTAATGGGGCACCGAAACTCTGCTCTCAGTGTAGTATGTGCATGTTTCTCCGTTACAGCCATGACATACATGCAGTCGCACTGTTTGTGAAACAGAAAACCCTGACCCTCTGATGTGGTTTTATGCTTCCTGTTGATAGTTTTTTTAGTCTTCCAGTGAACCCGAGCATTCAAGCAGCTGCTTACAAATCCTCAGTTATTATCATGATCTGTTTATTTTATGGATTATAAGCTACAAAGATTACACAGATGGCGACCTCTATAAGTGCTCTGAAAGTAGACCAAACAGGGCCATGGCTTTGCATTGTTTCAGCTGTCTGATGTCCTTTAAAAGATGGTGTCTGGTTATTCTTTCTGTGCATTAAATTTGTTTTTTTATAGATAAAATATAAATGATGGGCACGTACTGTGTTACTGCACACAAAACAATCAACACATACTATAAGAAAATAGCTGAAATAAGGTAAAATTGGAGGAAATAATGATATATTTTAGTTTAAAATGTTGTATTTTTCAGGAATTCATTAATGCCTTTTATTCAGTTGTAGTTTATTGTATGTCAGCCTCTCCCAGTTCCACCAAACACCAAATACTCCATCAAGGAAAATAGTTTCCAGCTAATGCGCCTTTTTTTGTTCCTGGTTTTAGAAATGCCTCAACAGGACATAGCTGTTGAATTTCTGAACTGTAGAAACAATAGCAAACAATAGCAAGTTGGAGTGGTTCAGTGACAATAGGAAACACCACATCAATCTGGTGCGTCATTGTGATGCATGTTTAATTAAAGAAAAACTTGTTACACAGCAGAGAGGCGAAGCTTTAGATTTAATCCTTTCACACAGTGGAAAACACAGACTCCATTTAAACAAATGACAACAGTGAGACTTTACTTTGATAATGCTTCATTTCAGGGTTGAAGGTGTATGATACAATAAGATTTTTAAAAAGTCATAAAATATTTGAATATATATTTGTTTGTTGTATCATATATAAACAAATATATCATATAACACAGCTTGTGTATATTTAGACTAATATCATTTATCAGATATGACAATCAGTTGAGAAAGTTTTTCCTTTCATTACAGTGACTGATAATATTATCCTGCGGATGACATCAGCCCGGGTGTGAAAATCGCTTCAATCGAGCAAATCAGAGATTCAACAGTGATTTCTTTGTTTTTATTTCATTTTTGAAAAAAAGAGCTGCAAACATGAACAAAAAAGCTAACGTGTTTGAAACATATATTAAATATGTGTCACTAATTCAAAATCTGTCTAAACCTTTAAAAAGATCAGATGACAGTGCACTCACCACACAGGTCTATCAAAATAACAGTCCCATGTGATTTTTTTATGTGTGGCAAAGCATAAAACATATACACCACATATTAAAATAAAAAATACCTCCTAGAAAAAAAAGTTCACAAAGTATCTGATGTTGTCTTAGCTTCTTTAAAAATGTTACAATGCAAGGCTCACTAAATAAAAGAAAGATAAAAAAGAAAAACTATTAGACTCTTGTAACTTCTTTTGCTTATCAGCTAATGTTACAGTGTTTCTCAAACAGTGGGGCAGGGCACTAGAGTGGCCAGTTGAGAGGGGGAGGGGATAAACAGACAGTTTGTGGTAGCACTTAATAATAATGTTGCACTATTAAGCATTATTAAGGTATTAGCAAGTGCTTAATTCATCATTTATGAAGCATTACTTAGTATGCCATTTATAAATACACATATTATTATGACTGTGATTATTGTTAGCAGTGATGTATGTGGTAACAGTGTTAGCTATACAAGGGTAACAGTAACAGAAGGATAAACATTTGTGTATATAAATGACATACCAAGGCAGATAATGCTATATAAATGATGAATTTGCTATATTAATGCTTAATAGTGTGACATTATTATAAAGTGTTGCTGAAGTTGCTAATGCTACAAATGCTAATCTGAAGCTTATTTTAAGTCAAATTCAGCGTAGATATTTCTTATTCTTAATGAACGTTAAACTTTTGTGGGATTTGTGGCACAGTAGAAAGAGGCTTGAGACCCACTGGATTAAAAGATGGATGTCACTCTCATGTCTGCACCATCAATATGAAGCTGCAGCCAGCCGCTAGTTAGTTTATCAGCGTAACATAGAGAGGACAGGAAATCACAAAAACATACCATAATCAACATCTTATATTTCATTTGTGTCGAAAGAGTCCATTTGTAACCCATCATTCAGGTTTGTTTGTTTTTTTTCACACAATACACTGTGAGGCACAAAAGTGATGATCAGATCTTTGTGCACGTTTCAAAGATGTGATAAAATGTGTTTGGTTTTTTCAGCTACACTTCAAAACTATTTAAAACTCCCTGCACTTCCTGTTTGCTTGACACATTTACTACATAGCGCTTCAGGAATATATGCAGAGCACCACAGACGACAGGAAGTGTGCAGAGACCACAGCAGCAGATCTGAATTAAAACAGTCTGCGAGTATTCGACAGTGTTCAAAAAACCATTTTGTCACAGCTGACGTGCAGCTCGTAGTTAAAACATGATACTCGTTTATTCCATAAACCGACGGTTTCTATTAAACAAGCATAATAATCAAGGGGCTAACAAGGACTGCTGTTCACCTGTGTGAGCTATCCTAAGGCAGATACATGAGAGTGACATCAGTCTCCTCATTCACAATTATTCTATTCAAGGCACAGAAACAATGTTTTTTGTTATCTAAAAAGGGAAAATCCAAATGATGAATGTAAACTAAACTTAGATATGTTTCATAATAACCTGCGCTACACAGACCTGATGAGAGCACATCTTCAGGCCAGGGTCAACTGAAAAGCTTCTCCAGTGGCATCGTGCACACACCACATGCAGTTTTTAGTGTGTGCATTCATAAACAGGAGTGCAGCTCAGCAGTCAGGTCCTCTGATGGGCTCCCATCAGCATCTCATCTGCGTGTGCATTCACAGCAAACAAGTTGTCTGATCTGTGACACTTTTAATTAAGAAAATGTGTTAATGTCCCTTTCTTTGATGCTTATGTTAATTTGTTTGGATAGAGAATAGGGAAACACACGAACAAATAAGAACATCGGTCAAATACAGTCAGTGCAAATACAGCTGGCATTTCATCCTCCATCCATCCTCCTATTGGGTAGAGCATCTCTGTTTCCAGTTCTTTTTCGTTCCTTTCGTTTTTGGGACCATCGCTCTCACCTTCTCTGTCAGCTGGTTGAACACAAAGATATTTAACATTGATGTGTGGTGAGCTGTCAACGTGCCCCATCAAGTTAGTAATTCAACACATCCTGTTCTAGAAAGCAGGTTTAGTGAGAACTCTGAGTTTGTTAACCCTGATTATGAGAAAAAACCTCTTGGTTTTCAGTTCCAGAAATAACCCATGGGTCAGTTACCACAGTAACAGAGTCTGTGACGCTCGTCTGCTCACTTCAACAAAGCCTGAGTTTCTCTCTAAGCCCTCCCTTCCTGCAGATGACTGACACAGCTTCACTTCCTCAATCATACAGTCGACATCAAAGTTCACACAGCTGGGGGTTCATTTGTGACCCCAGTCGAGTATCTACAAATGCAGCGCTACAGTTGATTTGTCAGCCTACTTTGCCTGCAACATTTTACAGAAGTTGTAAAAAAAAGAAAAAGAAAAAAGTTTATTTCGTTTAAATTTTGTTTCATTGTGAGCAAGTTTTTTAACTAAAGAGTCGGGACGGTTGTGTGTTATTGCAGCTAAAACATAATATACGAGTTGGTTAAATAAAATAAAAACAAAAAAACAATATCATAGAAGAAAACACACTGAAGAGGGAGTTCAGTTAACTGACATCTGATGACCTCCCTGTACCCATGATGACGAGCTCTGACATCTCCGGAAATCTTAATGAAAGTGTGGTTTGATAATCATTCAAATAGTTCCAAGTTTTTTCAAGGGCAGCTGCAAAGGCATACACCCTACTTACTAACTTTTAATGCAACTCTATAAGCAGAAATATGACAGAAACTCCTCAGTTCAGGACAAAAACTTGAAGGGTTACGCCCTGTAGGCTTTTAAGGGGTGAAGAGTTCAACAGAAACTACAAAAGGGTGAAGAATTCAAAAAGTCGAAACATAAATATGATAAAATAAAAAGCTATTAGTTTGTTGTTAATCAAATTATTATAAAGTATTATAAGTTTGCAGGCAGCAACAAAGGGCCTCTATTACTGCAATACATAACTCAGAACAATTTTAAAATCTACATTTTTAAAATAAGAAAAAACTACGAGGATTACAGAGATGAATGTACATTTGTGTGGGTTTTAAAATCTCTTTTAATAGAAATAAGTCAAAACCATTTCAGAATCTCTCTCATATAGAAACAAAGTAACAAGTGTGATAAATGTGAACAGAACGAGGGATAAAATTAATATTGAGCAGAATGATAGTCGCTAAAAATATTTATATTTAAAGTGCATTGAGTGCGCAAGTAGAGTAGGACAGTGCTATTTACTGTTGACCAAATTAGCTTCTTCCGTTGAGGCTTAACACCTCCACAAACTGTAAACCCAGTTATCCAGTTATGTATTTGCTATTTGTTACATTTCTTTTTTTTAACCAGTCTGTTATCAGCATGAGAACAGAGCAATCATTGTGGACTTGTTTTCATCTTAGAATATAATCGACATCTTTCTGTGGACTGTGAGGCAGCTGTCAAGTGTTATTAGGTTGCTCTGCACTCAAACATTTCTAGAGATGGACCGATCCGATATTACGTATCGGTATCGGTCCGATACTGACCTAAATTACTGGATCGGATATCGGAGAAAAATAAAAAATGTAATCCGATCCATTAAATATCACGAAAGCACCTCACAAAACTTGCAACACGCCGTAACTCACCTCAGAACGTTAGCACGTCGGAGCAGTATGCATCACGTGATAGAGCGGCTGTGGCATGCGGGACCTGTCGGTGGTCTGGATAGCATTTGGAGCTTCGCTAGCAACCCGACATTTCATCTCCGACAAAGTTATCCCCGAGAGAAGTAAAGCAAGTGTGTAAGTCCATCTCTGAATGTTTGTAAAGCATTCCTGCGTTAAGCTTAACAAGCGACTGCCTCTTCTTGCTGCTACTTCAATCATGAAACTGCTTAATGATCAGCTGATCGGCTTTTCTGTCTCGAGTCCGTGTCTCTTGTTTGCTCTTGGCCCACTTTGCACCAGAAAGAGGAAACCAGCGGCTGAACAATAGCAGCACATTTAAGCTTGATCAGCTGTTGTTAGAATTTATTTAATATTACTTTCTACACCAGGATCTTTTTCTACATAGCTGACGGCTGGTAACTGTGCAGGGGCGGATCTAGCAAAGTTTAGCCAGGGGGGCCGATAGGGCATTAACAGGGAAAAGGGGGCACAAAGACATACTTTTCTTTCTTATTCTCATTTAAAATGTCGAGCTTTTAATAAATAATTATCTGACACCCAAAGTTTTAATTTGATGTAAAATGAATAGAAGTCAATTACTGTATATAGTGACTATTAAGTCTAATATATACCCTAGTAAGCTATAGTACTTTTTCCTTTGGGAAGGTACCATCTGTGCAGTCTGCAATTTTGTTGAAGAAAGATGTTGAATCTATTTAATATTTCTTGAAAAATAATTGATTTCTGTGCATTTTTTCCACACTGCATCAAATTAAGGTTGATTACGTCGATTAAGCATCATGAGGTGGAGCGTGAGGGGTGGTTCCCTATTTTTTATTTATTTATTTTTGTTGTTGCTGGGAGTTGGAACCCTATTAGTTAGGTTGCTTAATATTTATGCTAAGTACTCTTTAAAATACCAGAATAGGGAGGATGGTGTAGGTTGAAGTTTATTAGATTGATCAGTATTGCTGAACTATGAAATATTTTTTTTTTTGCATACAGGTATAACAGAATAGCTTTAGTGTAGTTGTTGTTTTAAACTTGAGTATGAACTTATACAAAATGCAGCAAGATATTTAAAAAAACAGTTTTGTTGATTAAAAAACACTATATCGGATTCATATCGGTATCGGCAGATATCCAAATTTATGATATCGGTATCGGTATCGGACATAAAAAAGTGGTATCGTGCCATCTCTAAACATTTCATCGCTTTAGCAATCACTTAATCTTTGTTAGGGGTTAGGTTAATGTCTCTGCTTAATGTAGACTTTTTCCCTTAATCAGAACAAACATAGACATGTAGAACAAAGCTCTGCTGCCTAAGTGAAAACACATCTTCTAGTTTCTGAAAATGTGCCTCATTATAACACGTGGCTAAAGCCTTCTGCACACATACATGGCTGTTTTGGTAAATGGAGCCTTTTCTACAAGTAGCTTTGGTTCACATCTAAACAGTGTTTTAGATTAGTGAGCTTTTAAAAACCTTCAGAAACCATCTTTGTCTTTTTTATGAGGCCAAACGATGCTGTGCTGTTGTTTCTAGACGTCTGATTGGCCAACACTTCTATACAATTAAGATTATATTGCTGCACTAATCAGTTTATAAAGGGATAAAATGTTCCACCGTCTACAACAGTCCCAAGTTTCTCATGTGGCCCCATGAGAAAATGAATTGCCCACCTCTGATCTAAACAACACTTATCATTTATTGCATTTTAATGCGGACAGATATGTTTTTCAAAAAGAAAGCGCAAAATCAAAATTTTAAAAATAACTCGTGTGCAAGTTGCCTAAGACAAACACTAACCCAATTAATAACTAATGGTTTTGAAGCAATTCTGATCTGCTGTGTCCTCATCTCAGGGTTATTCAATCCAGATTTCAGTGCCAAACTCAGAGTTTGTTTGATAAACCTGCTTTCGTAAACAGAGCCCAGGTACTTCCTTGTTAGAATGACATGCCAAAAGTTGGCTTGAAAACACGTGCCACTAAAAAAAAAAAAGGAAGCTAATTTATGTTCATGAAAATCATGTGTTTGTTCAGCTTGAAAAGAAAACTGTACTTAGCTGGCTTTGTTTTTGAACAGCACAGTGTTCAAATTAACATAAATTCAGTTGAAAAAAGGGACACTACAGTCTGAATAAGATGTAGATCTACATTTCACTAACCTCTTCATTATCAGGAAACTCTCCCGTCTCCAGCTTGGAGTAGATTAGCTCACCGTTCACTGACACCTCAAAACTGTCTGCGATGGGGTGAGAAATTCACAAAAATGAAACTGTGTTCATATCATTTCACACACATACTGTCAGCATGACTGCTGGCTAAACTGTTTGTTTTTGTGTGGGGGGAGGATGCCACGTTGAAATACTGATTTATTCCATCTACCACCAAAATACAGATCTGTGACATGTTTCATGGGTAGGTAGAAATAAGTAAATAATAATAAAAGAAAACTGTATATGTACACTTTTTTCCCCCGCACGAAACTTAAAAAGCGACAGTGAAATATGTCTGTAATTGAAATGGCATGAGTGGATTTCCACAGACAATGTATGACATAAAGACCAGAGCAGCTTACTGTCTTCTCCTGTGAGTCCTGTTAGTTTCACACCAGGAACCTGCCGGAGGAGACCAGCTAGATCCCGGTAGCGAAAAGCATAACTTCATCCTTTACTGTGCCACAAACCAACAACAAGGGAACATCAACATCAACATTTACCACACCTTTAAGCTCTAGTTTGAAATACAGAAAAAAATAAGCAACATAAATGATAAATGAAATGATGCATTTAAAAACAAAAAATCATCTCAAAGTAAAGTTACATCTTAAAAGCATAATGAATAAGTAGAAAGAAAAGCAAGCGTGCTGATACCGTGTGCACAGAATACATTAGACTTACCAGTATTCAACAGTGACGGTGGCCATGGTTTGCAGCTGCTGAGATGTAAACTCAGTGCTCAGCTTCAAGAAGTGAAACGCCTAGTCACGATCACAGTCGACTATATTAGAAGCAAACCACACCCAGTGGGAGGGTGGATGAGACTTCTTTCTTTCATACAGTTTTCAAGTGACTCTCTGTCCTGTAATGACTGCAGCCACACCTGATGTCCGACTTGTGGGGATAAAGGTTCAGCTAAGAATGTAAAAAATGCAAATCTTCCAGTTATCTGCAGTCAAAGTTCTCCTTTCAAGTATCAAATTATGGCACAGGTGAGTGTGACCAGAGGCAGCTACACAGAGGTTTCTCTGTGTGCGGACTTGATAACAAGCAGCCGCTTCTCACCTCAGGAATCTGTGAAAACAGCACAGCTACTGTTTCCTTTTGCAGAATGACAATCAAGTATTTCTATGCCTTTCATCTGCAGGCAGGGCTGCTGGTAGCTTGAGCGCACCGGCAATATTTCAAGAGTAATTTAACCCGTGTTGGTTAGATGTGCATGCTTGGAATATAACTAAATGTCAGGTGGCAGACTTTATCATGGGAACTAATCATTTTCACTTTATCTAGAAAAGGTTACAAAACTGAATTTGGCTTGTTGTATTTCTTAGAGTAGAAATATACTTATGTCAGTAGCTCCAAACACTTACACATTCCCAGTTATTAGTTCAGGACAACTATTTCAATATTCCACTCCTTTTAGTTATGTTTTATAGACACTTTCAGCGGTTTGTCCATTTTTTGGCAACAAACTCCTTTATTCACACTATCAGTTAAAATTTCAACAGGTGGGAACCGCACTCCTGTCAGCTCAGAACAAGAAGCGGTGCATTCACATCAAAACTGGACAACACAAGATTGAGAAAACAATATTACTTGGCCCCGTGAGTCTCCATTTCTGCTGCAACATTTAGCGGGTAGATTGTGGTTTACACTACATGAAGGAATACACCCACCTTGTATCACTAGTTCAGGCTGTTGCTGGCATAATGACGCGGGGAGATGTTGTACTTGACACACTTTAAACCTCTTAGCACCAACAGAGCATCACTTAAACACCACAGCCTACCAGAGTATTGTTGATGCCATGTCCATCATAACCACAGTGTATCCATCTTCTGATGGCTGCAGAATAACACACGGCACCACAAATCGTCTCAAACTGGTTCCATGAGCATGACGATGAGTTTAGTTTACTCAAATAGTCTCCAGCCGTAACATCTAAGTCTAATAACTTTAGCATCTTTGGGTTTATGTTTTCAGCACCTTATTGACTGTCTCATAAAGAATTAAGGCAGTTCTGAAAGCGAGCCCAACCCTGTACTAGCAAAATGTACCCAATAAATTGGCCATTAATTACATAATAATTTAATCAGCTTCCACTTCAAGAATTTTAGCTGCTGGCTATAATATTGGCTAATAATTATCCAACGTTTTACTAATTAGCTACATTAACTCTGAAGTCAATACCGTGAGTTAATAATTTCTAGCTTATTGCTAATTTTAGACAGCTTTAATAACCGTTAATGTACAATGTTTGCTAACGATTCAGTGTCTCCGATACTATTATATACGAGTTTGAACAGTTTCCATAAGCTAACCTAGCAGTGGCTAATAATTTCCAGCTTTTAATTAACATTTTACTACTCAGCCTTAGCTAACCACTACAGTTGGCTAACCTAAATCTTGTTAATAATTTTCAACTGTTAAGTTATAATTTTAACTAGCGGTTTCACTTTTATTTTTTCGTATTATTGATGACGATCAATTAATATAATTTGTAAATTAAATTTTGCTTTCTGGTTAAGCTGTTACCTTTCTTTTTAGGTTTGATCATAAAATGTTAAGGTTCGTTAAGGTCATTTCTCCATGCACCTGACTGGCCGTCACTAACGGCGTTTTAAAGTGCGTTTTAACAAACCATCTGTCTAAACCCTGAATATATTTAGATTTGTTTTTTCAGAATAAGCACAAAATCCCCATGTTCATAATTATTTTGGTTGAAAAATAATAATATCATAACTTAGAATTAAAAAAAAAAAGAGCAAAATATTGATGTGTACTTACTGTAAGAGCTGCAGGCAGAAACATAAGAGTTAGAATCTGAATAGAGACCACAAATGTTAACACAATGATTATTTTAAGACTTGGGCGATGTTGCTAAAACTTTAACATTTTATTTGTTTAAAATGATATCCAGTACAAAATGTATACAGTAATACCCTTATGTTTGTCACTTCCCCTGAATAAAATATTTTTATCTGTTTAGCTCATGCCAGGTAACAGTATCTATAAGATACACTAGACTGTAATTTGCTCATACAATAGTTGATGACAAAGATATAGCAATAGTACCTTTGTAACAATAAAAACTATTATCGATATTTTGCTGGACACACTTTCAATACAATAAAATTACATACATTGTTCTGTAAAAGTTGCATTGCAATCTGCCCATACTTTACATGATCTTTAATCGTGTATATGTTTTCAATAACTAAGAGACAAAACGTTTGATACAAGTCTGTAAAAATGATCTGGTGGCAATCCGCCGTGTAGCAGTGACTCGGTTTCAGCAAGCGATCTCTTCTGAAGCTGCTGTAACAGATATACAATGCACTTAGATTTGTTCTTTTTTTTTCTTCTTTTTTTGGTAAAACAAGGCAACTTTTCAGACTTCTTAATAAATAAATCCTTTGCAATGACACTGTACCTGTTGATATATCCAGTTTACATATATATATATATATATTCATAAAATTGTACAAAATATTTTAAAACCTTCTCCACACCCTTCCCATGTATATACTAAAAAAAAACAAAAACAAAGAGTAAGATGGTTGATTTATGTTCACACAGCATTTTGGTGGGTGGGACAGAAAAACATGACACAGTCTGCATGCACCAGTTTCGATTGAAACATAGCTATTCCAGTTCATTGCACCTTCCTGCTCCTTGGCTATGACTATAATGAATCAGGTTAGTGTCTCCTCGCACGCATCACAGCATCAGCCTCATTGATTGGCGGGACTCTTTAACGCCACCCCCGGCGCTCGGAGGTTCTTCTTGTGGGAATGTCACCTTATCTGGTGTGTAGTCGTTCCTCTTCAGATCTGATGAACATGAAAAATGGGAACAAAGTTAAAGTGTGGTCAATAAATCAGAATTCACGCAGGCAAAAAGCTTCACAGATAAGTGGCAACCTAATAACGAAACATGTATGCAATAATGTAGAATAAATTTTTTTTAAAGTAGAAATTTAATTGGCTTATAAGCAGAATAAGAGTACATTAAATACATAACAATTAAAAATCTACGGATGCGTAAATGAAAATAAAGTCGAAATAAAATGAGAATGTAAATAAATATTAATAATATTAATATTATCATCATCAGGTGTGAGGGTTTTTAAAAAAAACAAAAACAACCATGAGTCAGTGGCCAGTAAGCAACCCTGTTTGTCACCAATTTTATTCTGTTGACGTTATAACGCGACCAATGAAAGGATGTGTACGCACAAATTGACGTGTGTGGTTTCACAGTAGTATCTTCCGTGGGTGGAGAGGTGATGTAAGGGTTGAAGGTTTGCATGTGCATTTGATTATGACTGGAACTTGTATGCCTGATATGCGTTTGCTTTTTGTTTATAACCCATTTAGTGTTACATATTCCAGCCCAGAGACTAGGAATGGAAATATGCAAGAAGCTAAATGTGGAACAAAGCATCTTTTTCTAATGTGAGAACAGCTGTTTTGTGAAATACTGCAAGGTTTAGATACAACTTCTGTGGTAGCTCCTGTGATATTACTGATGACTGTGTGGCAGCAGGGGGTCGGTGTACACCCATTACAATAGCACTCATCCACCTTCCATGATCCACAATGTCTGGCCAGCAGAAAAAAAAAATACTTTATGTCAATAAAATCATGTATCAGCTGGGCTTTGGATTTTTTCTTAGGATTTCCCACCTCAGAAGCAGATCAAGTTAAATTGGACTACAATCCCCTGGACTCCACCTGTAATGGCTGCAGGCCCCACTGTTTGCGAACCACTCATTTCGTGTAAGATTAAAGTGAAAATTAATCTAACTAAAGCAACAATTAAATCTCTCTCACCAGGAAGTTTGAGTTTCCGACAGCAGGAGTTGCAGTGGTGTTTTGTACGGAAGTTTCGAATAGCATCGTCTCCCAGGTTTGCGGGTCCAAATATCATATCGTAAGATCTGCAGCAGGCACGGAGACATCATTTAGGACAAACTGACAGTAATGTTAAAACTGAATTAAATATGAAGACAAATTAGAGCTATTTTGTAATATACTGTACTATTTAACTTTAACTTGCTAGTTGCTCTTCTTACATTTCCTCTGAGAAAAATAAAGTATTCTAATTCTGAAATAACATCACAGATTAAAAGGGCGACTGATTTATGTGAGAAATGGAGCACTCACCCCTTCTCACCGCTCTTTATAACTGAAGGATCCGTCAAAATCTCCCCGACACCTACAGGAGGCACAAGATTTGTTTCACAGCTGACAGAGTAAAGAAGATGAGAACACCTCAGCTAACTGCTCACGTTTGTCAACTACAAATACAGATGTCATCATTTCTAAACGAGCCCTTTGTCTTGAACTCCATAACTGATTATTGATGGATCCATGTACTGAAAGTGATGGATCCTATTGTTAAATAAATGAACTTGACAGTTTTTGAGGCATTGAAAGATGAGTTGTAGTTGTATTAGGTGGGACCCATCACATGTCCTGAGGGTGTGTGAAGACATTTTACCCTGCAAGTCGAGCACCAGTAGCTCTCCCCGGGTGTACTCGTAGGTCCAGTGGCTGAAGGCCAGCATGGTTTCCTCCAGGAGATTGGTGGGGACGATCTCATCACCATTGTTGTTGTTGAACTTCCTGAACTCGCCGGTAATGCACTCCTCTATAGCGAACCACTGTCCAGCAGAGTGGCAATACAGCAAAAAGACCTCCAGGAACCTGAAAGCATATAGCAGAACAGGCTTCATTCAAAAGCAGTTTGAAGTTGTTGGAAAGGACGCAACAAAATATATCATGCATTAAGTTTTCATTATGGAGACTTGGTATTAGTTGAAAAATGAACTGCATCTAAAGTTAAACAACCCCCCCCCCCAAAAACATTTCAAATGACAGAAAGTCTTTGGTGCTCCAGGAAACATTAGTTTGCCTTCTTAAAATGCAAATATTAACAGCAGAAATGTGGCAGCTGCTTTGCATTTTAATTTGGAAAGCAGCCAAGCCAGGTGAACTGCAATAACACAAGAAATATCAAGCTCAGTAAATGGTTGGATCTCAAAAAAATGATATGAAAATACCACCAAATAACTGAATGATGTGACGCTGGTGACTGAACCCATAAAATAAAGCAATATCTATGTTAAAAACATTTTAACAAAGACTTTTAGCCCTCACGGAGCACATCACATGAGAACAACAGCAGCACTGTACAAGAAAGAAAAAGCAAACAGATCAAAAGACGCACACAAACTCTACTCACTGCCAGTGCAAACGAAACTCTTCCTGTTTTGTGAAAGCACTGCACTGGATTAATATAAGCTGACTTTTATTTTGAAGTGGACTCAGGAAATACTGGTCTGGTTGTTGTTGCTATGACTCATCAGTGGTCATTTTTAGACATTGGTTTGAATTATTGTGACTGCTGCGATGACCAGAATGATATCAGATTACACACATTGTGATGGAAAAAGAGGCTGACTGTGGCTTTAATGCTTTAATAAAAAAACCAAGAGTTTGTCCAGCTGACCAGAACTGTTAAAGCTGTAACAAACTTTTAAAAAAAGGAAGTGAAATCTTTGAGTTTTATGCTTTAAGTCCTGGAAATTGAGGCCTGCAAAACTGATACAGATGAATAGTAAGGGTTCATTTGCTTAACAAATAAAGGAATGTCGACTGGCCTGTAGTTCAGACTATGACAGTAAATAAGAACAGAGGATGAATATAATGGCTTTATCTAGCCACCATCTTCCAACAGACTATTTTTATTATGTAGATGTACAGGGGTGTTTTTCAGTGGTTGTAAAAGTGTAAATAAAAATTGTCACCATGACGCACGATCAACAAGGCTCATGAACAACTTAAAGTTCATGTCGCAGATGGAAAACTTGAACAAGCTTGTAGTCAAGGTCTCAAAAATATTTGTATGGAAATATAATTAGATTTTTAAAGAACTGATACTAGTACCCAGTGATAACACAGTGACAGACATGCTCATCAAAGTTGATGTAGGATGTTGTACACCCAAGTGAATGACTGACAGAAATAAGAGGAATGGTAGGATATGAAAAATAAAGCCTGAAAGTGGTTCTGTACTTTATGGTTGAATGGGATTTCTGTGTCAGGCACACTCACCTCGGTGAATAGGGGATTGTCTTCGGCCTGATTTGGTTGAAAGCAAATGTCAGTTTCTGAGCAGCTCGTTGTTGTTGAATTTCCTGCAGTGACACAAAGCAGCACTGGATGAAAAGCTTCAAATAACCTTCATAACGCAACGTTACACAAAGCAGTGCATGTGAGGGTTGCCAACAGTGATAAACGAATAAAAATGTTAAAATATTGCCATAAATGACATTATTTTGCTACCCCCAATATGCCAGAGTAATCCACAGGTCAAAATATTTACCCTGAGACAAAGATGGAGCACAGTGTCCTCCTTGTAGATACTCTGCCATGTTTGGACCACCTCAGGAAGGAAGGATTTGACTATATACAGGTGTCCTGGTTTCAGGATGTCGTACTCTGACCAGGTACAGAGCACCTTGAGGGCCCGTCTGAGTCCTCCGCCCATCTCCTCCTTGCTGAGAAACTCTATTTTTGCACAGAGGCCCCGCTGAGCCCAGGAAGACATGCTGTTGTTGATCGTGTTCGGGGAGCTCTCCTCCAGACGGTAAACGGTCACCGGCTCCCCTAAAGGAACACAGAGCAGCGGGTGATGATTACACCTCACACTGTCACGACCTTAAAATAAACAGTAGCTTTAAAACTCATTCATGCAGGCGTATTGGTCTAATAGTGACAGGCGCTTATTTTCGACAGATTTGATTCAATGTGTCTTTAACTACAGTAGCTGCGGGTCGAGCAGCTAGTTAGGCTCTATGCTCATTTTTCCAAATTTTCTAATTGTTTGAGTTTTCACCATAATATTTGTGGATTTTTACTTGAGTCAAATCTTTTTGTAAATGGCATAATTTCCATTAATGCAAAGAAAAAAAAGAAGAAAAAAAAAAAAGTACCACTTACAGCCATTTTAATATAAAGGCCCAATTTTCAGATGCTAAAAGATCATTGGACAAACTAACATATTCTGACTGTACATGTGTAAAATGTACAGGCCACTGTTCCCACTTTGTTTGACAGTAATACTCTTGCTCCATGTCAATGCACCCTTTTTTTTTGGGGGGGGGGGGGGGGGGGGGGGCGCAATCTGGTGCATGAGTTGCAAAAGTTTTGTCAATCTCTGCTACCACTTTAATAGATTTTCACCTGGATAAATAAGGGATGCATATTTGCTACACATTTCTCTTCCCTGTTCTGTATTTGAATACTTTAAGTCACTTTTCGATTGATTATTCTTGGGACATTTATATCAAAGAAGGCAAACAAACAATGTCTTCGGGCTGGACTTTAACTGAAGTCAGTGCAGTTACAAGATGCATCCTCGTCAGGGACTTATCAAACTTATTCTACTGAATGAGTCGGGGTTTTTTCCAACTCGTGCATTGGAAAATTGGCACAGAGCTCCTCTGGGTGTGTCAGTGAGAGCCTGAAAACCCTTTGTTCCACTCTTCCTCTTCCTCTTCCTCATTAGGAGCAGACAAGGGCTCAGGAAACAACACCCAGTAAATCCAGGTGTAACAAGAACTGCAGGTTCTTGAATGCTCTTAGGCCACTTAGAGTTTACATCCACTTCTCTAAGAACCAGTATTTACATTTAGTTTGTACCAGTATCTCCATACAAAGCCAACATGCAGAACAACAAAACAGAGGTAAAAATTCAACTGTAGTGACGGATTGATTAAAAAAAAAAAAGAAGGAATCATTAGTTTAGCAATTTGATCACATAAATTTAACAGATATTGATCAACCAACAAGCCTCTGAACAGGACATGGAAATAAATTCATACAGTCTGGTAATGTGAGCCTTGAGGCTCGATGTTTTGTGAAACCTAGTAGTAGTTTTTTATGTGATTATTTTCTTTCACTGGCTGATTTGGGAGAATAATAAAAAAAACAACAACAAGAAAACAAAAATAAAACATATTTGGCATTAGATTAGAGATTAGAATAGGACTAGAGTAATGGTTAAAGGTTAAAAGACCATACAGACTCATTTGGCTGTCGTGCTGCATCCTGGAGGTGTTCATACTAGGACTGTTAACAAATATTCTAGATTTGATTACGGGGGTAAAAAAAAAAAAGAAGCATTTCTTTGTGCTCTGAGCAGCACAGACTGGAGCTGGACTTCTGACAGAGAAGCTGTGCGTGTAAAACATATTTAAATGTTCTTTGAAAGAATAGTCAAACGTGATTTGGGCCAACTCTTACAGCTGTTACAGCACTAATTCACATAGAACTTAACCAGATTTTATTTCTGAAATTTGATTAGTAACTGGCAGCATGCCTCTTACCCATATAACACATCTAACTCTACTACATACACTCACAGGCCACTTTATTAGGTTCACGAATAACACCAGCTTGGACTTCCTTTTGCCCCCATTCATTCTTTGAGAGACAGATTCAAAAACAAAGTTGCTCTACTGGATTGAGAGCTGGTGACTGCAGAGACCATCTGAGTACAGTGAATTAATGGTCATGTTCAAGAAACCAGTTTCAGATGATTTGAGCTTTGTGACATGGTGGGTTATCTTGCTGGAGCAACCATCAGCAGATGGGTACACTGTAGGTATAACGAGATGGACGTAGTGACAATCTCGTGACAATCGAGAAGTCAAAATGAACAACACACACAAGTACACTTATTTGCTTCACGATCAAACGACAGCTATTGCTGACCCAGCTGCAGATATAGGGTGAGGAAAAAAAGCACAAACAATACTGAAAGCAGATCTGTGATGTTCCGTCTTGATACTTCCTCATTCTGCAACTGCCTGCATCAAGCTTTCGGCTGGGATTTTCACCTTGTGAAGTACTGTTCTTACCTCTAGGTGGCACAGGGGTGAAGGGGATGCTTTGAGACAGCCGCATCAAGTTGTTCCGCTCCACAGCTACAAGAGGAAAAGTACACATGAACATACACCATGTACAGCAGCAGTAGAGGAGTGAGCTGAAGTAAAACTACAGAAAATACTTTGTCTCGGTTACACTTTTCACCTACATTTTAGTACTGATTTTAATAAAAATATTAATAGATACAAACATGGAACAGATCTTACTGTCTAGCATCACCATCTCACCTGAGTACTGGTAGCTTTCAATGGGCTTGAATGGAGAGCCAATAGCTACGGAAAACAGAAAATAATGTGTTTATATTTGTGCAAAACATACCAGCAATAATGACTCAATGATCTTCGGAATTAATCATTTAAGACCGTCCAGACTATCAAACAGACATTTTTACCTCTGACCCTCAGTGCTATTTTATTGATAAAGCTTCTTTGCTGTAAGTCAGGGCTGTCTGATTATAACAAAAATCATTATTGTAATTTTTTAGTTAATACTGAGATCATGCTTGTTTAGTCACAGTAATGTAGAACTACAACTTCCTTGCGACTAGAACACAAAAATAAGTGGAGGACATATTTGCAATCAGCTCTTAGTATTAAAAAACTCAACTTAACTAGCTGTCAACTTGTATTCCGGTTATGTTCCTATATAAAAACATGGTCGCCAAGCCGTTAAATCACCATTCTGCAGCAACTAGTTGCCTATTTGTGGGGGATTCGCGGTATTATTGGAAATAAACTGCACTGCACTTCATACACTAAAGTCACTTTAACGATGGAAGCTGACTGCGTACGCATGTTTGAAGCGATCATTTTAAGGTTAAGTTCATTGCACACTGTTGTAATACTCTGGGTTGTACCAGAGTCTCCAATAACTGTCTTCAATAATGTCACTGTAGTATTAAGAAAAAGAAACTTTTCTTTGTAATCGTGAATTTTCTTGAACTTTAATTATAATCATTTAAACCTAAATAATTAGTTGTAGTAATCCAAGTAATCCTACCAGAGAGAAGCAACATTTTAAAAAAAGGGGAATAATTGCATAACATTATGCAGCTTAATAATTGTTCTATTTTAATTACCTTGTTTTCATAAATCTCCAGAACAACATTTTAAATGATAAGTTTTGGAGATATTAGCTGTATAGATGCCTGCTTTACTCGATTATTGGGAAACTAGATGGAATTTTGTGGCTTATTTTGGTTAACAGATTCAGCTCAGTTGAAATATTACAAATTAAACCTGCTTTTAAAAAGGTTTGTGTCATGGTTTCTGCAAAGAAGCCTTGCTGTTCCTGAGTTTTTCAAATAGTGATTTGAGCACCAGAGAAGTGCCATTTATTTCTATTAAAATCAATGAAGCCAGACCTGACACTTCCAAATTAGGGCAGCTTCCATTAAATCAATCTGAATGGATTAAAAGTACTGCATGTCCACAGTTAAATAATGTTCCTTTAAGAAAAACGTGAATTGTTCCAACATCCACCAGCAGGTGTCACTGCACTACTTAACAGAGGCACAAACAGGCCCATGCTCTTTTTTACTTCTAAAAGTTTTTTTTAATTTAAGAAAAAAAATAGATTGAAGTATAAAAATGTGATATCTATACATTATTAAATTTATTACAATTTCAAGCCAGTTGTTTGTTTTATAAGAAATTCTAAAAGTCACATGTATGATCAAATATTTCACACAAATATCTTACTTTAATTTGTCATGTCTTTAGTATCATCAATTTGTTTGTATAGATATTAATAAATTATTTAAAATATTTTAATGACTGTTTTTTTACCGACTGACACTATTCAGGGCCAGAAATGTGTTGCAGATACATTTAAATACTTGTTTTGTTCAAAAATACATAAAATGATTTTCATATATAAAGACAAAAACAACAAATGCCATTTTCCACTCATTTTAAAAGTTTGCTTTAAAACTGATTGGATTAGCCATTTTTCACTGGATTAATCTCCCACTAAAGCTCAGAATAGATGAAATGACTAATGCAGATAACTATTGTGCTTTTTGGCCAGTCAGCGACACTCACAGTCCTTTCTGGGTCCGAGGTGGGCGTGACGTGGCGTATAGAGAGAAACTGCAGCTGTAACCACAGAAGAAGAACTAAACAGTAAAAAACTGATCCAGAAAAAAAACAAACCAAAAAAAGCCCCATTAAACATTCTGCAGCAGCGTTTCTCTCTCCTATCAGATTTGTCTGCAGGTGTAGGCTTTTAAATATTAGTGAAATCGTTCCTCTCTATCACATATTATTGATCCGTTCTAGACCTTTCCTTCTCTGGAAAATGCTTCGCACAACTCTAAACACGTGCTGTGACGTGTTCTTCCCTTAAGGTCAACTGAGTTTATTCTAAAGAACAATGCTGCGAAAGACAAATCACAATTCTTCAGTTAAACATTAACGAAATATTGTGAAAATGGTATTTTAAAAAAAGGGAAAGGTGTTTTTGGTGAAACCTGTTACAGTATAGATTTTATTGCACACAAAGGATGTTGAGAAAGCTAACAGATCAAAGATCATTGTGATAACATTGTAAGTAAAGCAACCGAACTAGTTAAGCCAGACAGAAAACCCTGACTACGCAGATTTCAGAGGAGCACAGATCTCACCTGTTAGTGTGTCTTCCCCAGGGGCTCGCCTGATAGGGGAAATACACAAATAAATACAAATAAGTACTAAAGCCCAGCTTGACTTTGACTTTACTCTGTGCCTGTGTGCACGTGTGTGGGTGTGGACACTTACAGGCTGCTGGCTTGGGCCGATTTGACCTGAATTCTTTCCTGGTAAAGAAAGCAGAAGTTGTTAAACAGTTACAGGAACAGGTACAAATATAGTTCAGAGTTAATCTGCACAATATATGACTTTTTCCGATGGAAAGTACACGGACTAATCTTACCAGTACTGCAGCCCTGGGGTCATCATGTGTGAGGATGTCTTCAGCAGACACTCTGCTCCTGTCCTTCTTTGTCAGAGCTAAAGAAACACAACCAGTGACAAACAACCCGTATATTTCAAAAGACGTGAAACACTGATCACATTAATATACAGTCTGTTCAAAAGTATTCTGGAACAATGTTTGTCATTTTTCATCTGGCCATCTTCAAAGTGGATTTTAGTTCAAACAATCAGAACGTGATTGATTTCCAGCGAGCGATAGCGACGTTATCGGCCTCACGAAACTGTTCTTCAGTCAGTTGTTCAGTTACCTTGAGCTTCTGAAAATAGGGGACGTTTGCTGCTTTGTTACCTTGGAAACTTGAGCTGGGAGTGACGTCATACCCAAGATGGCTGAGTTCTAGTATTTGCAGCTGTTTTTGTTTTGTTCCCCATCATTCAGCCGTCACTACCATTACGTGCAGCATTTCCATCTTCCCACTTTCAATGTAACGCAGTATTTGTATAAAAACAGCTATAATTCCTCAACACTTAATGTACTACCTGAGTCACACTGAAACTGTGTGACACAATCACATTGTGTGGTGGTGTATAAAGGAAAACTTACAAAACTTCTGGACCCACTGCATGTTATAATTCATCGCTGTTTTGTGAACTTACTCGAGTCTGGATGAAGAAAGGCTGGGTTTCTGTCAAACTCAGTGAAGCCAGCATAAGAGTTGACTGCTCTGATGTGAGTGTGACCTTCGGGTTGAGCCTGGGGACGACACAAAAACACAGTGAGATTAAAAAACTAAAATAACAAAAACAAAAGCACACATGCAAAAAGTTGCGTGAAGGCAAACAGTTCTTAATCACAGATCTGTGGTGAATTTGACAGTTTAGCTGTAACAGGAAAGATTATTTCATACAACAGTTAACCTAACAGAAATTTAGCATCCTGTTTACCCATCATGTTTTAATAAGTCAGCCATCTGTCACACACCAATTAACAAGTTACTGAATGACTCTTCCGAGTGTTTTTTTGTTTTTTTTTGATTAGTCAGAACACGTATTTGCAAATTCAGGAAAAATGAGACCGGTTTGTTTTGCTGTGGTTTGGTTGTTTTTACATGCTTATTATGCAAACAGCCCAGTCAGTCATGTTAGGAGTCTACATATGAAAATGTCTGCGGAGGTCTGACATTATGAGAAGAGAAATTTTAAAATAAATAAAATACACATCGGTATAGGTGACATACACACACCTGGGATTTGGTCTGTGGGGTCGGGCTTTGCTGTTTGCTGGAGGTGGGTGTTGCTTTGGCCAAAGAGTGCTGGAGTTCCTCACTGTCTTTATGTCCTGAACCAAGAAAACATCAAGTTATATTCCTATTACAAAATCTAATGCAACTGCTCAAATTAATTCAAATTAAGACAAACAAAAAAAAACCAAAACATACACAGTCCCTGATTTAATGACACGACCAACCCCTTCATGGTGAAATAATCTCAGTTCAACATCTGATTCCTCACCCCCACCTGACAGACACAAATACCTTAAAATAATAGGGCTGTCCCGAATACAAGTTCTTTTGAGATCCGGGGGACACACATAATCACTAACTATTGTGAAATAGTGCCACATGCAGTGTAAAAATCTGTCTGGGTACTGCTGCTTGCTGGATGGTACAGAGAGAAAGAGATATGTGGTTTACGCCGAGTAAAAATGCCCACTGATTTTTTTTTTTGTGGTTATAAAAAGCTGCTAAAACTTGCAACAATCTTACAACAGTGAGGTGGTGAGCTAAAATGACGATCACTGCTGTTAACGAGAACTGTGAAAACCCATAATTTCCAGGCTTGTCTCTGATATATATACACACACATATATATTTATTTTGATGCCTATGCAACTAAATAAATCCGAATACTCAAATATTTGGGTGCAGCCCAAAAAAACAAAACAATACAAAACAAAAAACATTCATTGTTAACTTCAATAAGAAAACCAATCACCCACACTCGTGTGACTTAGGTGAAAACCACAGAACTACCCAAGAACAAGTCGGGCAAAAGGTCCAGACAGAGCAGAGAAAGGAAAGGAGAAGGTCCCCAGCCAAAGCACTACTGCACTCCTGATCTGGAGGTGGACAGCCCCAGCACCTGGCAAATGGAGCTCAGACTGAAACTCAAACCTCTTGCTGCATTTGGCCCACTCGCCAGGCTCCTCTTGTCATGATGACCTTCTGACCAACTCTGACCTTCATAGCAAGATGTTGCTTGTTCTGACACTCCCACTCTCTTTATCCACTGTCTGTGGGGTCTCCTGGATGCCACAGCAAACGTTTCAGTGCAGCCTGGCAGTCTATTATTTCCATAGCTGTCACCCAGTGGTGATGTTAACTCGGGGTCTGGAGAGAGTTCATCATCTGTATACCGTCTACTCGGATAGCCGGATCTGCCCTCGTCGTCACTGAATGCCTCGTTTACATATCCCAAATTGGAGTCCCACTCTCTCTCCCCCTTTGCTAACCCCTCTGTGTTCTCAGGCTTCACAGCGCAAGCAGGCAAGCAAACAGGCTGAGTAGAGCCAGAAGTCTTAGACACAATAACAACAGTAGGATAGAGACACACACACTTTTCATCCTCCTCTTTTATCTTCTCATCACCAGATTCAGCCTCATTCACATACTTACCCACAAATGCCCCAAACTCTACAGAGGTGCTGTCTGACTGTAGGGGGTGCTGGTAAAGCCCAGACAGAGCTAGTTCAGAGTGGCTGGAGCCACTGGGCTGGGAGGGGGTGCTGCTGATGTGGAATTGAACCCCAGGGGAGGGCACATTAGGCAGGCTGGATGGTGAGTCGGAAGGGCCCGGCTCTTGTGGACGGGTCTGCTTAGTCTGAGTGAGCGAGTGTCCTCGTTGACGCAGCTCTGAAGAGGAAACGGGCACAACACTTTGCTCAAAGGCCCTGCAGTCGGCACTGCTTGACGAGCCAACCTCTGCAGCGAGGTGTCCAAGCCCGAACAAGCCCCTCCTCTCTGGACTCAATGCTGGGTTCAGGGTGGGGTCTGGCCCCAATTCTGATGCAGGACTGGGCCCGATTCTCCGTCGGCTTTCTGTCCCAGCCCTTCGTTCTGCGCCCATCCCAAACAGAGCATCCGCAATGGTAGCTCCTGTCTGGGGAAAAGAGGAGCCAAAGTAGGCACTGACACTGCTTTTTCCTTTCACAGATGATTTGGAGAGGGGGCCAGTGTCTGTCGACATGGGGGCAATGCTCGGGACCACATTCTTAGACAGACTGAGCTCCCGAGTGATCTGATTGTGGACCTTGCTGGCTTCTGATGCCCTCTGAACTGTGAGTGTCTTCAGAGTGTCCACGGTCAGGGCTGAGAGGTCCTGCAGGTGGCCAATCTGAGAGTCCAATGTGTGCAATGAGCGCTTTATAAAGTTCACCTTGTTTCCAACCTCCTTCAGCTGCAAGCACATGACCTCAACCCTGTAAATGACAAACAGCAGCTTTCATTACTTACAGAACAACCCAAATTACCTGTAACTTTCCTCATTCAATTCAAATCAAGAAAACTGTTCAGATATTGTTATATTGTTTGTTGAATGTTGCTCTTTTCCCTTTTTGCTGAGTTTTTCCTCCTGTCCTTGGGCAAGTACTTCCATAACAGCCTTTTTATGTCCCTGAGATGACTCATGTTATAATTTGGTGCTATATAAATAAAACTTAAGAAAATAGATTTCTTGTTTAATATTACTGGTACAATTTTCTGGGTGTTTATTAAAACAAATAAAGAAAAAGAAACTGCCATTTGTTTTAATACTTTGAAAACGTATCTTGCCTCTGTGAAGGCCAACAGTGGTCTTACCTTTCTGAAGTAAGGCGTATGCGTTCCTCACTTCCCGAGTGAAACTGATCATCCTTCTCATGAAAGTACGTCTCCACACACTGCTCCTCAAAATCATGAAGCTTCTTTTGGTCTTCCTCTGTGAGAAACAGCTCTGAAAAAAAAAAGAAGCAACAGCAACTTGTAACTGCTGTACATTTCTTTGATGACCACTTAAACTGCTTGTAATGAGTATAAAAAGTATACTTGGTCCGTAGATATTCTCCTTCTTCCTTTTTCTACACATACAGAAGAGGGAGTATATATGGCACAGTAGGATGAAGGGAGGTGGGAGGACAGGCTTCTCATGGTAGGCCATAATGAAGTGGTAACGCTGGTACTTCCACACCAGATTAGAAATGGACTTTACTTGCATATAGACATTGCTGGAAGCAGAGTTAAACATTTAACTGTCAACTGCATCAATGGCAAGATCAACAATGAAATCAGAAAGCAGTATCAGTAAATGGACAAAACCAATATGGAGGAATAGAAGTTTAAATGTTCACATAGCTCAAAGCTGGGCAATGCTGAGGCTAAAAAGTACTTACTTGAAAAAGGCGATTAGGAGGTTGACCATCAATATGTACTGCACAAAGAGGTAGACTGCTTGTAGGAAAGGCGTCAGCCACACTCCTGCTGTGCACAGCGACTTCACCGATTGATCACTGTTGTTGGCACAAACTGTGAAGGAAAGAAGTCCATTAGGAGGGAGCAGGACAAACATCCACCAACCTTCTAATATTACAATGCACACACATGCAGGTTTAATTCATTGTCTTCTACAACTAACATTCAAAGATAAAGGAGGACAGCAAAGCTTCAACAGTGTGATGGAGATAAAAATGACTGGAAAAAAATGCTCAAATGACTGCAGTCGTAACATTCTTCATAGTTTTGTATCAGACGTATTCATTTTATTTTTATTTCTACTGGCTACAGCTGTTTGAAACATCGTGAATTGATTCTTTAGCTGCCACAAGGTCATGATAACCTATGTGATCAATTTAGCAGCTTGTAAAATGTCAGCATACCAGCTCAGATTACGGAGGTTGGCCAAGTGTTTTGTTCCACCAAAGCTTCAAATGCACCCAACACAAATGATGACCACTTAAGCACTGCCTTTTAATCTAGACCATTAAGAGCCACATCAGGACAGTTGATGCTGTGGTGGAGCAAAATGTCCTGCCCTCCTAAAGTGACCTGTTCTGGTTGCCGCTGTTTGGGAACCATGTTGTGCCAAAGAGGTTGTGGGAGCAAACGATGATTAGGATATCGTGGGTTTGATTTCCAGTGCTTGTTTTGACTGATGATTAGCTGACATGCTGTGGTGAGAAGCTTTGAACAAAACTGCCCTAACCCTCCTAGTCTCCCCTACCAAGCTCATCGTCCTTACCATCGATTTCATAGGCATATACTTCCCCATACATCATCCAGTACGGCTGAAAAACCACGTCTTTGGCCAGCGTCCAGCTTGGCTCCTCATTCGGATACAGAATAGCTTTCCTAGGTACTCCATAGCTCAGCAGGACTATAGCCATTATTACCACAATATAGAACATGTTGGCCACCTGCAAGTGCATCACATCAAGTCAATGGAAAACATGATGGATAAATAATAACCATATTAATTATCCATATATGAAAATATTAGACTGCTAAAAAATTTTTTAGGGACTTTTTAGTATATATAGGTTACATCCGGGATTTAAAGTAAACTCGAATTTAAGTTTTTATATGAAACAAAAACAAGCTGATGCTTTTCCAGTTTTTAGTTTGGTTTAAAAAATTATTGATTTTAGCTGATAGAAAATCTTTCCAAAGCTTGTACTGAAATCACCAGGATTATTAGTCTAATACATTTTTAAGCTGTTGAAATGCACATAATTAAACATATGTTGATTACATTCTGATTCAATTTTGCTTAATTTAAGAAGAAATCTAATAAATTAGGAAATATGTATTTGCTTTCTGGCTGAGTTGGAACACTAATACCACCAATACAACACTAATACCACTACTTTTAAATACCGTATATATAGTAGACTTTAGTCAAATATACATAATATTTATTTATTCAAATGCCAACTACATATGAAGCTCCAGCTAGCATAGGTAGCTTAACTAAAAACAAAACAAAACTGAAAACAAGCAAAATAATGTTTCTGGTTTTGTCCAATGGTTTAAAAAAAAAAAAAAAATCCATATATCAACACCTGGAATTGCACCAATTAGACTTCAAATTAAGTGTGATGCCACACAATCCCCTTTAAAAAAAATTCACTTTGCAAATTATTATTATTATAATAATTATTTATTTTTAAAGGGTGTCAGAATTTAAAGGAGCTGGTTGATGGACATGTTTAAGCTTTGGACAAAGCCAGGCTAATCAGTTTAGCTCAAGTAAGTGCTAAGCTAGCTCATAATCGTTTAGTCCCAGTAAGGAAGCGAATTTAGTGTTTCATCACAGAATGCCAAATAAAATGAACCAGCCTCAGAGTTTATCTCATCATTTCATCCAATATTATATTTAACTATACCATAACATGTGATGTTATATTTTAATAGCACAATAAATGGTGAAACTAAATGTGGCAGTTTAGGATAACATAGTGCGGTACAATACCTGCAGATGGTGCTGTTTAAATATGAATTGAAAGTGATTAAAAAAGCGAAAATAAACATGGCATATACATCAATACACAAAAGCCAGGAATCTCTGAGAGTTTGTTTAAATTATGAACAAACTTTAGAAACAAACTAAGAAAAAAAGAAGAAGCCAGATTTGCAGCTGGTGCTCCTTGCAGAGATGGGATAAGGAGAATTTGCGGCCAACAACCACACAGAAAGCATGGAGGTTCGAGGACAAGCCTTCTGACAAGCTATCAGGTCATTATCAGAGGCTGCTGAGAGAAGCAGGAAATTGGCTTTAGAAGACGCCGTCGTCCACCTGGGCCGCAGTATGTCTAACATGAGAGGTAAAAGTGGGAGTGGGGGTGGGGATGGGACACCTAGCATGCTAGGTACTATTGTTGAGGTTTCTGGGGTTTTCATGGGCCTCTAAAGGAGGATGCCCCTTGTTAACCAGCACAACAAAGGTTTTGCAGGACTAAAACACTCAACCTGGGGATAAAGTAACTCAGTCTGCAGTTCTTCATTTCTGTTATGCAGAAACTATGTCTGACAGGCCCAGGAGCCTGGAGGCAATGTTTTCCCTTTTACGTGAGATTCACTCTGCATGCCTCAAGTTGAATTTTCCTAGAACCACATACCAGACATTGTTGTGCTTGTGGTATGAAAGTAAATTAAACAATCTCATCCTCAGTGTCACAAGTTGCTGTAAAATTTGTGTTCAAATGAATACTAAACTTAGAAAAGACTCACCATTTTGGCAATCATCATAACGTAGGGCCCAGCTTGTTGATTAACAGTCAGGAAATCCAGGAGTCGCACATACCAGAAGATGATGTTAAGACAATAAACTGTCCTCCCAGGGCCAAAGGCATCACCTCCGCCCAACCTCAGGCCACAACCAATAAAGAAGGTCACAATGGCCAGGAAGTCGGACACGTTGAAATATTCGCTGAACCACACCTTTATTTTCTGACTTATTTTGCCAGCCTCAGCCATAAACATCTAGAGAGTAAAAGCAGTAATAGAGAAGAGAAGTGAAATCAGAAAGACATTAAACAACAGTCAGTCCTCCAGAAAGAAGCTGTAATAATAAGCTAACCTCTGTGTATTCCTATGAAATGCAAACTCATTTTGGACAACGAACTTATGGAGACTCATGCATCTGAAAAAGGAACACTTCTGATCCACGCACCTCTCTGATTTTCTCAATGGCAGCCGTAAAGATGTAGACGATGACCACCCACTCTTGAAGAGTAGGCCATTGAGACATTTTCACCAGCACCACATATGTGTACAACATCAAGTAGCCCAAGTAGAAGAGCTGAATATGGGAGACAAATAAAGTAAGGTTCATTTAAAAAAAAAGAAAAATTCCTCCCTCCCATCCCTCCTACATGTGAAACAATGCACAGCAGATTCTCTATAGTATATAAATCAGAGGGGACGGAAATGGAAAACGGCCCTGGCTTACAAAGAGCCCCTAATTCAGATAACTTCCTCAGTTAATTATTTTGAGATGAGGTCAGTTAAAGTCCTTCTAAAGGGTTGAACCTCATCACTTTGAGTTGGGAACAAATAGTCATGTCCCTGAAGTCTCTGGCCTCAGAGCTCAGCTGGTGGTTAGCCGTCTGAATAAATATTGTGAGAGAAATTCATCCCTCTCAGTCTCAAGTGAAACTCACAACTCTCAGTTCCCAGAAGGTATTAATGGGGCACTTTGGTGGATTACTTGATAAATGGAACAGAAAATGCTCAAACAATTGTTATTTTTATTAAAACCTGTTTAGTCAGTGCATTTAATATAAAACTGATTACTCACAGTGATAAATTGAAAAGTAAATACCTAACCATAAAGGCTTTAGGGCCTCTTACCAGCAGCACATTTACTGTAATATATTAACAACCCAATATTAGTCACAACTCCTGGGCTTAGTAGTTCATTTGCCCTCTTTGGACATGTGCAGAAGAGGGATCCCTGACATAATTGGCAGAGGATATTAAAAATAGAGCTGCCAAAGAGACTGTTCATCGATGTGGTAAAAGAGCCATGCAGATGGCTGTTGTGTTAGAGGAGGATACAAGAAACAGGATGAGTGTGCCACCAAGAAACCAAACAAGGGGGTGTTTTTAATGTTTGGCAACAAAAGGTTTAAAAATGATGTTGATGAAGCAGGTCTTTAGGCAATAGAATGGTGGAAAAGGTACCGTTTATTTTGCAAACATTTTAATAAAATAAAATGTCAATGACACAAAGTTAAAAAAATAAAATGAAATAGAATGCAGCCTCAGTGGAAGCTGCCAACCCCCCCCCGACTCTACTACTCAGTCCCCACACTTATGTCTTTCCCAGCCTCACATGGACCCTACCACTTAAGTGAGGAAACCACCAATATATAAATATAAATAATCATGACAATGATAATCCTCAGTTCTGGTAACACTTTAAATATGAATACCTATATGACATATACTGCGCAGCCATATGTTCAAAGAAAGTCAATAACTACAGAAAACCCACTCTGTTGCTCTCCTCTACTGCTCCTATCATGCAAACTTGTCTTTACTACCCACCGACAACCAGGTGACCCACAGAAGGCAACAGGAAAACCAATCAAAACACTAAACTGCGTCCACTGAAAAAACTCCACCATCAAAAAGTAAACAGAAACTTGTGATCAAACACTGGGAAGGGTGAAAAGAGGATAGGAGTGACTTAAATCCCAGTAAGATGGAGCGAGATGATCTTATAGTCACACAGGAGAAGATGATACAGAAGACTTTAAAGTACAACTGTCATACTAGTCTAAGGAGCTTGGAAAAAAAGCAAAAAAAAGTCATTCACCCACTATTAATCACGAGCCTCATCACACAGTAGTAATATTCTTATAATAGCGAGTCAGTGACCCTCTTAAGGGACAATCTGCACTAGGGTTTAAATATCTGGGACTCTCCACCATTTGGTTTTAGAACTAAAGAAGCCTCTTGGATGAGATTTGCAATGTCTTCCAGAAACTTTAAGAAGTCCAGTCACTTTCTTTCCAAGCTCCTTAAACTACCATGACCTAAATGACTGAGAACCTACACAGACAAACTGTCGTACCATAACATCAAATTAGTCTTTAAACGTGTAATTTGTATCACATTACTATATTATTACTATTTGCTGAACATGTTTTCTTGTGCTGATGAATAAGTGTCAGATGCCTGATGTTTTTGTCGAGTCCAACTTTTTCTTTAGAGGCACCATGAGGCTGGCATGTGGTTTTAAGTAAATTTCTTCAACTTCTGCACAGCCAGATATTGTACAATTTTACACAGACACTCTGATAAAATAATAAACTCTGATATATATAATCAGACTCAGAAGACAGACAGACAGATAGATACATAGACAGATATAGATATATCTCAGATCAAATTTAAATTTGTCCAGCAGTTTGTTTTGTGGTTAAATAGTAACAAAACTTGAGACATTTCCAACCTCAGTTTCACTTTGTGTTCTATACCTAGCAACAACCATGAACAAACTAACACAGTAAACGAAGACGGTGAACATTATACCTGCTTAACATCAGCAGTGTCTGTGTCAGCAAGCTTAACTGTCAGCATTTCTGAAGAAACTTTGCCTCCACGCAAATATCATTCCATATCAAAATCAACTAAATCTGAGAACAGTTCCCACCTGACCCTAAACGAATCAGCCAGTTTTGATGTTTTAAGTAACATTATTTTTCTGCTATTTTTAAGTCACATAACTTTTTAAGCACAGGAGGGGTTCAGAAAGGAAGCAATGCCTAACTCTAGTGTTTCCCATCGTTACGCTGACTCTCAATTTAAGTTTGTATAAAATTGCTACTTAAGTAGTACAATTTTTTAAGTAGGTCAAACACACTGTAAACTGTGGGAAAGTCTTAAAATGTCCTCCCACACACACACACACACGTCCAGTTTCTTAGTGTAACGTTAATTAAGTCAGTTGTGAAAACTGTTGAACCTTGACATGTGAGGTGTGATCTGCTGGAAAAATCAGCCATTATCCCACGGGTGATAGGCAAGTCAGCGGTGCAGTGATGCAGTAATGTGCTTAAACTCGGATGAAATCTGCTAAAGCAGATGTAGATAAGCGTAGGCAGAGGCTATATTCTGTAGGCTAGTGGGTTTTAGTGATGTATCAGTAACCAACAAAGATCAGTCCCAACCTAAGTTTCTGAGAACTAGTGTTGGGCAACAGTGAGAAAAATGCGAGAGAAAAGAAGAGCGTGAACCTGACAGTGCATGAGCGTATTTAAGAAAATAGATTATAACATAATTTTCCTCAAGGAAAATTAGTAGAAGGACTCGTGCTGTTTGAAAGGTGCACCCCTTGCCTTCTGATTTGAACACACTTTCCTGCCCACTCTCTACTGTATTTTATTTAAAATAAAAAGTAACGATGTGGAGATGAAGGTGGTGCTTTGCCACTTGGGGACTGCCTAAACACAGGTAAAACAAAACCCACAACTGAATGATGAATACCAGATACAAGACAAGAACAAGAAGAAAAAATATATATAAAGACCTCTTACCAATAATCTAGAACCATTAATTGTAAGTTTTATATTGGATATTTTAGTGTGATTATGTTCCATAAGCTTTCATGTGGGTGAGATACTGTGAGATCAATCAGGGCTGCCCCTTGTACCTTCTACTGTCTCAATGGTGTTTGATTACCTCAAGTCGTTAAGTCTCGAGCAACACCTTTATTGCTTTACTGAATTTTTCCTAGACACGTATTGCTGGAGTTTTAACTTCTTCAGACTTTATCCCCTTCTCCATGCACCAAGGAGTAGATAAAGTTGTGTCAGAAACCTCTTGTATGTTATCTGATTCCCTGACACAAGGGTGCATGTTGGCTTTAGTTGAAGGATATTTGGCGACTAAATTTCTTAAGTGAAGCAATGCTGGCAAAAAGATAATTTAAGTGTCTGAGAAGATCTTAGTCAACTTGCTTTTCCATATATATCTATGCGCTTTCACTGTAATCTTCATACCGTATTGGACCAGAACTTGACAATAGGAGCATGATAGAAGGCATAGATTTTCCTGGTTAAAGGCAGCTTCCTGGAACGAACATGTGTCTCCATGTCACTTTTTGTCTCCACATGGTCATGGGATCTTGTCTCCTTAAACACATCCTGCAAAAAACATTAAACAGGCCCAAATTACACAATGAGGAAAAAAGATTTAATTATCTGAATATTACAGTTTTCCCACTTTTCATTGTTATACATAGATACAGCCTTTAATACTGCTCAACTAGAACAAATTGACAGCTTTTCATTCATAAAGTCTGTCAAAACATTGGTGAATTCTAGAGTGCACACAAGACAAAGACAGTGTGTAAATCTAACCATTTGAATGTCTTCAGCTATGTTCTGGAAGTTGTGTTCGCTGTCCTCCATGGTCATCTGGTGGTCATCCTGACTCTGAGGAATGTGAGCCATCTCAGCCTTGGATTTGTACTCCAGCAGGAGGATGGCAGGAGGCACCAAGATACTCAGAATCACCTGCAGATACATGCAAACTCATGGGGGTGGGTACTGCTATATTTGTTGAGACAGTCCTTTGAATTACAAACACTGATGAAACCCATAATATTGCCATTTAAGAGAAAAACTAACCTGATGTGTGCACTGCCAATTTTGCTGCCAATTTTGCTGTTTTCACAAATGTAAATACTTTTCTGCTTTTCTATAGTGTGATTGATCACTACAGTGTAACTCAGCTTCATTAGCTGCTTAAGGTCTAACCTTGATTTCAGAGTATGACCTCCTTAAATAAATGCTTTATTCCCTAATGACTCACTTAACAGGTACAGAAGATAGATTTTTGTTGACCATTTTTAAATAAAAGGTACTGATAGCAATTTTTGTATATTAGATCTGCAAGCAAAGCTCTAAATATCACATGAAAATTATACCAGCTTTATCTTCTACCAAAATTAAAATCTAAATGGAACATGAACCTTGTACCAGGAGTTCTTGCGCATATTCAGTCGTCCCATCCACATGTCTGACAGCAGCATCTGGGTGCAGGTATGAGCCACAAATGGTCGTAGGTGAGACGAGACAGCCAACTTCAAACAGGTGGAGTTGCTCCAGTTCTTTAGCTCATAAGTCAGAAGCTTCATGGCCATAGTCTCATCCTGCCTGAATGACTGCTCCAGCAGGTCTACTGCCAACCTCCCAAACTCACTGTGATACAACCCGCACGATTATTTCACTCCTGATATATAAAAAGAATATTTCACTCATATCTGAAACGTATCAAAAGTCACAGAAAATCTTACTTTGAGTACTCCTTTAGCTCCTCTGAGGTGTCATCCACTACATCGCTCTTCTTGGCCTCATAGCTCATAGACCGGCAGAGTTTGCAGGCCACCAGTGCCTTTGCCATGTTTTCTTCTCCATGCTGCCAGAGGAAGAGTGACATTTTCTGCCTTTTCATCAGCACAGCCCAGACCAGGAGCTCATTAAAAGGGTAGGGGAAACGCCGCGTCTCTGGGTCGTCAATGTCCACAATCTCTTCTTTGCTTCTCTTTTGTTTCTGCTCGGTGGAAGACTCGAGCTGAGAAGTGAAATGAACAATGGGGGGTTAAGAAGGAGACAGACCTTACTTTCAACAATGGTTCCAGATATGCAGAGGCTTTAATTCACCACAGCCTTTTAGGCATGTTTACCTTGGGTTTGTACGGTTGCGCAGTCTTGATAAAGTGGTTGTGCCTTGTCTTCTCCTTCTTGTCAGCCTGCATGCTAAAAGACTCATGACTTTTTCTTAAACCAGGACCTGCTGTATGGCGCCCAGACCTCTGTGCAAAAACATGAACCCATATTCACGTTTAGTAGACTACTTGTTCATAACAAATATAATTATAGATATTAAAGCCCAAAATATGTCAACCAACAATGTCACCAACATGTTTTGTTGACAATGTTTGCTTGTTAGCTTGGCAAGATAAAAAAACCAAAATATTGGCCTAAATCCATCCATCCATTTTCTGCTGCATATGTGAGAATGGGCTGCAAGGATAGCAGTCTAATTAAATAAACCAAGATCTCCCCTCTCATCCGCCACCTCCTCCACTTCATCTGGGGCGTCAGAGAGGTGCTCCCAAGCAAGCTGAGAAACAGTCTATCCAGTGCGTCCTGGGCCTGACCTGTAGGAAACAACCTACAAAACACCTCACGTCCAGGATGCTTCCTTGTCAGATGCCCAAATCACCTCAACAGGGTCTTTTTGATGTGGAAGAGTAGTGTCTCTACTCTGAGCCCCTCCTGAATGGCCGGGCCCTCACCCTAGCTCTAAGGGAAAGCCGAACACCTTTGAGAAGAAGCTCATTTCTGCCACTTGTATCTGCCTGCAAACTAATTTTCTGGTCACTTCCCAAGGCTTCTGACCATAGTTGAGGATTTCACCGAGCTCCTCCCACACCACAGCTTTTGCTTCAGTTACTCCTAGGGACAGAGTTCACTTCGCCAGTCAGTACCTGTTAGCCGCATCTACGGCATTACAAGCAAACCCAAGCTAAACAATTCTATAACCTGAACGTTCTGTTCACCTCTGGTGTCCAATATCTTGTTTTGGGGTTATCAAGACACCTTGTGACCATAGCTCCATATAGCAGCTTCAGCAATAGAGGTGCGAAACATGGTCCACGATTCTCGATCTCCCCAGCCATCTTTGGATTGCTAAGGTAGGAACTGAAGTTTTTGCAAATCAGGGCCTCCATAAGACACTCCCAATGCACCCTCACTAGACATTTGGGTATGCCAGGTCTGTCCAGCACTGATGGCTAAAAGTTAAAATAAAATACAAAGTGGAAGAGTTTTATGACACATTAAAAATATCAGCCGTTTCTCACCCTACTATTTCCATGAAGATTGTTGTAAATGATTCGAAAGCGTTTCCTGGTGTAGTTGCACCTGTAAGTCCCGCCCATCAGGTACTCAATAACCAGGCCAACGTCAATCAAAGTGATTTTATAATTTGGAGGCAGATGGCTCTGTAAAAAGGTACAATAAACATAGATTAAGAGGATTACACTTAATATCAGGAAAAAAAGATTGTGTAAATTGATAGTAAATGAAGCAATTACCTGTTTGACATCTCTAACAAGGTGAAGAAGAGTTGGGTTGTTGGGAGGTTGCTTCTACAATATAAAAAAAAAAATACAAACACCACAGATTTAAAATGACATCTTTTATACCCATCACCTCTCTCATTAAGTGGCTATAACATGACATAGGATGGTACCGTGTTGTAGAGCTCCTCGAGCCGACTGATTGTCAGGAAACGGTGCATGCTCACTCCATTCTCTATGAGCAGCTTAACAAAGTCCACCCTGTCCATTACAAGTGCATCCAACATTGCTTGTTCCAAAGAGCTCACCTTCACACACAAAAATACACATGTTGGTATGAAGCATTCTCTTATAGAAAATATCTATAAAACAAAATTAAGAAGACCAAAAAAACAAAAACCCAAATACAAATAAAAATTATATTATCCACTCTCTTATTTACACAAGAGCCAGTAGTCCTCCAGTTTGAAAATAAACAAAGGCACTGAGGCCTGCTTATGAAGACAACTGTAATAAGGTTCACGTTACAGTCAAGACAAGTAATTCGTGGCAGCCTGCCCAAACAGTCTCCTGGGTCTTCAGACTACAAACTGTGGTCAACAACAATTCTGGGGTTATTTTGGGTGAGTGCAAAGGTTTGTAGCTAATGCTGAGCTAAGCAAACATTCCTGGGAGTTGTGGCTCACACACACACAAACAAACATGCAGACATACCAGGAGCTGCTGTCCGTACACAAACACATGATTCTTGGCAATGTCTACACGGTCCCAGGCCAAAGTCAGGACCAGCTGATCGAAGGCAGATGCGTTTGTGCCTGAAACACACAGGTAAAGCTATGTATAAACACACAGAAACACATTACTTCACAGGCAACTAAAGCCTTATTAACTGTGTATTTCCTGTTAGCCAACACACAGGATTAGAGGGCATTAGCAGAGCATGTCCAGCACAGTAATACAGTCAATTACACACTAATACAGCTACAGAGCAGATTAGACTACAAAGTAGATCCCGCTCAGTCCACTGGTCTCTTCTACACTAATCTACCTGATTGTACTTTAGGAGCCATCTGAATCGAATGGTCATGACCACAGTACACATAATTTATGCTGTCTGGATGTAAAAAAGGAAAGTAAGTTCTTCAATCTGAGGTCATTTTCCCTGATCTTTTTGTTTGCGTCTCATTTTACCTGCAAATGGAAAGTGAAAAAGGAAGCAAATGTGCAAAAATAACTCTTACTTTTTCATGCTTCCATCAAGTAATTAGTCTAATCTGCACAGGTTTCTGGATGGAACCATTTACACTCTTATGCTACGTTTGATTGAAATTAGTCTTTAGGTTAAAAAAAACAAACAAACAAAGGAAGAATGGTGCCCATTAACAATACCTAAATATATGTATAAGAGACAATCTATATCTCATTAGAAAACTCAAGGATCTCTGAAGAAACCCCAATATTTTTTAAAAGCAAAAAAGTGGTTGCACCCCAGGATCTTTTTAAGGGTGAGCTAGTATTGTACTATGAAAACAGCACCTGAGACTGACAAATATTTGCCTAAGTGGATATTTAAGCCACAGCCCTCAACTTTTATCTTCTGAACATGCTTAACCCCATTCACGTGTTTTGTTAAGAGAAAAAGACTGCTTGCGTTTTAATTTAACAACATTTTAACTATATTATTCTCCTATACAATTTTACAATAAAAAGATTCAAAGAATAATGGCAGGACATAATAAAAAGTTTTTTTTAAATAGGATACAGAGAAGGGTGGGATACAGCTGTGAGAGACAGAGCTCAGTGATTGTTGGAATAAGGAGGCCATGTGAATGTGAGCAACATGATCTCCTCAGAGCTGAAAGAAAAGGGCACACTGGGGGGAACTAGGTTCTCAAAGCATATCTATATCAGAAAAACAACATTACCAAGTCTTGAAATCTTAAGCTTCAAATGCCAATGGCTATAGTGTATGAACAAACTGAATCAACTTTACATGACTTTCTTTTTTGGCTCCTTTATTAAAGAAAATGAGAGGATAAAAGGTTCAGAGAAAATGAATCCACTAACCTTGGAGTAAGGCCCTTAGAATGGCTACATCAATATCTTGATGTTCCTCAGAACTGATGTGAAACACAGTGATCTTTAAAAAAAACAAACAACACAAAAAACACTTATAATAAGGCTCCCACAGACATTATCCACATGGTTGAAGCTGAAATCATAACCCCCCCCCCCAAAAAAATCCACTATTTAGAAAAATCAGCAGTTGTCACCAATATGCAAGAAGGCAGATTTTACATCCACAATTTTGTTGTACAAGTACAATGACAATAAAAAGCTATTCTTTTCTAATCTATTCTATTCTACAACATTACATCCGCAGTCGTCTCTGCATTAGTGTGCTGTTTGGCTCAGGAGGTTAAGAGGATTTCAATCAGGTAGAGGTAACAGAGAAGTGTATCAGAAGAGATGTGAAATATAATACAATTTGCACCAGCATTTGTGCTCATTATCTCTCTCAATCCATCTCTACAAAGAAACACAAAATCCTTATTTTTAGGCTCAAATAACCTTCTCTTCTCTTATGTCTTTATTGTCCAGTACCAATCAAAATCTATAAGTGTAATTACAAATAAAGGTCTCGATGTCCTACTTTTATTTTATTTTATTTCTTAATTATGAAAGTAAAAACTTTTACTGATTTAGATCAATTTTAAGTAAAACTGTGCAATTGCCAAAAATTAGATTCAATTCTATTTTTTTCATAGCTGTTGGAAGACATATGATTCTGATATGGATTAATTGTTATGCCTTTTGTCTTTCTTTTCCTGGAGAGTGCTTCTGCTCTTCTCTTTAACCTCAAAGTTGTAATTCATTCAGTTTTGAAACCAATTCTGCTATTTAGGAAGACTCGTGTTTAAAAAAAAAAGTAAGATCTATCAAAAGTTGAGTTTTATCGCAGTATTAAGGATATCAAAATGTAAACAAACAGAACGAAAGAAGAACAAAATACAAGGTTATACGCCACAAATTACTGGTAAGGTTATGCTTTTGCTTGCATCTCTCAAACCCTTCCTCGGTGGTGTGTCTTTCTGTCAAGGTAAAGTTTCAGCTTTGTTTGGGTGGGGAGGCCCATGGTATCATACTTTGAAAACCCCCTGTTTAGGTTGAAATCTAAACCACCTTCTTTCACAATTTCTGGTGCTTTTAGTTTTTATACATTTCTGTTTAGTCCCTCTGAACTTCCCAAATCACTGTCACTGTGGGAGAAAATGAGTGAATATAAATAAGAATTAAGAGCAACTAAATGTGATTAAGAAAGTGAAAGTTTACCAGTTCTTTGCTCTTCATGCACTCCATCAGAGTCTGAAAGAGATGGATTGCTTCACCTTGGCTGAAGTTGAAGGTTTTCTTGATGGTTGCAATAATGTCTGTTTCCACTCCATCAGGGAGGCCGCTGTGGAAAAGTTAAACTGCTAAAATACACAGCTATAAAATGCTTTATGGGTTTGATTCCATCATATTACCCATATAACACTTGTTTAGCAATATTAATATGATTGTGTTTTAGGGTTGCATGAAGTTCTAGACTAGTACTGGTGAAAGAAGGAACAATTTATCCAAAGAGCTACACAAATGTCTTGTCTTAATGTTGTGATACACTACTCCTTTTGTCCTAGGAAAACAAATAGATCCTTAATAATGAATAAACTAAAGATGAACCTTTTCAGCCATATTTTTATGCTTTGAATGCACTCCAGTGGCACTGCATGATAAAAAATACTTTTTCAGTCCTATACTTCGCCTTGGAGCAACCCCTTATTTCATCCTAGTGTTTCTCAAACTGTGGGGCAGATCCCACTGGTGGATCACAGAGAGGCAAGTGTAAAATATGAAGTAAACTATGACTTTTTAATTTTAAGGGAAAATGAGAAACACTCGTTTTAAATCGTCTCAGGAGCTCGTCTCTGCTTTTACGATTGATATGGTTCTGTTTGGTTTATCAAATGGTGACCAGGTTGAACTGAAGCCCAAATGGGAGATTTAAAGTATATTTGGGCCCTGTTCATAAGGGGAGAGAGGAGCAAAGAGATTTAGAGACAGAGTGGTGCTGCGTCTGCAATAATGTAAATGCTGTACTGGTGTGCCATGGTGACAAGAAAGCTGTGCATGAAAGTGAAGCTGTTAATTTACTGGCCCTTCTACATTCCCATCTTCAGAAATAACATTTCCTGTTCCAATAACATAAATAATAAGCTTAAACACCATGTTTAAATACTGCAGTTCTACAATCACTTCATGTATTTTAATACTATTTTGCAAATGTCTTTTTTTCTTTATTTTATTACATATTCTACCTCATATACTCAATTTAATTTCACTTCAAATCATCAAACAAGTCCTATTCTTATTGTAAAACCCAATGCTACTGACATATACATATCTCTTGTGTTTCATAAAAATGCCTGAATGTTTGTGTGAACGGAGCTATTTACAAGTCGGAAATAGATGTCAGAAATAAATAAAAGCCACAAAAAGTATTGTTATCAAAACAAAGTTAAAAGAAAGACAAAAAGGAAGGAAAAATTGTGTCAATTAAAGCAGCAAATTATTTAGCAATAACAGTATCATGATTCAGAAATAGTCTCACTTAGACAACTTTGAAGATTTTAAATGCACACTGGAAGTTAGAGCTGGGCGATAGAACGATAACGATATGTATCGCGATATAACTTTTTCTCGATAGAAAAATTAAACTATCGCGATAGACCTCGCCGCTCTTGTCCTCTTAAAAAAAAGAAAAAAAAAAGAACAGCCAATCCAAATTACGTAGCGCAGAGCTGAACCAATCACAGCCGCAGCGTCACGTCACGTGACTTGTTACGTACAGCACAAGTGCCGAGCCGCACATGTGTATTTGTTTGGGAAGCAGCCAGCCACCGTACCGCCCGGGTAATGGAGGAAATGAGTGTGCCGACTAGAAAAATCAACCGAGCGTGACCGAAGGTTACCGAAGAGAAAACAGATGATGGTTCCAATGCCGGAGAGATTGTCGAACGGAAGAGCCATAGAAGTTCCGTAGTGTGAAGGTATTTCGGCTATTTCAAGTCTGACAAAAAACAGAGTAGCGTTCACTGTAAATTGTGCCGAAAACAAGTCTGGAAATACAATAAACTGGTGCATGCGCTACGTCCACACGTACCCGGGTATTTTTGAAAATGCAGATTTTTCTATGCGTTTGCACCTTTCGTCCACACGTAAACAGCGTTTTTGGTCACTGAAAACGAAGATTTTTGAAAACTCCGTTTTTGCATTTACGTGTGGACCAGAAAAACGGAGAAAACGCAGCGTCAAATGTGTGCGCATTTTTTGACGTCACACTGTGCGCCACGTTATTGTGTCAGTGAAATGAATTTCTACAATACTGTTACTGTTAATTCTACTCTCTGCGGTGTTTAAATGCTTACATATACACACAGTTACTGTCACTCCACACATACGACTCGGTTCTGCTTCTATGCCCCAGCTTTGTTTCCTTTTTCCCCACCGAGGCTTCTAGACTTCTGATTGGCCAACATTTAGGCACGGTTAGGAATCTAGCTCCACCTGCTGCTTTGGCATGTTCATAGCAGCGTTTTCCTTCATTTCTGCCTTTATGTGTGGACGGGATTATTTTTTAAAACGAAAATGGAAAATCTCAGTTTTCAAAAATACCCGTGTACGTGTGGACGTAGCCTCAGTCTCTGACTGGAAGCGCTAATTCGTCATTCGGCTTTTGTCAGACTAAAGTAACTGTTAAAACTGTTTGAAAAGCTCAGCTATACAACAAGGAGAGATTGAGAATTTCCTTTTAGTTCTCAGTTTATTTGATATTGACAAAAGTTAGTCAATTTTGTCTGTTCTTCTGTAAAACAAACTAAGATTTATTTTTAGAATTAATATTTTGTTTCTAAGTGGAATTGACAATTTAGTCTGTTTCGTTTGTACTATTTTGAAACTTAAACGCTTTAGCGGCTGCCTTTTGTGTAGTTTGCAATATTTGCCTTTATTTATCTGAAAAGGTCTCATGTTCCTTAAGTACATCTACCCTGTTGAACTTATTATGGGAAATAAATATTTAAATAAAAACAAGCTGCTGATTATTTCACATTTTACTTGTGAGCAACAGCACATTTAAATCTTAGAAATATAGTTATTTGGCTTATATCGTGATAGATATCGTTATCGCCTGAAATGAAAAAAACATATCGTGATATGAAAAAAATCTTATATCGCCCAGCTCTACTGGAAGTTTTAATAAAATGACTGAAATCCTTCAACTTTCTTTGGTTGCATATAGGGTTCCTCAGCATTTGCGGTTTACTGTTAAGTTTTGCTTTTCATATCTAAAATTTAAGTTGAAATTTTAATTTTTATCCAGTAAATTCTACTGTTGGCAAATTTTGGTTGTTTTCATGGCATCAGTGAATGTTCATCCTACCCGCCCTCCTCGGTTTGCTTGTGGACGTAGGCCAATATGTCAGCAGCTCTGCCGGTCCCCTCACACACCACCACTGGGACAGGAGGACTCTCCTGAAGGTACTCCAGCACAGTCAGGATCACATTGGGACCACCCTCAAAGATCAAGGCTACGACAGGAACCCCTTGACCAATTCCTTGGGGGAAAAAAACAAAAATAAATAATGAATATGCATCAGATAATTATGTTACTTAAAATAACTCCCTTTTATTTCAATCTGATTTGAGTGAAACAACTTCAAAAGACTGACAGTTTTACAGGTACTGACATGATATTT